>NC_080790.1:40943299-41572882 GCF_028018385.1 Neofelis nebulosa | reverse complement strand
AGATACCTGGAAAACTTACCACCACTGCAAAGGTGACGGATGGGTTAATTAACCTTATTGTGGTAACCATTTCATGATACGTATCAAATTATTACATTGTCCACTTTCAAATTACACAGTGCTATATGTTGATTATATCTCAGTAGTACTGGGAAAAACGTTTTAATTTACAAGAGAAGCTGTGCATCATGAAAGTGATTTTTTTCCATAAAATGAGAGGAAACATTTACCACTTTTCAAAATAAAGAAATTTGGGGAAAAAAAATTGTACTCAAGAAAGGGTTTCAAGATTTTCTATGCTGGGCTTTATATAAAAATGGAAGACTGTAGACAGATGATAGATAAATGATGATAGATGATAGATACATAGATGATAAATAGATAGATGATAGATGCTAGAGTTTAATATGTACACTAATACATATATATATATATATATACACACTTACATACCACTATACATATTAAACTCCAGAGAAATTAATTTCTCTTCTCTTCAATTTTCCTAGTTTTGACAATTGATACAGCCAAGAAAAAAAAATTTTTTTCCCACTTCTGAGTTCAGAAAATACACTTCCAGGGGCAGCAATTTCCTCAAAGTGCTTGCTGATTTCAGCCACAAAGCAAACACTCTGAGCACAAGACTCTGTTGGGAAGCCTCCAGATGAGGGTCAGCCAGAAGGGACCACCTAGGCACAAGGAATAATTTTGGTGTGCACCTCTCACTGCCAATAATCACACTAGCCCACAGGCAAACACTTAGGTGAATGGTAAGGATGGACACACAAGGGATAGTCACATCATTGTGGAAGTAGGGACCTCATACCCCTGATCCAACTTCAAGTACTGGGGAAGATGATGGCTTTGATTTATGCGTGAGAATGAAGTTTTAAAAAACTCAAAACAGGATCTCACAATTTACTTGAGAGTGCTTTGTTGACAGAAAGTGTCTAAGAAATTAGGAAATCGGGCTGAGACCATAAAGAATCTTGCTACGAAGCAGAAAGGTTGGACAGTGCCAAGCTGGTAACATTTGTTTAGTAAAACAAAACTTCCTGTTTATACCCCCAGTGTGTGGAGACTCTTGGATAAATGCGTCACATATAATGTATACTCTGCAGTTTTCCTAAATGAGTGTAAGCTTTACCGCTCCTGTTCTCAATCTAACTCTATACGTATCTAATGGCATCTCCATAAAATAACTAAGAACGACTCATATTTGTATGGTGCCTTCAATCCCACATGGTTCTTTCACTTTTTTTCTTCTTTTTACATCTTACAACAGTAATTGCGGCAGTTAAAATCACACAGCTAGAAAAGAGGAGACCGAGGCTCAAAACCAGTTCCCAAATCCCACAGAATTCAAAGTTGGGATTTCTGTTTCCATCTCCAGCTGATTTCCCCTCCTGGGCTGTCTCATTCTCTTTTTGTGAGCTGGTCTGATCAAGTTTGGTCCCTTGCCAAGCATCTTCCTCTTTTCGGTGCCCTTTTCTCTTTCCTGCTCCTCTCTTTGCCCTTTTCTTCCTCACCATTGCTGCTTCCTCCTCCCACGCCCACTCCCACTCACTTCATGCTGTGTTCATGCTCATCAGAAAGAAAACAGTCACTGAATCCAAATGCCATAATCAGTGGTGGCCCCTGCAGCAAACAAATCAAGCGCAGGAGTACTCAGCACTCAGCGGCAGAAAGACTTCCCTCTGAAGGGAATCCTTAACAACTGTTGAGAGAATCAAGGTTTTGGTGGGTTGTTTTTCACCCCCCTTCAGTGAGAAGGATAGCCTTGTCAAATCAAAGCTGCTATTTCTTCTTTAGTGTCTGATTTAGGAGATTATACATCAGAGGGAAGCACTTGTAAAAGGATTATAGCATTATAGAAAAATAATTGGAATGTTTCATCTCTCTGTATATCATGGCTTGTTAAAGTTGCTGTAGGGACTAGCCAGATTAATTAGAAAGAAGGAATATGTTTATTTCTCTAACTCAACACTCTGATGGTCAGAGATATTCCTGTTTATCCTAGTAAATGTTAAGAAGAGACTATGGACAACGTCTTAATTCTGCAATTTACAAGATACACAAATCACCCCCTCCTTCTTGCCAAGAAAGTATGTGACAGGCTAAAACCTTGGCCACAGTATAAAGAGCCATTTTCTTTTGCCTTAGGTATTATGAAGTTATTTTAAAGATATCTATCAATTATCTCATTCATTTGGTTAATATAAACAATCAGCCCAGAGTTCATTACTGTGAATGGATGTATTTTATAATCCTGATATATAATGCATGTAATAGAATGCAATCTAATACATTCTAACATGCAGTTAGTTAAAGTCTCGCCTTTAGGATGAGAGGGTGATCCACTCCCCAAATATTTAAAAGCAAAAAAAAAAAAAATAGCAACAGAAAAAATAAGTTGGGAAAATTGTGAAGCTAGAAAAGATCATCTTCAGTGCCTCATTTCATATATTTCTTCCTTTATGATTTTCCCCTCTCCTCCTTCTCAAAATACCCAAATCCCTCACATCCCTTCTTCATCCCCAGAATATTCACATGTGCCCCCTCTGGCAACACACTAGCCTCTCAAAATTGACTAGACCTCTGTTCCATTCCCTAGGCTTAGCTACAAATAACCATGTTCTACCAAGTAACCCATGCCCGTGTTTCCTATGTGTTCATGAGTTTATATACATAAACTTTGCAAAATATACCTGAATCCACAGGGGTGAGCATTCCCAGCAGCACAGTAGGTCAGCAAGGGAATGATTTTTCAATAAGACCTTTCCTACCATTTATTTAGGTCATACCACATGGGCAACTGCCCTCGTGTCCACACTCATGACCTAATTTCCCTTCACAGAGAAGGCTAATATTCTCCTCCATATGAACCTTCCTCCGTGTTAAGCACACAGCCACTTTTTTGGCCCTATTTCAGACCCTGGAAGCCTCTCATCTACAATAAACAGAAAGGAACTAACTTGTAGAATCATTCCCTTCCTCCTTCCCCTACTTCCCACAGACCAACAATTCTAAAGGGATTCCTGTTCCCCTTCCCCACGATGCTCTGAACACCATTTCTGAGGGACCTAATCTTATTAGGTTCTTGCCTCCAAATACACTAGTGTTCAAACATTGAACTTATTTCACCTTAATGGTGAACAAGGAATGTGTCTGGGGGACAAATGCAGAACTGAAAGCTAGTAGAATAAAAACAACATGAAGAATCTGAACAGCCTAAAGACAGGATTAGCAAACTAGATGACTGAGCCAGGAAGAAGGCCGCTGACAACCAGGCTAACTACTTGACAACTTAGCCTCAGGCTAGCCCTTCCCAGACGTGGGGAATGTGTCTTCTTCCATTACTGTCAAACATCCAAATCACTTTTTGAGATGTCTCTCAAAAGATCTCTTCTTTTGCTTCTTCATTGCTTCCTTCTTTTGCTCCCACCTTCAATTTTGCACAATGTGAAAGCACTATGAAAAATGCACTGTGTTAAGATTTCTTCATAGTGTCTGGCCTGCATCAGATAGAATAAGCTAAAGACCCAATGCAGGGCTCTCTGGTAACAGCTGACTCAGAGGACATAGACTGGACTTCAGTACTGTCTCCACCCTTGTACACACATATACACACACACATACATGCATGCATTCATGGATTAGCATAAAGAATTCAGTTGCCATAAATAACTCTCCCTGCTCCAGCACCAAACAGGAGATGCTCAGGCTTTGATAGACAGAAGCCCAGAGAATAGTAACATATGAAGTAAAGCATTTTTCGTAGAAGAACAAGAAGTACCAAAGCTAGTGCTGCAGCCTGTACTGACTTTCAGAGCACAGAGTGACCATGCTCACTAACAGTTGACTCCAGCTGGTGAACACTCAGAGAGTGAATGGTGGTGAACACTCCACCATTCTTGAGAACAGAATGCAGGGAAGAGGAAATGGGAAGAGAGATGTGCAGATGGAGCAGAAGTAGGGGAGAAGGAATGGAAAACTTGTCTCCACAATACAAGAAAGGGCAATGTGGAACAGGCTCTCAAGTGCTCAAAATCAAATCACAGAGGTCAGGAACAGAAAAGGATGAGAAATAGTCAATGGAAAATGAAGAGTGTGGATAATAAGTTCTAAGAGTTCAGAGGAAAAAGAAATCAGGGGAGAAAAAATGGGGGAATGATGTAGGAAAATTGCCAAAGAGAAAAACACTTTTTGCAGAAGTGACTAAGAACTAGCATAAACAGTAGGCCAAATCAAGAAAGAGATAAGGTGGTCTTGCCAATACAAGCAAATATGGCCTTCCATTGTCCCCGCCCCCACCCCACCAGACCTATCTGATTTTACACGTGCTACAAAGAACAGAAGCAGCATTGGTCTGTTTACCCTTCACAGGGGTTAGCTGCCTGCCCAGTCACACTACCTGAGCCTCACCATGAACCAAAATAAAATGTTTTTTTTATCACTGCTTCTCAGACTTAGTTAAATAATTTTTGACTCTCAGATGCAGCGTAAGAACAGATTTCTCCAATCCCAGCAGAGCATATGCCTTCTGGTTTTTTTTTTACTTCAATAAAACACATAAAAGTGGAAATTTAATAAAAGGTCTCATATTGTAATTTGTTGGTAAAAGATCCAGAGGCAAGGCCTGAGACTTTTCACCATGGCACAATCCTCAGGCTGGCAAAAATCCTCAGAGCACACTAACCAACTAACCACGTGTTTCTAAAGCTGTTGCTTTAGGAACATGGGGCCACCCTGTATCGTGTTTTATCATTATTCTCAGTCATCTTGCCAGGCACCAAGGCCAGGAAATAAAGATTGGATCAGAGAATACCCAAGGTCAGAGTTAAAAGGTTAAGGTGAGGTTTGAAGATGTAACAAACCAAATTTCTGAACTCAGCCAATGCTGAGATTTGAGAAACAGATGAACTGACTCAGCCGGAATAAGAATCCACAGGTCACACTGAAATGGGAGGGTAACAGAAAGGTGGGTGAATGGAACAGGGTAAGAGACAGGTAAAATCAAGAAGATCCCTCAGTGCTGTCTCTCTCTCTCCCTCCTCGTAGGGCATGAAAATTGGTAGCTTGGAAAGGTTGCCACAACCTACCTGAAAGGCATGTGTCAGAGGGTTATTCTGCACTGATTGGCCTAAATTTCCCTCTTGGGAAATATGCCTGGTTATCATGCCATCACTGAACTCATACCTGACCTAAAGGAGATCCCTCTGAAATTCTTTGGAGAAAATAGCAAATCTCTGTAGGACTTTTCCTGAAATCTAGAGAATGTTGAACAAGCCCCTTCAAAATTGCTGATTCTTGGTCTGGTTGTACAATGGGAGAGAGGACTCAAGAGAAGGGGGCTCAGCAAAAGTTAAGTCAAGAAGTGGGGCTGAACTGACCTTGCCTGATTGGACACCTAAGAGTTGTTCACAGAAGCTTCTGAGGGCCATAGCCAGAATCCATCATAAGTGAGAGCTGAAACTGAGAGAAGCAGAGTCTTTCAAGATGGCAAGAACTCAAAGCATAGAGCAACATTTCCCAAGGTATAGAGGACCATCTGCCTCAGAATCAACCAGGGCAATTGTTAGGAAGGCAGTCTGGGCCCCACCCTAGACCTATTCAGAATATCTGGATATAAGCCCAAGAATCTGCATTTTAAGAAGCTTCCCTTACTCCTACCCCTTAGCTCTCCTCCATTGACTTAGGAACTTGTCCTTTTCTGTCTTCCTAGACTTTGCCACCTTCGAGAGAGAAAAGAGTTAAATCCTACTGTCTAGTTAATATCATAGGAGAGGGTCCAGATTATCACTCACTACATCCCTCAGGGAAGAATGGCAGTGAGGTGAAGGGGTTCAGGAGAGGAGAACAAAATACCAGGAAATTGTGGAAAAGGACATGAGCCAATTACAGGGTCCCTAAAATGCAACCTGGCCCAGAAGGGTAGCTTTATTAGCCTCTGAGCCATTTGAAGGTTGGAACCAGGGCTCCCAGAGTATGGTGGTATTCAGTAGGTGCCTAATAAATATGGAGAAGGAGAGAGAGTGAGAATGAGTGAACAGAATGTGGCCAGCCCTAATTCAGTGTTAATTTTAGTCCTCTCATGTTCTATCTGGATCTTTTCCTCAGCTTTAACCCACTTGTAGCCAGCCTCTGTCACTTGGGATATTAGGAATTCTCATTCATCATACTGTTTGATGAAGCTCTCCGAGCCTACTGAGTTAAGAGACCCTCTGTCCTTGTAACTGCCATTCTCTCTGATTCTCCACTCTGTCATCTACTTAAATAAGAAAGCATTTTTCTTCTATTTTACATAAAAGATACTTCTGGAGGTCACTACAGCTGGGGAGCACACACAGAGAACTGATGTGGATCAATCCATAGCCCCAGAGCTCAGCTCATACACTGTTTTACCAGCCCTTTAGCTTCCCAGAAAACCCAAATCCTTCCTCTGACTCTGGGTGTGTGAACAGCAGGACAGGGAGAGCAGAGAACAGGGAGGAGGAGGGTATGATTTCTGAATTGTTTACAAATTGTTCACACTCCCAGTCCTATAGGGCCTCTGGGTCTTCCAGTTTGCCATGAAACCAGGGCACCCCAGTGCTGACACCATCCCCACTGCCACTGACATTCTTATTTCCACTCTAGTTGCTAAATGGTTTAATGTCACTACTTCTGAAAGAATGCTCTGTGCCAGGCACTGAGATTAGGCTGTTGAAAATGGGGTATTTATGTTTTATTTTTCAATTTCAAATTCTTCGTAGCAGATCCAAAAAATGAAATTAAAATATTCTCTAATCCTAACAGCTGTCAATAATCACTATTAAGAAGTAGATCTATGTGCTTCCATTGTAAAATTTATAAATATGTACACAACTGTCAACTTTTTGCAAAGTTAGGGCCATATCTGGACATAATAGTATGATGTGAATTGAGTGGCACCCCCATTTTATTTCCTCCTACACTCAATCACTCTAATATTCTTCAGATTTTTCTCTGACAACTCCCTCTGCCTGCAACCCTCTTCCTACAATCCATTTGTTCAACTTATTCCTTTAGCTTCTGCTCACTTTCTCCTAGAAGATTTCTCCCATCTCAAGATCAGAATCAGTCCTTGTCAAAGGCTCTGAAGGAGTATCTTTGTTCCTTTATTATGTGTGTGTATGTGTGTGTGTGTGTGTGTGTGTGTGTGTGTGTATATATATATATATATATATATATATATATCTGTCTCCACACCAAAATCTAAGCCAGGGAATGAAGATTCCCAAAACCCATCACTATGCGTGTCACATGGTGGGTGCTCAATAAATGCTTGTTAAATTGAATTGAATTGAATTGAGTGAAAATACCCTCTTGTATATATCTAAGCAAGTTAATAAGAAGAGAATCCAAAGGAGCAAGATATGAACTCTCACAACCTTGTCCATATTGATATGTGCAAAAAAATTCTCCATTTTTATATTTCATTTTTTTAAAGCTGGTGTTTGCTTAAGTCACAGCCACCTGCTTCTCTGCAGCTGTATTGGGGAATAAGTCTGTGCTCCAAATTACAACTCAGAGCTTCCCGGTGGCTTTTCTACTAACAAGCTGCCAAGTCCAGAATGATGGGGTTTCTGTTTTAGCTGACAACCAAAAACAAAATCTGGCTGCTCTAAACAGGCTTTTTTCACTCCACCTGCTGCTTCTACAGCTAAAGTGGAGAATGACATATGAGACACCAAAGTCTGAGGCCAGGATCCCACTGAAAGTCCGTGGATGTCAATTCAAGGCATTGAGAAATTGCTCATATGTTATGCATTTATTCCTGCAGAAATCACCCATGGAAAACATAGAAGAACTTTAACACCTTAGAAGCTGTCCACAGCCCTTCTTACCCAGAAACCTGTCTGTGATGACAGCACCAAGAGCTGGGATATGGGAGGACTCTCTCATCTGTTTTTCTCACCTCTAAAAGGGAAGAATGAACTAGTGAAACTCGCCTTTGCTTCTGCAAAACTTCCCTTTCCATTAGGCAGGATTGGCCTGTGGTGGGAATTTTAGACCTGGATACAAAGTGGTGAAGAGGTGTTTGGGGACTAAGGGGATTTTCAGTTCCACTCATATCAATCTTGGTGTCAACTGAGACTCAGAGGATATTGAGAAAAGTATAGATGAAACCATCATCATCATCATCATCTCATTGGGTCAACTTGGTCAATCTCATCTGATTTGGGTGAACCCATCTGGTGCAGAGGCAGGTGAAGGGAGGCCTCAGAAGGCCACAACATCCCCCACCAAATCATCTGACCCTTACATTCCATAGCACTGAACAGAGAAGAGACGCTTTCAATTGCCAGATAGCTTCAATGAATCACAAACAAACAAGAATAGTGTTTCAATTATAGATTATAAAAAGATTACAAAGATCATAAGATTATAAAGCATTAGATAGTAGGTTGAGTATTTACTATGCATCAAGCACTATGCTAGCACTTTAAATATATTATCTCATTAGAACTTTCCACACAGCTGACAAACGTTTGAGCAGGATTTGGACCCACTAAACACTAAACTGTTTGGCCTTATTTTGTCCTAATCCATCAAAACTGGAAGATGCCTTCCCAGACTAGCCCAAATTACAGGTGGAAAATACTCCTGATCCACGGAAAAGAGAAGCTGTCCAGATAGGCCAGATGAATCTCCAGGATTCCTGCCTTCCAGAAAAGGTTCTCGCTGTAACCAGGACACAAGAAATACAACCTATACAAAAAGGACGCAGACCCTGGACTAGCCTTTGGAGACATCTGATCCTGATGAATTTCTGAGAGTATTTTCCAGATATAACTCTCCCTTCCCAGCAAAACGCTAAAGTTGCCTGCATTATTCATGGTGGCCTTAATGATAGGCATTTTCAATGAGCTTTAGCTTAAGTCAAAAGAAGGTTTATTGTATAAAAAGTGCCCTTGCAATGCTAATCTTAAAACACTATTTGATAGAAGCATATCTTGGGTACATGATTTCTAGGCTAAGTTGTTTGGGCTAAGCAATTTATTTAGTTAAGTTGACAAAGATGTATGCACAGATTTTGAACAATTGTTTTCTAAAATAGAGTATTAATGTATTCTCCTTCAATTCTTTGTTTACTTCTGAGTTGTTCTTTGGTTCCTGATAAAGAAACCTCATGTTAGAATCATTTCCCTTCCTAAAAATTTTCATTTCCAACTAGTATTGTTTGAACTTAGGTGGTATCAGTATGTATTCTATCATGTAAATTTTTTAAGTTTATTTATTTATTTTGAGAGAGAGAGTGCATGGGGGAAGAGCAGAGAAAGAGGGAGAGAGATGGAGAAAGAGAGAGAATCCCAAGCAGACTCCTCGCTGTCAGTCTGAGGTCAACATGGGGCTCGAACTCACCAGCAGTGAGATCATGACCTGAGTTGAAATCAAGAGTCGGACATTTAACCAACTGAGCCACCCAGGCACCTCTATCATGTAAATTTAATAAAGGTTAATTATTAAAAACCTCAACTAGGGGCACCTGGATGGCTCAGTTGGTTGAACGTCGGACTTGGGCTCAGGTCATGATCTCACAGTTCATGAGTTCAAGCCCCTTATCAGGCTCACTGCTGTTAGCCTGTCAGTGTAGAGCCTGCTTCAGATCTTCTGTCCTCCTCTCTCTGCTCCTGCCCTGCTTGAGCTCTCCCAAAAAATAAATAAATATTAAAAAAAAAACCCCTCAGCTATTCAAAACAAAATAATTGTTTGTTTTTAATGAGAGAAGAGCAGAGGTCATAAATTTTCAAAATGGATATTATAAAGTCCATTCACTTATAATACTCACAACTTAGAGAAATATGAGCCCCTCATACAGAGTCTATTTATTCCTATTTTTGACACTATTCTAATAAGCGTAGCCTTTTGGCATCTTAGCCTATACTTGATTTTCAACAGGAAATTAGAAGGATCTTGTGATGAACACATTCTGACAACAGTGAGCTACTGCCTCTAATGATGGACAAAGGCAACTATGAAAAAAGCAGGCACAAGAAACCCAGAGCAGATAGTCTGTGCCCACAGAAACCATGCTGTGCACACATCAAGGATTAGCAGGAGTTATCCTACACCATTTCCAAAACAAAACAGTACAAAACATATAGTGTTCACTGCCCTCTGTTTAAGATCATACAAGAATTTACACCAGCTTTTTAAATATATTTCTTTAATACTGCTTTTTAAAGGAATGGGCGTAATTTATAACCTCCTGGTTCCTCATAATGCTCAATTCAAGCACACTCTGAGACTTGGACGTTTAGCATTTTAACCCCTGGTTGGTCCTACTGGACCTCGGATGCCACATCAACATAATCTCTGCTGCCCTCCAAGGTTTGAGTGGGATGTGGTGAATCACAGAAGGCACCTTCTTAAATTTGAACTCTGGTGACTTTTAGCTAGACAACCCATCAAATTCGTTTTATTTATTTTTTATCGAAGTGAGTTGGCATGCAATAGTATATTCGTTTCAGATGGACACCATGGTGATTCAACATTATATACCTTACAAAGTGATCACCATGCTAAATCTAGTTACCATTTGTCACTTTACAAAGTTGGTACATATTATTAATTATATTTCCTATGTTGTTCAGTGGATCCCCATTTCTCCCTGATTTGATAATTGGAAGATTGTACCTTTTAATCACTTTCCCTAATTTCGCCCACCCCACCCCCCCACTTCCTTCCACTTCCCTCCTCTACCCCCCACTCCCACCGCCTTTGGTTCCCCGAAAACTCCTTTTTGAAATACCAGTAGCTACTGATAATCAGTCCCATAGATTGTCTCTCTTTTTTTTTCCTCGCACACACCCAGAATATACAGAGTAAAAATGATGTGTCTCTTAGGGAAGATACTTGCCTTCATCCCCTCTCCTGCCTTTCTATTCCCGTATTCCTCCTCAAAGCCAGATAACTGGAAAGAAGCGTGTGAGTCCAGATTCCCTGCCTCTCACTCCTGCCTCCCAAAGGTGGGACTCATCTGATTAGTAAGAGTGGTCCCTGACTGAGCCACAGTTCTAGGGCGCAGGGCCAAGGTGAGGTCCTCTGCACATGCGCAGTATGGATCTGGATGACTGGTTCTCGGGCCGCGGATTCTTGGTCCTGAGTTCAAACTATGTATGTAAGGGGCGGGGAGGAAGGCCCACTGCCTTCTATGTGTTCTGAAAAGATTTGGGAAGAGATGAGAAGTACCCACTGCTGGCTGGGGGAGTATGTCTCAAATCTCCTGTGCAGATCTCTCCAAGCACTGGGTCCCAAGGATTACTGGGGGTGGGAGTAAATTCCAGTCTCAACTACTTTCCTCCATCCATATGACCAGCATTTAGGTGTGATTTTGCAACTGCTTGGATATTAACTCTAGACTTGATCACCTTATGACTAGCCATCTTCCCGATGTTATCCATCAAATCCAGAGAGCTGGGAATTGGACTCCCCTAACTCAAATATCATCCCAATCCCTCACCATGTAGGAGGCAGCAAAAGGATCTTGCCTGGGGTCTTCTCATTCCAAATCCAGCCTTCTCACAAGTTGCACACGCTGCAGCCAGGGCCAAGTTTGTAAATGTAGAAGAGATGGGGGGTTGGATGAGGGCTGAGAGGAGTAGGGAAGTACAGGGTCTGATTTCTATTGAGTGTTGCCTCTGTGATTAGAGTCCTTGATCAAAACAGAGTTACTAACCTATAAAAATGTATTTTTTTTTCAACGTTTTTTTTTTTTTTTTTTTTTTTTTTTTTTATTTTTGGGACAGAGAGAGACAGAGCATGAACGGGGGAGGGGCAGAGAGAGAGGGAGACACAGAATCGGAAACAGGCTCCAGGCTCCGAGCCATCAGCCCAGAGCCTGACGCGGGGCTCGAACTCACGGACCGCGAGATCGTGACCTGGCTGAAGTCGGACGCTTAACCGACTGCGCCACCCAGGCGCCCCTAAAAATGTATTTTAAAACAGTGGTTCTCAAACAGGGGTAATTTTGCACCACAACCACCCCATAGGCTACTTGGCAATGTCATCAGACATTTATGACATTTTTGGTTGTCACAGCTGGTGGATAAAGGACAGAAATGCTGATAAACATCTCTGCAATTCACAGAAAAGCCTTCACAATGAAGAACTGTGGGCTCCAAATGGCAATAGGTATTGAGAATGAGAAACCCTATTTAAAAGGCTTGGTGAAACATGGGTGCTGCATATAAATGCAGAACATGTAAATGCATCAGAACCTCTGTCTGGTGCGAAGGGGAATGACCCTTGTCGTATTGTCACTGCAGCTTCTCAGCAGTCCCTTGTGGATCTATCAGTTGGGGCAGGCCGTCCCCAAAACTGTCAGGTAACTCAGCTTGTGTCTGCACCTCTTCTTTCTATCTTTATCCCTTCTGATACCCTCAGGTCATCTGCTCTCCTGCCCCTCCCAGCTCTACTTGAAGACACTATAATTCCTCCATGCCTAGATTCAGTTCTGTCTGGTTCCTGAACCAACACTAAACAGGACCAAAAACAACAAAAAGGAACAAAAATGGCAAATTGATAGCTTTTCCCCAACAGACACTTTCCATAACTAGGATGAGATGCCTTTATTATGCTAGCTAGCTACTTTACATATTGTAGCTCACTAAATTTAACAACAGTCCTATGAGATACATATGATTTCCATTTTGAAGTTAAGGAAACTAAGGCTCAGAGAGATTAAATAACATGCCTACTTTCTTAAAGATAACAAGAGTCTGGCCTGTTCTGTATTAATTCCAGAGAACACTCTTATGCCACATTTAGTCCATACTTGACTTTCCTGTTCAGAAGTCATATCAAATTGGATACAAGCCAAGATACCATTTTTCAGATTTATATTTTAAATTATTGGAAATAAATCCACAAGCTAAATAAATCATCAGTGTCTTCTTTAGTCTGTGTTTTAGTTAGGATCCTTTGATTGCAAGTTACAGAAACCAATTCAATCTAGATAAAATAAATTGGAGCAATTTATTACAGGGATGTGGGGATTTTCACAAAAATCAAGGAGCAAAAAAAAAAAAGAGAGCTGCTACTGCTTTTTCTCACTTTTACTGCAGATCAGCTTTCCAGCTCCTTCTCCTTTCATTGCAGGGGAGTATGGTTCCCCTGCAGCCCTTCACATTGCATGTGTCCACTCCATTCTCTCTCTCTCTCTCTCTCTCTCTCTCTCTCTCTCTCTCCCCCCCCCTCTGTCCTCCATCTCTCTCTTCCAAATCCTGGAAAAGAAAATGTTCCCACTTTGAGATAGATTTCAACTCCTGATAGAGTGAATCCTTCCCAAGGGAGAAGAGTCATGCACAACAAACGTGGATGAGGAGGTCACCTCCTGTAGATGAGGAGAGGAAAATAGTTTCCAGAACATAGGAAGAGTCACTGGGTCATGGACTCAGCTGGCCCATTTCAGTAAGAATCCAGAGCCCTTTTGTGAGGTGAACACCAGCTCAGAACTGGCCAGGTTACTTTGCCCCTTACAGAGAATCATATAAAGCCAATCAAAAGAATTTATACAGTGAAAGATGATAATATTTTATTCTGGTTATCTCTGAATCTTGATGAGTGTGATAAACAAAACAGTGAACTGATTAGAAGGCCCTCTACTTTCTGAAGTATTGAGGCTGTGTATTACTTCCTACTTCTTCAGAGGTTGATTATTTGAATTCATGTCACACCTAATAATCTTATTTTGCCTCATCAGGCCCCATGTGAGTCTCTGAATCAGGGCAAGAGTAGACTAAAAATGGACAGCTTCCTCTTTATAGTACACAATGAAGACACAGGTCCACCTTCCACAGAAAAAAATTTGGACTACTTAAATACAACCTGAGAGTAATCCTACTAGTCAACACAGAGTCCTTCTCCTACCTCATAATATTATCTTATTTATTCTTAATAAAGATGCTTGGCAACATAGAGATTAAAAAGTGAGGACAAATGACTAAAAGTTTCACTTCTGAGGTTTTAGATTCACACAGCCATTTTGGTCAAAACTACAAGAGCAGTTCAGCCTTCTCCTTCACCCTTACATTCAGATTGGCCTTCTAAGCCAGCCTGTTTTTTGGTTATTGTGAAAATAAAAGGAAATACCTAGGGCACCAGCAAATGGTGTTGAGAGATAGAATTAGTGCATTGGATAGAGTATAAGTCAGGCCAGTGAAGATACTTTCTCTTCTACCCTATAAAATGCAGATAGCTGAAGAGCCACTGCAGACATCATAAAGTGGCTATATTTCTACCCCTACTCATTATGGCTTTTAGTGAATAGTCTCTCTGTTGTCTTAAGCCATTCATCTTTGGAGAAATATGGCCCCATTTCTCTATTTATTTATCTCTTTAGAAATGGGAAAGCATAAACTGTTGCACTACAATAAATTTTCTCACTTTTAATAGTTCAAATGGTTCCACACTAAAATGAAAGTCAAGCATTATTTTTATTCCTTGGATTTTTGTCATTTTGAGCATCCTTAGCACCATTTAGTGTCATGATCCCTAAGAATGGCCTCAATTTGATTATCTATCTTCTGAAGATGGTTATCTCAAACTTTAGACGGTTAAAAGTAGACTAGAAGAGAGCTTAATCGTCTCTTCTTTCTAAAAGTATAGAGAAAGCAGGTGTTTTTAGATAACTAATTTCTAACTCATCCATGCAAATTTCAAAATACAGAAAAGCAAAAACAGAGAGGACTAAAATTATCCAAAAATAATAGTTTTTTCTAGGACAAGAAGAACTAAACAACTCCAAGTTATTCTTAACATGAAATTTAATTGGAAAATATAAAGTTAACAGAATTTTGGATGTACCAAGAATATGATTTACTGACACCTTTGCTATTCAGACAGAGAATTAATTTTCATATGTTTTCATAAGAGATTAGTGTTGGGTTCATATACTCCATCTGCCTCACCCTGGTTCCTAAGAATTATAGCACAAGAGATGTTTCAGATAAATGCATGCTCTCTATTCCTGGACTGTACTTCTACCCTGAGTCCCTTCCTCCTTTCCCATCTCAGATGAGCTGAGATGGACGAACTAGAAGGAAATTTGAAGAGTCCCATCTCACCCCTGAACTGAACACCACAACTGTGTAGACTGCTTTCTTATTTTCTCTGAGCTTCCCAGATTCAAAGAGGACTCCTAAGAAAAAGATATTTAAAGAGGAGAAATAGTGAGTGAAAAAGAGACCACTCCACAAAAACACTCAAGCCAAAATATTTCCTAAAATACAGTAGCCAATGCCCTCCTCCCCCAGATCAAATCTCCAATCAAAACCTCTGAGCCTGGGGCACTTGGGTGGCTCAGTCGGTTAAGCGTCAGAGTTCAGCTCAGGTCATGATCTCACGGTTCATGAGTTCGAGCCCCATGTTGGGCTCTGTGCTGACAGCTCAGAGCCTGGAGCTTGTTTCACATTCTGTGTCTCCCTCCCTCTCTGCCTCTCCCCTGCTTGCACTCCCCCTCTTTCTCTCTCTCTCCCCCACCGCCCTCAAAAATAAGTTAACATTAAAAATTAAAAAAAAAAAAAACTCAGCCCAAATATCCCCATGCTTCTATTGAACCTTGCAATGTCTAGAATGAAGAGTTAAGGAAATGTAATGTCCATCTCACTCTCTAGATGGGAGAATTTCCCATGTTTTAATTTTTCCCTTTATAGTGCTTGCTTTAGCAGCACATATACTAATTTTTCCCTGTATAAACAATAAACTTTTAATGGATTTACCCATGTTCTAGGCGATCATTTTCTCATGTGTCATATCCAATATGCTGGCAAAATGTCATCTCATTTTGATTCAGCATATCTGCCCTAGATTGTAAGCTTTCATGTCTTGCTGGATTGTAAACTACTTGCAGAAAGAACCTTTGTCTCCTGCAGAGACCCCTCCATGGGTAATAGCATGGACTTTGAAGCCAGACCACCTGGTTGCTAATCATGGTCAGTCCCTGACTAGCTATGTGATCTTGTTGCTTTACCTCCCAGTGTCTCAGGGAGGTTTCCTCATCTGTGTGATGAATGAGGATATTGCTGGCAACTGTCTCATGGCAAGACAGTGAGGAACCAATGAGATAATATGTGTAAAGAACTTGGAGCACTGTGGCATGTGATTACTGGTCATTTAATAGTGGTCACTTAAATAACTAGTATTATTTCCCTAGTGTGTGGCACATCAGGGTTACCACTAGTATGTGGTATAAATGAATCCTGAGATGCAACTGTTTTTTTTCTCTCAGAAGGAAATCTGGCATTATTGAAAAGGACATTGGTTATTCTACAGAACCCTTTTGTGGCTTGAGAAAAGCATATCCAGAGAGAATGGCAAAACATGCAATCTTCCTAAACAAAGGTTTTTGACCCATTCTAATGGATTCCAAATTTTTCTTGTTGTTTCTTTATCACCATTTAAGACCAAAGAAAAATTTCCTTTGAAGGAAATGGAAGTAATTCAGAGTTAGGGTAAAGATAATGTAAAAGGAGAAAGTCTGAGTCTTTCATAGATGTTCTTCATCTCCTGTCCAGCCTGAAAAATTGTCTCTATCCAGGAAAAAAAAAATGAGGTGCAGAGAAAATTAGGAATGCAAGTGGAAGGTTGATTTTGGTTTTTACAGGCACTGGAGTGGTATCTCAAAAAATTTAGAGGCCATCTAAAAGTACCTCTTCTTATTTATGGTCTCCACCTCCTGAATGAAATATTGTCTGTATTAATCCCGTCTGGAATTACAGGGCCTTTCTATGTTTGATGCCTCCAGAAACTTAGAACACAAACACCAACCAAAGAAAAATATATGGACAAACATAAATTAGACTTTTCTCCCCATTGGGATGCATCCATGCATTATAGCTTATAAATTTAGATTATATCTCTACTGCCATCGTGTGATAGAATGTTTTTAGTGAAGATGTCCTAAAAAGAGAGTAAAAAACTCAGAACACAAGGAGCTTTCAAGGAAAAAAAAAAAGCTGAATCTTTCTTTTCCCTGCCTACCAAGCAATGCCACACTTTCTGATGCTTGTGATCAAAGCAAAAGTTTGGGAAGGGTTGTGTTTCTTCACACAGAAACAGAACAGGAGAGAGAATGCAGAACACTGAACAGAACATGAAGACAAGACCCAGCTATTTTTCTGTCGCATGAAATAAAAGAATGATTCTGTTTTGTCTCACTTCAGATGTAAAAGCTCTAATGTTAGGATGCTGTCTCTCTGCCCATCCTCCAGGCTGTCCATCATCCAGCCCAGAATGAGTTCACCCCAGAATGGTGCCCTTCTTCCCTCCTGTATTCCCACCAGATTTGGGCATCCCCTTCATGTTCATTTTTCTTTTGCTGCTTTAACTTCTGTCTTATTAGAGATTACTTCCATCACTTTGAGTTACTTGGAAATTTGAGAAGTGTGTCCTACATGCCTTTACAAATCATTCAGTCAATTCTTGACCTGGGTCTGAACACAGACCTCTCTCTTCTTCTGCCTGAATGTGCTGACCCCATGTCTCCCCAGCTCTGGCATCACCGGGAAGTGTGTGAAGCTTATCTCTGGGGCTCTCTCTTTGCCTCTCCCCATGCTCTAATTCTCCATCCTAGCCTTCTACTACCCACAAAATGCACCTGGCTGCCCCTCCTTCTCACCACACCTGGCCGTCCAGCTGGCTTACCCTATACCTGTCTCTCCACTGTCCCCTGCCAAGCCTGCTCTCAGAACCCAGCTTGTGTAAAGATGAGAAACTCATTCACATTAACTTACTAATAGTGAACAATGATGAATACTCCGTTTGTGTCTGCCATGGGATATTTATGTCCAGCAGAGGAAAATGGATTTAAATTAAATAATATATATCCCATTGTACTATGGGATTGTTTCATCTGTCCCTGCAACCTCCCACCTCTACACTTTCTTATCAGATTTTTCATCTATACCTCCTGTGTCAGTGGCAAATGTTACCTCCTAGGAGGCCTTACCCAGAATACAAAGAAACAGAGGCTCATAATGCTTTTGAGATTCTAAATAAATTCTGAAGAATTATAGCAAAGATTAAAAGCCATGGCTTTTTATTTGCAAATCTTTCAGGGTTTTTTGGTTGGGAGCCTAAGCCCTAAAGAATACAAAGCATGAAATGTGAGCTTCTTCAAATAAAAAAGAAAATCTAAAGTGCCAGGATCCCTGCCAATCAGACTAGATTGGGTGGGAGAGAGTTAAAGTCATAGAGTAAACAAAAGACCAGCAAACTCTCCTGTGGATCTCTCAGTCCTGTGCTGAAATAGGGAAAGGGAGGCAAAGGGAGAGAGGGGCAGAAGTACCAGACATACTGTGGAATTTAAAAACAAAATACCCCAGTGCCTTGTGTCCCAGGGAAGAACAGCTCCCTGCACCAGCACAGTGGAACAGCGAGTGAGGAGAGCCTAGAGTATGATGTGTTTGGCAGTAATGGGACTTAAGACAGATCCCCCCTCACACCTCCAATACATGAACAGATCCTCAGAGAGTCTTGGAAGTAGGCTGCAAGACCTATCAACCCGAGAGACAAAGAGAATGTAAATGTGTGTAACTACAGCCAGATGGCAGAGTGAGCAATTTCAGTGGATATTGGTGGGAATAGAGACCAGTGACCAAGAACTATTAAAGATGATGTATATCTCATCCGAGTCCATTATAACCAAGACCAAGATGACCTTTCCAACCTCTGGAGACCTCATAACCCCCTTCTCTTCCATCCACATCAGCATCCAGAATTTTGAGAAAGAGGGAAGGGAAATCCTGAATTGAGTTTATACCCAAAATGACCTAGAAAACTGGAAATGGTCGAATTTGCCTTAAAAATAGTTAGATTATTTAGGAAGAATGGGGGCTTGAGATAGAAGATAGGCTGCCATATTAAAAAATAAAGGACGTTGCATTTATACTACACATCTGAGCTTGTGGCCAGAACCATCTAGACATTATGACATCTGACAAAGCATGGAGAATAGGTGGAGAGTCTGGACAGGTATTCAGGTAAAGGACCCTCTTGGTGTCCTTTAGAGCTTATTTAGTGAGCCTACAGTCCCTGAATGCTTGGTTTATCCTGCTTCCACCGCTGTCCTCGATCATTAGATTTACCACACAGAATCATAGCTGTCATCTGACATACTCTTTCATCTGTGCATCCAGGTCAGTACAACAAAACCTCAACTAACTGGAGCACTAGGGACATAAAAGCTCCTTGTAAACTCAAATTTCTGGTTAACTGGGGGTTGTTCAGAATCCTAATATCTATTGTTAATATTTGAGGCTCCCTTAAGTCTTCAGGGTCGTCCCTATAAGCATCATCCATGCCTTTCTACTTCCTTCTCCGTGACAAGCTTCCTGAGGCTCCTCAGCTTTTCGGCATATAACAAGATTCCACTCCCCTCTGAAAGTGTCTGGTTTGTCCACATCTTTTGAAAGACTCACTTGAAAACAGAGCACAAATTCCCAGCATCAGTTGATGTGAAAATGATTAGATCTGGACAGTCACTAAACACTCTACTTCTATTCATTTCACCCACAATCCTGTGAGATTTTTACTGACTATACCGTGCTGTTATTTAAATCCCCTAAGTCAGGGATTCTTGATATGTGATTAATGGATGGGCTTAAGGGTATATAAACTTTTAGAATATGGTATGCAAAAAAATGTATACATATGCTTGTCTGTGGGTGGGAAGTGTGTTTTTGTGTGTGTGTCTATTCTTGTGCATGTGTATGTGTATGTGTGTATTCCATCAGATGCGTAAGGGAGTCCATGACCCAAAAAAGTAAAAACTGTCTATTTTGCATACTGCTGCTAAACTCAGAGATCTCCTCCTATAGAATTCTCAATTTAGGATTTTTCACAAACTGGTAGGTTTGTGCATTGGAGGTTGGGAGACAGTGGGGAAAAAATTAAGGCCAAGACGTTTTCTGGCTCCCAAACCAGGTCATCAGCATTCATGGGGGTTGAAGGAGGCGCTCAGCTGGTTTGTCTTCTCTCCCAAAAGAGAATGTGGAAATGTGTACCATCTACCAGAAAAGCAGGGTTAATTTCACCACCCAGGATAATGTGGATCTTGTGGTTTTCAAATAGAAGGAAAAAATTCTATTTCCAGGCCTCCTTCCTGGAACGTCATCGTAGACTGAAGTGCATTGCCCAGAACTGACAGCGACTGACAGGCTTGCACACCATGCAGTGATCCTTTGTCCAGCTCCTGTCAAGTATATCTGGCATTGCAACCACCAGAGGTGCACAATGGGGACCAAGTGTTGAGAACTCTTCACCCTACTCCTGTGGAGAGAAGCATCACCATGTAGAAGTGGTACTCAAAAACAGAAGGGAGGGGCACAATTAGTGCTGAAGGCACTTCATCAGACTGACAAGCCAGAACTGGGACAGGAGAGAGGGAGGCAGGGGTAGCAGACAGACATTACATTAAAGCAGAAGAAGGAAGAACAAACCCAGGAGTAAGGGTCTCCTATTTTCTTGACATTAAAGCCACAGCAAAGTCTCACACCTGTGGTCACTACACTCTGCATTTCCAAAGATTTGGGGTGTACCTCCACTGAACTTCCAGGAAAGGACACTAGGAAACTATCTATAAGAATGCTGTCAGATCAATGGGGACTCAGAGACCAAAGATCTGGCCCTTGGACAATAGGAATTATGACTTTTGGAGAAAGAGGAAAGTGATGGCTATCCAACCCACAAGGAAGAGTCCACTAAAGAGGATGCCCCAGAAAGACAGAGAGAACACTGGAAATAGGAGAGAGCTGAAGTATATAGGACCCAACACAGCTTATTAGTGTGAAGGTAGTTCTGGGTGGTGTCACTGCTGTCAAGCTTCCTTGAGAACTTATTTGAGGTTTATAAGAGAAAGGGTAATAAAGTTACAAGACTTGAGATCTATCATTACTTAGCAGATCACGCCATCTTGGCAAAAATTTGCAGTCCTTTGGGGGATCCTTTCCAACTTGAGCAGTGGGGTGCTAGAGGTATAAACAGTCTTCTGCTGAATGAAGATGCCCACAATGGTAGGAAAGATCACTGGCCTTTCATGGTTCCTTCTTACACAGTCACCAGCCCCTATGAAAGCCTCCCGCTTTCCATAGATCATTGCCTCCAAGATCTCTTGTGGCTCTTTTCCTGCTTGTCCTCCTTAGCGTGCTCTAGGTTTTGCTTCCTAGCCAGTTGATAAAACTTTCCACTGGACTTCACACAGTGTCTGAGATGTTGCCTTTAGTGCCCCTTTGCTCTCCATCCCAGAGCTATCACCCACCACCAGTTCGGGCTGGAGGCCCAGTTCTCGTGGTAACCCAGGAAGGTCATTCAGACAAGATAAGAGGAAGAGAGGCAGGAAAACTACCTGCCACCAAGTAATCCACCACTGAGGAGTGAGTGAGCCACCAGAAACCCAAGAAAGACATAAAGAGTCCTGAGAAACAAGTTGTACAGATTATCAGAGTCAAAAACCATTGTCATCAGCAACCACAGCCAAAGACATCTCAAGAGTCAGAAAGGTCTGAGAAAACAAGCACAATATACAAAAGCATAAAGCACCCATTATGTGGGGTGATCCTATCTACCAAATTAGGGTTTCAGTTCCCTGAACATGGACCTGACCTCTAGGATGGGGTTCTACACACTCAATAAGTCTGTTCTGGTATCCAGTACCTGACTAGTTAAACCAATTCAGTCATTTAAATAAGTTAATGCTTGGACTTATATATTCCAAGTAGGTAGAAGCTTGACTGATTGACTTTTCAATTGTGAATCTGATGCCAGACATGTGCACAGAAAAAGGTAGTATTGGAAATATTTAGCAGGGTTCCTATCAGTAAGAACAGTCACAGTAGACAGTACAATATGCGCTGGCTGGTGTACTTTTCTGGTACACCACACTGGCTAAATACATCTTGGGTATGAGACTCTACAGAGAAGGTTCTTTTACTGAATGGTGGGTATGTAGTTACAAGTTATCACAAATATTTATAACAGATACATTACACGCCAGTAATTAATAATTTAATATTTTCCTTTTTCCTAATAATTATCATAATATTTACAGTAGGTATGAATTAGTCGATGAGTTGTAACTGAAATAACCATGGATTAGTGAGCTTTAAGTGTCTACTTTTTAATGGACCAATAAGAAAAACCTGTTTGGAATATAAAACTGAAAGTGATTATTTGCAAGGGGTAAGATCTGCGTGCCATGAGGGGAAAAAAATGTTAACTAATTTTAAATGTAGAAACAAGGGGCTCCTGGGTGGCTCAGTCGGTTAAGCGTCCAACTTTGGCTCAGGTCATGATCTCATGGCTCGTGGGTTCGAGACCTGCATTGGGCTCTGTACTGACACCTCAGAGCCCAGAGCCCGCTTCCGATTCTGTGTCTCCCTCTCTCTCTGCCCCTCCCCCGCTCACACTCTGTCTCTCTCAAAAATGAACACACATTTAAAAAATAAAAATACATAGAAACTAAATGTAACCAGTTTAATATTCTGAGGGGAGTGGCAAAATTTGAGAGAGGGAGGGAGAAGTCTGCTCTGTTGTTTGCTAAAACACCCCGGTGGGCATTTTGGAGGTGAAAGTAAGGGTCAAAGTTTGTGCCGGAGAGAATGGTTGAGACAGAGGGAAAGCCAGCTAGTCTGAGAGTAATAAAAGTAAAAGAGTAATAAAAGAGTAACATTTGAGCTTTTTGTTAAACAACGTGATAGGTAAGAATGGAGACTCTGAGCTCAGTAATGAGCAAGGTGTTTTGAGAAACTGTCTTTAAGAAGAAAACTCCAACTCATCAACCCAGCAGCAGGCTGGTAGCCCAAGGGAGACATGATCAGGGAGAGATTCCCTTTAATGGTGGCTAGACAATTTGAGGAAATGTTTCTAGATATTTCTGTTCTGTACTATGACCCCTTTTCGTAGCCCCAAGATTTCATTCTGAGATTGTTAACTCCACATTGGGGCTACTAAGGAGAATTACAGGATGGGCAGTGTGCAAGGCATGGGGTGGGGATATGACCTTTCCCACATGTTACCCCCAAACTCTGTCTCTGGGAACACTGTGGGGTAGAAGCTTCTTACTAAGGGAGGACTATAGCCCACAAGGGCCACATCGTCAGTGACTAAGACCTCAGAACTAAGTTGGAGCTGGGGCTGACAGTGGAGAAGCAGGCTATGTGTGGATCAGTCCAGAAACAGACATGAGAGAAGTCCACTTTCCCTAAATAGACTCAAAGATTGAGCAGGGACTGAGGGTAAGTAGGGTCTGCTGTTACGTGGGCTGGAGATCAGGTGGTTAGGGACATGTGGATATATATGTGCATGTGAGAGACAGACACTGAGAGCCTGGGGGTGCCTGTGTGGTAGAAAGTAGCCAAACACCAACTAAAAGCCAAATCTGACAAATGGAGGATTTCAAGTACTTATCAAAAAACATTCTTTCACAGAGAGGCTTTTGCAGAATTCAATCACACTGAAAAATGGAAGCAAAGTAAGCATTGAAAAAAACTTCCTGCATCCACATGATAAGATATCGAGGCTTTCCAGGAAGACTAGAAATCCTAGGCTCATAGAATACCAATGTGGACAGCAGGCCATCAAAACAGCTCACGGAACTGGAGTAGGCCGCCCTCCCCAGCTGTGCACATAAAGGAAAGGTGTGTAACAGCCTTGGACTCAAGAAAAACAGATATGAAAATAAAACACCACTGGAGCATAACGTCAAAACTGCCGCAAAAGCTGCCTTAACTCCTCTGTCACCTGCAAGACCTTGTCCTGGAGGTTTGCTGTGTAACTAACAAACAAAACGGGAAATGGAATTGTATGTACAAGAGAGGAAGAGAGAGTCTCCCTGTGTGTGTGTAAACAAGAATAAAATATAGAAGCACAAAAATACATTTAAAATGTTGTTCCTGTTGGTAGTGATACAAACTTTCCTCCTTTAGATGCTTTGTGAGTCTAGATGTTGGTTATTGTAGCATGAGAAATATTAGTATACCCATCCCATTTACTCATTCACCAAATGAACATGTAGTGAACACCCAGTAGGTGCCCAGCACCCCTCTAGACAGCTTCCCATAGTTGCAATTAGTTCCCAGAACTCTGCAAGATATATAAATCCTTTTTTTCCAGCAAGAAAACCAAAACTTAGTGAGATTAAGTGACTGGCCACTGTTTCAAGTACTAAATGGTTGAGGATTTAAAGCTGGGCCTCCTGATACAGGAGATACCAGCTTGCATGTAAAGGACTTGGAGCTGTAGCCTGTAGGACAACAGCTCCCAACCTTTTCTGCTTAATTCCAAATTCAAGTGAACACCAGAGCCGCCTAAGTACAAAAATTATACATTATATGTGAGAGCTTATTTAAGAAAAGCTTTTTGACTGCCACCTATGTGACATGCATACATTTTAACACCAAGTACTTATTCTCGCGTTGCTCATAACACTGATGGGAGAGAAAAATATAAGCAAAAATAAAGTTGTAGCACAGGGTGATCATTTGAATAACTGAAAATAAGTGCCAGAGACAAAACAGTGACCAAAGTTGATGTAATGACCTCAGCTCAGCTCAGGAGTTAGGAGGGAAAATAAATCGTGTAAGACATTCTCAGAAAAAGTAACAGTTAAGCTTAGTCTTGATGGAAAAATAGGAATTTCCAAACAGAACAAAAGAAAAAGGATTGTCCAGGAAGAAGTAAAGCCTTTGCAAAGGCCCAGGAGGGTGAAACCTCTATGCTGGAGGGCTTGCAGAGCATTGTTAGAGCTGGAATATGGCGTGAGGGTGGGATGGGGAATAAGGCTGGTGAAACAGCCAGGAGTTATACAACGAGAGATCTTGGGACACATGTAGGAGCCGTGCTGGATCAGCTAGAGCTTGTTCTGAGCCGTAGCTGAAGGCTGGAAGTAGGCAACTTCTCACGCCCACATAGGGGCCCACAAACCTCCTAGGAAAAATCATAGAACCCTGTCCAGTAGTGAGGTTTGAACATGTGCAAACATATCTGATGACCCCAAAAGACAGCAGATGGGCTGTATGGTGTATGTGAAAGCTGCTGAGAGTAGAATTTAAAAGTTCTTATCACAAAGGGGAAAAAAAGAAGTTTTTGTAACTATATGAGGAGATGGACGCTAATTATATTTATTTTGATAATCGTTTTGCAAATATGTATGTCAAGGCATTCTTTTTTTTTCAATATATGAAATTTATTGTCAAATTGGTTTCCATACAACACCCAGTGCTCATCCCAAAAGGTGCCCTCCTCAATACCCATCACCCACCCCCCTCCCACTCCCCATCAACCCTCAGTTTGTTCTCACTTTTTAAGAGTCTCTTATGCTTTGGCACTCTCCCACTCTAACCTCTTTTTTTTTTCCTTCCCCTCCCCCATGGGTTTCTGTTAAGTTTCTTGGGATCCACATAAGAGTGAAAACATATGGTATCTGTCTTTCTCTGTATGGCCTATTTCACTTAGCATCACACTCTCCAGTTCCATCCACGTTGCTACAAAGGGCCATATTTCATTCTTTCTCATTGCTATGTAGTACTCCATTGTGCTATTGTTGAGAGTGCTGCTATAAACATTGGGGTACAAGTGCCCCTATGCATCAGTACTCCTGTATCCCTTGGGTAAATTCCTAGCAGTGCTATTGCTGGGTCATAGCGTAGGTCTATTTTTAATTTTCTGAGGAACCTCCACACTGTTTTCTAGAGTGGCTGCACCAGTTTGCATTCCCACCAACAGTGCAAGAAGGTTCCCATTTCTCCACATCCTCTCCAGCATCTATAGTCTCCTGATTTGTTCATTTTGGCCACTCTGACTGGCATGAGGTGATATCTGAGTGTGGTTTTGATTTGTATTTCCCTGATAAGGAGCGACGTTGAGCATCTTTTCATGTGCCTGTTGGCCATCCGGATGTCTTCTTTAGAGAAGTGTCTATTCATGTTTTCTGCCCATTTCTTCACTGGGTTATTTGTTTTTTGGGTGTGGAGTTTGGTGAGCTCTTTATAGATTTTGGATACTAGCCCTTTGTCCGATATGTTATTTGCAAATATCTTTTCTCGACACATCCCCAAAGGCAAGGGAATTAAAAGCAAAAATGAATTACTGGGACTTTATGAAGATAAAAAGCTTCTGCACAGCAAAGGAAACAACCAACAAAACTAAAAGGCAACCAACGGAATGGGAAAAGATATTTGCAAAAGGCATTCTGAGGTACACCATGAACTTGTACAACAGAGCTGTATGTCAATTATATCTCAATAAGGCTAGAAAGAAAAAAAGACAACAGATGGATTAAAGAGACCAATAAGGAAGTTTCCATGAGAAAAGGAAGAGGCTGGCCAAATAAAGCAAAGCCTGAGAATCAGAGTGGAGTGGGGGTCTGGGTGCGGTATGGTAGCCTATTCCAGAACCTCTGCTAAGCTAGGCCTCTGATTCAGCTGAAGCTGCGTTTATGAATTAAAAGGACTGGACCATGTGTTCATGAAGATGCATAAACTACTCCAGAAGTTTGTTCAAATGAAGGAGACCAAGGAAGTGTTTTTCAGAATTAGAGAGATTTGCTTTCCATTGTTGTATCTTTTTGTATTACTTGGATTTTTTGCTTTTAACCACATACATGAAGTAGCTATTCAAAAACTTTAAGAAATATATATTCTTAAAGGAAAAATTTGTATCAGTAACTGGAGTCCAAGCAACAGCACCACTGAACAACTTCTGAATAAAACAGAGAGAACATCCTTCTCGATGCACAGGGGCCTTCTTGGGTGTTGAGTGGTCTCTGGCAGTGGGGTAGGGTCAAAGCCCATCAGTGGTGGAGCACATATTTCAGCTTCACGGCCGATAACAGTGTCAAGAACAAAGGGGAAGGGGGCAGTCTCACCACAGTTAGTTCCAGCAGAGAGCACAAAAGTTTTCTACTGCAAAACTTTTGCATTCAGGCCACCTTGCTGGGGGATTCAAATAAAACCTAACCAGAAAGGAGCATCTTCCTTCTTGTTTGGAAGATGAAAGGGGTATTAACAGGGGCCTGTGCTGTGAGGAGGAGTGATAAAGCCTGCCTGATAGTGGGGAAGGGTCAGAAGAACATCAGAGGCCCTCCAGGTCTGAGGGTCCCCAGGAAACATCAAGGGGAAAAGAGTCATAGCTCAGAGCAGTGTCTCATGGAGTTTGTCAGAGCTATGGAAGCCACAGTAACAAATAACCATTGGGAGTACTTTGTAAACGCATGGAAGCACTCTTGGGGGCCCTCAGAAATAAATAGGAAAGAGTCTGGTTTGGGAGTGGGAGTTAGAGATGAACAATAAAGCCAAAGGGGACCTGAAGATATAGTCTTCAGGTATTAACACTAGCCACAAGCAAAGGAAAATGGACTGCTTTTACAGGACAGCGTATCACTGGCTTTTATCCCCATGACAGAGGTGATGGGCAATTCAGAAGTGGAACCCTGAATCTACTCTAATTATTTTTTAAGCTCTATGAATTATTCAAAAATATTGGCACTTTGTTACTAGTGATAAATTACCTGCAAGATTTCAACCACTGACTGGAGCCACCAAGGTAAAATAAAAACATTGTTAAGAACAACTTGAACCAGTTAAGAATATGTTCAGTCCCATGTCATAAAAACAACCACTCTAGGGGTTAAACAAATAAGATTTCTAAGTCTAGAAATAGACAATTCTGTGCTGACATCAGAACTCACAGTAACCATGGGGATCCAGACTCCCCCTCCTCTGATTTTGCCATCTATGACAGATTGCTTACCAAGATAACCACAACAATCACTCCCATCACTGGATACATGTTCTTTAATCTGAGTTGACCATGTGACTTGCTTTGGCCAATAGCATATAGCAGAAGGTTCTCTGTGTGACTTGTTAGCCTTATCCTCAAGAAGCTTTGAAGCATCTGCTCTCACCATCTTGCCCTAAAAGCATCATATAGGAATGTCCTAGCCTCCTGGAGAATGGGAAATCAGATAGAGAAAGAGACCAAATGAAGAAAGAGACTGGATGGAGAATGAAGCCAGATGGAGAAAGGCCCAGCCAACCCAGCCTTTCTAGACGTCTCCATCGAGGCTCCAGACATGTTATTGAAGCCATGCGGGACCAACCAACCTTTAGCCAATTCCCTAACATACACAACCCCAGGGAAAGACCTGCAGAAGACCTACCTAGCTTAGCCCTCCAGATAGTAGAATTGTGAGCAAATAAATGGCATTGTTTTAAGTCACTATGTTTTGGATGATTTGTTACACAGAAGTAGACACCTGAAACACGGTACTTTGTGTTTCATTTCTGTTTCATGGTTAGCAAGATGCCTGCTGCATCAAAAACATGTCCAAGGGAAGGCATATCAAAAGGCAAAATGATGATGCCAGTCAAGTGTGTCCCCTGTAAAGGATTTCCCATCAGCTCTGTCCAGTGACTTGTGCATACATCTCATTGAGCAGCGTTGGGCCACATGCTGCAAGGTCATCTGAGGAGGTGATCTGGACACATTGCCACCTGAGAAAGTTGGAAGGTGGCTAGTCAGTAGGTATTTAGCAGTAAATTCCAAGTCACTGCTAATGGAAAAAAAAGGAGCCCCTGAAGGTTGTGTGCAGAAAAATAATGTGATCAGAGCTGCATTTAAGAAAGACCTCTCTGGAAGGTGCATGGAGGAAAAATTGAAAGGGGCCATATTAAAGGCAGGAAGACCAGGTTGCTGTACCAGACCAGGTTGCTGTACCAGTCCAGGCAAAATGAAAATCAACCAAGGTTGTGACAGTGGAGATGGGAAGAAGAAGATGTTTAAGGAGAGGCGAGCTTCAGATTGATTTGATGTAAGGAATGAGGAAGTGAGAATTCTATCTGGCTGGAGTGTTTTGTTGAACGATGAAACTAAAAATAAGTTTAGTGTTTTACATACAGTCAGTCGATTCTCATTATTCATGGTAGTTATGTCCTATAGTCACCACAAACACTGAATTAATGAATACTGAACCATTGCTCCTAGGGGAAATGCAAGGTTAAGTTCCTGCAAGCCTCTGGCCACAACTTTTCATCAATTAATCAATACATAACCTTGTTTAATGTGCGTTTCTGTTTAAAGACTCCTTGTTTAATATATATTGTTGATTCATTGACATTGAACTTACAGCCAACAGCACTGTAACTCATGCCTGAATGAAGCATATCTAACCCATGCATTTTATCCATAAAGCACATCACAGCCTCCTTGTGCTCAGAAACAGTAGACAGCATATCAGCACTAAGGTTGGGAACCATTTTAAACAGGGAAATCACCAAGCAAAAGCACAAAAATGCAAAAAAAAAAAAATGTGGCACTAAATAGACAGTGAAAAGGACACTTGTTTACAGTATGAGAGCTGAAATAAGAAGGCAGAGTGTTATCTTGTACAACTTTAGCTGGGAACAAGCTATCAAAATTTTTCACTGCTCTGCACATGTCCACAGATAACTAAAAACATCCCAAGTATTAATTTGGGGATTACAAATAAATTTTAGCTAGGAAGTCATTTCACAGAAATGGAATCAGCAAATGATAAAGACCAACTACATTCAACTTGATGTGACCATGGGACATCCAAAAATTAATTGAACATACCAGTCTAGAGACAGGAAACGGATATCTGGGCTATAAGTCAGATATGTCACACCTTTGTTCAAAGCCCTGCAGTGCTGCCTGTTCACTCAGAGCAAAAGCCAAAGCCCTTACCATAGCTCTCTGAGCCCTTACATGGTCTACCCACTCCCATGTCCATCTGATCTCATCTTCTACTTCTCTTCCCTGGGATCACGCTGCTCTAGCCACAGAGGCCTCCTCCCCATTCCTTGAACATGACAAGAATGTACCTCAGGGCATCTGTACTTGTAGTTATCTCTGCCCGGATGCTCTTCCCACAGCTGACTCCCTCCGCTCCTTCAGAGTTTTGTTCACATGTCATCTTCTCAATGAGGACTACCTTGAATCATCATATCTGAAACTATAACCTCCCTCTATCCTCTGGGTCCTCAGCACTTCAGCACTTCCATCCTGCTCACCCTGCTTTGCTTTTCCTTTTCCCCTTTAGCATATTACATAATTTTATTATTTAATTATGTTTATTGCATATGGTCTGCCCCCTTCCTACCCTGCTACCAGAATGCAAACTCTCCAAAGACAAACATTTTGGTATGTTTTGGTCAATGTTGTAGTCTAAGAACCTAGACTAGTGGTTGGCACAAAGTAAGCAATATGCTCTCAGAAATATTGTTAAATGAATAAATAAGTGAATAAAAGAAATATGAATTGGGGCATCATTAAAGTATAGATTATAGGGGCACCTGGGTGACTCAGTCAGTTAAGCATCTGACTTCGCCTCTGGTCATGATCTCACAGTTCGTGAGTTTGAGCCCCATGTCAGGCTCTGTGCTGACAGCTCGGAGTCTGGAGCCTGCTTCAGATTCTGTGTCTCCCTCTCTCTCTGCCCCTCCCCTACTTGTGCTCTCTCTCAAAAAATAAATAAACATTAGAATTGTTGAATCACTATATTTAAAAAAGGATAAAGGTTATAATGAAACCAAAAGTATAGGTAAGAGTCCTCACAGAAAGTGAACCAAGAAGAGGACTGAGGACATAACTTGTGGGAACATCAGTGCTCAAAACAGGCAGAGGATAAGCCAAGAAGGGAGATTGAACAGAATGGAACAGAGTAGGTGGTGGTTAGAGTCGTATCTCAAAAGCCAGTGGAAGAGATATTTTCAAGGAAGGACACTTGAATAGTGTAAAATGTCACAAACTGAAAAATCCTCATCTATTCAATTAAAAAAAAAGAAATCACTGCACACCTTCTGTGTTCCAGGCCTTGTGGGCATTGGGACATTCACTGAACAATGCCACACAAAGAATATGACTCTAGTGGTAATGTCAGTGCTCTACCCAGGCCCCATGGGATCACTTTTTGCCACTGTTGCATACCACTCCCCTTCAGTACCCTTTGCTTCTCATATTCAGCAGGGAGATAGCCCCACTGATAGCTTGTCCACACACTCACACACAGGAGAGCTGGAATCCCAGGGGGGTACTTTATCCATGGCAGCCTATATGTGCAGGGATGCCACAGCCCAGCTCTCTGGCCTCCCATGGGGCAATGCTGGGGCATCACCCATACTTCAGAGCTCCCTGCAGAACCAGGCTGGAGTCACTCTCAAGGATGTTACCTGAGGACAGACCTTTGCTTGGTTCCATACCCCTCACTGTCCTGCTTCCCCAATTCCCTGCCAGGATCCTTAGGGAGCACTTCCTTTAGAATATCACTTACTCATAAATCCTAATGTTAGAATCTGATGCTAAGGCCTTTGAGGTGCTTTGTCTCTAGAAAGGAGAGGAGCAGATGAACAGTAAATGCAGTGTGGAAGAGTGGGGGAAACAGACAGCACTAGAGGGGCATGTGGGAGATGCAGGATCTAGACTCATGAGGACAGAGAAGGCTCCCAGGAACCCAGGAAGTCTATGCTGACACTGCAGAGGTAAGGATCAGCCTAGCAAAGTGGGAGAGTATTTCTGATAGAGGAAGAAGCCATGCAAAGATCCTGGGGAAAGGAATAGCAGAGCAAGTTAGTGAAATTACAAATAAATCAGTATGGCTGGAGGGCCACATGTGACAAGAAGCTGGCAGACAAGAAGGCAGCAGGGTAGACAATGGCTGCATCCAAATGGCTCTGTAAACCAGGCAAGGGGATTTAGAACATCCTGCCAAACTTTAAGTACCTTTGAGGATCCCTTTGGAGACAATGAAAAGGATGGGTTAGAAAGGGGCAAGATACAGAATGTGAAGACCAGTTAGGAAGCTGCTGAAATAATCCAACCAAGAACTAATGGAAGCCTGAAATAAAGTAGAAGTGGGGCCAGAGGGGGTAAAAGAATTATGATTGAGAGGCCACTGGTGACATGACAAGGGTAAAGTCAATGAACCAGCCTGAGTTGGTGGGCAAGCTTTGGAATATAAAAATAAGAGCAAGTATAAGTTACATTTTTAGAAGCTTGGCCAAGGGAGAGGGAAAGAAATTCAGGGTTGAAAGAGGGCTGGCTAGGGTGGGAGAAGCAGTGTTTGAGATGGAAGAGAGTTGGAGCATCTTTATAGAATTACCAGGAAAGTGATACATGCCCTTCAAAGTGTCAGCCCCATTCTTTCTTGCCTACATTTTTCTTTGTTACCTTTTTTACCTGCATTGAAGACCTGTTGTGATGGATAATGTCCTCATCCTGTGAGCAAGAAATGTTAGCAGCAAGAAGATACAGGGACATAAAAAACAAACACTGCAAGTTCAGACTTATTCCTGTCCAAACATTTCTTTAGAGATCATTTGCTTTTTCCAATCTGGGTCTTACAAAAAGGCCGTGATGGCACAAGTGGTCTTGTTATGGCTGTGGAGGGCAGAAGGTTGGAGGAAAAGTTCAGTTAAAACCCTGCCTTCCTCAGCCTGATAATGGGTTTGACATTTGCAGAGAGTTCGCAGGCAGCAATGCCTGCCATTGTGCACCCCACAAATTGGGAAAGGTTTTTTGTTGCAAGCTGAGAAAGCACCAAACAAAAGGTCTCAGGCAGCACAGCCTTTTCATGTATGAAGGGTTGTTGACACATCACCATCTGCCTCCTCATGCACATTACCCTCTCCTCTGAACCTCCCTAGACATGGCACCTTGGACAGCTCCTTCCAGGTGAGTCCATGTGGAAAAATAACTGCTGCCTGCAGGCCTGGTGGACTAATTCCCCACTCAGATTTTTCAAAACCCGAAGAGGTTTCTGGTTACCTCAAAAAGATATGAAATCTTTGGCTACATTTCAAAAGGTGAAAGTGATTGACAGTACAAATGGAAGTGTTCTCCCAAAAAATTCAACTGGACATTTGCCTAGGAATTTTATGGTTTACAAAACATGGTAGATATGTGATTTTATTGGATCCTTCCAGTAATTCTGTATTTCCCCCATTCTAGAAAGTAGAAAGAAGAGAGTCAAGCGTTGCCTTTTGACTTCTGCTTGTTTCTGGTTTGCTTTTTCCACACTGCTGTGAAAAAGACTAGGATAAAAACATGAGATGGCGCAGCTTGTAAATGGGTAGGGAGACTGCTGTAAAGCTTGGATGCAGTAGATTGATGTGAGGGCCGATCTGAGCCAAAACTGTGAAGAATCACCTTTGGTGACCCTTAGTCTCCTACCCTCCAATATCCAGGGCCCTCATTCTGCCTCTTTGCTGCCAAGGTAGCTCTTCTGTGTTGCCCACATGAGCAGCACCCTACACTCTGAGATCACTGACTCCTTCCCTCTCTTCAAAACTTACCTGTCCTTACCTCCATCTACTCCCTCACTTCTCTCTAAGTGACTTATCTACTCTAATCATTAAACCTCTTGGGAAGCACCCTTCACTCTGAGAGTCATAATTCTCTGCATGTGTGCTAAAGTAGGTAAAACTGAAAGTCACTCCAGTGTTACCCTTCCTTGATAGCACTGCAACATTGACAAGGGTTCTGTTGACTCAACACAAGCCACACAGTTATGTGAGAGTTTCAGGCCAATTGGCATAGATATTAGTGGGTAGGGGCTGAGACTATTTCCAGCCTCCCTCAATCAGAGCATCACTGCCTATCCATCACCTGACCATGAGTTTGTAAAGGCTCATCAACATAGTCTTTGCTCCTTATGTCCAGAGGTATAAAGTCCACCTAAGTGATCTACATTACCTTTTCAAATACTCATTGTGGGTGATCATGACCAGGCCCAGCCAGGTGCTGGCCAAGAAATCAACACTTGACCAGGTTCTGGTAGCTAGAGCTGGCTCTGGGGAAGCAGTTACCTAAAATAGCCAGAAACAGGTAGAGGTGGGGGTGACTATAAGTCTGTCCTCAGGAATTGTTAAATCAAAGTAGGATTGGTTAGAGTTTGTCACCTTCCAAAAAATAAGGGAGAACATTAAATGGAGAGTAAGGAACAGAGGTAACAGAGAAAGCCACTGGAATGAAGGAGTGCTCCATGAAAAAATGAAGGAGAGAAGTCAATAAGTCCAAGAGAGTTACTAAGGTCAAATACCCATACTTGTTTTCCTGCCTGAAGACTGGGTGGGATGTGGGGTCAGGTTAGAGGTGTAGGGTTGGGGTCCAAAGACATCCTCCCTAGGATGGGCTAATAATAAGGCTATTGTCTTACTGGGGGAAATGCTGTCCATTGGGAACCTGCCCTCCTTCCTCCAGGACTTAGTTCCCTTCCTCCCAGGACATCATAAGACAAAGGCCTTGCTAATTATCAGTACCAAGAGCCAGTCAATGTTGCTAGGAAGATAGTGGAGATGTGGAACCAGTATAGATAACCCACCCTGACTGTGCTTCCGGGTTCTACCATGATACTGAGGCTGATGGCCCAAAGCCAATTGGAGAGGACTGCCAGAAGGTGGGATCATGAGATGTGAATGTATTCCTTAAGGCTCAGTGACCCTGGGAGTTCAGCAACCTCAGGAGACCTATGGAGGAGGCTCTGAGCCCACCCAAGGTATCAGAAACTTACCCCTGGGAGCACCTCTTCTCACCAGGGCTGACCACAGTCCCAAAGGACAAAGCCCAAATGATGGAATCTGTCTCCAACAGTGGACCGTTTTTTTCTCGGGCTCATAAATATGAGGACAACTTTTGTAAGGGAATAGTGAAGACCAGGAAACACTGGAAAGGAAACTGAGTGGTCTCAGAGTTCAAGGGCCTGTTCTCCAGTCTCAGCTCAACCACTTACACCCACAGTGGAGAGGCCTTGGACAACTCACAGAACCTCTCAGGGTTTCTCATTTCTCATCTGCAAAATGGGATAACAAGACCTTTTCTGCTCACATGTCTGTACTAAGCTGCAAACAAGAGGTGTGTGCAAAAGTGCATGGTGAACTCTAACACCACAACATACTTGGAAACTTTGCTATTACTTAACTGGTGAGAAATCTGTGGCCTGAGGAAATTAAATGACCCACTTGCCTATTCTCTTGGTTTTGGTTCTGCCAAGAAATAGACCTTGAAACAAGCGTTTGAATTCAAGTTTTCTGCTTATGTGCAAGTAGTTTAAGAAAGCAAGGGGCGCCTGGGTGGCGCAGTCGGTTAAGCGTCCGACTTCAGCCAGGTCACGATCTCGCGGTCCGTGAGTTCGAGCCCCGCGTCAGGCTCTGGGCTGATGGCTCGGAGCCTGGAGCCTGTTTCCGATTCTGTGTCTCCCTCTCTCTCTGCCCCTCCCCCGTTCATGCTCTGTCTCTCTCTGTCCCAAAAATAAATAAAAAACGTTGGAAAAAAAAAAAATTAAAAAAAAATAAAAAAAAAAGAAAGCAAGAAAACAGAGGCATGGGAAGGTGAGCCAAGGAAGGGAAGACAACCAATAAAGGATGTGCTAGCAGTCTAGATAACCACTGTGGGTACCAGAAGATTATTTCCTTGAGGAAATTCTGGAAATGGAGAGAACACAGGCCTCAGAGTTATCCCACCATGCAGTGAGGGATCTGGATTAGTTTACATGCCTACTCCCCAGAGTCATTGGTTTAAGGGCTGCTGGTACAGTGTATAAGCAAAGTGGCCTTCCATGGTATTTGGAGAAAACCTGCAGACAAATGAAAGCAGAGGCAGACATTTGGAACTTGGCCAGAGTGCACTGAAGTGGTAAGACACCCTGGATATGTGTGCAGCATCACAGTAATTGACAGCTAGTAACTGACAGAGCTAAGACCAGAACTCTGGTTGCCTGACAGGCTACTAGGATCTCTCCCACTCTACCATGTCATGCTCTCCTCTGACATTATGGATGAACATCCCGACCTCGGGAGGCTTCTGCCCAGACTGCTTCCTGCCAGGATTGTTCTTCCCATACACAGCAGCACCACTGGGTCAGAGCCTAGAGAAGGCATCTCTTGGCCACACTGTCCTCTTACGGCTTCTGACACCCAGCCCAAAATGCTCAGCCTTGCAAACCCAGAACAGAGTACCTGACAGGAGAATTCACAGATTTGGGGGCCTGTGTTCAGGCCCAAAGGATCTGTTACCAGGATATCAATCCAGGGACACACTTTGGAAGAAGGGAAGATAGTAACCAGAACAAAAGTCAAGTAAGAAGAAAAGCAGATTCTTGAGTGTGTCAGGACCATCAGGGCAAGAGAAGGTACAGGGGATTTAGCACCAGTTCCGGTACTAAATCTGCAAACCATGAGCATCACTTGTGCTTTCACAAAAGCAACATCTCTGGACTGAACTCAACTGACCAGAGCAGGCCAGACATGAGCTGTAAACACATCCTAGGCACATGGGAGTGACCCAGTCTCCTGGGAGGAAAAGAAACAGGCCCTGGGCTCTCTCCAACTTACCCCACAAAAGTGATCAGTGGGTTGCTGAAGGCCTGCCTGGCCCTGCCAGTCTGAAGACTGGGGGAGGATAAGGAGACTCTTAAGGAAACATGCAAGGATTCTTCTGCTTGTGTTTTGGTGATGGGGAGAAACTGAAAGGGGAAAACAGAAACAATAACAAAAAATATAGAAAAACTCAAAAGCACTCAATAAAGACAATCCTGACCCCTTGGGTACTGACCCATAAGTAAAATGTCCTGGCCTCCCTACTGCCGCATGTCACCAACGTAAGGTGCATGTTTTTTCACATTTTAACATCTCTGAAATTGGGTTGTACCTTGCGGTGATGGCGGGTTCCATCTCCCCCAGCCAGGAGTCAATTACAGTGGAACGGTTATTGCCCACACACTCCAACATGGTCAGAGCTACTTCCATTGTTTTTGTTCATGTATTGAGTTTAATAACAATTTGAAATGTCTTCAAACCAGAACAGTAAAATGTTGGTAATTGTTGCAGTTAGATAAAAGATTCATGGGATTTCATTATTCTATTCTTTTGACTGTTTTATATGTTTAAACATTTCCTTAATCGAAAGGGAAAAAATCCTCCAAAATATACAATAATTCAACACTGAAGTAAAATGCTTATTGTGTTTTCAGAAAGGGAGAAAACAGAGCAGTGCAGTGTCGATGTGATATTAATAAGTATTTGGCATTGAAGGAATAATCACAGTTTTATATATATACAGTAAAACCTTGGTTTGTGAGCATAATTCATTCCAAAATCACACTTGTAATCCAAAACACTTGTTTATCAAAGCAAATTTCAAGAACCTTTGGCTCAGTTGTGATCATGTGACATTCGGTGTCATGTACTACATGTATTGCAAAACATCACTCGTTTATCAAGTTAAAATTTATTAGAAATATTTGTTCATCTTGTGGAACCCTCACAGAACGAGTTACCCACAATCCAAGGTTTTACTGTGTGTGTGTGTGTGTGTGTGTAAACTAACAAGCTAGCTCTTTCAAAGACTAAGAAAGAAAGAAAGATATCCATAGTGGATAAAGCCATGTACATTTTGTTACTGAGATTGAAGGCAGGAGAAATTGACCAGACCTTTGAAATTTGTTAAAGAAAATGTAAAGCAATGTGACCAAGTCATGGGTCATGCTACACTATCATGAAAACCTTGTGTCATAGTTTAAATGATGAAGAAAATAATGGTGCATCTTTCCATCAGTGGTATCTTAGAGTCAATAAAATACAGTATTTCCAGTCTTGAGTATTCCTACTGTATCCAATGCAAGAATGAAAGAAATGAAGAGGTTTTCACTCACCAAAGTCCCTTTTCTGGAGAGTTTTTTATGTGTCTAGAAGAAATGCTTTACTGGGAAACAATAAAATGTCAGGGACAAGATCATGGGCTCTGGGATCTGCCTGCTTGCATTGGAATCCTAATTCTGTCACTATCCCACTGTGCAATCTTAGACCAGTTAGTTGCCTAGCTGTTCTGTGCCTCAGTTTTCTCATCTGCAAAATGAGGGTATTGAAACTGGATCTTTCATGGGGTTCCATGGAGATTAAATAAGATAATATATGCAAAGAACAAAGACTAGTACCTGGCACAGAGGTCATGCTGTGGGTAAGAGGAGAATAGAAATTTCTGTATTCCTGGAGAGGTATAGAGATGGACGGGAACTCAGAAAAAGGAAACCAAAGTGACAATAGAGCTTTTACTGAAATGTGATGGTGTGGCCAGAATTCCCCAAGTAAAATCATGCAGGTGTGTTTTATTAGGGAAAATGTGAGAGGTGGACACCGTCCCTAGAAGTGATGCCACTTTTCTTTTGTTCATTGCTCATCTTTATGTTTGTGACATTCATGCATGCCGTTGTGTGCAGCTGCTGTGTGTAGCTCCTTTCACTGCTGGATAATATTCAATTGTATGCATATGCCACAATTTATTTATGCATTCCTCTCTTAATAGACACTTCGGTTGCTTCTAGTTTGGGACAATTAGGAACAAAACTGTTATAAAATTGCTTATCATTCATGTATGTTTCCTGGTGCACTTACACACACATTTCTCGAGGTTTATCCCCAGAAAATGATGTCCCAGGTCATAAGGAATGAAGATCTTCAATTGTAGTTTTCCAAGGTGTTTGCACCATTTTCCATTCCCATCAGCCTGAGTGAGAATTTCCTCTGCTCCACATTTCATCAACACTTGGTATTTCAGAGTGTTTAATTTTAGCTATTCTGGTGAGTTTTAATGATATTCCTTGGTGGTTTTATTTTGCATTTCCTGGATGACTAATGAAGTGAAGCACATTCTCATATATTTACTGGCCATTTATATTTCCTTTTTATGAAGAGTGGGTTGAAATCCTTTGCTGATTCTTCTTTTGAATTGTTTGTCTTTTTCTTATTAGTTTGGAGGAGTCAGTTATGTATTCCGGGCACTAGTCTTTTGTAATAATTGTTGGAAATATTTTACCCACCCCAAAGCTTGCCTTTTCACTTTCTTGATGTGTTTTGTTGAACAGAAGTTCTTAGTTTTAATATATAGTTGAATTTATCCATCTTTCCCTCAGAGTTAGTGCTTTGGGGGTCTGATTTAAGAAATCCTTCCCTACTCCAAGAATATAAAGATACTGTTCTGTATTCACTGCAATAAGATTTATAGTTCTGCCTTTCATTTTTAGGTCTTTCACTCCTCCAACATTAAATCTGAAAATATCTCCAACTCCTTTGTCCAATTACAGTGAGGGCCATAGCATCATGGTTTTGAGAACTGACTGGGAGGCAGCTGCTTTTGTTTGTGTCTGTGTTTGGCTCAGTTACTCACTAGCTGTGTGACTCTGGGAAGTTGTTTAACTTCTCTGTGTCTTTGTTTCTCCAGCTGTTAATAGTACCTACCTTACAGAGTTTTTATGAGGGTTGAATGAGTTGATAAATGTAAAAGTGCTCAGAGGAAAGAGAGCCTGTCACACTAAATGCTTTATAGAACGTAGCTATATCTTTGTTCTGCCCTTTAAGTTCCTCCCCCAGCTCATTCAGACCCCATAATCAGTCCTTGCCACTCCCCAGCAACAACCAAGAAATAACCCTGTGAGGCTCCATGCTGTTGTGATAAATATTCTGCCTGTAGCGTTTCTTCTTACTCCTTACACAATCCTTCTGCATGTGTCAATATTTATGTGTTTCACTTGCCGTCTGCAGGTGCCTCTGCCCCCCACCAACAGGACAACCTAGTTCCGTAGACTTTAAGATCAGAGAGAGTGGAATTCAATTTTCCCTGGACATTTCTCATACTCCCCCAGAAGTTAAATAGCTCTGAAAGTGGTAGGAAAGAGAAAGATTTCTCAACTTTTATCACTCTGGGATGTACACTTGAATTGTTTGGGACACTCTGTGTAATCAGTCTGTTTGTTTTTCCTATCTCTGGTGGCACCTTCAAGACACAGAAAGTGGCTTCAAGCCAGAGAAGGAAAGAAGCTAGCATTTGTTGAAAGACTTCAAAGTAATAACTGCTTTAGGGGTGCCTGGGTGACTCAGTTAAGCTTCCAACTCTTGATTTCAGCTCAGGTCATGATCTCATGGTTCACGGGTTTGAACGCCACACTGAGCTCTGTTTGGGGTTCTCTCTCTCCCTCTCCCCCACTTGTGCTTTCTCTCTCTCAAAATTAAAAAAAAAAGTAATAACTGCTTTTTATAAAGTTAAATGTTATTCATTTAATCTTCCCAAAAGAGTGAGAGGGAGGTAACTGATATGTAGAAATGCTGGAAGCACTGGGATTCAGAACAAGGTTTTCTTGGCTTCACTGTGAGAACCCTTTATATCATGTAACCTCCCATAGAGGCACTGTCCAGTAGAATTACCAAGAAGAATCAGTCTCAGCCATATTATTTGTTATTCTGTCACCTCCTCTGTACCCCTGGTCCGTTATCCCCAAGCCAGCCCCTGGGTTGTACTTTTATCATCACAAACTGCTCTTCTAGTGAATGTCGGTGCCTAAACTTGACCACCCACCAAAGCTCAGACTGGATTTAGTCTCTCCTCACATATATAATGGTCATCCCTGTGGTGTCTCCTCTGGGACTAGCAGCATAGGAAGCTTCTCAAAACTCCTTCTTTTGCACAGATAAGATACAGGTCAGTGCATGTATGTTTGTGTGCAGTTACATATGGAAGCAAAGGCAGGTGTGTAACAGTAATGACTTCATTAATAAGAATGTGTGATTATTGTATACAGCTGTGTGTGTGTTTGTGTGGCACACACAATTAAAAGCATACAACTTAGGTGTACACACAAGAAAATTTCACAGAACCTAACTAACTGGCATTAACGAGTTAGAATATTTTCACTGAATCCACTTTTAGAATGTCAAGAATGCAAGTAACTGGGACACTGCTGTTATTTTCAAGAACTCATGCAAATGAGCCACTTCTAGATTGAGTCTTTAAACAACCCATGGGCTATAAGCTCTCTGGCACAGCAGCCCTGGCTTTGTGGTCTGTGGATCTTAGGGTTCATAGCACAAGTCTGGCACCCATCATGAGATCTTCAACAAATGCTTGTTGAGTAAACAGATGAAAGCATGAACTGGATCCGTTGACATGTGACTTGATCATGTTTCCAGGCTAGCTCCAGCCCTGTGCCAGTGACCACTAGAAGTAAAAATTAGCGCCCTGAGGCGTAGAAGAGCCAGGTCATCAGATTCAGTCTCACGATCCAACTTAGGCTCAATTAGGCAGAAACATTGACTCAGGCGTTTCAGAAATTATTTAACAGCAGGACTTAAGATTGGAACTTTTCTTCACAACCCATAACATAGGGCTTCACAGGTAGCAAACGTTTAATAAATACTAACTGATCACCCTTCAGAAATCTAGATAATTTTATCATAAAGTCCTCATTGGCTGCATGTGTATTGCCAACTGAGGTAAACGTTCATAGACACACACATGCACCATCCATCCGGCCACCACCTCTACTATCTAGCTTTACAATCTCCATTTGGGTCTGGCTGCAGAAGCACCAGATCTCATTCTTAGAATTTGAGCAAATTCCTTCTTTCCAAACCATATGAGTTTGCTTTTCTTCTTAAGAGTTTGGCAAAAGTTACATTCCCACCCTGTCCCTACACAAGAGGGTATCTTCTATGGCAGGGACATTGTAGCATCAGCAGAGATGGCCCTAGCTTGTAGTGTCCTCCACAGACCCTGCCCCTTCTTGTCTCTTGCAGTGTGCCTCCACAGGATACTCAGGCAACCCCAGAATGCAGCCAGCAAAGACATAGTACTTGGGTGGTAACATATGCACCTGTCCTCCCTGAATTGTTTTATGGGTTTTGCACACCTGGAAAGGTATTGCTAACAATGGTAGTGGCCACTTAATGGTGGGTCAGTCCAAGCATGGCACAATTGCTTCTCCAACTTCCAGTAGACAAGAAGTGGATGGCAAAATCAGCTATGGCTTTGGCTTTAGGCAACGTTATAGGCTGAATGGTGGCACCCACCAAGGTTCATTTATTGAAACTCTAACCCCCAGTATGTCATAGGGTAACTGTATTTGGAGATGATCCTTGAAAGAGGTAATTAAGGGACAATGAGGTCTTATGAGTAAGCCCTAGTCCAATAGGAAAGTTGTCCTTATAAGCAGAGGAGATTAGGACACAGACGCACACAGAGAAGACCAGGTAACAACACAGAGAGAAGATGGTGTCCACAGCCAAGGAGAGAGGCCTTAAAGGAAAGCAACCCTACTGACACCTTGAATCTGGGACTTCCAGCCTCCAGAACTACGAGAAAATAAATTTCTATTGTTTAAGCCACTTAGTCAGTGGCATTTTGTTTTGGCAGCCCAAGCTGATTAATATAGGCAGCAAAGAGTCTGGGATCAATTGTGACCAGTTGAAGCATTGGTCAGCACCATAAGTGGACACCTGAGGCAACAAGTCACAATTATTAAAGAATAGAAAATATTGAGGGACAATGCACCCCTGTTCTTTATATCTACCAAGAAGTTCCTAGTATCTCTGTGTCAGTTCTCTACCACTGCATAACAAACTACCTAAAGCTTAGCAGCTTAAAACAACAACCACTCATTTGCTCACAACTCTGTGGGTCAGCAACTCAGGTCAAGATCATCTAGGAGGTACTTGTGCCGGTCTCTCCCAAGGTCACCCACTTATCTGCAATTGTTCAGCATCCTGACCAGGAGGCTGTTAAAAGATGGACCTGATCACATGTCTGGCGATTGCTGCTAGCTGTTGGCTGCGGTGCCTGGGTTCCCATGCTCCAGCAGGTTGGACAGAGCTGCTTTCCATGGTGATCTTGGGTCAACAAGGGAAAAAGCCAAAAGCAGAAACTGCAAGGTTCTTTGAGGTCTAGTTCAGAAGTCCCACAATGTCCGTTCAAACACAGCCATTTGATCAAGGCAAGTCACAGGGTGTGATTCAATGGGAGGAGGATTAAACCCACTTCTTGACGGGAAGAGCAGTGTCAAAGTGCAAAGGTATATGTGCACAGGAAGGGAAATATCACTGCAGCCACCTTTACGAACAGACTTCTCCACTCCCCATGGACTATCAGGACCATTTCCCCAATTACAAAGCAGGTGCATGCTCTAGGCCATCTATTTAGGAGAACAGGTGCCAGACATGAGTCTGTGTGTGAGTGCCCTAAGGAATGTGAGACTCCTTCACCCATCCATCCATTCTGGAAATAAAAAATGAAAATGAAAACAGAAAATAAATATCTACCCTGTACCCAGATACCAGGAATGCAAAGGTGAACATGATATAATGCCCACCTTCAAGGAAATCCCATTTACCAGGGTCATAGAGATACAAATAAGTGGATCAGAATAGAATTGCATATATAGTAGTCAAGCCTAGGAGGAAAAAAGTCAAAGATTTTATAAAGGGAAAAAAGTTCAGAGAGATGAGGTGCTTCCCAAGTAAACTGATTTAAGAGGGTAGCTTGAGAGACATGACTCTTGAGTAGGATGCTGAATTCACATCCTGGCAAGGTAAGGAGATTTCTCTGCCATGCTAAGAAGCATGAGAGAGGCAAGAGAGAGACACTGAAAGAAGTTCAGGTTTGGGCTTGTTATGGTTATACTTGCCGTCTAGGAAAATGTGCTGGATTTCTGGAGGAAAGGGGACTGGTGAAGGGGCTTTTGCAGTTCAGGTCTGGTGATCACGAATGATAGAATACAACTCTGAGCAACTGAAGCAGAAGAATTTATCCAAGGCTATGGAGGAGCTCACAGGGTTAAGAAAGCTGGAGAACCAAGCTTGTAGCCCTGAGAAAAAAGACAGCTCTAGAATGTATGAAGACAAGCACCAGTCAACTCTCTGCCCCCCACTGGACACTATTGCCAGATGCACAGATTCCCACCATTCCTCCTATTTTTATCATTTGGCTTCAAGTTCAGAGTTTGGGCAGGGAAAATCCAACAGCTCTAGCTTATGTTATATGCTTCTCCCTGGCTGTCAAGGGCTGAGAGAGAATCCCCAGGGATCACTCACAGGGGTCTGTGGTGGGATATTCAGTCCCTTCCTTTATTGATCCACCGACAGAGCAGCCATTTCCCCCAGAAAGAAACCAAGGTGCTGTTAGGAGGAGAAGGAATAGAAGCTAGGCAGCCAAAAATCAACAATTTTCATTGCAGGGCCATTCTAAGATCCAGGTAACAGACATGGAGTCCCACGTGCCTCTCTGGGGCAGTGCAAGTCTAGACAATAAATACAAAATCTGCAGGTGGCCAGGGCCATAATTCAGCCCAGCCTAGATGCTGTGACCCCAACTATAGCACCTTCCCAATGGCACTCTCCTCTCTGTGACACAGAATTTAACCAATTTGTTCAGATACTGTTTTCCAAACCTAAATATCAAATGAAATAGCTAATTCAATTGTGCCTCTGTGCGTAGTACTTCTTTTGACAAAGTTTGAAGAGGTGACCTACCCTCCTCACTTATTTTCCCAAACATCAGAGACAAACCTTGAACATGACCTGGGAAGTACACACATACTCACACCCCAAGAACTCTACCATGAAGAGGTTTGTGCATAATATCTAATTTTTTAAAACTCTGTGACCCCCCCCCCCCCATTAAAACCTTTAATTTTCCTTAAAATAGCTTCCATTAGCAGCTAGAAAGATAAGAGCTCAAGACCTTCCCATGAAAATAATGGCCATATCAGTTAATAGCCCAAAGCTATGCCATGGGTCATCAGCTTCCAGCCCACCAGTAATTCCCAGACAACACTACTAAGTATACTCTGCAATGTCAATCATACAGTAAGACTTTCCAAATCATATCTGAAGAAATGGTCTTTCCTACACTTGGCTAATGCTACTTCTGAAGTTGTAGATGCTTTCCCTTGCTTCAACACTTTCCAGATGTGACCAGCCTGCTGAAAGATGAGGGTGAAGCTGGTAGCAAGGGTAGATGTTATGGGACCATGCATGAACTTTAGATACCTGACCAACTTGTTACTAGTCACAAACTCTACGAAAGAATAGTGATGATGAATTTATAAATCTTGTTCTTTTTTTAATTTTTCTTAATGTTTGGTTTTTTTTAATGTTCATGTATTTTTGAGACAGAGAGAGACAGCATGAACGGGGGAGGGTCAGAGAGAGAGGGAGACACAGAATCCGAAACAGGCTCCAGGCTCCGAGCTGTCAGCACAGAGCCCGACGCGGGGCTCGAACTCACGGACCGCGAGATCGTGACCTGAGCCGAAGTCGGACACTTAACCGACTGAGCCACCCAGGTGCCCCAATGTTTGTTTGTTTCTGAGAGAGAGGCAGAGCATGAGTAGGGGAGAGGCAGAGAGAGGGAGACACAGAATCCAAAGCAGGATCCAGGCTCTGAGCTGTCAGTACAGAGCCTGACACGGGGCTCAAACCCACAGACTGGCTGTGAAATCATGACCTAAGCAGAAGTCGGGACACCTAACCAACTGAGCCACCCAGATGCCCCTTATAAATCTTGTTCTAATATTTAAGCTTTAGCATGGAATCCTAGAAATTACATCAGAAGTTTTAGATTTGTTCTCCAGTGACCTCCCCTTAATAGCAATGGAATCTTTGGATAGTTGTTTTGATTTTCATGTACCTCTATTTACTAATTTATAAAATGGAGATAACGATATCTATCCTGCCTACCTCAAGAAGTTTATTAAAAGAGTAAAATAAGGGGTGCCTGGGTGGCTCAGTCAGCTAAGTATCCGACTTCCGCTCGGGTCATGATCTCATGGTTTGGGGGTTCGAGCCCCACATCAGGCTCTGTGCTGACAGTTTGGAGCCTGGAGCCTGCTTCATATTCTGTGTCTCCCTCTCTCTCTGCTCCTCCCCCACTCGTGCTCTGTCTGTCTCTCCCTGTCAAAGGTAAATAAACATTAAAAATTTAAAAAAGAGAGTAAAATAAAATCACAATATACAGACCTTATAAACTATTTCCCAGGTGAGTGAATGGGAAGAGGCATCTGTGACAGTGCTGACGTTCTCATAACACTACTGAGACTTTTTTTTAAAGTATCATCTTGTTCTCACTGAGCAGAAACCACTTGTATCAATTTCTCAATCTATCTTGCATTGGTTAGCTTGCTAAGGAGCAAACTCACTGGCCCTAAGAATCTTGAAAGACAAAGTGTTTTAAGGTGAATTAAGTCTTTTGTACTTCGAACAGCCTCCTATGAGAACTAACAATAATGATGGCCCTCCAAATGGGTCTGCATTTCATTTCCTTTTCTTTCTCCCTTTTCGTTCTTACCCCCATTTTCCCCTCACTCTTACCTGGATTTCTCTTGTTCATTCACCAATTTCTTTACCCACTCATTTTCTCTTGCACCTAACCATCCGTTGAATCTCTACCATGCCTCAGGCACTCTGCCTAGACAGATTTTCACAGAATGATTCAGATCTTTACCAGCTGAGGGACTATGCCTGAGTTGTTACTGAGCAAGTGCTCCAGAAATACAAAGCTTTATTACTCCTCCATCCCTGCCCGGTGCTTTGTGCTTGAGGATGCCAACATGGGGCCTGCTGTTAAATCTTCCATGTATTGAAGTTCTAGTCTTCATATTTTTGCTTGATAGAAGCTAAGTGAGATCCTTATTTAGAAGTACATACATGGGTACCTGAGTGGCTCAGTTGGTTAAGCGTCTAACTCTTGATTTCAGCTCAGGCCACGATCTCATGGTTCGTGAGTTTGAGCCCCATGTCGGGTTCTGCACTGACAGTGCAGAATCTACTTGGGATTTTTTCTCTCCCTCTCTCTCTCAAAATAAATAAATAAACTTAAAAAAAAAATTTAAATGGTAATATATTGGGGCACCTGGGTGGCTCAGTTGGTTAAGCGTCCCAACTTCAGCTCAGATCATGATCTCAAGGTCTGTGAGTTCAAGCCCCGCAATGGGCTCTGTGCTGACAGCTCAGAGTCTGGAGCCTGCTTCGGATTCTGTGTCCCCTTCTCTCTCTCTCTCTGTCCCTCCCCTGCTCACTCTCTGTCTCTCTCTCAAAAATAAACATTAAAAAACTTTAAAAAATAATAGAAATATATACAAAATGAAGTCAAATGCCATGGAGTGTCTGCTGTTGGAGTCTCAGGTAATTTCAAAAAATAGTACTCACATGGGTGCCTGGGTGGCTCTGTCAGTTAAGCGTCTGACTTTGGCTCAGGTCATGACCTCATGGTTCGTGAGTTCGAGCCCCGCATCGGGCTCTGTGCTGACAGCTCAGAGCCTGGATCCTGCTTAGGATTCTGTGTCTCCCTCTCTCTCTGCCCCTCCCCCACTTGCTCTCTGTCTCTCTGTTCCTCTTAAAAATAAATAAACATTGGGGTGCCTGGGTGGCTCAGTCGGTTAAGCGGCCGACTTCGGCTCAGGTCATGATCTCACGGTCTGTGCGTTCAAGCCCCGCATCAGGCTCTGTGCTGACAGCTCGGAGCCTGGAGCCTGTTTCAGATTCTGTGTCTCCCTCTCTCTGACCCTCCCCCGCTCATGCTCTGTCTCTCTCTGTCTCAAAAATAAATAAACGTTAAAAAAATTTTTTTTTTAAATAATAAATAAATAAACATTACAAAAATTTAAAAAAAAAAAAAAGTACTCATCTTCCCTACCTGGGTTTTGATCAAGTTGAGAAATAAGATACAAAACAAAATGGTGGCCAAAATATCAATCTAATACTGACAGAATCTAAGTTGAGAGATACAGCTTCATATGAGAGCCAACAGGGCCTCTAACTACACCCCAGGGGATGATGACAGACTTCCTCATGCTGTCACAGGTGACACTAGGCCTCGGCAGGCCTCCCTGCACAGGAGAGGTCCCTGCCAAACTGGCAGAATGGAGCAACAGAGAAGAACATTCTTTACACTCAGGAAATTCAAGAAGGATGGGAAGAGCTGAGCTACTTCTGCCTAGCTATTCTTCTCTGGTTTATGAAAAGGCACTCTACCTGCTCAGGGTTGAAGTGAATATGGGAATGGAGAGACACCTAGACTTACGGCAGTCAAGCTTTCTTAATAGGAAGAAAGAGTAGCAGTGTGGAGAAATTTCCCCATTAACATCCACTGCAAGAGAGATGGGTGTAGCTACCACCTTTCCATTTAAACAGAATAAGTCTTTTCTGTACACAATATTCGTTCACTTCATTTTCAACTATGAGCAGTACCACTGCATTCCCTACACAAATGGCAATTTCTGGAGGATTTTTACTCTTGTAATCACACTCAGCATACACAGATTAATCCAACATACATTGTCGAAGATGGGGAAAGAAATGACCAAGTCTAAATGTAGGTAAGTGGTAGTGTCTCCAGTCTCTAGAATAAGCATTCTTGTAGAGCATATTCAATGATTTAATCTAACTTAGAAAACTAATTCACGGGGCGCCTGGGTGGCACAGTCGATTAAGCGTCCGACTTCAGCCAGGTCACCATCTCGCGGTCCGTGAGTTCGAGCCCCGCGTCGGGCTCTGGGCTGATGGCTCGGAGCCTGGAGCCTGTTTCCGATTCTGTGTCTCCCTCTCTCTCTGCCCCTCCCCCATTCATGCTCTGTCTCTCTCTGTCCCAAAAATAAATAAAAAACGTTGAAAAAAAAAAAGAAAAAAAAAAAACTAATTCAGGACCTATTAGGTGCTAGGTACTAGGTACTATTTTAGGGACTGAAGATACAAAGATAAGTGACTAAGAATCTCTTCTCCAAACAAGCTCATAAAGTATTATAGGGGACAGACAGGAGAATCAGCAACATAATGTGATAAGAGCTACAGCAAAGATATGCATAGAATGACATGAAACGCAGGTAAGGGGACTAATTATTCTGCCAGGAGGAATCAGAAAAAGCTACAGAGTGAGGATAAACCTAGTAAGGTAATTAAGAATGAATTGAACAAATGAGTGAATGGGCTCCCATTTCTGTGGTTGAGATGGTTCCTTCCCTGGGTCTGTTCTTCCCCCTGAGCAGGCTTGGAACAACACATCCACATCCCATGCCCTCTTCCTTCTTTGCTCTGCCTCTGCATCAAGAGTCTAGAGCCCAGTTTGCCCTTGAACTGCCCCCTGAAAGGAGAGGGTGCATTCAGAGTAGACCTAGGTTCTGTGCAGGAGAATCTGGCAGGAGATGGCCAGGTAATAACAGTGCTTACAATTTTCTGATCACCTACTACATGCACAGTGTTGGGAATCTTTAAAACCTAGATTGAATCCATTCTGTGGCAATGAATAATTAATAAATTAGTCATTAATTGAACTAATGCTTATTGATTATCCTGTGTGCCAATACTAGATATACTGATAAACAAGACAGGTGCTACCACTGCTCTGATAGACTTTATCCCCTCATGGATTTTGTAGATAAAGGATTCAAGTAATTAGTCCACATGCAGAAAACTAGAAAGTGGTAGACCTAGGATTTGATCCTTACTCTTTCTGATTCTGAGTTCTACACTCTCTCAACACTATTCTAAAAGAAAGGCAAAATCAAACAAAATCACGTGTGAGCTCTCAAAAGAGCAGTAAACAACCAATGGAACCAGAGCATAATGGGCCCTTTTCCCCTCCAGGCATCGGCAGCTCATGGGGTGTGATTTGGATGTCTGGGGCTTTAAAGCTGCCCAGGTGATTCTAATATGCAGCCAAGGCTGAGAGCCACTGTCCTGGGCATTGCGGGGAGCTGCTTTAGAATTCCTTGGAGGAAACAACAGAAGGCAGCCAGGCTCAGACTCCTATCTCCCCCCTGCTCCGCTTACTCCAGATTGAACGGAGCAGCCCCACTTTTATCTTGTTTATATACCGGGTCTCTGCCTCAGATCTCCACTGAAGAAAGAGCTCGCTGCTAACCAAATAAACAAGTTGGAACCACTGTTTTAAAGTTCTTAGATGTAAAGAGTCCATGGGGTTTTTGTACCAAGGAAAATTTTTCTCAGCATCATTGTAGATGTTCCCTACTGGCACACTGGCTATTGGAGTTCTTACATGCTGTTGCTGAAAACACTTGCTTGAATGTTTAGAAAAGTACCGTAACTTAATGAAAGTGTCAACGCATGCCATAAACATAGCGATTATAACCTTCACACAGTCCTTCGGTGCACATTTATTGAATACTGTCTACTATGTTCTAGATGCTGAGGAAACCACCTTGGAGTTGAGAGACAAGGTCTGGCTTCCAGGAAGCTTATATTCTAATGAGGGAGGTAACCAAGAGGCCAGTGTATATGTGAGATGCTGTTCAGTCATACACATCTTTCAGTCTTGGGTTCTAGGTGCCCAGCGTCCTGTAGCGGAGGGCTCAGTATTGCTGCTCATTCCCCCCAGACTCTGAGGAGCCACTCTCCCTTCTGGTAAGAACATGGGGCTCCTCAGTGGCATAGGTCATGGGGGTCAGCTGGTCTGTACTGAACTGCTATTGCTGTGGCCCTCTGTCCTCAAAGGCTTCCCTGAGGTCCAATGGGAGTCTGGGAGCCAGCTTGCCTTTGAGGAGGGCCAGGCAGTGGTTTCTGGACATCAGAGGAAAGGTGCTTGGAGAACAATGAGTCTGCCCTTAAGATATCCTCTCCTCCCCAGGGCTGCCTGTCTTCCAAAAAGTTTTGCAATGTCCAGAAGCCCATTCTCTGAGTGGTGGTCACTCCAGTAGATCTTGTTGCTCTGGTTCTTCTGCAGCACCAAACACCCAGCCCATTGAATGTGTGGGATTCAGCCTGGAGACAGGATTTGCGGATCTGTCAGGATGAACATTTGCAAATATTTAGAGCTTGATATACTTGGTATACTGGTGTATTTGATAGACGGGTATATCTTACAATCTGATTCCAAGGCTAGAGATAAGAGCTAATGCAGAGAGTTACTACCTATGATCTGACTAATGAATATGTAAGAAAAGTGTAAAATAAGCATATCAACTGCTGGCACGTAAATGAGAATGTCAACGGTATTTCAAACTCCGCGTAAACATTCTGTTCTCCTAAACATTGTCCTTAATGTAATGTCCTTTTGTAGCCTCAACAGAAGGGCTCCTGTCTCCTATGGATGTGATCACAAGTTTCATGAAGAAAGTGAAAATTAATGAGATCTTCTTTAAACGATTACATGAAACAGGCACCTGGGTGGCTCCATCAGTTAAGCATCTCACTTCAGCTCAGGTCATGATCTCACAGTCTGTGAGTTCGAGCCCTGTGTCGGGCTCTGTGCTGACAGCTCAGAGCCTGGAACCTGCTTCCAATTCTTTCTGTCTCTGTCTCTGTCTCTCTCTCTCTCTCTCTCTCTCTGCCCCTCCCCTGCTCATGCTCCATCTCTCTCTCTCTCTAAAAAAGTAATAATAATAAAAATTAAAATTAAAATACAATAAAATAAAATAAATCATCATATGAAAATTTCAAACAGCTCTTCCCTAGTCAAATCATCCCCATCAGGAATTTCAGGCTCCTAACTTTCATTCCACTGGGTTTATCTTCCAGATTAAAAGACTCATTTACAAACCAGCATTTATTATTTTCTTCTCTTCCTGAAAAAGTTATACACACTTCAAAGTTAAAAACAAATAAAGATACAAAGAAACAAGTTACAATCACCTAGAAATTCCTAGCTAGCCACACAAGTATTAACAATGTGGAGTCTTTTCCTCCAGTCTTACATATTATATAATATTTTTAGATGAATAATGATTTTGCTAAGAACCTGAACTACCGCACATCAGGGCAGAGTTCCATAATTAGTGGCAGGGGCGAAGACAGAAGACACTCTCTGGCTACTGAATTGGCAAGATCAGAAATGAATGGCTCCATAAAGATCCCATGTCTTTCATTAATGCTTAAAGCTAAGACTTTATTTATAAGGAGATTCTAAATTCCAGGCTAGTCTCACCCGGCTGCCCTTGATAGAGGGAGCCTGTTTGTCATGTTAATGAAGAGAAAAGTTCCAAGTTCCACAAAGATTTTTTTCCCCCACAGCTGAAGGAGAGAAAGAGATGTTGGCAAGTCAGGGGCAGAATTGGGACAACCCTAAAATAACTATCTTTTGGGGCCAGCTGGCCTAAACTCAGGAGTGAGGTTATTCCAGCTCAGGTCAGAGCAGTGACTACACAGTGAGAAGTGCTCCCAAAAGGAAAGCCACAGCCCAGCATTGAAGCAGGTTGGACTAGTGTCATTAGTGGTTTCCAAACTTGAACTGGCTTCAGGATCCCTCAGAGAGCTTTTAAGAACACAGAACGCTGAGCCCCATTTCAGAGTTTCTAATTCAGTAGACCTGGGGTGGGACCTGAGAATTTGCATTTCCAACAAGTCACCAGGTAATGCCAATACTGGGGGTCCCGGGACCACACTTTCAGAACCACTGGTCTATCCTGACACTTGAACTGTTTAATACAGGTTCAGAGCTCGGGCTTTAAAGTTAGACAGACTTGCTTTTATTCCTGGCTCCTAATAGCTGTGTGACCTTGGACAAGTAGTTTAATTAATCTGACTGAACCTCTATTTCAGTAGCATAGGGATAATTATAAGGATGTTCTAAGAAGTGAGCCGAGCTCATAGTAAGCATTCAATACATGATTATTAGACTTTCTATTTAAGTCTCACCTCAACACCATCCTGAAATCTTTTGACACCTGTTAGAACTGATGTCCCAGCCCCCTAAAATGCTGGCTCACTCCCTTTCCTTTCCAACCTGCCCTTGTGATAAGGAAACTCCATCTCCCTACCCCCATGGGGTCTCCCAGCTCCGTCTGCCAGTAGCCTCTGACCAGGCTAGTCCTCTGCTGCCACCTTGTGGCCTGCAGTCCCCTAACACCTTTCAAGATAATCTGTCAAGGTGGCGCTCCTGGGGCTGCAACCAAAAATGAAGTATAAGGAAAAGAGCCAGACAATGGTGCCCGCTCAAGGCTGCTCCTTGGTTAAGGGACGATGGGAAGGGTTCCCAGCCGGATCATTCTGAAGGACAAGCGAAGTTCTGAGGGCTGCAAAATTACACATGTGCTTATATCAAGATCAAGAGACCAGGAGGGCTATTTGACAGCCGATCCCTGAGCAGAAGTCTGGAGGCTTCCACTGACCTCACATCTGGCCTGGACAGTGACTTTCTGAGCAGGACCTCAGGACATCGACTCATAGACATTTCTGAGGACTCCTGGGACCTCAAGGCTTATTCCTCTTACTGCTGCCGCCAAGGACATGTCAGGGGCAAGTCACGCTGATAGTCCCATGTGCTACAACCCACTTCCGGTGGACATGCTCATTATACTAGGTCTTTGGGACAAGTTCAGTGCTTTAGCAGGGAAAAAGGCAGGACACAGAGGCATGTGGGCAATGAAATGCCTACCCAAGATGCTGTTGCCATTTTGTCTCCCTCCCACTGCCCGTTTCCTCAGTGCAGGTGGTTTCCTGAGGTGTCACAGCTCAACGGGAGGTGCAAGCGGCAAATTGTTTTCGTTTTTAACTACTCTATCCCATCCCACTGGAAAGCAGACCTCTTAACGACAGCTGAACACTTACAACTTTGGGGACTCTTCTGGTTATTGGAACTTGTTTGGTCCAGTTTTAAACCTTTCTCACAGTCCATCTTTCAGCTAAGTACTGGACTGAGCAGGGACCCTGACTCTTGGAGCAAAGGAGGAGAGGAGGGCCTGGTCTAGCTCTGGGTGCCTCCTTCCCCTTCATTCTTCAGGGTGCAGGACGGTGAGGTCAGGTTCGAATGTCTCTCTACTCAACTGCGATTCACAGAGCGCTCTCACTGTTGGTGGTAGTGCACTCCTGGCAGAGATTGGCCCCCATGTGGCAGGAAACCAAGTGCTTGCTCTCCCATAGGGACCCCACACAAGGGCTTCTTGGAGAAGGCTGTAAAGACTCCCTGAGCACAGTTCCCTGTGGGAGAGGGAGCTCCAGCTCCCCATCATCCACTCCCTGCAGACCACCACCAGAGCGAACCCAACGGTGTCTTCTGCTAGGGTCCTCTGGCAGCCCTGTTTGCTGACCCCTCTGTTCAGTTCCCTTTACTCAGACGAAAGCCTCACGTCTTTGCCCACCAAACAACATAAATGCAGACTTTTCCACGACATTTACTCTTGTCCCCTGCACACATGGCCAGGAACAGATCAGCAATGAACATCCCTCTAGAAAATGAAACATCATCTGTCCCTTCCTGCAGGCACCTAAAGTCTTTGCACATGATACTCTTGGAGCCCTCCCCTGTCTTCCTGCAGCCTGAGGGAGGGGAAAATACACTCCTTCTCCCCAGCAGGGAGAGCAGGGAAGCACCTGAGGTTCTGGACACTGATAACTCTCTCCCCTCCCCGTTGTCCTCTCCTCTCAGAGCCATGAACTCCTGAACAGCCGGGAGCGGGCAACATTGCCCATGACAGCTGCCACCTCTCAGTAAGGCTGGGCCAAGAGGGGGGTGCATTTTTAACTTCTCTCTTAAGAATGTGGCTTATTTGGTGCCTCTTCACCCTCATTTTTGGACCCCTAGTGCCAATTCTGGGCAATTGAAAAGTCCTGTTCAGCATCTGCTCCCAAGATAGTCCAGTCCATCGTTCACGCAGGCTCCTAGAAGGATTAGCAGACAAATTCCTGTTTCTGCTCCCGGTTCTGCTCATGTAAGACTTGCTTTGGCTTGTCATTGCTTCATCTGTCAGTATGCATGAAGGGTTAGATCACATTGGGCACCCCCTCCCATCCCATCCCTAGAGAAAGAAAGACAACGGCAAGGTAAACAAAGGAGTAGGGCAAGACTTAGACACAGGCAGACAAACGCAAGGCCTACGTGGGCAAGTCAGGAGGTGCACTGGTGGAATGAGGGTGGGCAACTACCAACAAGTATCTTCCCCTTCACGTGACATGAGCTCAGAGAATTACTTCTTTAAAGTACTTAATAACGCTATCTTACATTTTCTAAGGCATGCTACAGTTTGACAAGGCCCTTTCACATGGGTTTTGAATTTTGCAACCATCTTTAGGTTGGTAGAGTAAGGCCCAGTTATTCATGGATGAAAAAAAAAAAATGGAGGCTTCTGGGGCACCTGGGTGGCTCAGTCGGTTAAGTGTCTGACTTCGGCTTTGGTCATGATCTCAACAGCTCGTGGATTGGAGCCTCGTGTCAGGCTCTGTGCTGACAGCTCAGAGCCTGGAGACTGCTTCGGATTCTTTGTCTCCCTCTCTCTCTCTCTCTGCCCCTCCCATGCTCATACTCTGTCTCTGTCTCTCAAAAATAAATAAACATTAAAAATTTTTTTAGGGGCGCCTGGGTGGCGCAGTCGGTTAAGCGTCCGACTTCAGCCAGGTCACGATCTCGCGGTCCGTGAGTTCGAGCCCCGCGTCAGGCTCTGGGCTGATGGCTCGGAGCCTGGAGCCTGTTTCCGATTCTGTGTCTCCCTCTGTCTCTGCCCCTCCCCCGTTCATGCTCTGTCTCTCTCTGTCCCAAAAATAAATAAAAAACGTTGAAAAAAAAAATTTTAAAAAAAAAAATTTTTTTTAAAGTATGGAGGCTTCAAGGTGGTAAGTTACTTGTCCCAGACCACAGAGCATTAGCCTCTCTTGTGAGGAAATCATTGATATCCAACACAACAAAAGAACAGGATCTAGCTAGCTAACCAGCTTCAAGCACTTGTGTCTAAGGCTGTGAAGGAATGGGGGTGAGGGTGAGGATTGGTAGACAAGGCACACATAAGTTGGGGTGGAAGGAGGAAGGTTCCAGAATGACAGCTCAGTCTCAGGAAGAGTGGACTCAATTTGGTAGCCACGAGCAGTCAGGAGCATGAGTCCTCAGTGCCAGGATAGAAAGTGAAAAGGAGCTTTCCAAATTAACAATCAACCAACAGAAGGCAAACCCGTTTACCTTCATGTTTCTTTCCTCCTCATAATGATCCAGTTATGCCCAGAGGTACTATGGGAAAATCCTTTCCCAATGCAAAAACTATCTGAAGGGAAAAAAGAAAATTCCTGAACTAGTTTTAACCATTTTTGTGTTGTTCTAACTTGTCTTAGCAGCAAAGAAACTTTCCTTTGTGAACTCAGAGGTTTCAAAGCCTGCTTTGTTTTCATGTGTGATATTGATTTGGATTCTCCAGAGGGTCTCTTGTCTCTCCACACCTTACCTGATTTAATCCAGCAAGTCCAACAGGCCCCTCATTCACTGACAAGGAGAGGGAGGTACAGAAAATTTCAGAGCCTCCTCTGAGGTAACAAAACCTTTCCGTGGTGGAGTGTGGAGCTGAATACCAAATTTCCATCTACACCTGTGTGATCTCCTCCATACATCACAGCATTCCTAGCTCAGAGCAAGGACTGAGATCTTTGATGAAAGCGGCTATGAGATTTTTATGTTCTCTGCTTTCTACCTGAAGCACCTCCCTGAAGGCAGCCCCCTTCCATCTCTCCCAGAGGCAGAGCTGGGTCAGCCCTCAGAGATCCCACTTTCAGCCTGGCCTCACCTACCACCTGGTACGTTACTCTGCCAGTTCCCCTCTTCTGGCCTCAGTTTCCACATATGTCAAAAAATGGGCAGAATGGACAATTTCTGTAGTCCTCCTTAGCTGCCTTTTGTCTTTGATGGTTGAACCCTTCCTTTCCTTCATGCTCACCTTGACATGGTATTTAGGTCTTGTCTTCATCAGCTCAGACTATCACAACAAAATCCCGAGAGTGGGTGGCTTAAACAACAGACATTTATTTCTCACAGTTCTGGAGGCTGGCAAGTCTGAGATCAGGGTGCTGGTGTGGTCAGGTTCTCCCAGGCTTGCAGATGACTACCTGTTTGCTGTGTCCTCACATGGAGTAAAAAGGGAGCTCCAGTGTCTCTCCTTCTTATAAGGACCCTAATCTCATCATGTGCTGTACCTTAATGACCTAATCTAAACCTAATTCCCTCCCCACCTGCTAATACCATCACATTAGGGATTAGGGCTTCAACATATTAATTGGGGGTGGGGGTGGGTATAAATATCCAGTCTGGAAGAGGTCTTCAGGCATTAAGCCTTGGCATGTCTGAAGGAATAGAGAGGAGAGGTAGATTTACCAGATGGTTTCAGCAAAAATACCTCACACACTTGATAAATATTTATCAGCCGAAAAGGTATAAACTTATTCTACTTATATGTCTGATATTTTCACAGTTTGGTTCCGGGAAATTCAAAGCTGACTTCTTCAGGGCTGGATTCAGACATCTGGCAGCCGGAGTTCAGAAGAACTGTGTGCTCTCCAGGTGCTCTGGTTGGCCTGGAGGATGGGGATTATGGTGTATTATATGATAAACTAGAGGAAATTTTACTTTATATCATAAACATATTTGTAGTCAGTCTCCGAGACGCAAAGTCAGAGAAGAAAGAAGAATAAAAATAAAGAGGGTTGTGCTGTTAGTTTTTCCTCCCTTCACCTAAAAAAGCAGCTGTCTGGAGGAGGGCGTTTGGCAGAATTCGCTAAACTTGCTCGCTCAAGACCTAACCTCCATCCCTTACCCCTCAAAATATTTATTATTTTGAGAAGGAAGGGGGTGCTCAGAACCTGTCCTCTCCACCTTTCTCAATCCCTCCCTGTCAGGTTAACTACCCTGGAACTTCAACAGAGGGGAAATGGAGAGACTAAGCAGAAGGTGTTAGGGAGAGGCTTTGGAGAGGATAAGACTACGAAGCCCTGGTTGGTGACCTGGAGTTTAAGAACATCTGGAGCAAAGAATTTAACCTGAGTTTTCTCATCCATCAAATAGGGACAAAAATACCTATCTCACAGAATTATGGTGTTTTCCTTCTTCCTTTTCTTCCACCCCCAAGCAGTGCCTGGCATGGGGAAATGATTTGATACCTGTTTACTGAATAAACTTCACATTTTGCCTAGAACTAGCTCACAGTCTACAGGTAAAATCTCAAGTTATTCTCCCCTACAGGGTCTTTCTCTCAAGCTGAAAGACAAATCTAGAGTACACCGGTTGGAAGGCTAAGTAGGTCTCTGGCCCCCGTCTCATCCTTTTGCCTTTTGTTGTCCTGGAACCTCCCAGGGGACCCCGTGTTTTCCCAAAACAGAAAAGAGATGAATAGACCCACAGGCAACAATGAGGGCAGACGATGCTCTACTGAGAGATGGGCCTTCCCTCCCATGTGCGAGTCCACAGTCCTGTTACAGATTTGGGGTAACAAATGTACAGTTCCCCATGTACTGTAACTGTGCCACACCTCAGAAGTCTCATCTACACGGGAAACCTGGGATCTCAAGTGTCAGGTTTTACCTAAGGGGAAAAAATGAGAGAGAGAGAGAAATCCTGGCCTCCCCCGTCCTGCCCTAAAGTCACAGGAATCAGCAACTTCTGCCTCTTTCCATTTGATTATAATTGATTTTAAGTCACCACTTAGCAGACACAGTGGAACAACACACACAAACCTTGAACTATCCTTAGCCCTTAATCTGCAGCTGGAAATGAATTTTATTTCATTTTCTCACACTGCAGCCTGAAGCTGGAAACAAGGTCTCCACTTTAAGGAGAGTGCAGGAAAGTGAGGGTGATTCTTCAGAAAGCCCTGCAGTGGGACAACCAGGCAGGGGCAGGGCTCAATTCAATACTGGAATTGGCAGAAGAGCTAATGCTGCTTCTTTGGCAGGACACATCATGAAGCTTCCCATCATCCTCCATTGCTATGTGGTTGCTGGTAATGGAAAAGCAATAGTTCTGATAATTCCCTTTCAACTCAACTGCTTTCCTGGTCACTAAAGCCATAGGGAATTCCCTCCTTTACCTGGAGAACTCCTATTGCCCCTTCACCCTTTCAAAATCTTCCCTCACTCTGTGGTTCTACTACACTCCAGAACCCATATGGAGCACTGGCCAATAAAAGTATAAATGCCAGCCAAGGGGTCATTTTAAATTGTCTAGATGCTGGATTTTAAAAAAAGAGTCAGGTGAACCTAATTACAATAATACATTTTATTTAACCCAATATATCCAAAAGAGTATCAATTCAACATATCGTCAATATTTCTAAAATACTGAGATATTTTACATTCTCTTTTTTTTCATTCTAGCTCTTTGGAATAGTGGAATCTTTTTTTTTTTTTTACGTTTTTTTTTTTTTTTTTTTTTTTTTAATTTTTGGGACAGAGAGAGACAGAGCATGAACGGGGGAGGGGCAGAGAGAGAGGGAGACACAGAATCGGAAACAGGCTCCAGGCTCCGAGCCATCAGCCCAGAGCCGGACGCGGGGCTCGAACTCACGGACCGCGAGATCGTGACCTGGCTGAAGTCGGACGCTTAACCGACTGCGCCACCCAGGCGCCCCTGGAATAGTGGAATCTTAATTCACACCAGCCACATCTCAAGTGCTCAGTGGCCACATGTGGCTAATTGATGCTGAACTGAACAGTGTAGCCTAACCCTAACTCTTAGCACATTGCAGTGTAATTGTGTGTTTGTGTTCATCTGCCCTGGTAGGGTGTCAGTCTTTAAAAACAGGATTGTCGGGGCGCCTGGGTGGCGCAGTCGGTTAAGCGTCCGACTTCAGCCAGGTCACGATCTCGCGGTCCGTGAGTTCGAGCCCCGCGTCAGGCTCTGGGCTGATGGCTCGGAGCCTGGAGCCTGTTTCCGACTCTGTGTCTCCCTCTCTCTCTGCCCCTCCCCCGTTCATGCTCTGTCTCTCTCTGTCCCAAAAAAATAAATAAAAAATGTTGAAAAAAAAAAATTTTATAAAAACAGGATTGTCAACAGTGACCAATTCATAGCACCTGCATAGTAACTCCTTGCAGAATGACTGACTGGATTAATAAATAAATGTCACTGTTGGCCACTAGCAAAAATACACATGTAGAAGGAGAGGAGGAAAGGTGATATGGTTGGAGTTAGGTATTTTGAGTTACAAGCTTCTATGAGACCGTTGGGTTATGATGCTCAGAAATAAGTCACAGAGAGATTGGAGCTCAGGAAGAAGACAGGATGAAAAGTAAATGTGAGGCAGGCATAGTTTGGAGAGGTCTTCTACCCATTTCACATGAAAATGCTGCAGGCCGTTTCTAAGGAAAAATCACAACAGGCATTATAAGGAAATAATTGCAGCATGCATATGCACTACTTCCCTCCTATATTAGTTACTTAGAGCAGGTCCCAGACATCATAGTGATGTGGATAGGAATAATATGCAAAGTTCTTCCATGAAGTAGACCTCTCCCCTCTGCTGAGTTTTCTCTCTCTCTCTCTCTCTCTCTCTCTCCCTCTCCCTCTCCCTCCACCCTCCTCCAAATGATCAATACCCTCAAACAGAAGTCTCTGGCAAACTCCCTCATACTAGAACTTGAATGTGCATGTATATCACCTGGGGATCTTGTTAAAATGTGGATTCTGAGTAGGTCTGGGGTAGGGCTTGAGATTCTACTTTTCTAACATGATCCCAGTGATGCTAATGCTACTGTCCCACAGATCACACTTTGAGTAGCAAGGCATTAGGAGTTAGAGACTCGTAACTTACATTTTGATTTCCACAAGAGAATCCCAGAAAGAAAACACTTAGCCTACAGGAGTACAAGAAGTGATAGAATGTGAGGGATCGGCTGGAAGAAAACACCTCCCCAGAAACCTGTAAACAATACCCCAGAAGTAGCTCTGTTTATAGGTAAGGCCATCGAATTAGTAGGTGGTAGTTGTGATACTGTACAAATCATGCTGGAATCAAGGTTGAATTGGAATCCCATCCATTATACTTACTAGCTATGTGATCTTATGATTTTCACTTCACTTCTATGAGCCTAAGTTTCCTTATCTGTAAAATAGGTATAATATCACATTACTCACAGGGGTTCTCCAAATTCAAATGAAATAGCATATGTGACATTATCTGGTAGAGTTCCTGACCAATGCTAGAGGCTCAACAAATGCTTATTAGGTCTCAACCAAAATATTTCTCAGTTACCTCTGCAAAGATAGCACTGGAATAAACCTGGTGGGATGACAAAAATTTTCTTAAATGAGATACGTCTGCTTTTAGGTTGATTAAGCCTCAGTGGTTAGAGTATTTATCTCGAACTAAATGCATCCCCTTGTATAAAAGCAATGCAAATACTTTCCGAGAAAATGCCTTCAGGGAAAGAGTATAATTTCATCTTTACCTATTTTTATATTTCTTTACAGTTGCCATGAGAGCATTTTAATAACCTCCATGGAGTTGAAAGTGAGGCAGGTAATTGCCATAAGTAATTTAAGGGCTATTAAAGCTAACAAACCTCTCCTGTGAAATACCTTGTTAAGCAGTGATCAGCAGAAAACATGTAAAAATCGTGTGCAGTGTAAATTCAAGCTCTTTTTCCAGTTATGCTGAAGTGAAAATGTAATTACATTACACATAAGAGGGGTGTGGATATTAAACCTCCTCCTGTCCCAGCCTTGGGTTGGCTCAAGCTGAAGATACCCTGGTATTTTAATGAGATCCACGTTCCTCCTTCAGAAGAGAGAGCCCCATCGCTGGCGTGATTCCCCACTATCTGAACTCGCAGCTAATTTTCCATGCATAAGGTTATAAATCTGAGCAGTTCTTCATGCAAAGCCCCCAAGGATCTCAGTTCCAGCCTTGGATCAGTCAATCACTAACCATGTGACCTTGAGCAATTCTTTTTACCTCTCTAGGCATGAGCTACTATAAAATAAAAAGATTTTATTGTGTGCCCTTAAGATATCCCCCAGCTCTAAAATTCCATGATCCTAAACAATTTCTATACTCAGAAGCCCCTTATCTGACTATTTTAACTATCAAAAATACAACCATGAATCAAAAGTAGGGCAGAAAGAAAGAAAGAACCCATAAAAAGCATAAGTCGATGTTACAAAGTTCATACACTTTATGCCTCCCAGAACCTGGTAGGCCCATGCTCACAATCAATTTATTCTTCCTTCCTACACCAGCCTAGTAACTTGATTGCTCTATTTGCTGGGCTCACAACACATTAGAAGGGGAAAATTAGATGAAACAGGAAAGAACGCTGACAATGATAAGAAGTGAAAGCCCAAAGGGGAGAACAGAAAACTTCAAGAAGTCAGGACTTTATCTGTTTCATTGCTGTATACCCAGTGTCCAGTACATAGTATATGCACAATGAATAGTAAATGAATGAATATTTGGATGGATGAATGAATGATTGAATGAATGAAAGTACTACCTACAAAAAGCAGATACAGTTCTTTTAAGTACAGTGGTCAGGGAACACTTAGTACAGGTTCAAATGACCAAACACACCTAAAGAGCCTCTCAAAGACTTGTACACACTGCAGTTAATATCCATGTGGGTGGCCAAGACAGCAAAGGAAATTTAAACTAAGCTCAGTAAGCTCTCATTGAGATAGCAAATGATTACATCTGGTTCAACATGGGAGACTGAACACAGGTGTTATCTCTGCTTCCCTCCCAATACCCTACTTAAAATGACAGTGAAGTGAGATCTGTGTATGTGATTTACGCAAGGAAAAAGAGAAAGGAAAAGATCCACAGTGGACAAGAGATGTCAGCCAACAATTCTAGGCCAGAAACTATCAAATGAAATGATTAGAGCTGATTAAGCAGAACAGCAAGGGACCACAGAAGGAAGCTAGTGAGAAGTCAGCCAGGTCAGGCCTCAGATCCCTGAAAAGACTCAAATCAGAGGCACTGGGACAAGGCAGGAAACTGGAGGATTCTTATCTGGAGAAACAGAATGTACCCAGAGAAAAGATCTCTAAATACTGACGCTCAGTATTTACAGATGCTACACTCCCATGTAGGGTTTTCCTAGGAGCAACTGGATCCCCATCCAGCCACATCATAGTTGACAAGCCTTGCTTCTCCCCCACAAAAGTGACTCATCTGCTCCAATAAAAACAAACCAAATATATTGGAAGTATTATTGGAAGCCTCCAATAAGGAAAACCGAGACCAGGGGTGCCTGGGTGGCTTGGTCAATTGAGCGTCTGACTTCAGCTCAGGTCATGATCTCGTGGTCCATGAGTTCAAACCCCACATTGGGCTTGCTGCTGTCAGTGCACAGCCCCCTTTGGATCCTCTGCTCCTCTCTTTCTGCCCCTCCCCCACGTGCCCTCTCTCAAAAATAAACATTAAAAAAGAAAAGGAAAAGCCAAAAGAAACTAACAAAAGGAACTCAGAGGAAATCAAGACAGTGAAGGGAGAAGAAAACTTTGAACATATGTAACTGATATCCTTAGAGAGATAGGAGGAAATATTCTTCATGGCAAAAAGAACAGAATGCTGTATGTTTTAAGAAATAGAAAACAAATTAGAAGCATTAAAATTTGACAAGATGATAGCTGAAATAAAAGATTCAACAGAAAAAGTTCAATAAAATTTTGGGATGTAAAGTCAAGAGACTTTCTCAGAAAGCTGAACCAAAAGACCGATAAATAATAGGATAATAGAGAGAAATTTGAGTATCAATCAGCCCAGGAAGTCTAACCACTGTGTAAAAGAGTTCCAGAAAAGTAAAACATAGTGAAATAAAAAGAAATTATCAAAATGTGGATGCACAAAATATTCTCATAACTGGGAGAAATAAATATTCAGACTAGAAGAGCCTATGGAATGTATAGCACAATGCATAAAGAAACCACCATGTCAAGTTGCACTGATGTAAAATTTCAGACCACTGAGGATAAAGAGAAGGTACTAAAATCTTCATAAATAAGTAGTTCACATAAACGACTGTAAATATGTCATCTGACTTAACAACACAAAGTGAAACGTCAATGGAGCAACAGCATCAATTCGGAATAAATATTCGCATCCCAGAATTCTACATCCAGTAAACCACCAATTAAGTATGAAGAGATAATAATACATAAAAACACTTTCAGGGTCTCAGAAGATGTGTCTCATGTGTGCTTTCTCAAGAAATAACTGAAGGATGTGCTCTATTGAAATTAGGGCATATACCAAGCATGAGAAAGAGGTGGGATTTGGGAGACAAGAAACACATCTCAGGAGAGAAGCAACTAGAAGGGCCGGGAGCACATCTGTACAGCGTGTGTGGAGCACAGCTTGGTCAGACAGGAGCAGGAGGACAGAGGACTCCCAGAGGAACATCTCCAAGAACAAAGAAAACCTGATGCTTTGGGCTGGACAGGAAATGATAGTCATTAGAGCTGGAAAGTCTGAAAATAAATGGTGATAAGAACATAGACAAATAAGTAGGCGGAGAAAATAATTATTAATTCTAGGAAGCAAAACATTTTGAACAAGAAAGGAAATGTAATCACAAAACACTAGACAGAAAATCAGGCAAACATTGAACATTGCTTTAACTAAAACTTTGATATAATTATCAAATTATTTTAAAAATATGAGGGAAAGCAAGGATGTTGGATTATATAAGGATGCAAAGCCCTCATCTTCATAATAAAAAACCAGTAAAAAGTGTAAAATGATAAAATTTGATAAGTCAGGGACTAGCATGAGTTTAGGGAGGAGTAGAGCAGGGGATTTCTGGGTTGGTTGGTTTGCTGCTTTTCCTTTTTTGTTTGTTTGTTTGTTTGTTTGTTTTTGAGAGAGAGTGAGTGAGCTGGGAGGGGCAGAGAGAGAGAATTCCAAGCAGGCTCTGCAGGGCTTGAACCCACAAACCGTGAGATCATGACCTGACCTGAAAACAAGAGTCGGACGCTTAATCAACTGAGCCACCTAGGTGCCCCTGTTGGTTTTCCTTTAAAAACCTTCTAACTCTGTGTGATTTTGGTAAAAAAGAAAAAAAAATTATCTTGGTAAAAATTTTAAGTGACTTTAAGAATAAAATCAGATTGTCATAAATAGCCTGATCCAAGCCAGTGGTTTTGCTTGAAGTTTTCACCTAAAGAGTAGAATGACCATAGTGTGAGGATGGAAAACTGACCAGACCTACAAACCCAAGATGACCTGAGCCACCACCAAAGTCCAAGGGGTCATGTCCAATAGGGCAAGGTGAGACACAGTGAAGATACTCTGGGGTGTGTGCTTCTTGACATAAGGTAGAGGCACAAGTCTTTAATTAAGAGACTCAAAACTATCAAGAATATTGAAGCATGGCTCTATTTTGGGTAAAATGGCAGTGGAGAGTATGGGTTGGGCCTCCAGTTCTGCTACACAATAATCAGCCTGTACTTCAGTCTCCATAGTCTCAAATAGATAACTGAGCAGCAGATGCCTACAAAAAACCCTCAATAACATCTGCTGTCCAGGCACATGATGGTGTGAGACTGTGTAGTGACAGCTCAGTGATCATGAAGGCCCTCAGGCTTAAATCTGTCCACATTTCAATAAGCAAATGGAAGCCCAAATTCAGGTTCCCATTTCCACAGAGATAGGGACTATCCATGCACACCCAGGCGCATGGTTTCATTGGCCCCAGGCCTGGGCAGGGTTGGCTCTGCAAAAGACAAACAACACCGGGGACAGAGAAGATGGGGCTGGCACAGGAAGTGACCTACAGAACAAAAATATCTAATACAAACCAGAAAGATTCCCTTCAAAATGGCTAAGTTTTATGTTAAACTTTAGTGCTTAATGCTTCAATTACATGAAATATTCACTTATGTAGAACAGCTCATTCCCCAGTAATATGAGATTAATGAGGCATCACTGTACATAAAAACTACCGAACTGGCTCAGATCAATGGTCTGTCCTGTCCAGCAGTCTGCCTTTTAAAGGGCACAAAAGAATATGAAATCCAGAGATAGAAGCATCTGGATGAGGGGCCTATTTTCACCACTCTGAATTATGTGACTTTGGGCAAGCTATTATTTATCTCAATTTACTCATCTATAAAATAGTTCTCTGAAGACCTTCTTCTTGGTGGTGGTACAAAGGTTCAATGAGATGACATCCTTAACTGTGCCTTTCAGACTGTAATGCTGTCTAAATATGCTCATTAATTTAGCTGAAGATATCTGAAAGCTTAATAGCTATTGTCTACCATAGTTTTCTTCCATATCCTGAAGATTGTTAACTTCTTTTAAGAAATCTAATTATTGGGGCGCCTGGGTGGCGCAGTCGGTTAAGCGGCCGACTTCAGCCAGGTCACGATCTCGTGTCTGTGAGTTCGAGCCCCGCGTCGGGCTCTGTGCTGACAGCTCGGAGCCTGGAGCCTGTTTCCAATTCTGTGTCTCCCTCTCTCTCTGCCCCTCCCCCGTTCATGCTCTGTGTCTCTCTGTCCCAAAAATAAATAAAAAACATTGAAAAAAAAAAAAATTAAAAAAAAAAAAAGAAATCTAATTATTGACTTTTCTATGAATATATTTTTTAAAATCATGAATCTGCCTAGAATCTTGGTCTGATTTTTGGATGAACTATTTGTATATTCAACTTCAAAAATTTGGTAGAGAAGTTCATAGAATCTTTTTTTTAACCTAGGAAACCATAAAACCTAACATGTTTCTAAACCTTCTCACCCATACCTGAGACCCTCAGACACCACTTCCCCCCACCCCCCGCCCCGCCCCACCAATGCCCACCATCCCCTGCTCAGTTATACTCTTAGCAAAAACTTCCTGGACTGGGATGTTGTGGGTAAGTCAGAGACTGGAAGGAAGAACTGGGCTAAGTTAAATCGTTAAGCTTTGATAGGCATTCAGTGACACAATTTCTGGAAGCCTGAATAAAGCAGGTGTCTACAGGAGGTCGTCTGTCCCTAAGGACTAAGCTACTGGGTTTAACAGTGGCTTGAGCAGGCTTTGCTACTAGGGTTCACCAGAGGAGGAGGTATATGGAGGTATGGCATAAAAAGAAGAGATTACTCCATAAAATTTTGACTAACAGTTCAACTTAAATTTTTGTTTTTTTCTACCTCTGTTAGGAGACTCTGGTTGAGTGGAAAGGGCAGTAAGAAGGAAATCAGATGAAGAGCCAGTCCTATATCTGACTCAGCTACCAGCCATGAGACTAAACAAGAAATTTTTCCTCCATAGGTCTGTTTGTACAAATAAGGGATATGGAGTAGATCAAGGTTTTTAAATATGCTTTGCAGATTCTGGGTTCTCCAGGTACACATTGGGTCACATCCCAAGAGGCGGAGAGGTGGTAAGGGCCTGGAGGCAAAATGTGTCTATATCTTTCCCCAGGATCCCATGTAAAAAGAACAGCTTTACCACCACCTCTTTTATCCATTTTATAGTAGGGTTTTTTAAGGCAGTGCTCCCTGACTAAAAAAACATTTGAGAACCACTGGATTGAATGTCCCTTCCAATCCTATGATTCTCTAATAAAATAACACCACACGGCACTGGATACATGAAATAGATCACACTATGAGATGCATTCTGGTCCTAGAGGTATTTCTTGAGACACGTATCCAAATCAGCACATCCAGGGTAGCATTCCTGGCTGAAGCCATTCCATTCATTTCCAAGAAAATAAGTCCTTGCTCAATACCCACTTATTGTTACATAAACCATCACAATGTGTTCATGAAAGTAACAAGACACAGTCTGCCCTTGCAGGACTTACACTATTGAAGAGGTAAGACTGAAATACACATAGAACAATTACAGCTCAACCCCCAAAATGTGCATAATTAAGTGAGACACTATATGGTACAAACTCTGATTGCATCTGTATGCAGCAGTAGGGGAAAACATAGGAGGAGATGGGTCCAAGAAGTGAGAAAAGGCATCACGAAGGAGGCAAAAGTCTGGAGCTAAGCCTTCAAGACAACAGCTAAAGTCCAAGACCTTTAAAGGTTTCAAGTTGCATAAGTTCAGAAATAAAATCAATGTTAACTAATTGTGCTGACCTGAAAAACACTTAGTTTGTGGAAGAACAGTTTCATTATCCCCTTAACTCCCTATCTACTTGAAACTTTATTGCAGAAAGCTTTGAGAAGGGATCTATGGTATAGAGACCTGAGCTCTGTTAGCCTAATAATTCAGTAATTTGTGAAAGTTATGCTATAAAAGATGTAGATATTAGCAAAAAGGAGGTGTGCCTTGTACATTGTTATACCACAGAATCAAAGGACGTGATTTGGGGGCAAGGTGGTACTACAAATCACACAGAACCTTCATCTACCCCCAAAACAATGGTCAAGTCTTAACCTCACTCAAAAAATATAAATAGAACAAGGCTTACACTACTGAGAAGGTGAGATTAAAACACACAGAAACCTTACAACCCAATACAAAAACAGCTGCTGCTCTAGGTCTATTGAGCTTGGGCAAGATAACGGTCCCTGAGGATGCTGGGAGACTAAAGCCATGCTCCTGCAGTAAAACAGGCACTGGGGTTGACATCTGTCCTGTCACCTAGAAGGAAGGCAAGAGGAAGCATAGGAAGCTGCCTGTGATCTTAGGAATCCAACCTACAACACCTCTGGAGAAGGAGAGCTCTAAGTCATCAGTATAACTCTGGTTCTGACCTGTGGGTCCTCTGAGGGGAGTAAAGGAAAGTGTACGTACAAGCACAATGAGAATAAGATGAGACACATAAACACTGCCCCCCATCCTCAGCTCACAGATACTAAAATTCCAAAACAAGTCAGTAAAACTAATGTCAGAAAAGATAGCCACATCAAAAAGACAGGACATAACAGATGTTGGTGAGGATGTAGAGAAAAGGGAACACTTGTGCACTGTGGGTGAGAATGCAAACTGATGCAGCCACTGTGGAAAACAGTATGGAGGTTCCTCAAAAAATTAAAAATAGAACTACCACATGATCCAGCTGTTCCATTTCTAAATATATATTCAAAGGCAGTAAAAATAGGATCTTGAAGAGATATCTGCACTCATTGCAGCATTATTCACAATAGCCAAGATATGAAAACAACCTAAATGTCCATCAATGGATAAATGGATAAAAATGTTACATATATATATATATATATATATATATATATATAATAGAATATATATTTAATAGAATATTATTTGTCCATGAGAAAGAATGAAATCCTGCCACTTAAGACAACACAGATGGACATTGAGGGCATCATGCTAGGTGAAATAAATCAGACAGAGAAAGACAAATACTATATTCACTTATATGTAGAATAAAAAAGCCAAACTCATAGAAACGGACAGTAGAGTGATTAGTACCAGGGCCTAGGGGGTGGGGGAAAAGGGGAAAGGTAAATCAAAGGGTATTCTCAGTTTTAAGATGAAGAAGTTCTGGGGATCTAATATACCTCATGGTGATTATAGTTAATAATACTGTATTATGTATTTGAAAGTTGCTATGAAAGTAGATCTTAAATGCTCTCACCACACAAAAAAAGGTAATTATATGATGTGATGGAGGTATTAGCTAATGCTATGGTTGTAATCATTTTGCAGTCTGTAAGTGTATCGAATCAACATGTTGTACACCATAATACATAGTGTTATATGTCAAGGTATATCTCTATAAAACTGGGGGGGTGGGGGGAAGCCAACAAATTGGACAAATGAGAGATTTCCATTTTACAGGATTATTTTTACTTTTATTTATTTATGTTGAGAGAGAGAGAGAGAGAGAGAGAGTGAGAGAGAACGTGAGTGGGGGAGGGGCAAAGAGAGAGAGGGAGAGAGAGAATCCCAAGCAGGCTCTGCACTGTCAGCATAGAGCCCAAATATGTGGGGCTCAAACTCACAAAAGGTGAAATCAAGGCCTGAACCAAAATCAAGAGTTGGACACCTTACCAACTGAGCCACCCAGGTGCTTTTCCCTTTTACAGGATTCTAAATAATAATCCAATCCTCTGTAAAAAATAAAAAAAATTAAAAAAAATTACTTTAAAATAGTATGGTCTAGCTCATGGATTAGAAAAACAAAATTGTTAAGATGTCCATATTACCCAAAGCAATCCACAGATTTAATGCAATTCTATCAAAATACAAAAAACATTTTTCACAGAATTGGAACAAATAAGCCTAAAATTTGTATGGAAGCACACACATACACACACACACACACACACACACACACACACACACAAACCTGAATAACCAAAGAAATATTAAAAGGAACAAAACTAGAGATATTATAATCCAAGATTTCAAGATATATTAATAAGTTGTAGTCATCAAAACAGTATGGTACTGGCATAAAAACAGACACATTGTTCAATAGAACAGAATAGAGAGCCCAGAAACAAATTTATGATGATATGGTCAATTAATCTTTGACAAAGGAGACAAGAATGTGCAGTGAGAAAAAGACAGTCTCTACAACAAATGGTGCTGGAAAGACTGGATAGCTACATGTAAAAGAAGGAAACTGGACCACTTTCTTCCACATACACAAAAATAAACTCAAAATGGATTAAGGACCTACATGTCAGACCTGAAACCATAAAAATCCTAGAAGAGAGCATAGGCAGTAATCTCTGACATAGGCCATAGCAACATTTTTCTAGATATGTCTCCTGCAGCAAGGGAAACAAAAGCAAAAATAAATTATTGGGACTACATCAAAATAAAAAGCTTCTGTACAGCAAAGGAAACAATCAACAAAACTTAAATACAACCTACTGAATGGGAGAAGATATTTGCAAATGACATGTGTGATAAAGAGTTAGTACCCAAAATATATAAAGAACTTATAAAACTCAAAATCAAAAAAACAAATAATCCAATTGAAAAATGGGAAGAAGGCATGAACAGACATTTCTCCAAAGAAGACATACAAATGGCCAACTGACAAATGAAAAAATGCTCAACATCACTCATCATCAAGGAAATGCAAATCAAAACCACAATTAAATATCATGTCACACCTATGAGAATGGCTAAAATCAACAACACAAGAAACAAGTTTTGATGAGGTTGTGGTAAAAAAGGAATGCTTGTGCACTATTGGTGGGAATGCAAACAGGTGCAGCCACTGTGGAAAACAGTATGGTGGTTCCTCAAAAGTTAAAAATAGAATCACCATATGATCTAGTAACTCCACTGCTGGGTATTTACCCAAAGAAAACACTAATTCAAAAAAGACATACACCCCTATGCTTATTGAGACATTATTTACAGTAGTCAAATTATGGAAGCAGACCAAGTATCCAGCAATGGATGAATGGATAAAGAAGATGTGAGATATACAAACATACACACAATGGAATATTCCTCAGCCATAAAAAAGAATGAAATCTTGCCATTTGCAACAACATGGATGGAGCTAGAGGGTATAATGCTAAGTAAAATAAGTCAGAGAAAAACAAATACTGTATGATTTCACTCATATGTGGAATTTAAGAAACAAAATAAATTTTAAAAGGAGAGAGAGAGAGACAAACAAAAAAAACCAGACTCTTAATAATAGAGAGCAAACTGATGGTTATAAGGGAGGGAAGTAGGTGGGGAAATGGGTGAAATGGATAAAAGAGATCAAAAAGTTCACTTACCATGTTGAGCACTGAGTAATGTGCGGAATTGTTAAATCACTATATCATATACTTGAAATTAATATAACACTGTAGGTAAAGTATACTGAAATTAAAATGTTTTTAAATAATAATAAAAAAAATAGTATGGTCTAAATTCTCAATGAGATATAGTAATGGCTAATATCAATATACCCCCAAAAAAATTATGCAGCAAAAACAGGCAATTATGAATCAAGAACAGATGAAGATTTTTTTAAAAATTGTATTCAAAATACTGAAAATTAAACTCTAATCACAAAAGTAAAATAATCTCAATAGGAAAGAATAATTCAGTGAATGAGAAGCAAATATTAAGAAACTGATTGAGAACACACTGGTGCATAAAATAGATGTTTAAAATGTGAATTGAAAGTTGATATCCATAGAATAGACTATGAACCACCAACACATTCCCAAAAAGTGTCCCAGGAACAGGGAAGAGCAGGGTGGGAAGAAAGATTTTTAAGAGTTAATGATGGCTTCCACTTGAAGAGCCCCCTCTGCCCCTTTAAAACTCTCCTGATATGACCAGAGACGGGTTTTTAAAGGCTTAACTCCCCAAAATAATGGGAAGAGCAACCAAATAGAAAGAATACATACATTCGTACATACATACACATAAAAGCTGAGAAGCAGAGCAGCATGTGTAACTAACTTAGCAAGCCAAAATGCTAAAACCACGGGAAAGTAAGAAGCAAATTCATTTATACAGGACTCCAAAACGCTGAGGACCTGGTAGCACCCAGTGGATGTGAAAGAGGAGGTAAAGGTGGTGCTGAGAGCAGGAAGCCTGGTTGAATGTTCAGTTAATGTGTAGTCAGTGGCTCCAGTGTAAGGGGGGCTGGAGGTCGGCACTCTGAGAGGGCTAGCTATCGGGATAAGGTGGTCTCCCGTGTCCTCAGAGCAACCTAGTGGAGGGAAGGGTTAGCGAAGGAGGGGCCCAGTTTCAGTAGCTCCACGATTATGCCTTCCATCTACTGGGTACCATACAAGATATTGTTTGAAGAAGGGTATCCTCATTGAGAAGGGGTGGAAATGTTCCCTAAATCATCATCTTACACCATCACAGACTGAGGGTATTGGCCTAATAATTTGGCTAAAATATCTTACTGAGTAATTGAGCAAATATGGGAGGGTTCTGGCCTTAATTAAAAACATCAGAAAAGAGTTAAAGTAAGAGCATGAGCCTGGGAATGTCGCCCAAAAGATGAAATTTCCCCATTTTGTTTTAGAGTCAAAAACAAGTTAATTTTAGAGACAAATCTACCTAGGGTTATTCTTACAGTGCCCCCTGCTGCAGCTCATTCTGTCACCTAATGACCCTGTTCTGGGGCTTTTAACACAAAAGGGGGTATTTGAAAATGCCTAGAAGGAAGGAGAAGATTTAAAGTTTAATTGTAAGCCTGACCTGGGTTTGTTGCCTGTTATTCACGTGATTAACAGCCTGGAATCAGACAGCCAGAGCTTGAGCCTCAGAGCGGCCATGTGCTAAGAACCTCCGAGGATTTCCTTGACTATTAAAAAAAAATGAGAATAATAATACTTACCTCAAAGTGTTGAAGTTAGGATTTAATAAGCTAGTGAGTAATAAAAAGTTTTTAAAATTCCTTTTAGGTTTATTTATTTATTTAGAGAGAGACAGAGATAGTATGAGCAGGAGACGGGCAGAGAAAGAGGGAGAAGAGAGAAGATCCCAAGCAGGCTCTGCACAGAGCTCTATGAGGGGCTCGAACTCACGAAACCATGAGATCATGACCTGAGACTAAACCAAGAGTCAGACACTTAACTGACTGAGACACCCAGGCATCCCATGAGTAATAAAAAGGTTTAACTGGTATCTGGGATGTAGCAAAAGCTAGTTGTCTTTATTGCTCAAAGGGCCACAAACTTTAGAAGGAAAATAAGCTATTAGTTAAAGAGCATCAGTGTTTAGTGTTCCTACAGGAATGGCAAGGAAACACTTGGACATATAAGATATAGTTGATTTTTGTCTGTGCTTTAAATGAAAATCATCCCAATATCTGCTGTTTTGTCATAAGAAAATCAACAGACCTGTATCTTTTTTTATTTAACAACTTTTTTTTTTTTTTTTTTTCAACGTTTATTTATTTTTGGGACAGAGAGACAGAGCATGAACGGGGGAGGGACAGAGAGAGAGGGAGACACAGAATCGGAAACAGGCTCCAGGCTCTGAGCCATCAGCCCAGAGCCTGACGCGGGGCTCGAACTCACGGACCGTGAGATCGTGACCTGGCTGAAGTCGGACGCTTAACCGACTGCGCCACCCAGGCGCCCCAACAGACCTGTATCTTATGGCTAAGTCAACATGATCCAGAAAAAAAAGAAAGAAAGAAGAGAAGAGAAGAGAAAAGAAACCAACATGACTCAACTAGATGTAGGAGGTTGATGCTCTGGGAAGGATTGAGTCCCATTTTTTTCTGCTGAGATCAGCTCTTAGGGTCAATGTGGTCCCCTCACTAATCAATAAAATCAGTATTGAACGGCTCCCTGGACTCAGAGTCCACCTTGGGGGCTTTGCTTGCCTTTCCCTGCTGTCATCACAAAGCCCCCAGGGTATCTAAATGTCACCACTCCTGACTCTGTGCTTTTTCTTCCCAAGTGGCCCCCAATATTCTATCCCTTCCTGGTATTACATAAACACTTCCCATGAAGACTAGAGTCAGACCTAACATTAACTAGTGAGTATATTAAGACTGAAAAAGATGAGACTGCTCCACTTCCTCAATAACCAGTAAATAGTGGTTTTCAAAGTGTGGTCCCTGGAACAGTATCCTGAGCTTCATCTAGGAGCTTGTTGAAAAAGAAAATTCTTGGCCGCACGCAAGACCTACTGAATCAGAATCTCTAGTTATGGAACCCAGCAGTTTGTGGTTTAACAAGTCCTCTAGGTGATTTTGATGCATGCTTACATTTGACAGCCTCTTAAGTAAAACAAAGATTTTTCATGGCAACTAAGAAGACTTATGTTAGGCAAAGGGAAGCTTTATGCCAGAGAACTAATAGCAATTTGACAGTATTAAAAGCTGAATTGTGGGGCGCCTGGGTGGCTCAGTCGGTTGAGCGTCCGACTTCAGCTCAGGTCACCATCTCGCGGTCCGTGAGTTCGAGCCCTGCGTCGGGCTCTGGGCTGATGGCTCAGAGCCTGAAGCCTGCTTCCAATTCTGTGTCTCCCTCTCTCTCTGCCCCTCCCCTGTTCATGCTCTGTCTCTCTCTGTCTCAAAAATAAATAAAACGTTAAAAAAAAATTTTTTTTAAAAAAGCTGAATTGTGAGGAAAACACAAAGCAAGGGCTATTACAGTCAGAAAAGCCTTATATAATTACTTTCCAACGTTTATCTTCTCCACTCAGCTATAAGCTGCAGCTGCCTTGTTCTTAGTGCAAGGATGTAACAGTCAGTATAAGCTCTGTTATGCTACAGTACCAAAACAACCCTAAATTTCAATGGCTTTAAACAACAAAGTCTTATCTCTCACTAACATTACACATCTATCAAAGATTGCTGGAGCCCTGCCCCATGTCTGACACCAGAATGACAGAGAAGTTACCATGGGAACATTGCCGGTTGTTGTAGTAGAGGGAAAGGGATCATGGCTTTTGAAGGTTCTATGAGCATTGACAGTTGTCACTTCTACTCCCATTTTAGTCCACAGCAAGTCATACGGCCAACCTGAGTTTAGTGGGCAGGGTAGTACAGCCCTCCCATTTACCTGGGAGGAGAGAACTAAATATTTGTAAAGCAGGTAACAACTACACAGGAGGTCCTCCAAGGTAGGTGGTGTCATTTTACAGATAAGAAAAGAGACATACACATTGATGGATGAATGGATAAAGAAGATGTGGCATGTATATACACACACACACACACACACACACACACACACACACACACAATGGAGTATTACTTGGCAATCAAAAAGAATGAAATCTTGCCATTTGCAACTACGTGGATGGAACTAGAGGGTATTATGCTAAGCAAAATTAGTCAGAGAAAGACAAATACATGACTTCACTCATGTGAGGAATTTAAGACACAAAACAGATAAACATAAGGGAAGGGAAGCAAAAATAATATAAAAACGGAGGGGGACAAAACAGAAGAGACTCATAAGCATGGAGAACAAACAGAGGGTTACTGGAGGAATTGTGGGAGGGGGTGGTCTAAATGGGTAAGGGGCATTAAGGAATCTACTCCTGAAATCATTGTTGCACTATATACTAACTAACTTGGATGTAAACTTAAAAAATAAATTAAATAAAAAGAAAAAAGAAAAGTATCCTTTAAAAAAAAGAAAGAAAAGAGACATACAGAGCTTACATAATATGCCCAAAGTCCCTCAACAGGTCAAATGGGAACTGGATTCCCATTTGTCTGATTCCAAAGTTCTTGCTGGAAAACATTGTGCACCCTGTTGGAGATGGAGGCAATGGGAAGGGGAAGTGGTTTTGCAGAAGATGAAGTCAGCTTTAAGTGGTGGTGGGCTTTGAAGTAGAAAACTCCCACAGCAACTCAGAATGTGGAACTAGAACAGAGGAGAGACCAGAGAGCTGGACATGCATGAGGATCAGTAACTTAACACAAAGAATAAAGACTCAGGGAAATACTGTGCTTTTTCTCTCAAGGCAGAAGGAAGAGTGGAAAGAAAAAAAAAAAAAAACAGTCCTCAGAATATTTGCAGGTTGCAGAAGAGAGAAAAGCTACTAAGAAAGCAATTATGAAAGAAAAAGGAAAACCCAAAAGGAAAGGCCTTCAAGAAGAACACAAGGTCAAGACTATCTGTTACAAAAGGAAGTTGGTTGTTGATAATAAAAAAAAAGTTTTTTTGATCCGTTTATATTTGGATGGGAAGAAATCTAGGGTGTCCTCTAAGGAGTAGATTTAATAAAGTAGCAAAATGGCAAACTCCAAATATCAAGGGCAGGAAAGGAAAAGAAAACTGTATATGTGAACCACAAAATTGAAATCTTTAGTATGGTATAATGGGGGAAAATATATGGGTGGATTAATGTCAGGACTGAGGTCTCATATTTTACAAAGGGGAGTGTACAAATGTCTGAGTGAGGGAGGATAGGAGAGATGGAGAATCAGAGATGGAGGCACACGGAAAGACAAGGATTCAGTAGAGACGAAATGGATGTGGTCCACAGGGCAGGCGCAGGGATGCTTCAATAGACACTAGGTCTTTGCTTCCTCTGAGACAGACGAAGTGTGAGAGACAAAAGGGAGGGAACTTGCAGAGGCAGATAAAGTCAAGGGCTCTGAGGGTGCACAATTGATAACTATATCTGCCACAGGCCAACCCAAGATCACAAAACATTGCATCTTTCTGTGTCCAAATGCTCTATTTGCTTGGTGCACAGCAGAGTAAGTATCTCCAGGGATTTTTCCCTCTGTGCACCAGTTTTCTTTTCTTTTTCCCAATTGGAAGATTATACCCTATTTGTACAATTGTGTCTCTCCAGACACAGCTACTGGTCACCCAATATCCATTTTTGTCTTCCTTATTAAATGGTCCAAGTTTTTTCCAAGAGACAACAACACACATAAGTTCTTGCTTTCCCAGCCTCCTTTATATTCCTAGCCAAAGAGATATCAGTGGCAGTAGATTTATTCATTAGTTGGCAAATGGGATGTCCCCTGGGAACTGATGTTGGGATTGGCAACTTCCAGGCATTGAAAGGTATGATTTCCATATAAAGATAGCCATATCAGGGGGCAATCCTGACTGACTGAGTTAACCTAAACTTGCACCCTTCTATGGACAGCTCTGAGCACAATCTTCCTGGTCACTTGCCTGATCCGGAGGCGACCATTTTGTGACCAGTAGGAAAAGGCCAAGAAAAACAAACATCATCTCCTCTAACCTAATTATTTATGGCCAAGACCATGGAATCACAAGGGGATTCATCTACAGGGGATGTAGATGAAACACTGCTCTCAAAGAAGAACCTTCATTCTGGAAACATCTTAAAAGATAATGAATGAATGGTTCTTCAACACCTTGCTTTTCAGTTCTATTATATCCTAACCCCTGCTCTGTTGGTAGATTCTTTGATGTCTGAAAAAATTCTGTACATAAAGAAGAATATTCATTACTATTTCATAATGCCTAATTTGTTAATTGTATTATTTCATTAAAGGCTTATTGTTCTACAGGTGGTAGCTGCACTTGTGGTAAGCATAGCATAACATATAGACTTGTGGAATCACTATGTTGCACACTTGAAATGAGTGTAACATTATGTGTCAATTATACTTCAGTAAAAAAAAGGTAACATTCTTCTTTTTAAATCGTATTTATTTATTCTGAGAGACAGAGAGATAGAGAGCAAGTGGGGAAAGGGCCTAGAGAGGGAGACAGAGAATCCCAAGCAGGCTCCAGGCTGTCAGCACAGAGCCTAATGGGGGGCTCAAACTCATAAACTGTGAGACCACGACTGGAGCTGAAACCAAGTCAGACACTTAACTGACTCAGCCACCCAGGCGCCCTAAAGTTAACATTCTTTTTAAGGAGTAAGCAGCCACTATTCTAAGTTTTCACATGGTATCTTTATAACTAATGTCTGGATTTGGAATCTAACACATTAAATGTCCCCAAACTTATTAATTGGTTACGAACTTATTTAATAAAATATTCTAAATAGTTTAGTTTAAATTATGATTATAATATTTCATATTTTTCTGAAAAATTAAATTACAAAAAATAAAGTAATGCTTTAAATAACTTTTATTATGCTTTTACTTTAAACCATAACAAATGTGCTCAAATCATGATGAATTTTAATTTCATCATATAGTCTTATGCTGCTTCCTCCCTCAGATTTTTGTTTTTATGTTTTGTCAAAGTTTCTCAGAGCCAAAGTAATTTTACCAGTCACAGAAGAAAAAGAATCACATCTCAGATCAGATAAAATGGCAGGTTCTGGAATTTTGCCACTGATCTTGGTTGGCTAAGGGTCCCGACCGTGTGGAGTGCTGTCATTTCAACTCAAGCCTTAGGGTATTAGGCAGAGTCCCTTTTTATAATAAAGGTTTACTTGATACATCATGAGATTTTTAAGTGTCTGCCTTTCATATAGGTTTCAAACTTTTGAAATGTATTGCTTTCCCAGAAATGATGTGTTATTTAATGTTTAGATGGATGACATTTCTTAACATTTAGGTACTAAACTTCTGTCTGTGGGTATTAATTGGAAACATGTAATCAATAAAAATTAAATATATTCTATTGTATTTACCTTTTTCATCATAGCTATGTTTTATATACTTTTATTAACCTGTAATTTTGAGTATCTTAATGACCTCATAGCCTTAATGATTGTAATTATCATTCTCTATCTGATGCTCATATTGTCTCAACTTGGCCAATAGGAAACCCTTTAAGTCGGTTCCTTTATTCTTTTAGCACTGCCTTGAATATTTTTAAGAAAGTGAAAATCATCCCTGTTGACCATAAGCTATGATAAACAATTTCTGACATAATTAAAGCCATAATGTGGTTGGAAGGAAAAGATCTGAGTAATTTTTGCTTCCTTACCAATGAGATCACCAACATGGCTTCATTCCTCCTACCTTCTAAACAAAGATTACTGAGAACTGCTCCTAGATTCTTGACACCATCCAATCTAGAGATGGTCCCTGCTTCCCCAATCTCTCATAAAAATCATTCAGCATAAGCACAAATCTTATAATAAACCTTTCCCAAATCCCTTCTACCCAGACACAAATGGTTCCCCTGGAGTGTGTTCTTCCTTGCTTAGCAAGCTAAATAAGTTTAAATATGTTCCTGATATGCTTTGACTAGTGGGTTGACGCCTTAAAAGCATCCTTACTTTCTAGCAACAGCAAGATGTTCTAGACCCATCTGAATTTTCCTGCGAAGACATGGAAATCATCTACTTTTAAAGAAAATCTAGGGGAACCTGGGTGGCTCAGTTGGTTGAGCATCCGACTTTGGCTCAGACCATGATCTTGCAGGCCGTGAGTTCAAGCCCTTCATCGGGCTCTGTGCTGACATTTCAGAGTCAGCTCAGAGCCTGAAACCTGCTTTGTATCCTCTGTCTCCCTCTCTCTCTCTGCCCCTCTCCCACTTGTTCTCTCTCTCTCTCTCTCTCTCTCTCTCTCAAAAATAAATAAAAACATTAAAAAAAAGAAAATGTAGTTCTTTTAGTGGATAAAAACAAAACAGATGAAAATCTGACCCTAGACACATGAGAGTAACAATAGCAAAATGGCTACTGTTGAAGTTATTATTGCCATGGGCTACTTTTTTAGCTAGAATATCTATTTCCTTATAAAGTTATGGGTTCACATCGATCTTTCCAAATCTGGCATGTTTTCTTACTGTATCCAACTTTCTTTTAGTTCATAGTCTTATTAATTACTAAGACTTTTTCCAATATGGATGTTTGGAGGTTTGGGTCTGGCTGATCATCCACTATCCTCTACTCAAATTCTCATCAATTGAGAAAAACAGGGACAAAATACAGTATTTACTTTTTTTTTTTTTAAGCTATATTATAGAACATATTCTATGGGCAAAAGGGAGCTTTCCTCTCCTCTTCCATTCCTTGAATTGAATCTAATCACATATGTTAAGTAAATGTGAGACTCCATGCTAGATGGGAGGTCCTATTCTGGTGCTCCTAGCATATAGGAAAAGAAAGTGGTGGAAGAGGGGAGAGAAGAGTAAGTGAGCAGGGAAGAAGGAAAAGAGGAGAAATAGTAGAGAAGAAGGAGAGAAAAAACAAGAGACCTATTTCCTGGTATACAAACAGGAATCTACAATATCTAGGCAATTGTGCTGCCATCGGAATTCAATCAGATGCTGTCCATTAGTGCCAAGCATATGAAAAGGCTCATCATAAATGGCAGCTGGCATGTATGCTTATTGTAGAAAGGTATTGATCATGCCTTTAAACATAGTTATACTTTACTCTTTAGGGTCAATGTCCAGAACCGGGGGGTTCAGAGCAAAAAAATAAAATTATATAACTTACATTTTTAATATGCATTATCAAACAGCCCTTTAGAAAAACTGTCAATATTTTAAAACTTTTCCAATCTGATAGATGAAAACAACTCACTGTTTTTATTACCACTCTTTTATGAATTTAATCTTTAATTTTATCAAAGTTCCTTATGGAAACAGTTTAGAGAGTCAAGTAGTTCTGTGAATTTGTTTCATTTTTACAAAAAGAGCCCCTTGACTGACCTCTCCCCTCCAACCCCCAACCCACCCCCACCATTTCCTGCTCCTTATAGGCAATAACTTTCAGGGCAAAATACTCCATTGAATATTTTGATTATTTTCCTCCATTTTACTAAGTAATATAATCACATTAGGAATTTTGGAGGCTTCCTTCTCATCACTATCCATTGATTTCCTATATTGGCTCTCTTTCACACCATTGCCTCTCTATCTACACACACACACACACACACACACACACACACACACACACTTCCCCACCTGCCCACTAGAGATCTTCATAGTTTTCATTCTATCAACATTCTGTGTTGACATCATTATAACTTTGCAAACATACTTGATGGTTATAGGCTCAGATGAAATTAGTCTGCCTCCCTCCTCTTTACATTGACCCCCACACACACACACACCCTGGGGCCATCTCTACCTCCCCTCACTGTGTACCCTCCACTCCATTCAGTCATCCTTTCCTCAAAAACATTCAGTTGTGTTCAGTAATCTCTAGGATAAATAGTGGAGCCTTCACAATCCCATCCCATCCCACATACCACACTCCTCCCAAACACTAAAGGAAAAGCTTACTGTATCCACATGTCTCCTTATGATCTAGTCCCCAGAAACTCTTAAGAGAGTGTGTAAATAAGTTTTTTGTCTGAAATTCTCTCTACCATCAACTCCTTCCACAACTGTTTACATCTTAATCTGTCTTCCAAAGCTCAAACACACCTCTTTCAACATGTTTTTCCAAATGCATATTTATCCTTTCCTGAGAGGCTATCTCCTTTAGTAGCTATGCTACTTGTACTGACACTTAGTCATGACCGTCTTTGTCGTTTCTGTAAATTCTCAAGGTTACAGAGTGTATTATTCATCTTTTTCTAATAACTGAAAGTAATACTTGGATATGTCCAATGCATGGGCTTCATTGTGGGAGGGTCAAGCCAGGCCATATAAGTTATATTTACTAAATTTTTTAAGTGTTAATAAAACTCCCATGGGGGGAAAAACACTTTATTCCTGTCCATGATTAGGGTTCAAAGGTGTACATATATTTATGATTGTCTATAGTGTGAACTGTGCGGCACTTGGAGACAGAGCCCATTGTGGGTTGAACTGTATCCCTCCCCACAAAAAACTTACATGTTGAAGTTATAAACCCCAGAAACTTATTTGTAAATTACAGAGATAATCAAGTTAAAGTTAGGTCATTAGGATGGGCCCTAACTCAGTATGACTGCTGTCACCACCTCACACTGGTCAGAGTGGCTAAAGTGAACAAATCAGGAGACTATAGACGCTGGTGAGGATGTGGAGAAATGGGAACCCTCTTGTACTGTTGGTGGGAATGCAAACTGGTGCGGCCACTCTGGAAAACAGAGTGGCTTCCTCAAAAGTTTCCTCAAACAAAGAGCTTCCTCAAAAAAAATATAAAAATAGAACTACCCTATGACCCAGCAATAGCACTTCTAAAAATTTACCCAATTACAGGAGTAATTGATACAGGAGTGCTGATGCATAGGGGCTCATGTATCCCAATGTTTATAGCAGTACTTTCAACAATAGCCAAATTATGGAAAGAGCCTAAATGTTCATCAACTGACAAATGGGGGAGTGGAGACAATAATGTGTCAGTTTCAGTTAAATGTGAAAGAAGATGTGGTTTATACATACAATGGAATACTACTTGGCAATGAGAAAGAATCAAATCTGGCCATTTACAGCAACGTGGATGGAACTAGAAGGTATTATGCTAAGCAAAATAAGTCAGAGAGAGACAGATATATATTTTTACTCATATGTAGATCTTGAGAAACTTAACAGAAGACCATAGGATAGAGGAATGGGGGGAAAAAAGTTACAGAGAGGGAGGGAGGCAAACCATAAGAGACTCTTAGATACTGAGAACAAACTGAGGGTTGATTGGGGGTGGGAGAAAGGGGAAAGTGGGTGATGGGAATTGAAGAGGGCACTTGTTGGGAGGAGTACTGGGTGTTGTATGGAAACCAATTTGTCAATAAATTATATTTAAAAAAGAAAAAAAGAAAGAACCCCCCCCCCCAAAATATGACTGCTATCCTTATGAAAAGGGGAAATTTGGACACAGACACACATACAGGGAAGAGAGTGTGAAGAGACACAGAGAGAAGACAGCCATCTGCAAGCCAAGGAGAGAGGCCAGAGCAGAGTCATCCCTCACAGCCCTCAGAGGGAACCAACTCTGCCAACATATAGATTTCCAGACTTGTAACCTCTAGAGCTGCATGAAAATAAATTTCTGTTTTGTAAGCCACCCAGATTGTGGTTGTTAGAGCAGCCCAAGCAAACTAACATAGACCCAATACCTAAATACTTTACCTATTTGGAGAATCAAACCCTCTTCACTCTGTTACAGCTATTTTTTTTTTCAAATCTCCTTCACTTTATTAATAGACCAAGCAAGAAAATGATGCAGAAACTAACAACCACCAGGGTAATTGCTGACTGGCATGCTCCAGTGACTTCAACAGTGGCCATTAGGGTAGGTCATGCCTCCTGGACAGGGAGATGCCAACACAATCTGACAATGAGTCTATATTATTTCCCTGGAGCAGCAGCATCTTGCTGAGAGATTATGGATCCAATATGAAGAACTTGGCCCCTCATGGAAGCACTAGAAGTGACATTATTATTATATGAAAGCAGAAAGTATCAGGGAAAATTATTAGAGAAGTGGGGATAGAAACAAGGGCATGTCCAGAGATTATGTAGAACCTCATCAAAGGCTTCCACTGCACAGCACACTTTAATAGCAGTTTCAGTAGAATTATATAAAAGATTGTGCTTATTGCAGAAGTGAAAATCCATACTGATTCTGCAGTTGTGCATAATCAACAATGCTAAAAGATTTATGGAAAGAAGAGGTACCTCCCTAGGTTGGGCAATAGGGGGACAGTTTGGTCCCTTGAGCAAAATATAAGAAGACAAAGGGAAATGCTACAACCTCATCTCAGATGTCTCTGAGAGTCTTGAACCAGACCCATCTAATAAGAGACGAGATCATAATTTTCAAGTGGGGTGACTTGGAGAACCTCATGAGATTTAATCACATGGGTGGTTAACCTGAAGATAATCATGAGATTCTGAGTCTTTTATCAAAAACAAAGAGGCTGGAGTTAGTACTGGATGAGTGACAGTACTATGACCAAGAGAAAAAAAACCCCACAATTTAAAATGGATTGTGTTTTGGTCAAAGAGAAAGATGATGCTACTGTTTGTTCTGGATTGTCAGTTTCAGTTAAATGTGAAAGAACCTTTGTCACTGAAACACATTATTGTCTCCACTCCCCACCATACCTGGCCACATAAAGCAAAGGTGTGCATCATGAGGCTGCAGGGCTCGTGGGTCCTAAGGATAGTCTCCAATCAGGAGAAAAAGTGTTTCTATTCTGCTGAGATAGAAGTCATTTCTATCCTGCTGAGATAGATGTCATTTCCTAAAATCATAGACAGCTCAGGGCAGGCTTGGCTTTACTATAATTAATCATCAGAGGGTTTTGCCACCCTGTGTGCTAGAGAAGCAAGATGAAAGCATCTTATTTGCAGGCTTCTAGGCAGAGAAAGGCTAACACTAGGTCACTAATGTGTTGAACGAGAACAGGGTTTCCAGGAAACCTAATGCAATCTAAATCACTTTTAAGATTTTGGATTTTAGTCTTGGGAAATTCTGGTCTAGGTGAAATGGAAACCTTAATAGGAAGAAAGTCAACAGAAATTACCTGTTGAGATCCATTATTATAAAAAAGAAATTTGTAACAAAATGCATCACAAAAATATTTGAGTTGTGGGATGTATTATGACAGAATACATAGCACAGGCAAGCCTGAGTACCTACTATTTGAAGATCCTATAGGAAAGTGTGTCTTTGACATATTATGGTTGTGTTTTGTTTTTTTTAAGTAGGTTCCATGCCCATGATGGAGCCCAACATGGGGCTTGAACTCACAACCCTGAGATCAAGACCTGAGCTGAGATGAAGAGTCAGATGCTTAATTAGCCACCCAGGTGACCCAAGACTTTGGTTTTTAACTGGCAGAATAGGGTAAGAAAAATATTGACTCCAGCTTCAAGCAGTTTCAGATCATTTGGGAGGGGATTGATAAGACTTCCACTGATTTTCACTAGAAGGCAGAATGAGTGAGTCTGACATCATTTATGCTTTGAGGCAAAAAAAAAAATGTGTGGGAAGATGTAGATACAAATATTCCTTGATGAGCAGAGGTGCTCAGAGCTTAAGTAAGCTCATACAAAGAATTCCTGCTCAGATATGAGGGGTATCTCACTTTGCAGAAGATCTAAAAGACTGGTGGGAGAAAACAAGCTTAAAAGGAAAATATTTTGGTCAGAGAGGTGTTTTCAGAATGGGATGATATGATGGGAAATTTCCACTGCATTATTACATACATCAGAAGTTCACAGAATATGGGAGAAATCTTGAGCCCTTAAATTGAAGGATACCTAAGTCTGGTCCCTAAGTCAATAAGGCACTTAAATCCAATGTCATTGGGGGAAGAGAAACAGAGATGATGTTACTATTTCCTGGGCTGGTCTATTGTGAAAGAAAAAAGGAAATGAGTGAAAGTTTTGGGGACAAAAATCAGTATGGCAGATGACTCTAATTAACTGCTGGGGTTTTTTTTCAGTTAATTTTTCCCATTTGCCAGATATTATCTGGGGCCTCTTTGCCACTACTCCATTGCCATTTTTATCCTTCCTCTAAAGTTTTCCTACCCCTTTACTAGGGGGCTTTAAAGCTTTTGATTGGTAACAGCATCCGTTTAACAAGGGGGATTTCTGTTTTTATAATTCGGCAAGCCAACTTATACTCAACTATGGAGCAAGTTCATTTACTGATTTTTGATTGTCAATGGACACAGATGAATTTATGCTGTTCTTGGACCTTGTGAGCTAAGCTAGTTACAGAGGTAGCTGTGGGAGCAGTACTGGAACAGCATGAAAGTCTATCAAAGAGCTGATCCATGTTTCATAGTCAGCCGTTATCTACCTTCACTTTGCTCATGGTGGGTGGTAAGTTTTGTCAGAAAGTGGGGCAGGACAAAATCCTGGGTGATCCAATCAGCCTTCATAAGGCTCAATAATTTCTGATGCAGCATTACACACAAAAGTTGATAGTATCAGAGCATGTTTAAGATACTAATTATTCTTGGGGCACCTGCGTAGCTCAGTCGGTTAAGCAACTGACTTTGGCTCAGGTCATGATGTCATCGCTTGTGAGTTCAAGCCCCTCATCAGGCTCTCCGCTGACAGTACATAGCCTGCTTGGGATTCAATCTCTCTCCCTCTCTCTCTCTGCCTTTCCCCCACTCACACTTTCTCTCTCTTTCAAAATAAATAAATAAACTTTAAGAAAAGACTAATTATTCTCGAAATTTCTGAGTTTCTTTCTGGATGTGGATGAATACCAAATTTCTGAGTAAATCTCCTGGGGTCCAGGAGTTCTGCACAGATCTTGTTGTGACTAGATAGGAGTAATGTCTCTTAAAGAAGTCAATCTATCCGAAGTGGAGGGAAAGAATTTGGCCTAAGTTGTAGGTGCTGTTGGAGACATGGAACTTTTGAAGGAGTGGCTGTCTGGTCCAAAAAAGGGAGAAATTAAGACATCTTTTTTTGGGTAGGGGAGGAGGGTGGGGGTGAAGGAAAGCTAGTGCTAAAAGCAGATGATAATAACTAGAAGTGCATACCATTGGATCACCTTAATATACTGATACTGTGTTTAGGTACTCTTACCTGAAGTATGATTCTTCTAACACAAAGAATCTGGCCACAGGTTGTTGCAAAGTGGGATCACAGACAAAAATTAGACAGACATAGGAAGCTTCTCATCAAAACCTCAGTAGAAACTTCAGAATGTCTCTTACTTTGTTATCTGAGGCCATTTAATGATGAATGATCTGTCTTTCTGCTCCTGGATGGTGCAGCCATACAGGTCGCAACCACAACTACAAAAGAAAATGGAGCTTGGCATTGCATTTGATTTTGTTTTGCCAGAGAGAGGGTATAGTGTTACGTGTAAGCATCTGCAGTGAGAGATTCCTGCTGATATGAAAACCCCATTTGATTCAGAGAATACCACATAACACACAAAGCATTGTGGCTATAGAGTACAGATAACAAAGGCAGAAAATTCCATTCCAATACATTTGAGAAGTCCAAATGCAAATGTGGATCAATCTGGAGGGGCTTTCTGGAAGAAGAGCTCCAGTTGATAGTCACTAAATGCATGAGATACCCTCGAGGGAGGGATTTAGTTTAGGATTATGAGGTCTTTTATAATTCAAGTGAGAAGAAAGTGAAATTGGGCCATTAATATAATTTAATTATATACTCAAAAGTTAGTAACGTCTGAGGAAGCTTTGGTTTCGTATATTGAGGTGGTAGCAGAATTAGAACTCCAAGGGAGGGCTCCTGACTCCAAGTGTGATATTCTTATTCCTGAGACATGATTTCACTCCAGCTGCAGAAGTGTCAGGCCTTCACCCTCAGACAAGAATCAGTGATTGACTCTCTGAGTTCTAAAGAACTGATTGTACACTCTAACCAAGCAAGATAGCCCAGATTATGGCAACTTGAAGGCCATACAAATAGTTTATTCTAGCTTATTAGAAAATTCCCCCAGAATAAATTCTTTATTCATCATCAGAAATTCATCCTGAGAGGGGGAAAACATATGGACATAAAGAATGTGGAAGTCTCATATGTGGAATTTAAGAAACAAAAAAGATGAACATAGGGGAAGAGAAGCAAAACTAAGATAAAAACAGAGAGGGAGACAAACCATAACAGACTCTTAAATATAGAGAACAAACTGAGGGTTGCTGGTGGGGTGTTGGGTGGGGGGATGGACTAAATGGGTGATGGGCATTAAGGAGGTCACTTGTTGGGATAAGCATGGAGTGTTATATGTAAGTGATGAATCACTAAATTCTATTCCTGAAATTATTAGTACACTATATGTTAACTAACTTGGATTTAAAAAAAAAAAAAAAGAATATGGAAGCACATCTATCTTGATATACATTCAAGTAGGAATTGTAAGTGTGTGTGTGTCTACATCTATATCTGTAGATACAAATACACGTGAAGGTTCATTTGGTAATGTTATCACAGGAGAGATTTTTAAATTAATGTTTTACTTTAATGAAGTCATCTGGCATTCAATTAAATTTTTTAAAAAATGAATTTTTAAATGTTGGAGTTTTTATTAATCTGAATTTTCACTTGGGTTTTATTAGAATGAACTTGGAGCTGTCTTAGTTTTTCTGTGGAGACTACAAAATGGCATAATGAATCAGACGACCATAAGTCTATGACTATAATGACATCTGACAACACTGATGTTGTGCCACACAACAGTGCACGCTATATGCCTCGCCTAAGCATAATCCTAATGATTCGATACAAAGCTGAATGTTCATGTTGTTTGGAAATCTTAGTCTGTGTAGTTTTCTATTCCATCAAGTGTGCTGTTCTATTGTTTTATTACAAATGACTTTTAAAACCCAACTCAGGGGCGCCTGGGTGGCGCAGTCGGTTAAGCGTCCGACTTCAGTCAGGTCACGATCTCGCGGTCCGTGAGTTCGAGCCCCACGTCAGGCTCTGGGCTGATGGCTCGGAGCCTGGAGCCTGTTTCTGATTCTGTGTCTCCCTCTCTCTCTGCCCCTCCCCCGTTCATGCTCTGTCTCTCTCTGTCCCAAAAATAAAAAAAATAAAAAAATAAAATGTTAAAAATAAATAAATAAATAAAACCCAACTCAAAGGCTTTCCATTTGGTTTGAGTGTCATAATTTGATTTGGAGCTTGAGAATTGTGAATATTTTAATATTGGCTTCTTGAATGATTTTATTGGCATCTTACAATTCTGTTAAAAGAAACTAATAGGAACTTTGATTTTTTTTAATTACACTGTCCAGGTGAATTTTCAAATTTAGTAGTTACAAAAAAGAAGAGGGAAGACATACATGATTGAAATAATTGTGAATTGCTAAGTAGAATTTTGTAAAACAGAGATAAATCCTCACGTGTTATGTGCTTTAAATCAATTCATTGTATGTTATTTTCTTCAAAAAGACATTTTAAATCATAGGTCAATTGGCCAGAAAAATATAAGTAAACATAAGAAATAATATCCCAATATTTAAAATATATCAAATTATTAAACTTTGTAAGCATTTCAAATTATATAATAGAGAGCTGCTTCATATCTTTATATCTGAAACCAAAACAATCATGTAATCTCCATGAAGTCTTGTCTATTTATTCCTATCACTCGTGTGTATTCAGTGTTTAACCCAGAGTCTGAAACACAGTATGTGTTTAATAATTATCTGTCAACTTTATGGATTAACCATTTTTGAATGATGGATTTATTAGAAAGCCATAAGTAAGTTTAAGCTTTGAAAAATAAAGACAAAAATGGCTTTTATATGTATTTAATTTTGAGCTGAGTTGAAATGCAAATAAAGACCAAATTTTGAATTAACCTGAGATGTTACCTATTAACTGCAGTGACATCAAGCCTTTTGCTGTATTATCTACAAATCGAGGTTGTAGTGTCCAAAAGCATAACCTAATACTTTTTATAACTTTTAAGGAATAAAATTTTTATTTGACCATTCTTTCAAATACTAATCTTTCTTGACGTCTTTGCTCTACTACAAATTATATCCAGTCAAAAATAACTTTGCTTTGTTCCCAAAAGAAAAGAACAGCTTTATATAGTAAAGCAAATTAAAAATCATATCATCAATATTGATCAAATCTTTGTATTATTTTTTATTAGAATTAGTGATGAAAATGCACTTCTATTAAATATCTTCTAGTAAATCATATTGATTTATTAGTATTCCACGCATGGCGCATGAAATTGTTAATGAGGACTATTTTTTCATTTTGGCAGGCAGCATGAAATAATTTGCCATCTTTGATTAGGAAATTAGTACAAGAAAAATCCTGTGTGTGATGGATGTGGGAAGAGTTGCCAACCAACCCATGCCACCACTCATTTCACCTGGTTTACACAGCTTTTTATACATCAGAAAATTCACACCAAGAGAAAGCTTTTAAATCTAGACAAAGAGGGAAACCTTCCAGCCAAAAAAAAGATAGTTGCTTCTATATCCCATAGCCTATGCAAAATATCGCATCTAAATATTTCAAACATCACATCTAAAATCACACTACAGGATTTACCCCCAAATCTGCTCCTGCCCTGTTAGTAAATGACACCAACATTGCCAAGTTGCTCAGGCTCCCAAACTAAGGGTAATCCTTGACTCCTCTCTTTCCCTTAACCCCACACCTAAACTAACCACAAATCCCATGTGTTCTGCCCTCTAAGTAGATCCAAAATCAACCATTTCCTTTTTCTTCTCTAACTAGTCTAGGCTTCTCTCATTTCTCACCTGCCATCACTCAACTGCCCTATGGCACAGCCTCTTGACTCCAGTCTACGTTGATATCTAAGATTCAACATCTCAACCAATTTGAAACTTATTCCTCCACCAGCTTTGGCTTGACTCCATGTCTGTAAGAAAGGAGACATCACCGTTGGCGCCTTGATTAATTCCCACCTTGTTTTTCTATTTCCCCTCCCACACTCTCTGTGTTGGTCCTGTCACCCCCAGAGCTACTAGCAGTACCAGGAAGAACATGCAAAGAAGCCTTCAAGTGGCTCTTCAAAGGCCAAAAGATTTATCAAAGCAATAATCCATTTCTAGATATAAACACAGAAACAACTGACTTATTTTTCATTCTGTCCCACTGGTCCCTGACTCTTATAAAAATATTGGCCATGGAGATAGATAAAAGAGACAACACTTCCTGTTTTTAAAAGACTCCTGTACATTTATGGATGGGTAAAAAGCTAAACCTATAAACACAGGAAACTGGCATGATATGGAGTGAGAGGGAATTTGGGACACTGGGAGTTTTCCTGAGATACAGAGGGAAGGGATTCAGAGCCCTGGAGAAAAGAAACTATAAATGAAGAAGAGAGAAATTACTTTCCCTGACATCAAAGGAAGTGTGACAAAAGAGAGTTGGGCAGAGTGTTCTGTGGAGGGTCTTGTGCAGAGCAGGGGATTTCTAAAGAATATTAATGTCGCCCATCTGTGCCTCAGTTTCCCCCTCTCTCTCATGGAACCTACATGGTAACTACTTCATACAGTAGTTGTGATGATTAAAGGAGTCAATGTGTAAAGAGGCTAAGAACTGTAACTGTGCAAAGTAACCTCTCAGTACATATTTATTACCCAGTTTTGTAGTTTTCCACAACTGCAAAATAATTCTTTCTGTCCTAACAATTACTAGTTAGATGAAGCCTTACTATACACAAATTATGCTAATGAAAATCATCCCCCCTCCCGTTTTTCTCCACAATTCATGCAGACACCAAGCAACACTGTTTTCATATTGTGCAGATGAGGAACATGAGCTGTCAATTTGTCCATTTCCATAGGACTAGTAAATAGTAGAGTCATAGCCCAAACCTAAGTGTTCTGAATCCAAACTCCATTGTCTTGACACTAAACTCCCATTCTAAACACAGGAGAACTTCTGAACAGATCCTTACACACTGCCCCCAAATTTTGACTAAGCTAAGACCAAAAATTTTAAAACAACAACTCAGCTTCAATAAATTTGATATTGGATGAATGTCAAATGGCATAACAGACCTAGAGAAGGAAAGTCAATGCTAAGTTCCTATAGGGTGGAGGGATGAGGAAACTAATGAGACACAGCCAATTTGGCTCCAAGGTGCCCTGGAGAAGTTTAGGAATTAGAGGAACCAATCCAAAGCAGAAGGCGTAATGAAGTCAGGAGCTAAAAACAAGTAGATTGAAAGTTTTTGTTAGACTGAACCATATGCAACTGCCTATTGTTATGGGTTGAACTACATTCCCAGAAAATCTGTATGTTGAAGCCCTAACCCAAGTATGTCAGAATGTGACCTTATTTGGTAATAGGCTTACTGCAGGTATAATTAATTAAAATGAGGTCATTAGGGAGAGTCTTAATCCAGTATGATTGGTGTCCTTATAAAAAGGGGAAATTCAGACACAGAGACACAGATTCAGGAGAACACCATATGAAGATAAAGCAGAGTTTGGGGTGGTGCAGCCAAAAGCCAAGGAAGGCCAACAATCACCCACAAACTGCTGGAAGCTGGGAGAGAGGCCTGCACAGATTGTCCCTCAAGGCCCTCAAACAGCCCTGCTGACACTTTGATCTTAGACTTCTAGCCTCCAGAACTGTGAAACAATTGCTTTCTATTAAGCCACTCAAATTTGCAGTACTTTGAGACAGCAACCCCAAATACACCTATAGTTGATACATTTTGACCAACCAAAAAAGGCAGGAATTTCATTTGATTCAACCTAAATACAAGAAGTAGACTGTTGAGTTCTCCCTCTCCGCGAGCCCAGCAGAGCCAGATTTTAGTCTCTTGAGAAAAAGATGAGGTTCTTCCCATCTCTTGTGTATCATGCGGATCAAAGATTAATAGGTGCTATTTTAGCAAATAAGGGGCTGTTCAGTGAGCAGGTATCAATATGTTGATAATGGCTGAGAGGCAGGCAGAGGCTGGAGGAGACAGAGGCAAAGTGAGGCTTATAAGATGACACAGCTTAGGGCCAGTAACACTAACCCAGGCCATTGAGTAAAGACAACCGTAGGGCAAGATGATGTCTGTCTCAGGGTCGTAATTTTGAACACCACTGTCTTAGTCTCACATGCCTGGACTGTGCTGTAGTGACTTAAGTGGTAAACTTAACAGTCAGCTTCTAGGGGCGCCTGAGTGGCTCAGTCAGTTGAGTGTCCAGCTCTTGATCTCGGCTCAGGTCATGATCTCACAGTTCATGGGATCAAACCCTGCATTAGGCCCCGTGCTGACAGTGCAGAGCCTGCTTGAGATTCTCCCTCTTGTCCGCCCTTTCCTCTCCCCCTCTCACACTCTCAAAAATAAAATAAATAAACTTAAAAAAGAAACAAAGAATCAGATTCTATGAAATAACAAGCCACGGTCTATGAGAAAATATTTTCAAATCACATAACTAATAAAGGACTTATATCCAAGAACATATAAAGAACCCTCAAAACACAATAATAAGAAAACAAAGAGCTCAGTTTTTTAAGACCGGCAAAAGATTTGAATAGCCATCTCACCAAAGATATATGAATTGCAAATAAACACAGGAACAGATATTTGGCATCATTAGTCATTAGGAAATGCAAGTCAAAACCAAAATAAGATAGGACTACTTACCTATCACGATGGCTAAAATTTAAAAGACTGATCATACCAATTTTAGGGAGAATGTGGAGCAATGATAACTTTCATACACCACTGACGGGAATGTAAAATGGTACAACCACTTCACAAAACATTTTGGCAGTTTCTAAAATAGGTACATGTGGGGCCCCTGGGTGGCACAGTCAGTTAAGCATCCAACTTTGACTCAGGTCATGATCTCACAGTTTGTGAATTCGAGTCCCACATCGGGCTCTCTGCTGTCAGCACAGAGCCTGCTTCAGATCATCTGTCCCCCCTCTCTCTGCCCCTCTCTGGCTTGCACACAGTCACACTTTCTCTCTCAAAAATAAATAAACATCAAATACTACTACTACTACTACTACTACTAATAATAATAATAATAATAAAATAGTTACATGTGCACGTACCAAACATTCTGGCCATTCCCCTCCTAGGTATTTACTCCAGATGAATGAAAGCATATGTCCACACAAAGACTTGTTCATGAATGTTCATTGCAGCTGTATGTATGGTAGCTAAAACCTGGAAGTAACCCAAATGTTTATCAGCAGCTGAGTAGAGACAATTAGTTATGTATCTATTCAATGGAATACTACTTAGCAATAAAAATGAATTATTAATGTGTGCAATAAAATTAATGAATCTCAAAATAATTACGCTGAGTGAAAGAATTCAGACAAGAAAAGGAACATAATGTTTGAATCAACTTGTGTGAGACTCTAGAAAAAGCAAACCAATCTATAGTAACAAAAAGCAGATCAGAAGCCGCCTAGGGACAGGGAGAGATTACAAAGGAACAGGAAGAGACTTGGGGAGGGGCTGGGTAATGAATATTTTCATTATCTCAATCGTGGTAATGGTTTCAGGAATATATGTTATGTCAAAACTTACCAAATATTGCATTTTATTTTTTTTTTTATTTTTTTTTTTTATTTTTTTTTTCAACGTTTTTTATTTATTTTTGGGACAGAGAGAGACAGAGCATGAACGGGGGAGGGGCAGAGAGAGAGGGAGACACAGAGTCGGAAACAGGCTCCAGGCTCCGAGCCATCGGTCCAGAGCCTGACGCGGGGCTCAAACTCACGGACCGCGAGATCGTGACCTGGCTGAAGTCGGATGCTTAACCGACTGCGCCACCCAGGCGCCCCCCAAATATTGCATTTTAAATATGTGCAGTTTATTATGTATATAATGCTACAATAAAGCTGTTAAAAAAAAACTAAAAAATCAGATACTATTTAATCAAGATTTTTATATTTTCCCTTTTCTTCTTTTAAAAATATTTTAATGTGGGGGAGCCTGGGTGGCTCATTCGTTTAAGCCTCCAACTCTTGAATTTGGCTTAAGTCATGATCTCAAGGTTCGAGAGTTTGAGCCCTGCCCCACCTCACCCCCCTACCCCTTCCACCCCCACCCCAGGCCCACATAGACAGCATGGAGCCTGCTTGGGATTCTCTCTCTCCCTGTCTCTGCTCCTCCCTCACTCATGCTCCCTCTCTCTCAAAATAAATAAAATAAACATTTAAACAATAAAAACAAAAATATTTTAGTGTGGTTTAAAACCAAAGACTCACATAGAAAAATTTATTAAACCACAGCAAAGCTGTAATGAGAAGGACTCAAAGTTGTTAACACCAGAGGTTATACTTATTGCAAGTAAGCATTGTATTCGGTTTTGAGATTCTTGAAGGCTGAGGAGGAGAGGAGGGCAGGAATCGTAATGGTTTGCAAAGTTCTTATTATCTCAGGAATGGAGGCATACCAGTACTCAAAATAGATTCATTCTTGAATTCCAAAAGGAATTTATCACCTGGGGCCTTGTGAGGACCATTGAAGGATTTAATGAGCTATCTCTTTAACAGCAATTCCATAACAATGGCCCAAACCTTCTTATGTGGCTATTTCCTCAATTCAGACAAAGGGCATACTATTAAAATCTAACCATTCCTCAGGGGAGCTAAGCCCATCTGGTCAGAAAGGTAGCATTCTGATTTTCTGTATAGAACAGTATAGTTATATCTGCATCCTTACTTACACAGATAAACTATACTGAGTCCCCAGGCCTCACCTGCTGGTGGATACACACCTGGAGCTCAAGCATTGTTACCTGCCAATGTACGGGACCTCGGCGCTCTGACAAATCTGCCATTCTCCCAGGATTTCTGCCAGATGCAGCATCTGCTCCACAGACCCCACGGTGCAGACCTCTCCTGACACCACACTGCCCATTGCAAATGACACAGGTCTCTGCAGAAGGCCACTCTGACTCACCAGGCCCCTTACGCCACTGACCTCCAGCCTCGAGGAGATCTGAGATTTTGCAACCAACACAGGAGGCAGGGGACAGAGTGAAGTGAATATACCCTGAAGCAGAATCGAACCTGCATAAGACTGGCTCCTTCCTCCCTCCGGATGGGTTTTCTCCCCAGAGGCCACTCAGTCCACCTTTAAATACACTTTGGTTGGGTCATAGGATTTTCTCCATGAATGGCTGGCCACCTCCAAATCCATGTAGTCAAACTTCGTGTGCCAGACACTATGCCAAACTGTGGTTCTCAAACTTTCCTGCATGTTAGAATCACCTGGGCATCTTCAAAAAAATCAGTGTCCAGGACACTCCCAGACCAGAACAGCTTGGATGGATCCTGGGCATCGGTATTTATAACAGACTCCAGGTGACTCCAGTGTACAGCCAAGTTTGAGGACCTATGGTCTAGACAGAAACTGAAGCCCATGCTACAAAAGAATCAACCATTCTCTTTTGTCTCGCAAGACAAATGGAATTGAGAGTTAACTTACCTTGGATGGCTGTCTTCTCATCTCTGGTTTTGTGGCTTTTACCATAAATTCAAAGGAAGCTGAGAAACGTTTAGTAGAAAGAGAAATGCAAATTAAAAAGTTAAAACCAGGGGCTGTGAAAAGTCCCAGTACAATCAGGAAAACAAATTTTATGCTCAAGTAAAACACATACCAGGAATCACATACTCCCACCTTTGCTTTCCACTGTTTGTTTGTTTTGTGCTGAAATGATAAGTTTCGTAAAGAAAGCATATTTCAGACTCAGCCTTCCCAGGAAACCTTCTACATTTTCTATTTAAATGATGGCACTTAGGATGATGTATGAATTTCAAAGAGGCAACGTCCAAGCTCATCTCAGGTTTACTTGGGCATTATTATTCATGAAGCCCTTTCTGAGCTCTATGTGAGGATATCTGAAAGCTGTTTCCAAAGACCAGGGACACCTACTGTAATAAACAAGTCATTTACATGGGGGAAATGAAAAACCTGCCATGTCTGCCAAATGAAGGCAGACATGCCTGAGCAGAGAAGGATTGATGAAGCGAGATTACAGAAAGCTGAAAGCTGGGTTAAAATACATCAAAACTGCCAAGTGATCGAGTATATACCAACAACCAACAGAAATGGATGTTGGTGCCTAGTTCATGTTGAATGGATTTTTTTTGAGAGAAGTACATGTGAAAGTTCTGACATCTAAGGTTTGGCCATATTATGGCATGGGATATCAGACACCGCCCACATCCCGATGAAGGCTAAGTGCATTTCTTATTGCCTCCCTCTCCAGGATTCAGAGCAGCACAGGTGTTAATGCTGCTTAAATATATACAGATTTCCTGTCCTCTGCAGTCATTGGTGGCCCAGTTTTCTCTCTCAGCATCTGGGAGAACAGCAATGGCCTGATAGATGCAGACAGTGGCCATCAACAGGCAGTGGCAAAGGCCACTCCGGAGGGGGTGTGACTTGTTTCACCCACCTGTTCTGTGTCCCTCTCATAGGGGACTATCCCAGATTATGAAATCTTTGGCTCCAAGTTCATTTTTTATATTTAACAATCATTTACAGAGCACTCATCGTGTGCCAGACACTATGCCAAGCACTTCTCAAAATGAGCCCTTCATTTCTAGCAACAACCCTTCCCGTAAGATAGGTACTGCCATGATCTCAGTGTTACAGAGGAGAGATCAGAACCACTGAGAGGCTGAGTGCTCCAGGTCACACAAGGAGTAAATGGTGGAGGCAGGATGTGAACACAAAGCCAACTTCCGGTCTGGTCAGGTCTAATACCTGTTGTACTGTGCCTTTCTGGCTACTAAGTGACCTAATCATGTCTTGCTCTAATACTGTTGTATGACAGCTTAAACACAGGTATGTGCTGTTTTTAAAGTCTTGTAAGTCTTTAAAATAATCATGAGGGGAAAAAATGGGGGAGGGAGGTATTTATTCCTTTTAGACCCTTAGCTGAAGGTTTAAAGCAGTGGTTCTCAAACTTTGGCATGTATCAGACAGAATACCCTGGAGAGCTTGTTAAAACACAGAGTGTTGCACCCCTAGAGCTTCTAAGTCAGCCGGTCTGAGTGGGGGCCAAGAATGTCTATCTCTAACAAGTTTCTGGATGATGCTGATACTGATGCTCTGGGGACCACACTTTGACAACCAGCAGTCTAAAGCACTACTTTTTAAAATTAATTTTTGAGAGAGAGAGAACACAAGGAGGAGAGGGGCAGAGAAAGAGGGAGACACAGAATCCAAAGCAGGCTCCAGGCTCTGAACTGTCAGCAGAAAGCCAGAGGCGGGGCTCGAACTCCTGAACCCTAAGATCATGACCTGAGCCGAAGTTGGACACTCAACCAACTGAAACACCCAGGCGCCCCTCTAAAGCACTATTTTTAACTGCTGAGAGACAATAGCCTAATCAACTTTTGGCTATTAAAGGACTTCATCCTAAGTCATTTTTATATCATTAACAGGATAGGCAATCTCTCCTGAAAAGTAAAAGGAAAACCAAAGTGTACTCAGAAGAGTATGTACAGATTAAGAGTGAATATATGTGGTTTTCTTAGCTTTTCTGTTTCTGAGAAGGAAAAAAAAAAGATTAAAATTAGTGAGTAAACCAGAGGAAGTTTCAAGATCCCCCCAAGATGTTAAAATCTCTCCAGGAGCCTGGGTTACTGGAGATAGGCAGAGACTGACTATGGCACCTGGCAGCCATGTGCCATTGGCTCCAATGAAAGGGGGTGGACCTGTCCCTTGGCATTTAAACCTTTTTCCACATGTCCCCATATGTCACCTTATTCAAGTAACTAGTATGTTATTAGTACTAATTGTCATACCTTTATTTTAATAAAAAGGTTTAAATAAAAAGTAAAATATAAATGATCAGAAGGTATGGTACACTTAGTCTCTCACCAATCAAACGATATTTTCTGGGGTTTTGTTATATACTCAACAATGTGCGGTGGTGATACCGAAATATCACCAACCATCTATAAAACACAGCCTCTGCGCATATAAAGTCACAATGTGGCTGGGAAGGCAAGTCATTCTCACTGAAACAGAAAAAAAAGCATGCAAACATCAGAAGTGATGGTGACATGATTTACAATTTATAAAGCACATTCTTTTCCTTTATAGTAACGTTATATTATTGTTGTATTTATTTATTCAACAAATACAAATCAGGCCAGTACTGTGCTGGACCCTGGGAATAGAAATAAAGACATGCTTCTTGCCATTAAGAGTTCACAGTCTAGAAAAGACAAGACATTTAAACAAGCATTTACCAAACAGATGTGATCAGAACCATAACTAGTGACAGAGACATGCACTGAGTGCTGTTAAAACAGAGAAGACGCAACTAATCTTCCTGGACTCAAAAGTCCTTAAAAGCTTCACAGAGAAGGTGATCCTGAACTGAGGCATGCAAGGTAAGCACACAAGTTTGTCGCTAGAGAGGACACAGCATCCCACTGAGGAGTGGCATGTGCAGAGGCATGGAGTCCTCATGAGGAGGCTGGATTCCAGGCCATGCAGCCAGAGCAGGTGGCCCATTCGAGGGAGTTGCAGGAGAAGCAGTTACTGGTGAGCGTGATAGCCCTCGCCTGCCATGGGAAGGAAATTAGACTTTGATCCAAAACAAAATGGAAGCCATTGGAGAGTTATAAGCAGATGTCGTATTGCAGAGAGTACTCTAGGAGGGAGTAGAGCATGGGGCTGAAAAGGAAAGAATGTTGCAATAATTGACCCATAAGATGATGAGAAGGAGAGGGAGGGGGGCAGGAGGCAAATTTTAGAGTTAATTAAGAATACAGACGGGGCACTTGAGGCATCTTTAAACATACCTCATGAAGGAGATGGAGAAATGCAGGATAAAAACATGGAGGGGGGATAAAACTCTGATACAAGTAAAGGAAAAAATAATAAGGAAAACACTTAGTTCAAAAGAAAACAGAGGGGGGTAGAATGTAACAAATAAAAAGCAAAAATTAAGATTCACAAAACGAATCCAAATATACCAATAATTATGATAAATATAACTGGATTAAATTCTGAAGTTAAAACAAAAATTTTCAGAAGGGATAAAAAATCCACCTAAATGTTATTTACAAAGAAATGCTTAAAAGCACCAGTGCTCAGAAAAATGGAAAACACAGAAATAGAAAATTGTAGTAGGGAAATCAAAACCAAAGAAAGTGAATATAGCAATATTAATATCCAACAAAACAAACATTAGGACAAATAGCATTGTGAGAGATTAAAAAAAAAGGTCATTAAAGATTTAACTCATTGGAAAGATACACCATTCTAAATTCGTGTATCCTTGACAAGAGCCTCAAAATTTGTACAGCAAAATTTAAATACAAGGAAAACCCAACAAATCCACTATTGAAGTAGCTAAAAACACTCTTAGTAAGTGAAACATAAAGCAAACAAAACAATCAGCAAAATTATTAAGATCAAAACTAACAGTATTAGTAAGAGTGTACCCATCAATTGTTTTTTAAAAAAAAAGTCAATCCAATAAAAAAAAATAAGCAAAAATATACAGACAGGCCATTTACAGAGAGATAGAAAGCATAAATGGCTAATAAACCTAAAAAAAAATGTTCAACATCACTAAAAGTCAAGTGCAATTAAAATTATAAGATACCTGTCAACACTATTTCTGATGTTGGTGAGTCTGTGCTGCCAGAAGAGGTCCAATGGTGGGAGTTTAATTTGCATCAATTGTTTTGGAGAGTGGTGTGGCATCAGCTCAAGAAGCTGAACCCACAAACATCCCTTCATCCAGCAGTTTCACGCTAAGAGAGTGTATTAGTCTGCTCCAGCTGCCATAACAAATACCACAGATTGGGTGGTGTCAACAACGGAAAGAAAAGAAAAATTATTTTCTTTTGAACATAATAGGCACATTTGACTTTTATCCTGGGTGAGGTCAGAGATACGAGTAGGATGAGAACAATATCCTGGCTTACAGATAGCCGCCCTCTTGTGGATGTTATGCCCAGAATTCGTGATCCCCAAATACCGCCAGGGAGCCGAGTCCGGTGTAAAAGCAAAAGAGCCTTTATTCGAGCTAGCTCGAGCTCAATCCCCTACCTGCACCGACGCAGCGGTGAGATACCAGGGAGAGCGAGTTTCAAAAGCACAAAGGTTTTATGGGGGCCTAGGGGCAGTTGGTGAGGTAATGGCTGTGGCCTCAGCCGATTGGCTGGGGAAGGGTCCTGGGGAAGGGTCCGAGTCCTGTTAGGCAGGTGAGGGGGGGGTTACTCAAGGGGAGGAGGTGTGGTCAAGGTGAAGGACACAGAACAAGATGGAGTCGGCCGGCATAGGCCCGCACTTCCAGTGGACTTATCAGTACACCCATCCACAGTGTTCTCTGTGGGTCCTAGGCCCCTCTTCTTATAAGGGCACCAGTCAAATTGGATTACTTTCCACCCTAACAGCCTCCTTTTAACTTAATCTTTTCTTTGAAGACCCTGTCTCTAATTGCAGTCACACTTTGAGATACTGGGTGTCAGGACTTCAACACATGAACTTGGGCAGGCACAATCCAGTCCAGTTTCCTTAGAGAGACCCCCTCTCATGAGCACAAAGAAACATGCGTAAGCAACTTTATTGCATTTGTTGTAATAACATATAAAAAGACAAAAATATCAGAAATAAACTGAATGCCCATCATTGGGGGAATGATAATAAATTGAGGGATTTGGGAATAACATACTCCTTTTAAAATGAACTATAGGGGCGCCTGGGTGGCTCAGTCGGTTAATTGTCCGACTTCGGCTCAGGTCATGATATCGCGGTCTGTGGGTTCAAACCCCGCGTCGGGCTCTGTGCTGACAGCTCAGAGCCTGGAGCCTGTTTCAGATTCTATGCCTCCCTCTTCCTCTGACCCTCCCCTGTTCATGCTCTCTCTCTCTCTGTCTCAAAAATAAATAAATGTTAAAAATAAAATAAAATAAAATAAAATGAACTATAGTTACATATATCAACATGGATAAAAATCATAAATACATATTTTTGAATGGAAAAAGCAAGTTGCAAAAAATAACTCATGCAAAAGTACCATCTATGTAAAATTTTTGAATATGCAGAACAATGTATATTATTCAAGGCAAGTTAAATATGTAATTATATGTAAATATGTAAAAGGGATGCATGGGAATAATAAATTCAGGGTGATGCTTCTGTGGGGGGAGGGGCATGAAGAATGCATTTGAGAAAAGTACACGAGGGTTTCAATTATGTTGATTATAATTCTTTTTTTTTAATTTTTTTAACATTTATTCCTTTTTTGAGAGACAGAGAAACAGAGCACAGGCGGGGGAGGGGCAGAGAGAGAGGGAGATACAGAATCTGAAGCAGGCTCCAGGCTCTGAACCCGACACAGAGCTTGACAGGGGGCTCAAACTCACAAACTCTGAGTTCATGACCTGACCCCAAGTTGGCCACTTAATTGACTGAGCCACCCAGGCGCCCCATTCATGTTATACTTCTTAATCTGGGAATTAAGTATCTTGGTATTCAGTATATTGCCATGTACATCTTTTGAATGTCTGAAATACTTATCATAAATTAAAGCCAAAATTAAACTATTTATAAGAATTATGACTATGTTTTCATTCTCTTGTACAAAGTTATCTATGCCTTTTTGAACTTTCTTTCACTTAAGAAAAGATACACATTTTTAAGGAATTTTTAAAAGGGGCTAACTGTGGAGGAGAACTCTAAGAACCCAGAGAAGAAATATTAATATAACAATGCACAAAAAGTACAATAGAAGACTCCTCCAAAATGAAATTTTATGTTACCAAACAGAGAATGATGAAGGAAGAGAAAAACAATTGGAAATGAGAAGAGTCAAATGTTTTAAGATGGCTAAAATTCTGGGATGCCAATAATCAATATGTATAAATCAACCTGCAAGAGCCTAACTCAGAAAAACTGTCACAACACTGAGTGCTGCAATCAACTTGGATATTGTTCTCATCCTATTCACATCTCTGACTTCACCCAGGATAAAAAATCAAATGTGCCTTTTATATTCAAAAGAAAATAATTTTCTTTGCATTTAGCTTTTTCCATAACCATCAGCAAGTCATTGGCACAGACTTTTGAGAGTCTGGTTATATTTCTTAAAATGGAATTTAGACACAGGCATCCATGAACAGTTCTCTAAAGAGTTTGAACAGTGGACTCATTAATTAGAGCAGAGAAAAGTGAGGTTATGAACTATCAAGTATAAGTAAATAAAATGCATTAGTACTTTATTGTTATCAAAGTTTTAGTAACATGTTAATATTTTATTAATGACAATTCAGATTCACTATACTGGTGTAAGTTATTATGAGTACAACTGGTAAACATATAATCCATGTTTCTCTACAGATTTCTTTGCTCATGGTCAAAGCAGGGCTACTCAGTACTGGCTGGTAGTGTGTAACTGGCTCTGTCCCTCAGTTTTCTATGACAGAAATCTCAAGGTCCCGTTCCACTACAATAATGCCCCACTATTTCAGGCACTCCCTCAGTCTGGTTCTTTGAGGTCTAAGCAAAGCAATGTGCCGTGGTACATCCTCATCTCCAGGTGACACCCACCCAGTGGCACCCAAACCATCTGCTGTGTCAAGGTCCCTATAAAAGGGAAAGGCCAGTGACCTCTCTGCTACATCACAGCAGCACTGGGCAGTGGTCAATTGGACCACATGCAGGTATTCAAGACAAACATGTCTGATCAGAGTTCTTCTGTATTGTTCATACTAGAGTTAGAAGAGCTACAAGCTGAGAGGAGTGGAAACCAGGAACTTATGTCTGTCTGTCATTGATTTAGACCTCGGCACATTGTAGGTACTCTCACTAAAGGAAAGAAGGAATAAATAAACTGAGGCACTGTCATGGTGTACCTTCTCAGCCCAACTCCCTCTTCCCTCAGCATGAGCTTCCCCTACAAGATCTCCATTTTTTCACTTCACAGGTGATGCTCACCCTGAAATTATCCAGACATTCTCCCACATAGCTGAATGAAGGTAAGCATAGTTAGGTTTAAAGTGGGACCCTGTTACCTGATAAATTATACCCCACAATACAACCAGATTGTACACTACTACAACTGTAGTGAGTTCTACAGTGCTCAAAATATTTCCACAGAGACTGGAAAGCCATCTGTTAGAAACAGAGGCACAGCTTCTCCTGCCCTAGAAGGGAGGCTGGGTTCCATGACTTCTAAGGACATTTCAAACTTTAATGTTTTCTTTTCCTAGTGACAGCAGACTAGTCAGTGTCACATTCCTGGGTCTTCTAGACCCCAGTTCTGCCGAGAATCAGGGCTTCTGAAGGTAATACAATATAAGTCTGCTCTTCGGAATATTCCTCCATTCTAAGACATGCCTTTTTTGCACACACTAATACCTCTGAAATAGTGATGTGTCTTACCATCAGTGGCTTACTGTTTAATTGCCAGGGCTTTGCTTTCTTCCCTAGAGGCATATAAAGTAATATCGTGCCTTAAAATTGATGGCATCTTTGCTTCAATTAAATATGTTAGGTCTTCAGCAGCCTCCTCAAAAGCTCTCAAATGGAGAGTCAATCCATTCTTTTTTCTTGTGATTTTCAAATATATATGCTCCATCTTCAGCTATATACCCACAGGCTTTGTAGGCAAGCCCTTCTCCCATTTGACCAGGGCAAGAACTAACATTTTGGTTACTCAACCACTGTAGAAGAGAGACAAGTGGCAAGGAGATATTTCACAGGATTTAGGGATGTTTTTTTGCAGAGCTGCATTAAGCAACTTGTCTGACCCGTCCAGACCCATTGGTTACTAAATGAAGCCACTCTGTGAGAAAAGTCCCACAACCATACACCTCTTTGGAAATCACTGGTAGCCTTCTGTCCCTGTTGGGTGCTCCAATTTCTCAGCTTGGAATTTTAAGAATCCAAGGAGCCAAATCCAGTCTACATCTACCCTGCAATTTCTTCTTCATCAGAGAGAAATTAAAATCTGGAGGAACTCACATAGTGTGAATCACTGACCAAACCAAAAATTTCAGACCCTGGAAGTTGCTAAAATGTGTAAGATCAGGGACTTTCTAAACTGAATCTCTGAGCTTCATGATATTTTGATTGCAAAATGGAGGGTGAATCTCATAAAAAGAAATGTTTGAGAAACAAAAGCCAAATTTCTCTGTCCTTGACCATTTCTAATATTCCCTGTGCTGCTGTGGTTAGCACACCCTAGGGTGATCCCAGAGGAGTGACCTTTGTATAAATCCCTCCCCTTGAGTGTGGGCAGGGCCTGTGATTTTCTTCTAACCAATAGAATATGACAAAGGTGATGTCAATCCCATGATGGTATTACATTATATAAGGCTCCTGGCAGAGTGAAGAGAGATTTTCTCTGTTGGCCTTGAGGAAACAAACAGCCATGCTGTGAATTGCCCATGGGAGAACCATGTGGCAGAGGATTGCTGGGCTACCTCTAAAAACAGAGAGCAGCCTCCAGCTAATAACCAGAAAGAAACTGGGGTCCACAGTTATACTGCAAAGAAATGAATTCTACCAACAACCTGGTAAGCTCAGAAGGACATCTTTTCTCAGATGAGCCTCCAGATAAGAATGGAGCCCAATCAACATTTTGACTGCAGTCTAGTGAGACCCTGAGCAGAGGACTCAGTCAAGCAGTGCCTCCCAGATTCCTGACCCATGTGAACTATGAGATAATAAATGTGTTGTTCTAAGTGACTAAGTTTGTGATAACTTGTTATACCAACACAGACTCCCTTCTGCTCTTCTGCCTCCCCCTTTTCTTCCTATCATTGTGTCTGCAAACATTCATTCACACTTTATATATACATATAAAGAGAGACAGGGAGAGAGAGGGAGAGTGACGGAGAGAGAGAGAAAAGGAATCTACTCTGTTTAAGGTTCTGGGCCAGACTCCTAGGATACAACAAGGATCAAAACAAATTCTTCACCTTCTTAAAGTGTACATTCTAGCAAAGGACCACAGACAATAAGCATATGAATAACTATTCTTTGATGGTGGTAACTAGTTTGAGAAATAAAACTAACAGGGGGATGTTATTTAATCCCCCATTACTTTAGATTTGTTTTTAATTTCTATTCCCCTTTCACCTTTCTTTTTCAATATGGATATCTCCCCCTTGGGTAAAATAACAAAATTCATGCTATCAAGTGGATGAACCAAAGGACGTTAATTTACCAACAGAAAGATGAACTAATAGATGAAAGATAAATTACTGTGAAAATGAAATGTTCCAGTGAGGCTGACAAATAACTGTGAGCTGGTCCTGGGACTCTTACTGTATAAGAAGGTTTTAATCACAGATGCTTCCTCCACCCCTTTTTGCTTTTTCTTTTCTACATAAAGATTTGTCTCAGCATATTTCACCACACTCAGTGTTAATGGTCCCCATCAAGGCTCACTAACCCTCCTCCTCTTCTCTCCCTTCTCCCCTCCCCCCCCTTCCTTCCCCTCCTCTCATCTCCTTTCCTCTCCTCTCCTCCTCAACTAGTTGTAGGCAGTGTGGAGGAATCTGGGAACCATATTATAGAGAAAACAGGTAGAGGAATTTGAGTTTTTAGCTTGGACAAGGCTTTTCTTGTCCAAGTGACTAACAGCAAACCCAACCAATGTGCTAACAAGAAACTAAATCAATGGGATCAAGTTACAAATAGACAGATTCCAGACAACTATAAAAAAATTTTTTGATAATTGGAGTTTGTTCAAAATGGAATGAGTTGCCTAAGAAACTTGTCCCTGGAGGCATTCAGGCAGAGCCTATATGCCTTTTTCCTATGGTTGTTATGGGCCATTTCCACAGTGGCTAGAAAAACTGATGATGAATTGATTTATTACCCCTCTGTATCAGGGTTCCGTTACAGAGGACAGAATTCACTCTGGCTACTTTAAGCAGAAGGAATTTATTATCTGTTATTAAGTGGCTGGCAGAAATACCTGGAGAGCAGACTTGTGGCTGAGATTTTAGGAGCAACTTTCAGAACCATACAGTGGAACTCACCTCCTGAGGGAGCCTCTACCATTTTAGAAAGAAAGCTGAGGAATCAGAAAGCTGCCACCGTATCTGCTGCCTCCAAGATCACACTGCCTCTGCCATGATTAGCACTACCAGAATGGAGACATCTGCCTTCCAGAATGGAGACTGCCTGCCCAGTTTCATGGGGCTATCTATGTCTGCTAGGCAGAAGCTAGGACATTTGCAGAGCCCAAGATATAAGGAAGTCTGGAAATAGAGGCTTTGGGAACAGAGGAAACTCAGTAGGATTTGGGGGCTCTGGGTTCTCTGACTCATCCAAATCCTCCCAAAGGTGGCCATTTCCAATTTTAAGTTCCTACTTCTTCCCACAATTGTTCCAACGTTCACATGCAATCTGATGAGGCTAAGAGCTCAACCCGCATTGTAATTAAGCACTCCCATGCCCAACCACCAGATTCAGTAGCTGACTTTGATTGTATCAACTGCACAAAAGTAAGAGATAGGAGATTCTTTTAGGGCGGAAGCAACTCACTAGTTTCTGCCCTATTCTTCACTAGTTTTTACAAAGAAACCCTGGCACAATTGAGCTGAGCTTCCAGGGATGATGACCCTCAGAACAAAGCAGAACTTGCTCACCAGGGAACTGCTGCTTCTACCTCGATCAGGAAGCCACCTACTGGCATGACAACCGCTACACCTCCCTCACAAATGAAATACCATGCTTCTCAATATCCACAAAGCTGAAACCAGACAGTAGGGGCTCTGCTACAGCTGCTGCAGAAAAATGCTAAAGACCTCCGCAACTATATTTGCCTCATGATGGTTGCTTTTTCCTTCAAATCTTTCAAGGCTATGTCTGCTTGGACATAGTCATTCTACTATGACTGGGTCAATTGTAGAACCCAAATGGAAGGAACTGTAGTAAATACAGTATTTAGCTTTCCAACCCCTATCGTGCAGTAAGACATGATCCCTGGGCGTCATCCTCAAAAAACCTTCAGCCTGGCAATTGGCTTTTTTTTTTTTTTAATGTTTATTTATTTTTAGAGAGAGACAGAGAGAAAAAGAGAGACAGAGAGAGTGTGTGTGTGTGAGCAAGGAAGGGGCAGAGAGATAGGGAGACAGAGGATCTGAAGCAGGCTCCTCGCAGACAGCACAGAGCCTGTTGCAGGGCTGGAACTCACAAACTGTGAGATCATGACCTCAGCCAAAGTCAGACAATTAACCAACTGAGCCCCATAGCTGGCATTTTTAAAAGTTGGTCAGGTGAAGGGCACCTGGGTGGCTCAGTCAGTTAAGCATCCGACTTTGGCTCAGGTCATGATCTCATGGTTCATGAGTTTGAGTGCCACATGGGGCCCTGTGCTGACAGCTGGGAGCCTGGAGTCTGCTTTGGATTCTGTGTCTCCCTCTCTCTTACCCCCCACCCCGCCCCCACAATCATGCACTCTCTCTCTCAAAAATAAATAAGCATTAAAAAAATTGTTTTTAATTTTTTAAAATGAAATAAAAGCTGGTCAAGTGATAATTAAAATTAAATTATTCGATTAATTAAATTAATGTTTAAATGTTCAGCTGGAGTAAGAACACTTGCCTCAGCAGATCCCTACTCTGCCCCATTCTTGGCCAGGGCCTCAAGAATGAATGAACTCTTCACAAAGAATCCTAACATCTGTGGGATCAAAACAATCAGGAGAATTTTTTTTTAGTGAATAATATCCAACATGCATCACATTTGGCTTCTATAAGGAAAATTAAGGCATTAAGGCAGGTGTTCTGATTAGAAGATTTGGCTAATTTTATGAAACAGACTGGTTGGATTTACATTATGCCAATCTCTAGGAAGTCCAAATGGCTCATCCACACAGTCTTTACACCCATTACAAAACAATTGCTGGGACACAATGTGCCTCACTTGCCATGTTAGTGCTATGAGGAATACAAAATAGACAATGGCATCTCTGCCTTGAGAGCTCTGTAAGCCTTTGCCAGTGACACAATTAACAGAGAGAAAAATTATGATTAAGTTACTTGTTAAGTAGTCAAAAGCATTTAGGATGCTCAGACACGGGGGTCAGAAAACTATGGTCCAGGGGTCAAATACAGTCCAATTTTATTTATGTAAATATAGTTGTATCGGAACATAGCCACACCCATTTACTTATACGCTGTCTATGGCTACCTGGGTGCTCTAATAGCAAAAGTGAGTAGTTGCAACACAGACTATAGAACCTATAAAGCCTACACTGTTTACTATCTGGCCCTTTTAAGAAAACTTTATTGACCCCTGTTCTTGTACAATGACCCTATTGAATGGGCCTCCACCCATGCACACCCCACCTCAGTTTCCCATTTGATGGTACGAGGTAGGGGTGAGATGGAAGCTGACCCAGGAGTATCTCACCCACAGGTGTAGGTAGCCAATCAAATACTCCCTCTCTTGAGAATTGGAACTCAGCATCACAGACTCTAGTCAAATAGTGATAAGTTCTTGAATTAAAGAGTAAATGTTGAGTGAAGACCAGGCTCAGCACCAGAGCAAACAAATAAATAGATGATAGATAGATAGATAGATAGATAGATAGATAGATGATAGATAGATAGATAGATAGGAGTTGAAGTTCTATGGCAGAAGAAATGCCATGAGTAAATGGCATGAGTAAACAGAAGAAGCAGGAGAATGGAGCATCTTGTTTTCTAGAGAACTAGATGAGATATGGGATGGGAAATACTTTGTAAATCTACTGAAATAAAATGATGGGCCAAAGTATACATCAAGCCCTAGTACTTGCTCCTAGCCTGGTTCCAGGAAGCAACTCTTAAGTTGATGGAGAGGATGAAGAAAGGCCGAGTGAGCAGAGTGGATTGCTGTTTATCTCCCCTCTCATCTGAGAAATACATTTCAGTGATGCCTCAGTTGCCTCAAAGTGATCTGTCATTAGGAAATCTAAGACAGAATGATCTTAGGATAATAAACCAACGGTTCTCCAAATGTGATTCCCATACCAAGAACATCTGCATCTGGGAACTTGAGATTTCTCTCTTGAATACCCTGATACCTCAAATAATCAAGTTTCAAATCCTCTTAGCCCTACTGCAGACATCATAAATCCTGCCTGCCCCACTGACAACAGAAAAAGTATAGGGAATCAAATGAGAATCTCCAGGTCCCAAAGTCCTGTTCTCTTCTGAAGTTTTCCAGGCCACACGGACTCTTTGGGGTTATTTCTTCCACACATCTGTGAGAGAAGAAGTGGATTATAGCCTTGGAGCAAAGCTTCTCTGCTTGTTTGTCACAAAAAAACTTAGACTGGTTCCAAGTGCATGGCATTGCTACAGTCAAGACTGTATGAAACTCTCTTCAGCAAATGCCACAGCCATGTTTACTCCTCCAGGCCAGTGGTTTGCAGCCCTGGCTGCACAAAAGAATCATTTGGAGGCTTTCTTTCTCCCCAAACTTTATGGAGGTTAAATTGACAAGCAAAATTCGATATATGTAAAGCATATAATGTAATGGCTTCATACATGTATACATTCTGGAATAATTACTACAATCAAGTTAATTCATACATCCATCACCTCACATAGTTACCTCTGTGCTTGAGATCCACTCTTCTAGCAAATTTGTAGCATACAATACAGTATTATTAACCGTAGTCACCATGCTGCACATTAGATCCCCAGAACTCACTTAACTTATAACTGAAAGTTATAAGTTCCCTGTGACCAATATCTCTGCCTTTCCCCCACCTCCCAGCATTGGCTACCACCATTCTACTCTGTTTCTGTGAGGACGACTTTGTTCTTAGCTTCCACAACTAAGAGGTGCCAAGCAGTATTTGTCTTTCTCTCTCACCTGGAAGCTTTTAAAACATCTTCATGTTGGACCCACCGCAAAGACCCCGCCGTAACTGTTCTGGTGTGGGGCCCAGGCATTGGTGCTCTTTCAAATCCTCCCCAGCAAGTTGAGGATCACCAATCCAGTGTTTCAGATGCTCTTTAGACCTGCCGACAGAAGGAATGTGATTTCTCGCCTCCTACTTCTAAAGCCTGTCACCAAGAAGGACGGGCAAGCAGAAAGCAGGCGCAGCATGGGCTCAGAGATTCTCTCCCCAGTTCAGCTACTCCAGCAGAAAACAAACCAATCAGAGCAATGTAGGCTTTAGGTGCCTCAGAGCCAAGAGTCAGCAGGATAGCTCACTGTATGTATTCTTCACTAGCACCAGGGAGAACATAAGAGGGTTTTTTTTCCTAATTGTTATTATGCTTCGAAGCACTTATCTATGTGCCTGACACAAAGAATAAAAACGCATGGTCGTCTAAGAACAGGAATGTGCAGTGAAAGAAATAATAATAAAGACAAAGGAAATAAACAAATACAAACCAAGCCATAAAGCAATGCGATCTTCACTCGGCAATGTGGAAGCATCTGTTCATTTATTCATTAAATATTCACTGTGCACTGGGGCGCCTGGGCGGCTCAGTCGGTTGAACACCCTACTTCGGCTCAGGTCATGATCTCACGGTTTGTGAGTTCAAGCCCCGCGTCGGGCTCTGTGCTCTCAGTTCAGAACCTGGAGCCTACTTCGGATTCTGTGTCTCCCTTCTCTCTCTGCTCCTCCCCCACTCATGCTCTGTCTCTCAAAAAATGAATAAACGTTAAAAAAATTTAAATATTCACTGTGCACTCACTATATGCCAGGCAGAGTCTGAGATGATAAACGTGGGTGAACAGAATGAGTCATCTCTACTTTCAGCCTTAGAGTCTGCAGGGAGATAGGTATAAAGCAGAGAGGCAGACAAGTAACTGTGAGCTGAGCATGTGTGATGATTTCAAGGGTGGAAACCAGCAGGTGCTACTCTGAAAGAGAATGAACAAGGGGATGGGGGGGTTAAAATGTAGGGTCTGAGAAGACAGAGCTGCAGAATGGCTGGGAAGGACCTTGTCACGCTAATTGTGGGGGGTGGGGCAGGGGGCACAAATAGAATAAGATGTCATGTGTCCTACAGGTGGGAAAGAGGTTGGTGACTTACAAAAACCAAAGGAAGGTGAGTGTGGCAGCTGGGAGTGAGGTAGGGGTGGGGATGAGAGAGTGGAAGCTAGAACAGTCTGGGAAATACTCTCACCAGTGAGATCTTTTAAACTGAGGCTTGAAATACATGTTGACCAAAACAGGTCTTATGGAAATCAAAGAGGGACTCTAAGGAGAAATTCCCAGGACAGGTCTGAGTTTTGGGAGGCCTGAAGCTTATGAAGCTATAAAGGAAAAGAATACAAGATGGGGAATACATAGTTGTCCAGGGCCCCTTGGAAGGGCAGGGGAAAGAGGCTTGAGGCTTAAGTTTGGTTGGCTCCATGGGAAGTCTGCCCACAATCTCCATTCCAACCCTATACCTCCCACTGCCTGGAGTTGGGGAGCCTCTCCTGGAGGTGCCTCATTAAAACTTACACCCCCTTCGAAACACACTCATTCCCATTCAGGCCAGCATGCCAAAGAAAGCAGTAATGTGGGCAATCAGGATTCTTGCAGTCATCTAACAGATATTTATGTATTTGTTAGGTTGCATCCAAAGTGTATCACTTTTTGTTGAAAACTATCAAGTACTTAATACACTATGAGCATGACCCGAAGAGACATATGTATTTCACATCCACTTTGTACCAAGTACTATAGCAGACTCCAGGGATACAGCTGTGAATTAGATAGATACGCCTGGCCTTATGGATTGCCATCTTGCATTCACCTTAGCAATTTTCAAGTAAGAGAAGGTTTTCGGTCTCCTTTGTAAGTCTCGGCTAGTGACCTGGTCACAGTTAATGACCTCCCAGAAAGTATAAAGTCTTTTACAAAACGGACAATCTCCAAGAGTCTTCTAGAGAGACTGCCTCATGAGAGCAGTGGGTGGGAGTGATCGCCAGCATTCTGCTGCTGATGCATCTTTGCAGGTTCCACACAGAACTGCCCCTCTGTGGAAGGCATTGTAGGTGTACTTAGAAACTCGTTAGCTTGATTTTGTAGGTAGAGATAAGGCCTGGTGAGGGAAGAAGGGGCAGAATGTCTACACATGAGTTTCAGGAGTGTGGTAGCTGTCTTTTCCACCAGAGAAGTCTGAGAGCAAGATTTGGCTATGGTGGCGAAGGCTGGATTCCCATGGGCTGCCCTGAAGTAACTGAGGGAATGAAGAACTTTAAGGGAAGGGAGGAAATGTTAGGTCAGCCCTTGTTTAATTAAAAAAAAAAAATGCTTTTAGAGGGAGACACCTCCCCAGCAACTATTATTGTCTACTTTGCAAAAATAGCATGGAGGCTATTCTGAGTTCAGGTTGAAGTTTCAACAGATTGACTTTGAATGTCCCTGCAGTGGAGGTGGGGCAAAGTTTATACCTGAGGCACAGAATTTGGAATCTTCAGAATCCGCTGTTTTCCCCCATCCTCTCTTCCCAGAGTATAGCAGCATCTCAAATAATTTCTGGTCAATGACCTCCAAATAGTGCTTGTGTCCGAATAATACACCGAAGTTTCAGGCAGAGTATTCCTAATCATTGTCCTAATTGTCCTAACAACATTCAACACACCCCAAATTCCTGTTGCTTCTTTCCAGTGTGAATTTATTTTATGGTGCACAATTACCTGGTATAGGGGAAAAGCCTTTAATGAAATGTCTAGTGTGGTCTGTTTTTGAGATTACTCTGACAGGTTTTGGTATATGACCCTTGGTGACCGGGGGCCCCGTACCCTTATGTGTCACCTCCTATCTATTAGATACAACAGAAATATAAGGTAATTTGGAGTATATTAGGGGCATAAAGAATCTAGGAAACCACACCTTAGAGACATCATCAAAATGAAGAATGCAAAAGGAAGCAATTTTGCTGGGGTTTGGCTTTTTATTTCTGAACTTTGTGCATAAAACAATCCCTTTGAGCCCTTTGGAGTAGGGTCTAAGAAGTACCATTTTTTTCTTGAATATTTATTGAACACCAAGCAGGTGTAGGGCATGACTCTATGAGACACATGGAGACATAAAATGCAAGCTCTGCCCTCCCTCCAGAAATATACAGTCTGCTTGGGAGGCATAAGACAGATAGAGAAAAGACAAATAACAGACCCAGCTGAACATCGTGAGGAGCACAGTTTGGGCTACAGAAAGTCAAATACCATGCATAGTCCCTAAGACCTTTGGAGCAAGTGGGAGATTGAAGAACATTGAAGGAAAAGGAAGGGAAAGCATTTAGGTTAAAGTAAAGGACTTATAAGAAGATGAATTTGGAGCAGGTAGGGTGGTCAGAGTGAAAGGAAGAACATACATGTTTTTTGTCAGTGTTCTGCGAACACTGACTCACAGGCTAAATTTGGACTGCCATTTTTTCGTAAGGCATGCAGGCTTAGAAAGGGCTATATGTTTTTGATGGTGGAAAAACAAAGATATATTTTGTGACACATGAAATTTCTATGAAGTTCAAATTTCAGAGTCAACAAATAAGGTGGTTGGTGCTCCTTCATGCAGTATCATCTCTGACTTTCTCAACTGCAACAGCAGAGTTGGGGAGTCACGACAGAAACTGTTGTTGGCAAAGCCTAAAATATTTACTGTGTGGTTCATTATAGAAAAACATTGCCTCCCCCTGGCTTATCTGAGGAGAAATCACTTGAAAAGATCCAGGCACAGGGGGACCATTGGGACACAGGTCATGGTGAGTCTTACTAGGCTATGGACCTCCAACTCCACTGTCTTAACAATAAGGATTCATTGAAGGTTGTTAAGCAAGAACAGAGAAGCAGGTGTGAAGATAAAGACAGACGAGAGATTTGAGTCAGGAAACAATTATGAGCACTTAGTTGAAGTGTGATGTGATCAAGACTTGACTGGTTACCTTTACTATTCTCCTGAGGACAGTTCACATGCTCTCCTTGTTCTTCAAGGCTCCAATGAATCTCCTCCACCCTTTCACTTTCAGCTGATGATCTTGTCTATATTCCATTAAGAGGTATTTGTTTTTAACTTTTTTTAATGTTTATTCTTTCTTCCTTCCTTTCTTTTTCTTTCTTTCTTTCTCTCTTCTTTCTTTCTTTCTTTCTTTCTTTCTTTCTTTCTTTCTTTCTTTCTTTCTTTCTTCTTTAATGTTATTTATTCTTGAGAGAGAGAGAGAGAGAGAGAGAGAGAGAAAGAGAGAACAGGGGAGTGGCAGAGAGAGAGGGAGACATAGAATCTGAAGCAGGCTCCAGGCTCTGAGCTGTCAGCACAGAGCTGTACACAGGGCCCAAACTCATGAACCGTGAGATCATGACCTGAGCCAAAGTCGGACACTTAACCAACTGAGCCACCCAGGTGCCCCACATTGAGAGTTTTCTAAAAAGAAGAAGAAACAAACCAACTCTGGTGTCCTCCCACTAGGCACCCAATAAACCCTGAATTTTGTCTCCCTCCAGCTACATGGAAAAAAATATGCCTGATCCCGTCCCTGGAGGGCCTCCCTGGAGCTTTCAGAATAAAATGCAAATTCAGACTTTAGCATTCTCTGTGTATTCCCAAGTCCCGCCCCTGGAAGGAGCAGGAGGCCTGAATGACCAGGCAAACAGCTTTGGGAGGTCTCAGGGATTGCATGCTGTCCCACTGCCCCCAAAAGATATCTGCATCCTAATTCCAGAAAAAAAGGTCTTTGCTTTATGTAATTAATGAAGGCTTTTGAGATGAAGAGATTATCCTGGATTACCAGGGGAGCCCTAAATCCAGCGAGAAGTGTCTTTATAGGAGAGACATGGGGAGATGCAAGAGAAGAGGAGAAGGTAACATAGAAATGGAGGCAGAGACTGGAGTGAGATAGCTACAAGCCAAGGAACCCCAAAGAATACCAACAGCTGCCAGACACTGCTGATTGTCCCCCAGAGCCTCTAGAGGGAGTACAGACCTGTTGACATCTTGATTTTGGACTCTGGGATCCAGAACCATGAGAGAATAGATTCCTCTTGTTTAATCGCCCAGTTGATGGTAATTTGTTGTGGCAGTCCTAGGAACTAGCAGAGGGCTATTTATTTTTCTTACTCCTGATGACTTTTTTTTTTAATGTTTATTTTTTATTGTTGACAGAGAGAGAGCATGAGCCAGGGAGATGCAGAGAGGGGGAAGGGAAACAGAGGATCCAAAGCAGACTCTGAGCTGACAGCAAAGAACCTGATGAGAGAGTGAAACTCATGAACCATGAGTTTATGATCTGAGCTGAAGTTGGTCACTTGACTGAGCCACCCAGGTGCCCCATCTCTGATGACTGTTTTGTTCCCACTTAAAAAATTCTAAATCTTAATACTAATTTAAATCACAAATTGCTTCAGAATTCCAGATTTCCAATTCCAAGTAATGACCAATAATATCCACCCAGCAGTCAGGCTTCTCACCATTTTCCCAGTCACCATCCCCACCCCCACTCCCCACCTCCGCCCAGTGGGCAGGAAGTCAGGCACTAGGGACAGGGCACTGTGGTTTCTTTCCTCCCCCTCACCCTTTTCCACCCTTGCCAGCTGCTATTTCTCACCCTTCTGGGCTCAGAGTAGGATAGCAGGAAAGTTCTGCGCTGACCAACACTATCATTAACTGGCTCTGCCCTGTTTAGTCTTGGATGGTGTTTGTAGATGACTCTTTCTCCCCCCGTGGTTCTTCCTTGGGTTCATTATCTCCTCATTCCCACCCCATCCCTAGAAACCTGTCACCTGCATCTCTCACACTCTTCTCTGGATCACTGCTTATTCCTTCTCCGGCTGTTAGGGATCACCAAAGACCAACCAGATCACATTGTAGAGGCCTCTGTACCTGCAGTGTCAAAATTAAAGTTCTTGCATATCGAGACATCATTAATTCAGCCCCTGAAAATGCTTTCCTTCCCATATCAGAATACTAATGACCAAAAAAGTTTTAAAAGATAGAACTTTATTTGAATAAAAGCCATCAGCGCTGACCTTCACTTCGTCAGCTCAACTTTCCCTTGGATCACAGCATACCTTACCCAGCTTTTGATCTTGAGCAATTTCGAATCTCGATTCTAGATCTGACAGGGCTGACACTGGACACCCAGTCCCACAGAACTTCGATGGAATTCTTGATAAAGTGAAATTGATAAGGAATTGCTGTTCCTTTTCCAGCGGCTTATCCTAAAGCTGCCCAGTCCACCTTGAATCATCCACCCCAATTGTCAGTGGTCAGCTCATTAGCAAGAAGAGTCTAGCTCTGTGACCCTGGAACCAAAAACCAGGTTCTCACTCCTGCTCGGTTCTCCAGCTTTACTCCATCTGATGGCCACGGAGCACTGTCCAGCCCTACCCCCTGCCATGGTGAGCCTAACCCACTTCTGGCATATATAAAACTTAAGGGGCACCTGGGTGGCTCAGTTGGTTAAGCATCCGACTCTTGACTTCTGCTTAGGTCATGATCTCTCAGTTCGTGAGTTCGAGCCCCACAGCAGGCTCTGCACTGACAGTGCGCAGGGCCTGCTTGGGATTCTGTCTCCCTCTCTCTGCCCCTCCCGTGCTTGCTCTCTATCTCTCTCAGAATAAATAAAAATGAACTTTGGGGAAAAAAGGAAAAAGAAAAGAATATATAAAACTCAAGGAAGGTAGGCCACAGTCATATTCACACTACTTAAATAACTATTTCTGTATGTTCAAATTCCCTGAACATGCTGTCTATTCTAAGCACCTCCTGTTCTCCCCTAACTGTTTTGTGATGGCCGGCTCTGGTGCCCTCCTCATGCCCTTCTAGTGAGGCACAGGCCAGGAGTCAGGAGGGGCACCAGTTTCAAATTTCAAATGTCAGTCTTGCCACCAACTTGGTTGCAATGTTAGGCCTAACCTCCGAATCAGCTCTCCCACCTGCAAAATGAGGCTAGGTCAATATTTGTCAGATCTTTTCTGTTATGGTGACTCTGTGTCATCCAGGTGTCAAGGGACAATGACAAACTGTCTGCAACTCATGTAAAGAGAATTCTTCCCTGGCCAGTCCCACTTGCCTATGAGCCTCAGGTACAAGTCCTGGCCTGCCTGCTGTTCTCTAGGCCAAATGCCCCATGCCAGGTGTCTTCCAGAGAACAGCCCGGGACCAAGGAATTCACAACTGCACAGTTGCTCCAGATTCTGGGAGACTACAGAGCCTGAGTCCTGGACTCTCTGAAAACATTGCATTGACCCAGCTTCCTGACCTCTCCCCTCCTGGGTTTCAGGCCCTTCACCTCCTGGGCCCCAAGATGCCCTTCTGCAGCAACCTCACTTCTTAGAACATCCTAAAGCCAGCCTCACTTGTCTCATGGGACACTCACAAAACCTAAGGTCCTTTTATCTTTCAACAGCTCAGAGAGCACGCAATTAACTATTTATTTCCCCTGGAGAATACTATTTAGTATAGAGTAAAATGCAAAACTCCACTAAAGATTTCCCTGGGGACATCAGGTGTTGCCCCAAATGTGCCCATGCTGGTCTGCCACAGTACCTGGTATCTAGTTCCACCCCAGTTTCTTCCCCAAAGGGACTTGCTGCTGCCCTGGCGAGGGTATTGTCCAAGTGTGAAGTCAGGTGGGTAAAATTGTGATTTTTCCATGTGCCCTTCAGGATCCTTTCTCCACCCTTCTCTGCCCTGTGGAGCCCTGCTGTGTGCACCGCACCCCCGCCCCGCCCCGCCCCGCCCCAGAAGCTGTACTATGCATGGCATCACCTGGACTTGCCCACCTCTGCCTTCCAGGTGGGTCCAGCCAGTCCTTGCACTGGCAGGGGATCAGAGGACAGGAGGGGTGTGAGATCAAGGCATCCGTTCCCCTCACCTCTACCATGTCAGATCTTGACTCAGGCAGTGGTTGGGATCCTCTCCTCAGGGCCACAGCACCTGCCAGGACCCTCTCACACAGCTCCTGGTCTCACCTTGGGAAAACAGCTTCCTCTCCTTGCTTGTTCAGGCATAAAGGTGGTAATGGCTTCTCACTCTTCCAGATCCCGGGTGCTTCACTTTAGAGTGTGCCATCTGCCAGTCACCTACCAGGGACAACCCAGGGTGCGGAGTGCTAAAAGCCAAAGAGATATCAAAGCCAAAATCCACTGAGGGGAACCAAAGTTCAAATACATGAGAGAACAGGTTCTAATGCCCAGTCCAGGAACAAACCCAGGAACCAAGGTAGGAAATGAAGGGCCAGAAGGTCACAACCCAGAGAAGACAGGACCAAATGAACCAGCCAGGTCAGAAACAAGCAAAAGGGCTTCCATGGGGCTTCCCAATGCTCATCTTTGTAGCCAGCAGGTATGAGCTGCTCGAATAGGATAGAATGACTTCAAGGAGGAAGGGCGCAATGAACTCTGTAATTTCCACGTAAAGTTCCCTTTCCAAGAGCTTAACATTAAAATACAAATGCCTCAGGGAAGAATTTAAGTTTAGGGCTCTAACATGGCACCCAGGGGATGCGGGATATATATTTCCGGGCAGACTCCATAGCATTCATTGGATTCAACGAGGAATCCGGGGTCATAAACGGTCATCATTTCCAGTTAACTTTATCATCCATTTACCTCTCAGCTTTCTCTTGGAAAAAAAAACAAAAAAAGTAGTCCCATCTGCTTTCTGTTATATCAGTACTGATTTCCACTATTTTCCAAATTCCCCACAAGGCCTTGCTCCCTCACCTCCCTACTTCCAGCCTAGGCCTTGCAATTCAAATATATAACATTTAAGATGAATGCCACTTTGAAAAAAGAGGCAAAGCCTGGTAAATCCTCATACTCCACAGAAAATGTTTCTGTTCCTCTCAAAAGTACAGTTTGGGATCATAAAGCCCTCCTTGGTGTCCCCTTCTATGTCATAGTTGGCATTTGCTCTCCACAGTTTCCAAAGGAAATCTGGCACCAAATTCTCACAAAGATGTGTGAAATGAAGGACTGTTTCATGGGATGATCATAGAGATGCTACTCTGAACTCTGAATAGGAGGATTCAGCATCAAAAAGACCTCCAGTTCATAGCCATGCCCTCTAGAAGGCAGGCTGTACCGTTCTTGGCGTAGCTGGTAGGTTCGAGCTCCATCTCGGTGTCTGACCTCCAGATGGCATAGCAATGCTCAGAGATTGGACGGCCCAGGCCTTTTCTTCCCTCTCCCTAGATGCTCTAATCATGCCTGTGGCTTCTGTGACTCGTGCACAGAGACAAACCGGGGTGCCCAGACTTCCATTTGCCGTGGCTTCCTTGGCATTGTCACAGGGAGGAAAGCTCAAGTTCAACACTCCATCTTGAGTTTCCTCCTTTTCTATCAAGCCAGGGCCCAAGCTGTCTCGCTGCTCAAGCTGGAAACTGATGCACTGTCTCACCTCTCATCCTTACCCCCTAAGTCCGATGACTTACCGGGTACAGTCCAGTTCATTCCTGACAGATCTCTCCAACCTGAACAGCCACCCTCCTCTCCCTCTCCTGCCACCATTCTGGTCCAAGAAACCATCATCCCTCAGCGGCATTAATGCAATAAACTGCTGATTGCTCTCCTGCATCTATGACAAGGAAAAATAGGATAAAATAGAGGGAAAGATTAGGACCTGAGGTCCCTGGCAGGGGGGAAAACACATATTTTGGAACAATGCTGGGAGGATTTGACCACAGCAAACCCCCTCAGGTGTAAGTTTCCTCTTAAGAATGTTAACAGATACCACCTACTCCCCCTCAGGTTCCCCTCAGGAATTTGACAATCAAGATACCTAAAATAAGCAAACCACGAAACTTATGTTATATGAGGGACGGTATGAGTATGACCATAGTCTGACTCCTCACACGATGGAATCGAGTCAATCAGGAATAGACAACCCAGCACCTAGAGTTGTCCAGCCAATGAGGGCAGAACCTGAGAAGGAACAAGGGAGAAGGGGAGGGGGTGCTAACCAGAACCTTATAAAACAAGGACCCTTGCCTAGAGTCTGCGGGCATTCACTTTCGAATGCCCTCTCTCTCTAAAGAGAGCTTCCATACTGTTCTTACTTTCTAATCTTATACTCTGAAAACCTTTGCCCACTGTTCATTTTATTTTGTGTCCATCTCTTCATTATTCGAAGTGGCAAGACAATGAACCCTGGGTATTGAGATTTAAAAAAAAAAATCCTGCTCTTTGTGCCCTCAGCAGCCTGGGCACAGTCATGGGAGTGCCAGAAGCACCTCTGTCTCCCCAGCACCCCCAAAATCTTCTCCAGCTCCTCCCAGGGCTCACTGCCCCCAAAGACCAGTGTCCCTTCGCCTCCTCAAGGTGAGCTCTTCCCCTCTCCCGGGCGCTAGGACTGCTGCGTGGCTGGTACCTTCTCAGCCTCCAGGTCCCAACTCTTAGCCCCTCCGCAGGAAGGCCTCCCCACACACAGTCTTTCTTCAGGGGCTCCTCCCTAATATTATTTTTGCAGCTCTTGTTTTCCTTCAGGGCAGTTACACAATTTGAGAATATCCACTGGAATTGCTCCTTGTTAACAAGCTCCCCTTTAAACAAAAGTATAGGATGGCTACCCACTGTCCTGGTTCCTTGCAGCAGATGTCTTAATTCGCAAGCAAAGGGAAGTAGGCTCTGGATGGGGAAGGGGAGAGCCCTCTGCAGAACCACAGGAAAACACAGCATTATTGAAGACCTTCCACCTCTCAAGCGAAACAAAGATGATGATGATGATGATGATGATGATGATGATGATGATAATGGCACTGACAACAAGTTGCCTTTTTATATGCTCTAGTTCTCAAAACTATCCTGAAAGATAGTAGTACTATATATATACATGAGAAAACTAGGATTCAAAAGAGAACTAAAGTTACTCTGGGTCTAAGATAATTAGACAAATGCCATACTGAAATTTTTACAGCCTCATTCTCTCAAAAGTTGGTTACAGTGTTCTCCACAGAGTCCGTTAAAACACACACAATATCCCCCCCCAACACACACACCTCCCCTTCTCTCACCCTCCCCACCCACCTCATCGGAACAATAAAAAGCTTCAAAACCATATTCAAATCAAATGGTAGCTTTATTGGCTGTCTGCTATACGATGCGATGGAGACCTCTCAATCTAGGATGTTCTGAACCTTGCTCTGGCTTTCTGCTGTACAGCCAGACCAGCGATAGGCACACAGGTTGACAATCGGGACAACAGACGCAAACAGCCACGGGTTCATATTTCCATAATGATTCATTCCATAGGTTTAGGCAACTTCTTGGTTCTCCTTTCATAGCATCTTCCTCTTTTCAAACTCCTTCAGAAACAGAGAGACACGGAAGAGAGAAGGGATAAAAAGATTTAAGATTCAAATCACATTCATGGTCAAAGTGATTCTGAAACCTCTTATCTTTAGAATCCTTTGAACAACCAAAAATTACAGAAGTGAAATGTAGCAGGATGAAGGTGCTTGAACACAACGTAACAGCTTTCAAATTAGGCTGTGTCCGCTTGAATTTCACTAAACTAGATGCAGACGCTCAACTTTATGTCTCCCAAACACAGAGGCTGAGCAGCTTTGAACTGTACTTATTTTTCTACTGCAGTATTATTATTAAGAGTTGACAAACTCAACTACTTATGCAAACCTTTAATGCCATACATGAACCACACTGGCCTTTTTAATAAGGCAATGGAAACAGGTTTGCTTCGTTTCTCTGAGAAAGAGACTAAATGCAGATTCAGTTAAGGTTTGAACAGAATGTCAAGTGCACCTCAGAAATATCTGAAAAGGAAACAATACAGAAAATCACATTCCTCTAGACTGTAATAATTAGAGTAAAACCAATGTGTAGTTGCCTGTTGCCACCTACTGGAGAAAAATGGTAATGCAAGTCTCAAAAGTGAATGTAAGCATTTGCTTTTCCCCTTTTAAATAAACTTCATCTTCACACACTCACTAACCACCTAGAACTGTAGCACACAGTGTCTTATTTCAAAAGACAGGATAACACAAAGATTCAACAAAACAAGGAGTCCATTTAATTACCCCTAAGACAAGGGCAGAAAACACTGAGACAAAACATGGTTCCCTCCTGGGAATACTATTGCTGCCTGTTCTCAACACGTTTAAAATGTTTGGTTTTTGCTTTGCTTTTTTGTCCAGGCTATAACCATCATAAAAATAAAGAGAAAGAGAGCCTTAAATGATCACTTAAAGAGGCTAAAACTCATTGCAAAGAGATTATGGAAGATAACAAATCATTTAGAACATCTGAAACCAAGATGCTATTTAAAACGATAAAGCAAAGCATATGGTTAAGAGGTACTCCTCCAACCTGCAAACAATGGCATCCCAACACAGCCAGGGCCAGATGCTCAAGATCTGGAAACCCCCACCTCGTTTTTTTTTTTGTTTTTTTTTTTAATTTTTTTCAACGTTTTTTATTTTTATTTTTGGGACAGAGAGAGACATAGCATGAACGGGGGAGGGCCAGAGAGAGAGGGAGACACAGAATCGGAAACAGGCTCCAGGCTCTGAGCCATCAGCCCAGAGCCTGACGCGGGGCTCGAACTCACGGACCGCGAGATCGTGACCTGGCTGAAGTCGGACGCTTAACCGACTGCGCCACCCAGGCGCCCCCACCTCGTCTTTTGATCTCCCTTCCCTGCTCCCCATCAACTCCCTCTTCATCCAGTTTTCGTATCTTGTCACTAAGCCTTCAACCCCTCTCCCTAGAAACAGAAACCTATGAGATCAGGGTAGCCATATCCCAAAGGCCCTCAATGAAAAAAAAGAAATGCAAGGCAATGGCCTGTACTACCCCCAAATGGAATTCATGGCACTTATGGAATCTGAAATACTTTCTTATATATCATAGTTTGCCCCTCACAAAAGAACAAATTGCAATGTTTAAAGAAGTTAAATGTTTTAAAATCAGAATGTCTTTCCCGGTCATGCCTAATTAGGACACTGGGGCCTTAACAGAGCCGTTGGTGCCTGCTGAGTTGTACACCAGAAATTAAGCAACAGATAAGACCCAGGGGAAAGGGCCACAGTTTCTGGGCACCCAGTGAGTGTGGCCGCGTGCTAGAAGTCCTGTAACTTCAGAGACCTCAGGTCACTGTCATGGCTCACCTTGTAGATGGTGGTTCCCAGCTGCGCAGGAGACATGCTGACCACAACTCCCGCACTCTGAAGGGCAGAGATCTTCTCTTTGGCTCCACCTTTTCCTCCAGCAATAATCGCCCCTGCATGACCCATTCTCCTGCCAGGAGGAGCAGTTAAACCAGCAATGAAGGACACCACAGGCTTGGCCTTGGGACCCTGGAAAGTGATATTTTAAACACTGTAATGAAGAAGTTGACCAAAACTGGACTTCAAATTCCTGAGTCTGAAAGTAAATGGCAAATGGCTTGGGCAGGGCCCAGCCATCCTCACTAAGAGAAGCAGCACAAACATTAAGCTGTAATTGCAGCCCCTGCATTCTCCTCTGAGATGGCATGACTTTTCACACAATCTCAGGAAGAGAATCCTGAGTAAATGTTTTGTCTGTTTAGGTATTAAACTTTAACTTGGCTGTCCACAAGCTATTTTACAAATACATATAAGATTCTTTCATTTGAAAAATAAAAGTACACTAAAAAAAAAAATAGAAGTTATGCAATTTGTGATAATGAATTAAGACACTAGCTCAGGTTGTTTTATTTCAACCTGATTTTGTACCTTAATTCATTATTAGTTTACCCATAATAAGTTTGCTAGAAAAAAAAAAAAGATGAAGTGGAAGGTAGATTGGAAAAGATGCAGGACGAGAAGTCACCAGACTCAATTTCCTATTGACTAAAGCTGGTTGACTGTGGACAAGACACATCAGCTCTGTAAACCTCTGATTCCTCATCTATGAAATGAAACAGCTAAACGAGAATGCCGGCCAAGGGCCCTTTGTCCTCTGCAGTTCTACGAAGTCTAAGGAAGATCAGGACTAGTTTTATTTAATAAAAATTCATTCTACTATGCAACCTCTAGATACATAAAGAACACCATACTAGATTCTGAGGTTAAAAATAAAAATCTACACAGGAATTCTCTTGACTTATAATACAGTTAAAGAAATAACATAAAATATTATCAATCAGTTAAGAGATACCAAAAAAAATTTTTTTAATATATGGTAAAATTTCACAGTGAATGAAAATATCCTGTTCATAATAAGAGTCCAGATGCATTAAGGTAGCCAGACAGGCCTGTAAAAGGCTGAACCTGAACTCAGTGGAATCTGAGTGCCTTCCTTCAGGCACGATCACCTTCCCCCAGGCCAGGAGTTCGCAAATCATTTGGTCTTAGAACCACTTACACTCACAAAAATTGACAATCCCAAAAAACTTTTGTTTATGTAAAATTATATCTGATATTTCCTGTATTTCAAATTAAAACTAAGAAATTACATAAATATCATTTAAAAATAAAAACTTACAGACTTCAAGCTGTATTACAAAGCTGTAATCGTCAAAACAGTATGGTACTGGCACAAAAACAGACACTCAGATCAATGGAACAGAATAGAGAACCCAGAAATGAACCCACAAACATATGGCCAACTGATCTTTGACAAAGCAGGAAAGAATATCCAATGGAATAAAGACAGCCTCTTCAGCAAATGATGCAGGGAAAACTGGACAGCGACATGCAGAAAAATGAACCTGGAACACTTTCTTACACCATACACAAAAATAAACTCATAATGGATGAAAGACCTCAATGTAAGACAGGAAGCCATCAAAATCCTTGAGGAGAAAGCAGGCAACAACCTCTTTGATCTTGGCCGCAGCAACTTCTTACTCAACACGTCTCCAGAGGCAAGGGAAACAAAAGCAAAAATGAACTATTGGGACCTCATCAAAATAAAAAGCTTCTGCACAGCGAAGGAAACAATCAGCAAAACCAAAAGGCAACCAATGGAATGGGAGAAGATATTTGCAAACGACATATCAGATAAAGGGTTAGTATCCAAAATCTATAAAGAACTTATCAAACTCAACACCCAAAAATCAAATAATCCAGTGAAGAAATGGGCAAAAGACATGAATAGACACTTCTCCAGAGAAGACATCCAGGTGGCCAACCGACACATGAAAAAATGCTCAACATCACTCATCATCAGGGAAATACAAATCAAAACCACAATGAGATACCACCTCACACCTGTCAATGTAGAATGGCTAACATTAACAACTCAGGCAACAACAGATGTTGGCGAGTATGTGGAGAAAGAGGATCCCTTTTGCACTGCTGGGGGAATGCAAGCTGGTGCAGCCACTCTGGAAAACAGTATAAAGGTTCCCCCAAAAATTAAAAATAGAACTACCCTATGACCCAGCAATTGTACTACTAGGTATTTATCCAAGGGATACAAGTATGCTGTTTTGAAGGGGCACCTGCACCCGATGTTTATAGCAGCACTATCAACAATAGCCAAAATATGGAAAGAGCCCAAATGTCCATTGATGGATGAATGGATAAAGAAGATGTGGTATATTTACATACAATGGAATATTACTTGGCATTCAACAGAATGAAATCTTGCCATTTGCAAGTATGTGGATGAAACTAGAGGGTATTATGCTAAGTGAAATTAGTCAGAGAAAGACAAATATCATATGACTTCACTCAAAAGGGTACTTTAAGACACAGATCAGATGAACACAAGGGAAGGGAAGGGAAGCGAAGCAAAAATAATACAAAAACAGGGAGGTGGACAAACATAAGAAACTCTTAAATATGGAGAACAAACAGAGGGTTCCTGGAAGGGTTGTGGGAGGGGGGATGGGCTAAACGGGTAAGGGGCATTAAGGAATCTACTCCTGAAATCACTGTTGCACTATATGCTAACTAACTGGATGTAAATTAACAAAACAAAACAAAATAAAATAAAATAAAATAAAATAAAATAAAATAAAAATAAAAAAATAAAAATAAAAACTTGAAAACAATCTTAAAAAACATTCTCCTCAGAAGTGTGGCATTATTTTACATTTTTGCAATTCCTGAATGTCAAATTTAATAAAAGGCAAATGGATTCTGATATCTGCTTTCACATTCAATTTATCATATGTTATTTTGGCTGAAGTAAAAGAAAATCTGAGCTCACATACATACATGGTTGGAAAAGGGGAAGAATTTTAATAGCCTGTCAGATAATTGTGGATATTCTTCTTTGATATTACACAAACCTCTTCAAGTGGTAATTTCTTAAAGGTTAGTTGCAATGTTGGAATCCGAAACCATAGCAATGAACTTTCTGTCCTTTGTTACTTTAAAATCCATTGATCTGTCTTACACTTTGAATGGATCTTTTACCTATAATGACTTTGTAAGATTCATTGGTCAGATGAAAAGCATAGGCTCACTGAGTTATGTACATTTACCGGATGCTGATCTATTTCATCATTCAGTATCAACAAACCATATTCATCATTATCAATCTCATTAGAAAAGTCTTTAGTAGGAGGAAGTCATCCAGTTCACGGTGGCAGAAGTGACTTTTCCAAACTATGAATATTCACTTGAAAGCTCAAATTTTATCACTGTCAACAAATACTACAAATTGTTTTCCTTGACATGGCAGGTTCACTTTGTTCATTTTTGAGAAAAGTTCTGCCAAACACCCCAGTCCACATACCTGCGTGTCTGCCAGGCGTTCTGGAGCGTAAAACTGGTGTTCCATGAAAAAAGCAGCTAGTTCAGCTCACAACTCAACTGGAAAGCTGCTTCACCTCCCACTTCATCACAAAATACTGCCTTATGGGTGAGGATTTAACAAAATTAATAATCTCCACTGCTTCATCAAGGACATTCTTAAATGAAGTCAGTTGTGTTTTGTTTTTTAACTGTGAGTAAGAGGCAGTGAACGATTACTAGAAAGGTTGCTTCTTGTGCTAAGGTGCCAGCACGCCAGTGCCTGTGTGGTCTGACCCTGCTTACGCCGGCCTCGTCTCCCACCGCTCCTCCTGCTCTTCACCGTGCAGCAATTCCGGGCTGCTCGGCCTCTGTTCCGCTGCCGAGAATGCTCTCCCCGCTCCTTGGACACCTGGCAAACTTCTACTTAACTTCTGAGACCTGGCTCAAGTCTTCTCTTCTCCCATGAGCCTTTCCGACTATTCCTCCCACAGTCTCCACAAATGCCCTCATGGTTGATCATCTTCCATTCAGGGACCCTGCTGTGCCCTTAACAAGTCTCCACTGTTACACTAAGTACAGTGGCTGTGACTGACTTCCCATGTGTTCCCTTCCCAAACTATATATTCCCTGAATGCAGGAACTATGTTCTCACTTAGCTCTGTATGGCCAGCATCTACTATAGTACAGAATTAAAAAGAAAAGCGTCTACAGGTCAATTATTCATTCACATGTGGGCTCTGCAGTTATATGAGCATCTCATATTTGAGTGGCACTGATTTCTTTTTAAATTTTTTTTTAAGGTTTATTCATTTTTCAAAGACAAAGAGAGACAGCGTCAGCAGCAGGGGAGGGGCAGAGAGAGAGGGAGACACAGAATCGGAAGCAGGCTCCAGGCTCCGAGCTGTCAGCACAGAGCCCGACGTGGGGCTCGAACTCACGAACCATGAGATCATGACCCGAGCTGAAGTCGGACGCTTTAAGTGACTGAATCACCGAGGCACCGCTGAGTGGCACTAATTTCTACTTGATCCCTCTGTCCCCATACTCACAGAGTGAGAATACTGCACTAGAAAGAAACAAGATTTTGATGAACCTAGAATGTCAGACAAGTTTATAGTCTACCCTATAAACAAAGAAGAGTCACTTGAAATGTTTTAAGAAGAGAAAAATACAATTAAAAAGACTATAAGGAAGTATAGTCTGCAAATAGGATACAGAAATAATGAGAAATGTGAAAGTCCCAAAACAGAAAGACCAGTCAGGATGAGGTCAGTGTAGTCTGATCAGAGGCCCGGGGCTGCTGACCCTTGCCCTTAATCCCTGCAATCCAATTCCTGATCCCTCCATGGGATCATGGACACGTCAGGCAGACCTGGGGGGTGAATCCCACCCTTAGCTCATTTGTTGTACACCTACCACTGGCAAGTTATTAACCTTCCTGTGTCAGGTTCCTTACTCATAAAAGGACAAAAACATCTTACTCAGAGGGTCAAGATTAAACAACACCACTTTTACCAATAACTACTATCATTGTAATGATGATGATAATACTAAAAACAGTAATGGTGGCAGCAGATAACATGGTTCACTCTGTGCCAGGTACTGTGCTAAGTGTTTTATGTCACCTGTTCAACCTAGAGTCCTGAACACAGTAGGTCCTTAATAAAAATCAGCCCCATAAGGACTAGCCAGGAATAAGAAAACATACACGAAATGAAGTAAAATGTATATGCTTAGCTTTTCACACTAAATTCTAAGCTATTCAAGAGATTCAGAGCTGGGTCTAAATACATTCCAAAATTCACTTGAACATGGTAATAATGTCATATTAACCTCTTTCCTAAAGAGAAGTCAGTTTTTCCTTAAATTTCAAACTTTACAACTTATCTGAATTCGAGACACTCTAGTAACATTTTACCCCAAACTCCTAACAATCTATTTATTCTCTCCTTATCCACCACTTACTGGTGCCTCATGGGCCAGGGGACTGGGCTGGGCACCAACATGCCGCTCCCTGTTGTCCCTGACATAGACCAGAGTGAGAATCGGATATTAAGCATGCCTTGCAGAGGGAACAGGTGAAGGCAAGCGGGAATGAAAACAACTGGCATGTCAGATGGGACACGGAGCTGGAGAAGAGGGTTAGGGAGGTGTATAGGGACTGGAATAACATGCTAAATCCACACTTCATCTGATACGGAATGGGAAACTGTAATGGTTCAATAAAACCAGGGGGCATGAGGCTCCGGTGTCTGCGTTTCCGAAGGGCAGATAATTGGGTGGCCGTGAGCAGGATGGCCCAGGAGAGAAGGGGAGGGAGTGCTGGCTGAGGAACAGAAGTAGAGATTATCAGGAAGAAACTACAGACACGGTGCAGATGAGGTAAGATGTCAGCTGAAACCAGAGCAAAGGGAGCAATAACAGACGATGCTCTGAATCTCAGCGTATTACTGAGGCCAGATCTTGGTGATAACTGAGTGGAAACAGGTGATGAGAGGGAAGTAAAAGATGCTTTTGAGGCTTCTGCCTTGGAAACTGCATGAAGTATGATGTTTATACACACTAGTCATTCGCACTTAAGGAACAGGCACAGAAAGTAAATCCAGGGGAAAATTAAGACGAGAAGAACCAGGAGAAAAACCAAGAGGATAGAGACGGAGGATGAATGGAGGCCGTTAGCAACCTCTGCAAAAGCAAAGTTGGGAAAGTAAGATTCAACAGCAGTGCAGCAGCGACTAGCTCAGGAAGTGTCTACTATGTGCAGGGAGCTATATTTTTCCAAACCCAAACCCAAGCTTACTGAATTATGTTGTTTCAAAAATTCTGCAGCATTTTCTTCTGCGTTACCGCCAATTTCACCAATCAATATGATGCCTTCTGTGGCTGGATCATTCAGAAAGATTTCAAGGCAGTCAATAAAATCTGTGCCATTAAAAGGATCACCTCCAATGCCTGAAAAAGTTGAAGAATATCAACACCAGCAGAAAATTTAAGGACGAACCACAAAAATTAGGCTTAGAAATGTTGTTTCAACTCATTTCTTATTTTGCTTACCCCTCTCACCACTGTTTTAAAATGTATCATCACTCTTGCATTGAACATTAAAAACAATCACAAAGTGCTACATTTATTTGTTTCTAATATTACATGAATGCTAAATGGTGGTTGCCTTTTGATACTCACAAAGACTACCTTCTTTTTGTTTTAGCTCCTTTATCAAGCTTCTTCCCTCCCACAAAATTTTTCCCAAATAACTCTTTCAAGCATTTTAAGAAAATGTGTGTTTGTGCTGCAAGCTACAGAAGACAAAAGAATGTCTCTTCTCTGATTAAACCTTTTACAAATTTCTTTGCACAAAGTAACTATTAGATGAGGCACACTGCAGAGAAACTGCATACAAGTTTCAAGACACAAGTCCCAGTGAGGGATAGAGTTGGGGGTGCACTGACCCCTCTTCCCTTAGATCCAGGGTAATGACTACAGCACAAGCATTTAAAGATAGCTACTTGGATAGGATTAAAGTAAATGTTCCCAACAGATTTGCTGACACTTTAAAAATTTTTTACATTGTAAACTTACTGAAAGCAGGATTGATTTCCTACTTTTCAATGCACCTCTGAAGAGAAGTTGCATTTGAGTGCCAAATGTGTGTCAAGGACTGTGCCTCAGCACACGTTAGACCTGCCATTTCCTAATTCTTCTAACCTCTCTGTGAAATGGGCATTATTATTATTAGCATTTTACAAATTAAAAACAGACACTGGAGAACATGACTTTGGCAACTCTGTTTCAAACCTGTTCTTATTCTCCATCACTTTGTGGCTAAGATTGTGCTTTGTACACAGAGAAGCTCAATTAAGGTTTCCAATAGTGATTTTATGGCTCTCAATCCTAATAATGCTCCAGGGCTATATTGTATAATTTATTATAAAAAGCTATTTTTGAAAGGCTTTTATTTTTTAAATTTTATTTATTTTGACAGAGAGAGAGGCAGAGAGAGAGGGAAAGAATCCCAAGCAGGCTCCTGCACTGTCAGCACAGGGCCCTACGTGGGGCTTGATCTCATGAATCATGAGATCACAACCTGAGTTGAAATCAAGAGTCAGACGCTTAGCTGACTGAGCCACCCAGATGCCCCTTGAAAGGCTTTTAAAAGTTATTCTAAAAATTTGAAGAAATATTTATAAAAATGAGAAAACTGCCTGGCTTTGTCAACAAATACTAAAATTATTTTAAAATGTAAAACCTTGTTACTTTTAAAAGAAGTAGGCAGTATAATGAGATAAAAAAGAGGTTCTGGGAGCTCAATCATCCTCAACATAGACTTTCTCACCAATAAAGCTAGAACAGTACAACTTTTCAGCTCAGAGGTGCCTCAGAAGGTTGCCTTAAGAATAAGACAACAGGGGCGCCTGGGTGGCTCAGTCGGTTGAGCGTCTGACTTCGGCTCAGGTCATGATCTCACAGTCTGTGGGTTCGAGCCCCGCGTCGGGCTCTGTGCTGACAGCTCAGAGCCTGGAGCCTGTTTCCGATTCTGTGTCTCCCTCTCTCTCTGCCCCTCCCCTGTTCATGCTCTCTCTCTCTGTCTCAAAAATAAATAAACGTTAAAAAAATTAAAAAAAAAAAAAAAAAAGAATAAGACAACAAACAGCAAAGAATTCCCTAACTGTGAAGCATAAATAACAGTTTACAATGGCAACAAAATTATAATTACGGTAACAAAAGTCCTAATGAAGAACCATTTCTTCACAGCAAGTCAAGTAAGTCGTGTTTTCAGGCACCAAGCCTCTTCTGGAGCTAAATGTCCCACAATGCTTGTTCCTCAACGTGAAAGTCAAACCTTGGACCATGAATCTTGAAAATATATGGTGGTGCTTCACACTTTGGCAAATTAAATTTAAGATCGCACCATCTTTTTAATGGTTATCAAAACTTCTTACAAAAAAATCAAAATAATAATTAGTACTCTACTCTCTCAGTGAAGACACTGTGTTACAGTAAAATGATTTTATGAAAAATCTCTCACCAACGCACAAAGACTGCCCCAGTCCAACTTGTGTTGTTTGGTGAACCGCTTCATAAGTCAGGGTCCCAGATCTGGATACAATACCTTAAAGGAAGAGAATTTAAAAACATTAGGTTATGTTCATATGACAGACTATCATATTACAAATATAAGTATATAAAAAAACCCATTCCATAATTTGCCATCCAAATCAACAATACCTTCAAATGATGAAATAAGAAAAGGTTTAAATTAAAGCAGGGAAGTTTTAAAAGTTAGACCAAGGGGAGACTACACCATTAGTTAGGATTATTTCACATCAACAAAGCAGTGTAGGAAAGACTGCATTACCTGCTCTAAGAATCTGTATGAAAAGGGTAGTATCAATATGAACTTGCTAAGTACAATCCTGCTTAGAGTGGCAGAAAATAACCGGTTAGATTTATACATACCCAAACTATTAAGCCACTAAAACATTCAGCCTGCAAACCAGCATTAGTCACATTTAGGAATGCTATATATCTTTCCCACAATTATTTTTCTACTAATTTTCAAATAATATATAGACTTTAAAAAATCAATATAGAATACTTTTTAATGTTTATTTATTGAGAGAGAGAGAGAGAGAGAGAGACAGAGAGAGAGAGAGAGAGACAGCGTGGGCAGGGGAGGGGCAGAGAGAGGGAGACACAGAATCCAAAGCAGGCTCCAGGCTCCAAGCTGTCAGCACAGAGCCTGATGTGGGGTTTGAACTCACAAACCACGAGATCATGACCCAAGCCAAAGTCGGACGCTTAACTGACTGAGCCACGCAGGTGCCCCTCAAATCGATATAAAGATAACTAGGGAATAAGGCCAAGATCCCTCTGAGTTCAAGTCTATCTTACCTAATTCCCTTCATACCATGGGCCCATGAGAAAGTGCCTAAGTTCTCATGTGGACAAGGTGCGTACATGTGGGGACGAGGGTGGGGGTACCTAGATGTCCTCTCTACTGTAGTTCACCATGCATGGCTGAGCTACAGGGAAGATAATTTCTTTCATGCCACAATCTGTATATAATAGGTGAATCCCTATATATAACAGGTTGTGAATAACTGAGTAACTTCAGTTGTCAGAATATATTATATAAAATTTTTTTTAAATAAAACACAAAACTTTGTATGGGCTAAAAACAGAGGATGGATTACGGGGTGGTGAATACTTCCAGCATGTCCATGATTTGCTTTCTTTAAACTTCTGCCTTGGAGCACTTCTTAAGAACTGAGAGACTCTTCTAACAATATGATCCCCCTATCAGGGCAAGTAGAATTCTTGTCAGACTGAGACAAAAACCATAACCACAAGCTACTTCAACTTTAGTACAGCATATTTACATTCTTTTTTTTTTTTTTAATTTTTTTTCAACGTTTTTTATTTATTTTTGGGACAGAGAGAGACAGAGCATGAATGGGGGAGGGGCAGAGAGAGAGGGAGACACAGAATCGGAAACAGGCTCCAGGCTCCGAGCCATCAGCCCAGAGCCTGACGCGGGGCTCGAACTCACAGACCGCGAGATCGTGACCTGGCTGAAGTCGGACGCTTAACCGACTGCGCCACCCAGGCGCCCCAACATATTTACATTCTTAAGCAAAGTTCTGTGTTATCATCGCTATATACTCATAGTAACACCAGGATGTTATCATTTTTCTAAGGGGCTTTCAACTGATTATAGAAATGATATGTAAATTACATAAATGCAAAATGCATACACAGACGGTAACAAAAGTCATATTTTTAGGGTAGATTACTCCTTTGATCCTTACAGTATATATAGTAAAAGAGGCTATCACTTAAAAATACTTATCACAAGGATACTTCTGCTTCTGAGTAGAAGTACTTTCCTCTGTTCTTCCTGTTAAGTAAAATCCCTGGGCATTATATAGAAAACAAATACAAGAAATCTCTAAGAGACGAAAAAGGCAAGGTGACTAGGGACTTTGAGACTCAAGAAATGATACACCGGTGAGCTCCCTGGGTTTTCTTTTGCCTCATACATCCTAGATATGGAGCTAAATCAGACAATATTCCAGAAACACATAAGGGTATAGAAAAAAGCATCTTCCCCCAAAGCTTGCTCTCTCTAGCAAAACAGTCAAGGACAGCCTAAGAAAACAGAAAACTCTGAGGAAATAACTATACCATACCAACCAAACACTGCAGGAAAAAACTGTGCCTCCACCCTCACTCATATGAGCAAAGGGCCAAAAGGGAATCCTAGACTTCCGCATTTAGGAGGCTGCAGTGAGGCACCCAACATACCTTCCAGGTTGGTGAAAGAGAAAGCCAAGTAGGCGGTCAGAACATTCATGTGTGCCAGCTGATAATGAGCCCCACCCCCACCATGTGGGTGGAAACCATGTGGGGAGCCTGCATGTCTATCTTCATCCAGCAGTACTGAGGCTCTTCTCTGGTCTCAGAGAAGGCACTGTGGAGAGTCAGGGCTTTCACCATCACCCAACGATAACAAGGCCATCCCCAGTGAATGTCAGTAGGGACCAAGTAGGGGAGCAGAACCGTCATCCCCAGTAAGGAAGAGCCCACCCACTCCAGTATCAATGGAAGCAAGTAGGGAACTTGGACTTCTACATCTACCTGGTAGCAATGAGATGCCTCCCCCAACAATCTCTGCTGAAGCAGTGTCAATACGAGGTTCAAAGAAGACCCAGAGTCTCATAACATAATATACAAATTATCCACGGTTCAATCAAAAATCATTCAGAATATTAAGAACTAGGGAGATCTCAAACTGAATGAAAAGAGAATCAACAGATGCTAACACCAAGATGAAGAATTATCTAACAAGGATTTAAAGAAGGCATGCTAAAAATGCTTTAAACAAACAATTATGAACATGCTTGAAACCAAATGAGAAAACAGAAAGCCCTTATCAAAAAAAAAAAAAAAAAAATTTGAAGTCTCAGCAAAAAAATAGAAGATATAAAGAGAACCCAAATGTAAATTTCAGAAGTGAAAAATAAAACAACCAAGGCTAAAAGCTCAGTGGATGAGTTCAATGGCATAAAGGAGGGGAGAGAGGAAAGAATCCATGAAATGGAAATTACCCAATTTGAATGATAGAGCGAAAATAGACCAGGGAAAAAAAGCAGACAGATCCTCAGGGACCTATGGTACTACATGTGAATTTACAATTATAGGCCCCTTACCCCAAACGCTGAAGGAAGGCAGCCCTTTAGACCAGGCAGGGAGTTATAAAGGACCTCAGTAACTGCTCCCAGAGAGCACCTGCCCCATGAGGGATAAGGGGAGCAAAACAGGATAAATAATAGCCAATGGAAGAAATGCGACTATTAGGTGACGGTGTTTCAGAGTGATGGTGGGGCGAAGACATCTTTGGTGCAAAAAGTTTCTGGAGTCCCCGTGTTTCTGGGAGGTGAAGTGGGAGGGAGTGATCCCTTGCACCCCTCAGTACCCCTACTATGACGCCTCCATAGCCTACAGAGAAACAATGACCGCGTGCATCGCAGCACATTGCCTCACAGCAGAACGCCACACATTCGGAGCCAGAACAGCTCTGCGGGTTTTGGTTTTTTGCACTGAATGTAGTGCACTGAACGCACTCATCTTCGTGGGCTTGTGTTACCCCAGGATACTGTTAAAGGGCTACTTCAACAAACAAATCAAAGCATACTTGGTGGAGGGTTCAAAACATCACTACAGGTAGGGAGATAAAACAACCAGAGTCACAACAACAGAGAGCAAGTAACACACTCCAAAAAACACCTCCTCAAGGGCCAGGCCCTGGATAGCTTATGACACCTCTTTAATACAGTGGTGCTCGCAGGTGCAGGACACATAACAAGCTTTTAAAACACATAGGAGACAGAAAACTAGTCAAAATGATGAAATAGAAGAATTCTCCTCAGAAGAAATTCCAGGAAGAAATGACAGCTAAAGAACTGATCAAAACAGATATAAACAATAAAACTGAACAAGAATTTAGAATAATAGTCATAAGATTAATCGCTAGGCTTGAAAAAAGTATAGAAGATAGCAGAGAATCTATCACTGCAGAGATCAAGGAACTAAAAAACAGTCATGATGAATTAAAAAATGCTGTAAATGAGGTGCAAAATAAAGTAGAGGCAGTGACAGCGAGGACTGAAGAGGCAGAGGGGAGAATAGGTGAAACAGAAGATAAAATTATGGAAAAAGAAAGCTGAGAAAAAGTAAGATAAAAAAGGTCTGGACCATGAGGGGAGAATTAGAGAACTAAGTGATTCAATGAAACGTAATAATATCCGTATCATAGGAGTTCCAGAAGAAGAAGACAGAGAGAAAGGGGCAGAAGGTGTACTTGAACAAATCATAGCTGAGAACTTCCCCAATCTGGGAAAGGAAACAGACACTGAAATCCAGGAGGCACAGAACACTCTCTTCAGACATAACTTGAATTGATCTTCTGCATGACATATCATAGTGAAACTGGCAAAATACAAAGACAAAGAGAGAATTCTGAAAGCAGCTAGGGACAAACAGGCCTTAACCTACAAGGGTAGACACATAGGGGTAGTAGCAGACCTATCTACTGAAACTTGGCAGGGCAGAAAAGAGTGGCAGGAAATTTTCAATGTGTTGAATAGGAAAAATATGCAGCCAAGAATCCATTATCCAGCAAGCCTGTTATTCAGAATAGAAGGAGAGATAAAGGTTTTCCGAGACAAACAAAAACTGAAGGAATTCATCACCACTAAACCAGCCCTACAAGAGATCCTAAGGGGGACTCTGTGAGTGGAATGTAGCAAAGACTACAAAGGACCAGAGATATCTCTACAAGCATGAGACCTACAGATAACACAATGACTCAAAACCCGTATCTTTCAATAATAACACTGAATGTAAACGGACTAAATGCTCGAATCAAAAGCCATGGGGTATTAGAATGGATAAAAAAAACAAGACTCACCTACTTGCTGTCTACAAAAGACCCATTTTAGACCTGAGGACACCTTCAGATTGAAAGTGAGGGGATAGAGAACCATCTATCATGCTACTGGAAGTCAAAAGAAAGCTGGAGTAGCTATACTTATATCAGACAAACTAGATTTTAAATGAAAGACTGTAACAAGAGATGAAGAAGGCCATTATATCATAATTGCAGGATCTAAACATCAAGAAGAGCTAACAATTATAAATGTTTATGCCCCCAGTTTGACAGCACCCAAATATATAAAACAATCACAAACGTAAGCAATCTTATTGGTAAGAATGTGGTAAATGCAGGGCACTTTAATATTCCACTTACAACAATGGACAGATCATCTAGACAGAGGGTCAATAAAGAAACAATGGCCCTGAATGATACACTGGACCAGATGGACTTGACAGATATATTCAGAACTTTTCATCCTAAAGCAGTAGAATACGCATTCTTCTCGAGTGCACATGGAACATTCTCCAAGATAGATCACATACTGGGTTACAAAACAGCCCTCGATAAATATAAAAGAATTGAGATCATACCATGTACATTTTCAGATCACAATGCTATGAAACTTGAAATCAACCACAGGAAAAAGTTTGGAAAACCTCCAAATGCATGCAGGTTAAAGAACATCCTACTAAAGAATAAATGGGTCAACCAGGCAATTAAACAATAAATTAAAAAATACATGGAAACAAATGAAAATGAAAACACAAAAGTTCAAACCCTTTGGGATGCAGCAAAGACAGTCCTAAGGAAAATACATTGCAATCCAGGCCTATCTCAAGAAACAAGAAAAAACCCAAATATAAAATCTAACAGTACACCTAAAGGAACTAGAAGCAGAACAACAAAGAAACCCCAAGACCAGCAGAAGAAGAGAAATAACAAAGATTAGAGCAGAAATAAACAATTAGAATCCAAAAAAACTCAGAACAGACCAATGAAACTAAGAACTGATTTTCTGAAAAAATAAAATTGATAAACCCCTAGCCAGACTTCTTGAAAAGAGAGAGGACCCAAATGATAAAATCACCAATGAAAATGGATTTATCACAAACAATCCCTCAGAAATACAAGCAATTATCAGGGGCCCCTGGGTGGTACAGTTGGTTAAGTGTCTGACTTCAGCTCAGGTCATGATCTTGCAGTTTGTGAGTTCAAGCCATGCATCGAGCTCTGTGCTGACAGTCCAGAGCCTGGAGCCTACTTCAGAGTTTGTGTCTTCCTCTCTCTCTGCCCCTCCCCTGCTCATGCTCTGTCTCTCTCTCTGTCTCTCTCTCTCTCTCTCTCTCTCTCTCTCTCTCTCTCTCTCAAAAATAAACATTAAAAAAATAAAAATAAAAATAATTCAAGCAATTTATCAGAGAATACTATGAAAAATTATATGCCAACAAACTGGACAACCTGGAAGAAATGGACAAATTCCTGGACACCCACACAGTACCAAAACTCAAACGGGAAGAAATAGAAAATTTGAACAGACCCATAACTAGTGAAGAAATTGAATCAGTTATCAAAAATCTCCCAACAAATAAGAGTCCTGGGCCAGATGGCTTCCCAGGGGAATTCCACCAGACATTTAAATTTTTTTTTTTTAACATTTATTCATTCTTGAGGGGCAGAGCATAAGCGGGGGTGGGGCAGAGAGAGAAAGAGAGAGAGAGAGAGAGAGAGAGAGAGAGAGAGAGAGGAAGACACAGAATCCGAAGCAGGCTCCAGGCTCTGAGCTGTGGGGCTCGAACCACAAACCGTGAGATCATGACCCAAGCCGAAGTTGGATGCTCAACCGACTGAGCCACCCAGGCACCCCAATTCTAGCAGACATTTAAAGCAGAGTTAATACCTATGCTTCTCAAGCTGTTCCAAAAAATAGAAATGAAAGGAAAACTTCTGGACTCATTCTATGAAGCCAGCATTATTACCTTGATTCCCAAACCAGAGACCCCACAAAAAAAGGAAAACTATAGACCAATATCCCTGATGAACATGGATGCAAAAATTCTCAACAAGGTACCAGCAAATCAAATTCAATAGCATATAAAAAGAATTATTCACCATGATCAAGTGGGATTCATTCCTGGGTTGCAGGGCTGGTTCAATATTTGCAAATCAATCAATGTGATACATCACATTAGTAAGAGAAGGGATAAGAACCATATGATCCTGTCAATAGATGCAGAAAAGCATTTGACAAAATACAGCATCCTTTCTTAATAAAAACCCTCAAGAAAGTCAGGATAGAAGGAACATACCTAAACATCATAAAAGCCATATATGAAAAGCCCACAGCTAATATCATCCTCAATGGGGAAAAACTGAGAGCTTTCCCGCTGAGATCAGGAACACAAGAGGGATGTCCACTCTCACAACTGTTGTTTTAACATAGTGTTGGAAGTTCTAGCATCAGCAATCAGACAACAAAATGATAAATAAAAGGCACCAAAATTGGCAAAGAAGAAGTCAAACTTTCACTTTTTGCAGACGACATGATGCTCTACATGGAAAACCCAAAAGACTCCACCAAAAGGCAGCTAGAACTGATACATGAATTCAGCAAAGTTGCAGGGTACAAAATCAATGGACAGAAATTGGTTGCATTTCTCTACACCAATAATGAAGCAACAGAAAGAGAAATCAAGAAATTGATCCCATTTACAATTGCACCAAGAACCATAAAATACCTAAGAATAAACCTAACCAAAGATGTAAAAGATCTGTATGCTGAAAACTATAGAAAGCTTAGGAAGGAAATTGAAGAAGATATAAAGAAATAGAAAAACATTCCGTGCTCATGGATGGGAAGAATAAATGCTGTTAAAATGTCAATACTACCCAAAGCAATCTACACATTCAGTGCAATCCCAATCAAAATTGCACCGGCATTCTCCTCAAAGCTAGAACAAACAATCCTAAAATTTGTATGGAACTACAAAAGACCCTAAATAGCCAAACAAATCTTGAAAAAGAAAACCAAAGCAGGAGGCATCACAATCCCAGATTTTAGCCTCTACTACAAAGCTGTAATCATCAAGACAGTATGGTACTGGCACAAAAACAGACACATAGACCAATGGGATAGAATAGAAAACCCAGAATTGGATCCACAAATGTATGGCCAACTAATCTTTGACAAAGCAGGGAAAAGTATCCAATGGAAAAAAGAGAGTCTCGTTAGCAAATGGTGCTGGGAGAACTGGACAGCAATATGCAGAAGAATGAAACTAGACCACTTTCTTACACCATACACAAAAATAAACTCAAAATGGATGAAAGACCTAAATGTGAGTCAGGAAACCATCAAAACTCTAGAGGAGAAAGCAGGCAACAACCTGTTTGACCTCAGCCGCGGCAATTTCTTGCTCAACACGTCTCCAAAGGCAAGGGAATTAAAAGCAAAAATGAACTACTGGGACCTCATCAAGATAAAAAGCTTCGGCACTGCAAAGGAAACAATCCACAAAACTAAAAGGCAACTGATGGAATGGGAAAAGATATTTGCAAGTGACATATCAGATAAAGGTTAGTATCCAACATCCATAAAGAATTTACCAAACTCAACACCTGAAAACCAAATAATCCAGTGAAGAATGGGCAGAAGACATGAATAGACACTTCTCCAAAGAAGACATCCATAGCCAACCAACACATGAAAAGATGCTCAACATCACTCATCATCAGGGAAATACAAATCAAAACCACACTGAGATACCACCTCAGGCCAGTCAGTGGTTAAAATGAACAAATCAGGAGACTATAGATGCTGGCAATGATGTGGAGAAACAGGAACCCTCTTGCACTGTTGGCAGGAATGCAAATTGGTGCAGCCGCTCTGGAAAGCAGTGTGGAGGCTCCTCAAAAAAATTAAAAATACAACTACCCTACAACCCAGCAACAGCACTACTAGGAATTTATCCAAAAGATACAGGAGCACTGAATCACAGGGGCACATGTACCCCAATGTTCATAGCAGCACTTTCAACAATAGTCAAATTATGGAAAGAGCTTAAATGTCCATCAATTGATGAATGGATAAAGAAGATGTAGTTTATATATAAAATGGAATACTACTTGGCAATGAGAAAGAATGAAATCATGCCATTTGCAGCAACATGGATGGAACTGGAAGGTTTTATGGTGAAATAAGTCAGTCAGAGAAAGACAGATATCATATGTTTTCACTCATAAGTGGATCTTGAGGAACTTAACAGAAGACCATGGGGGAAGGGAAGGGGGAAAAAAAAGTTACAAACAGAGAGGGAGGGAGGCAGACCATAAGAGACTCTTAAATACAGAGAACAAACTGAGGGTTAATGGGGGAGTGGGGGAGAAGGGAAAATGGATGATGGGCACTGAGGAAGGCACTTGTTGGGATGAGCACGGGGTGTTGTATGTTAGCGATGAACCACGGGAATCTACCCCAAAAACCAAAAGCACACTTTACACACTGTATGTTAGTCAATTTGACAGTAAATTTTATTTTTAAAAATAACAAATAATTAAAAATAAGGCCAAAAAATGAATCTACAATTACATAAGTATATAAAGTTTAATTAAAATAAAAATTTTAGGGGGCTCCAGGATGGCTCAGTCAGTTGGGCATCTAACTTCAGCTTGGGTTGTGATCTCATGGTTTTAGAGTTTGAGCCCATGTTGGGCTCTGTGCTGACAGCTCAGAGCCTGGAGCCTGCTTCAGATTCTGTGTGTCCCTCTTTCTCTGCCCCTGCCCCACTCGTGCTCTCTTTCTGTCTCAAAAATACATAAACATTAAAAGAAATAATAAAATAAAATAAAAATTTTTAAAGGATGGAGGGGTAAAGTATGTCACATGCGGCTGTTTTTAGGTTTACAGGCAGGCACCTTAGAAAGCAGGATAGTGATGAGAAAGGCAATTTGGCACAGGACACTCCTTACGTGCTCACTTCAGTCTCTAGCAGTAGCTTTAAGAGTATACAGAGTGCTCACCTATTTACAAGAGCACCAGTGATGACATGAATCAGGTCCCCACTAAACCTCAGATAGACTATGGAACTCCCTAGAACCTCCTTAATACAAGAATTTGGTTAAGTACCCTACTGGCAGAAGGGCTGATAGGTCTAAGGGATTTTAGTAACAAAGAAAAATCATGACCTTTAACCCAGTCCTATAAACTACTTCACTGACATTCACACAAATATCACTTTATCCTTAGTCATCATGATTCGACCTAGAAACAGCCCAAATGTGCACCAACAGGACAATTTACAAACTGTAGTGTAATCACACAATAGACTACCACTTAGTAGTAAAATGAAATGAAGTCGTGATACATACAAGCACATGAAAGAATCCATAGCATGCTGCCCAGGAAAAGAATCTCTAAAAACTCCAAAAAATATCTTCACTGATTCTGCAGAATTATTATTGACTCTTAAACTCATTCAACTCAGGATAGAGAACTGATTCACTACAAAATCCCTGGTAAATTCCAAGACAGTTAAATTAATTAAAATTAATTTGATTTGCCCAGGCACAAATTCTCTTTGTGAATTCTGAGCTTAGCGCAAAGAACTTTTTTTTCTTTAATCTGTAAGAAACATACTCACCAACTCTTCCTTTCTTGTGAATATGGCCAGGCATGATGCCAATTTTGCATTCTCCAGGCTGAAGGAAAGGAAATCACAGTTTCAGAAAAGTGAAAACAACAACCTGTAACTAATAAGTCATACACACAAACACACTTGGACTGACTCAAAACTAGTTAGCCTTGTGAAAGCCTAAATCCAGGCTTATTTTTGTTTTTACACTTACATTGATGACTCCAGGGCAGTTAGGCCCGATCAGCCTGGTCTTTCCCTGACGCAGCAGTTTGTGCTTGACCCGCACCATGTCCTGCTGTGGGATACCTTCAGTAATGCACACAACCAAGGGCATTTCCGCCTCAACAGCTTCATTGATGGCAGCAGCAGCAAAAGGAGGAGGAACATAAATGACAGAAGCTGTCGCTCCTGTCTGTTCTTTGGCCTGAAACATTAACCACGAAGCACTTTATTATGGGGAAAATTGTAAACACTGTAAAATAAATTCAATACCATGATTTTAATAATGTCTTGGGATCAGGAAAAGACACCACCAGGCGACACTGGATGTCTTCATTCTTCCCACTAACAAGATCACTATGCTGTCAGAAAAGAGCAGAACCAAGCGGGGCCTCCCCTCTGCCCCATTAGAATGCTGCTCTGAATTGGAAGGTTCTGGGATGACCCATTCTCTCAGGTGACGGCATGTCAGTGAACTTGAAGGTATGCCTGACTTGCGTTTGTGTACCCTCATTCCTGCGGCCATGTTTACTTTTGTTGCTCTACAAGACACCGTATCACCTACTCAGTACCAAACACCCTATACCTCCCCAGGAGCAAAAGAACTAGTAAGCCGCTGAGACTCAGAACTCACATCTCAAATGCCTGTTCAAAACATATCATACTTGATAAATGTTATCAAAAGACGTTGAAAATGATGTGTTTTTCTACACTCACAATTTTTACTTTAAATGCACATTAATTAAAATAAACTAAAATACAAATGCATAAATGGCCATAGAATGAGAATGTGGGTCAAATAAGCATTAGGGTCTATTCTACATCACCCCTCACAATGCAGAGCACTTAAAGACCATCAGTTTGACCATGGTTCTCTCTGTAGTCTTCACATATACGAATACAGATGTCTCCTTCTACCCAACTCTAGGTGTGGCCACATCTCTTCCACTGTAATGGAAGCTCCTTGAAGACAGAGATTGTTGGTGATCTCTGATTCTCCAAGAGAACCTGTTCTGTGAGAAGCCCTGCAAGAGGGCTCAAGACAGGTCTTGTTAAGGCCTCACCACAAGCCTGTATGCTTAGTATTTCCATCTACAAATTAAGATGCTGTGGCAAAGAGACAGTAAATAACTTACACAACAAGGTGGCATAACTAGGAAGTGAGTGGCAGAGCCAAGATTCAGATCTAAGTATCTCTGATTCCAAAGTGTCTGTTCTTTTCAGTTATAGCAGGCTGCCTTCCTAGAAATGTTAAAATATAACTTAATCAAGATATAAAGCAAAACCTTTGGGAAGCCTGTGTCATGGGATTTTACAAATGGAGAAGAATACTAGGCTATAGAACACACAGGTATAGCTCTTAGAAGGGGCAGAAGTAAAAGACAGTATCTTTCAGAATCATCCCTGAAGGATTCCCTATATCCCCAGACACTGAGGAGCTTTCTCTATGGCATCCCTAATAAAAAGTATCTTGACAATGACAGAAGAACAAAGTCAAAGGATGCTGACAGATGATCAACAAATGATGCCAGGGGTTAAAAATAATTTTTTTTTTTTTTTTTAAAAACTCGGTTCAAGGTGATCAGAGAAGGGGGTACAAAAAACAAAAAAAAACAAAAAACTAGGTTGGAACAAAAATTAGTCAGATCATAGGGATGTACGTATTTTTTGGAAAATATACCCTGCAGTTTTCTACCTCTTAAAGGCCACAAATACCATCAGAAGCTGGACTGTGACAACAGGGTCTGTGCTAACAAGCGATACTGGATGAAAGGTATCCATCCTGTTCATTCAGAAAGCTTTTTCTCAGTGCCAAACAGGTAAGAAATACAGTATCTGTCAAAGAACTTACAAAATGTTACAAATGTCATATCTATTTGTATCACAATGAATAATAAATGGGTTGCTTAGCAACAAAAACTTCCTTTAAAAGAAAGCAAAAAAAGGCCCATGAAAAAGTCAAATCTACCTACAGGAATTATGAAAACAGCTCTTCTCTCTATTTTGAGGTCGTGAAGTCAGCCATAAGAGAATTTAAAGCAAAAAGACTTTAAAATTCTTCTATAGAACATATGATTTTAACTATTTTTTTTTTTACTCTTTAAAGTACAACACACTTAAAACATACATATACACATATAGTACAACCTATTTTCAAGTTTATAGTAAAATGAAAATTCTGAATTTGAATTATGTTTTTTTCCTACATTTTAGGATTAAGAATATAAATTCACTTCAATTCGAAGTTGGTATTCTAAAAAGAGATTAAGTATAAATCTGTACTTTTAAAAAGTGTGATACTTGAAAACATGTCTTAAAACTCTTTTAAGAATATGGGGAGGGATGCATCTTTTATCACCAGTACATCGGTCCCAAGTAGTAAGTTTATTTTCTAGATATTTTTATTAAATAGGTGAGAATTTATACCATCGTTTCTTTTATAATGCTATTACTTTCCTATATATTCATGCAAGTGCAGAAAGAAAATGAAAGAATACACACTGACCTGAAATGAGCTCTCAAAAAAGGTAAAATCTGGGATGTGGAAAACACTATAAAATTTAACTTTACATGCTTTTATATCATCTGAAGTTTTACAATAAACAAATATTAATTTTGTAACACGGAATTAAAGTTTAGTTCAACATACTTTAAAAATGACTAAGAAAGCAGCAATTTGGGGAAGAGACTAGGGCTCTGTGATTTGTCAGTCTGACTTTAAAGCTCAGTTTGTTCACAGGCACAGCAAACTGCTTACCCTGAGCCATGCTAAGTCTACCACTTCTCAGCCACGAACTATGGGCAGGACCCTTAACCTCTCTGCATGTATCCTTGTCTTCAGAATGGGGATGGTGACAGCACCTGCACCTCACCGGTGGTGGCAAGGCCTGAATGAAGCAATGTATATAAAGCACGTAGCACAGTGCCTGGCAAAGAGCCCTTTCCCGGTAAGTGTTAGGGGGTGGAAGCTGACATCCTGGAGGAAGAGCAAGGAAAGGATTATAAGCCAAACAGAAGCCAACCTCAGCACTCCTCCCCTTACCAGCTCATATGAATGCCTATAAAGAAAATGACACTGGCTGTGGGGAAGACATCCTGAGTCTGGGTGACTAAATCGAACCTACTGGTTTCTACGTTACTGGATTTTAAAATAGCAAGTGACTCTCCTGAAAGGGACACAATTAAGATCTCTATCCAAAGTGTGCTTGCTCTTCTCCTGCTTTTCTTTATTAGCAAACTCAGTACCATTAATTACCTCCTTCACAGTATTAAAGACTGGTAAGCCCAGATGTGTCTTGCCTCCTTTCCCTGGCGTGGTTCCTCCAACTAGTTGGGTGCCATATTCCAGTGCCTGCTGGCTATGAAAGGTGCCCTGAGGGGAAAAAAAGCACAAGACTCATGAGAAAAGACAGGCTGGGAAGCCTAAAGGCAATCTTCAGCAACTTGGAAAAGAAAAACAAATAGGTTAACTATTTCCCAGAATGTGATAGTAACATATATCCAGCAGTCTCAACAACTTGCTAAACCCAGCTCTGAACCCTGAAACAATCCAGGCCTCTGCAAAGCCTAAAATAGGTGTTGTTTGGAGTCTTTAAAAAAAAATTTTTTTTAATGCTTATGCATTTTTGAGAGACAGAGCGCAAGTGGGGGTGGAGCAGAAAGAGGGAGACACAGAATCCGAAGCAGGCTCCAGGCTCTGACCTGTCAGCACAGAGCCCGACGTGGGGCTCGAACTCACAAACTGTGAGATCATAACGTGAGCTTAACTGATTGAGCCACCCAGGTGCCCGTTGTTTTTTTTTTTAAGGGGGCTCTCCCTTTATTCAATTTTCAAATTCGGCTGATGGTCAGAAACACCTGTGTGTTTACTTAAACTAACACCTCTTTTTCACTGTTCCCCAGCTCCTCACGTCCTCAGATCCCTCATTTATGCAGTTTAAAATCCATGGTCAATCATTATAAACACACAACAACCTTGGCTCTCTCTCACTTCAACTTACACATCTAACAAAATCACAATCTTGGCAAAATCCAGTTCCCTACCTACTCTAAAATCATACATGTGCAGTCAACCAGTAGCTGGAGAAAAAAAACAGAACCATGCTAATTGATCTCACTTCAAAATTCTGATCACTAACCTTAAGGCAAGCTTTTAATGCTGCCCAGCCAACATCCCGTAGTTCCCTATCCATTCACTCTCCCTCTTCAACCTCAGCACTACAGACATTTGGGTCCCGTGGATTCGTTGTTATGGAAAGTTGCTCTGTGCTTTGCACAATGTTTGGCAGCATCCCTGGCCTCTACTCAGTAGATTCCAGTACCACACCCTCCTCTCCACCCCACTCAGCTGTTGTGACAACCAAAAATGTCTCCATAAATTGAAAGACTATTTTTCACGAGGCTTCTAGGGCTCTGCCTCCCCTGGTTGTCCTCTTCTTTCTCTCTCTCCTTAGACCTCTCTTTTGCATCTAAATTTGGCCCCTGAGGATCTCATCCCTTATAATGGCAATAATCCATTTGGCGACTCCTCCCATACACACACACACACACACACACACACACACACACAACACACACACACACGTCCATACCCAACCCAAACCTTTTCTTTGAGCTCCAAACTCACACTGTCAACTGCCCACCTGACATTTCCACTTGGAGAACTAACTGGCAGGCATCTGAATGTGCTCAAAACCAAATTCCTGCCCACCCCCCACACCCCCCTCCCACTCCCCCCGATCTGGGTGAATGACAATTCCACTCCTAACAGATGCCAGATCAAAAGTACTGAAGTCATCCTTGATTCTCTTTTTCTTCTATCTCACATCAGACACATTATTGCCCTAACTTCAAAATATACCTGACAGTGTCTCATCCCTTCTACTGCTACCACCATGGTCTAAGTCACCATCAACTCTTGAAAGAATATTGCTCTTGGCTCCCTTTCATCTGTGGTCAACACGGCAGCCAGAATAATCCTGTTAAAACATAAGCAAGATCCTAACACTCCTCTGATCAAAACTCTCCAGTGGTTTTCCACTTCATTCACAGTCAAAACCAAACTCCTTATACGGGCCCGTAAGTCAACACTCGACCTGCATTCTCACATCGGAATTCCTTCACTGCCTGGCCTCATTTATTACTATTCTCCCACTGCTCATTTCACTCCAGTCACGTTGGCCTTGTGGCTACCACACACAACAGGCACACTCCTGCCTCACGGCCTTGCTGTCCCCTTTGCCTTGAATGCACTTCCCTTGATCCCCATCCACTTGCTTTGCTCTCACATCTCCCTTAGATCTTGACTCAGGTCAGGCTTCCCCTGACCACCTGACGTAAAATCCCCCCTTCCCCAACCTGAACACCACCACAACCCCACACACATACACACACTTCTACCTCTGGCTTATTTTTTCCAGAAAGCATTTAAACTCTCTAACAAACCACACAATTTACTCATTGGTTTTGTTGCCATGTTTTTCTCCCTCCCACCACTAAATATAAATTCTAAGAAGGCAGTGATTTCTTACTACTTTGTTCACTGAGAAATGGCACCTAAACCAACACAAGACATACAGTAAGCACTCAATAAACAATTGCTGAAATTGAATGGATCTATATGGTCATTCCATAGAGACCTAAACATGCTGACCCAACTACTCAAATTCTATTACAGGCATAATAATTGGGACTTCACAAGGGACTTTAGAAATCTCCTGATTCAACTTCTTCACTTTTCAAAATAGATAACTTAGACCCAAGCATGTTAACTAACTTGTCTAAAGTCAATGATGGAGTTTTGAAAAGAACCACAAACCAATGCTCTCTCTTTAAGCAGTGCTATTCAAAGTGTAGTTTCTAGACTCTAGCTGGTCTTCAGTGAGATAAACACAAAAAGAAAAAGAATAAAAAAATTACAAAAAACAAAGGAAAGAAAAATGAAAAAACAAGAAGAAAAAAATAAGTTAAAAAACAAAAATAAAAATGACAGTGTTTGCCAACTTTTATAGCAATATGATACTGTTGCAACTTTTCTTTTGCAAAAAATATTGGTCTGCATTAGATTGAAAACTAAAAGCAAACAAACACCCAAATTGGTCTTTCACTCTAGACAGCTTAAGAAGCACTGCCCTAGATTACTACTCTGTTAAACAAATTCAAATGGACTTATTTTTTAGTCCTAAGTAGGGCTAAAAGCTGTTAATAAGCTTATTTTCCTTAGTTTCCCCATTATCACCATCCAGGTAAGAATAGAAATAGTTTTAGGAGTTCAAATCCAGTACCAGAAATTCCACCTACTGGAAATGTGCATTGTTGAAATCCACTCTGAAATACAAATATTCCTCATTCATATGTGGAACAATGTATATGCCAAAAAAAGAACTAATGAGACAAAACATAGATTTCCTATGAAGATAAACTCAAAATTTCAGACTTCATTGTTATCTCTATAATAACAGAATCTTAACTAATATGAGACAAGTAAGGTTCCCAATTACTTAAAAAAAAAAAAAAAAGTAAATGAGAAACAATGCAATTGCAAGTAACTGAAAGACACTGAAACCACCTTGGCTTTCAATATTTAGGCAAACTATCACTTAATTCAGGAAGCACAGATAGTTTCAAATATTACTTATACCATGGACAACTGTTCTTTTAAAAAAAGGTCATAGGATAAGATGTCATAGGATCATAAAGAGTTTAGTAAACAAAAACATCATATATAATAAACTAATGCAGAGAATTTGGATTAATCAAACATTTGATTATATGCTAACACAATTAATATATAACCAAAAGAGGACTGAAAATGATTTTAATTGGCTGAGGAGTGATAAAGTGTACTTCAAATCTTAGGTGAGCATCAGCTTTCTTTTTTTTTTAATGTTTTTATTTATTTTTTAGACAGAGAGACAGAGCATGAGGAGGGGAGGGGCAGAGAGAAGGGGAGACACAGAAGCTGAAGCAGGCTCCAGGCTCTGAGCTGCCAGCACAGAGCCCGACGCGGGGCTCAAACTCACGAACCGCGAGATCATGACCTGATCCGAAGCTGGACGCTTAACCAACTGAGCCACCCAGGCGCCCCGAGCATGAGCTTTCTTTAGAATACATATACATGGAAGTTAATACTCATAAAATTTATGGTTATCAGAATAAATAAACCAATTTTACCTAGGAACAAAATTTAAAGGTTTCAGGTGTTCCTTTTTTTTTTTTTTGATGTGGATTTTTTTTTTTTAAGATAGTAGAGGAATAGAAGGTCCAGTTATTTCAAGAAAATAACTCATTTTTGTGCCAATAATTTCAGAAAAAAAGTAAAAAAGCAAAAGGACATTTTGTATCAAAAACCTTCTAACCAAGTTCATTTTTTAAAAAAACCCAAACCTATGGAATTTTAAAGCAATTTGTAAGTACTTTACTTTTATTTTTTTTATAATTTGTTTATTTTTTAAATTTACATCCAAGTTTGTTAGCATACAGTGCAACGATTTCAGGAGTAGATTCCTTAATACCCCTTACCCATTTAGCCCATCCCCCCTCCCACAATCCCTCCAACAACCCTCTGTTTGTTCTCTATATTTAAGGGTCTCTTATATTTTGTCCCCCTCCCTGTTTTTGTATTATTTTTGCTTCCTTTCCCTTATGTTCCCTATCTGTTTTGTATCCTTAATTCTTTAAATGGGTGAAGTCATATATTTGTCTTTCTCTGACTAATTTCACTTAGCATGATACCCTCTAGTTCCATCCACGTAGTTGCAAATGGCAAGATTTCATTCTTTTTGATTGCCAAGTAATATTCCATTGTATATATATACCACATCTTCTTTATCCATTCATCCATCGATGGACATTTGGGCTCTTTCCATACTTTGGCTATTGTCAATACCTATAAACTTTGGGGTGCACGTGCCCTTCTGAAACAGCACACCTGTATCCCTTGGGTAAATACCTACTAGTGCAATTGCTGGGTCATAGGGTAGTTCTATTTTTAATTTTTTGAGGAACCTCCATACTGTTTTCCAGAGTGGCTGCACCAGTTTGCATCCCCACCACCAGTGCAAAAGAGATCCTCTTTCTCCACATCCTTGCCAACATCTGTTGTTGCCTGAGTTGTTATATTAGCCATTCTGACAGGTGTGAGGTGGTATCTCATTGTGGTTTTGATTTGTATTTCCCTGATGATGAGCATTTTTTCATGTGTTGGTTGGCCACTTGGATGTCTTCTTTGGAGAAGTGTCTATTCAAGTCTTTTGCCCATTTCTTCACTGGATTATTTGTTTTTTGGGTGTTGAGTTTGGTAAATTCTTTATAGATTTTGGATACTAACCCTTTATCTGATATGTCATTTGCCAATATCTTTTCCCATTCCTTTTAGTTTTGCTAGTTGTTTCCTTCACTCTGCAGAAGCTTTTTATTTTGATGAGGTCCCAATAGTTCATTTTTGCTTTTGTTTCCCTTGCCTCCAGAACCGTGTTGAGTAATAAGTTGCTACAGCTGAGGTCAAAGAGGTTTTTACCTGTTTTCTCCTTGAAGATTTTGATGGCTTCCTGTCTTACATTTAGATCTTTCACTCTTTTTGAGTATTTTTGTGTACGGTGTAAGAAAGTGGTCCAGGTTCATTTTTCCGCATGTCGCTGTCCAGTTGTCCCAGCACCTTTTACTGAACAGACTGTCTTTATTCTGCTGGATATTCTTCCCTGCTTTGTCAAAGAGTAGTTGGCCATACATTTGTGGGTCCATTTCTGGGTTCTCTATTCTGTTCCATTGATCTGAGTGTCTGTTCTTGTGCTAATACCATACTGTCTTGATGATTACAGCTCTGTAGTATAGCTTGAAGTCTGGGATTGTGATGCCTCCTGCTTTGGTTTTCTTTTTCATGATTGCTTTGGCTATTTGGGGTCTTTTCTGGTTCCATGCGAATTTTAGGATTGTTTGTTCTAGCTCTGTGAAGAATGCTGGTGTTATTTTGTTAGGGATTGCATTGAATATGTAGATTGCTTTGGATAGTGTTGACATTTTAACAATATTTGTTCTTCCTATCCAGGAGCATGGAATCTTTTTCCATTTTTTTGTGTCTTCTTCAATTTCTTTCATAAGCTTTCTATAGTTTTCAGTGTGTATTTGAATATTTAGGTATAATCCTATAGATCAAGGGTTGGAACACTATGGCTTGAAGGTATGGTCTGCCACTAGTTTTAAAACTGTTTTACTGGTATACAACCATGCCCATTCATTGACATATTATCTATAGCTGCTTTTGCTGTTATTACAATGTCATTGAGTAGTTGTGAGAGAGACTGTGTGGCCCACTAAGTCTAATGTTTATAATCTGGTCCTTTCCAGAATAAACTTGACAACTCCTACCCTAGATTACCAAAATGGCAGAGAATAGACATGACAATTCTTTTAATTACAGAAAAATCATTAACTTTTAAATCACACACAAAAAGTCATTAACTGCTTTTATCTTGCCATATCTTCTTTTAAGAATGAAAGGGATACTATGGGTTAAGACTCATGGCTATCTTCTAATTGACTTGGTAGTATTCCTTTATTTTAAAAACATCTGCATCTATTATGATGGAACTATAAATTTGTATAAATGTTTTAAAGGGTAATTTATCAATAGCTATTAAAATTTTAAATACACAGAATCTTAACACTCAATTTTTCTTTTATGAATCTACTTTATAGACATATAAATGTAGAATATGCATTACAGCGTAGAATGATAGGAAGGCAGGAAAGGAGATTCTTATGTTGCATCTTATTGTGGAATCACATTGCACATATATTTAAAACTTTGGCAAATTCTAGGATGTAAGCAGGGGTAGGGAGAGACAATGAATAAGTGAATGAGAATAAATTAAAACACTTCAGGCAATTTTGCCTGCTAGCTCCCTTGAAGACCATTTGCCCACAGAGAGTCCAAAATGAGAAAAGTAGGTTGCTGATTCTTCCGCATATCTCAGTTCCCAGGAGCTTCTCTGGGCATAAGCATTTCCCCACACTGATCTGTGTTTAACTGTGCATGTTTTTTGCAAAAGGCCTAAACACACGCCATCTACTTTACCTAGTAGTCAATTAAAGAAACAGTAATCTATTCCAGTGCTGGGGGAAAACCAGTGGTGTTAAACTGGCTGAAAGAGAGTATGTGGGTTTCTAACATCATGTGCTCCTGGTAAGGGACTGTCAAGGTAAGTTTAAACAGAGTTTTCATCTTATAGGCTGACTATAGTACCCAGCCCCACCGCCCCCCACCACCAACACCAAGATATAATTCCATCGCTGTACTGTATGCTTTTCTGCAACAATCATATATTATAACTTTTGTGATATTAAAACATAGAAGAGAGTTTAAAATGTTTTTGTATATGTAGTATGCATCTTTATAAAACATCTTGACACGTACCTGCTTACCGGTGAAACCCTGGCAAATAACCTTCGTATTTTTATCAACATAGAGATGTTTCCGGGAAGCTATATAGGAACAATGCCGAATTCCATTCTGTTGCCCTGAAAAGTAAAGAAAATATGACACATTATAATTTCTCCAAACTATTGGACCATGAATTGAACTTAGTGACACACACACACAAGAAAACAAACAAAAAAACACAACCACCCCAAACCCTCTAATACAGGAGCTATCTTGTGATCATGGAAACTTTAAGTGACACACAAAGACAATAGAAACAGAGAAACAAACAAAAAAGGACACTGTTCTCTTCTCCAGTATCCCCTCTACCAAGAACCACAATCTTGTATCCTTTTCTAAATGTATAAAGAAAAGCTTAAGTTTAGAATTTTCATTCCCCAAAGACAAATGGCTCAAATTAAATCCAGGGACCAGGTATCATTTGTACTAATAATGTTTGCTAAACAGCCACATGCTTTGCCCATTTTACTCAACCTTTTTTTTTTTTAAGTTTCCTTATTTTTTTAGTAATCTCTACACCCAGTGTGAGGCTCGAACTCACAACCCCGAGATCAAGAGTCACATGCTCTTCCGACTAAGCCAGGCAGATGCCCCTTCCTTACCCAATCTGTTAAAGCCCAACATCTATAAATAACAGGTGAGTGAAGAGGCACACTTTGTTAGGAGAGCTTGTAAGAACTACTCTGCAAGTCATTCCCCAAAATAACATTAAATATTAACATTAAATGTTAACATTCAATCTTAAGTCAGAGATAAAACTTGTCTAATACACAACCAAAGGTTACTCAATTTGGTATCTTCTGATGTAAGACACCAGACCTTACATATAGAAGAAACAGAGAAAATGAAATAAATAAGCAGATGAGAGAAGAAAATGTAAAAAATATCTAAGTTATTTTCAGCAAACTACCTCAATGAAAACTGATAAATCTCTTTAGTTACTAATACCAGCTCCCGTATTTCACAAGTCAGCAGAAAGTAAAGCACTGATGAAATAAAAGTGTGGGCTACTCTCTGACTACTTTAAACCTTCATTATAGCCCCAACTTGCTGTCTCTGTGGCCCATCCCTGGCCCTTTTGAAGTGTCAGGCCATCCTCTTACCATTGAATTAACCCATAGAAGCTAACTCTAGAAAAGAACATCTTATGACATATTTGTTCAGAGTCTACTCCATGCTTTCTGTTTTGAATCGCTGCCTCTTGCCCTCCTAAATCCTCAGACCTTAGGTTCCATAACTGATCTGTATCTGGCCCTTTGGGTATCTCTTGAGCAGTCTTCAACTCCTGTGCATACCTCAGTTTCTAAAAACTTTGAATTTTGGAATCCCTTGTACCTCCAGGGAAGAGACAGGCCAAGATTCACCCTTCTCAACTGGGAGAGGAGTGTTCTATGTGCACACAGATCGGCTGGGTAACAGAGAGCTGCATTTTTGAACTGGAGTATGCTGAACAAGGGACCATTAGGGGGCACTGAGGGTCAAGTCCTGCCACAGTGGGCACAGCCAAGCACCTGAACCTAGGACAGCAGACCCTACAAAGGGAATTTGCAGCCTCAGGGCTCACCCTAGCCAGTGCTGTCACTTAAGACCCATTCTTGCCAATGGCTCCATTCTCACAACTGGAGACCCACAACCACTATACTTGCGGAAGTATTCCCACTGCTATTCCTGACAGAATCTGCTTCACCAGTCCTTTCTATTCCTGGAATCTTCAATACATGGTCCACCATCAGGAATTTTCAGACAGGATAACAGATTCGATTACAAGATCAAATTATAAGATCAGGGTATCTGGAGTGCATACTTGCTAAAAGGCAATACTTGCTTTTTGAAGGTAAAGCTGGGCCCTCCACAAGAATTCTTATACTCACTCTTAAGAAAGGAGAAATCAGACAGTTCACCTCTCCATCCACAGGAGCAGGAGTGGCCCTATCACCCCGAGAAAAGACAAGTCTGCCTACATCCATAAAGCATGGGCTCAACAGCAGAACAACTAAGATCACTATCTTCTTCTTCTTCTACTCCAGACCTCCTAGATCTATGGAGCTTAAGACTTCACAACCCAAGATCTCTGGTGCCCACAAAAACTGCATCAGAAAGTGTGATGAAGAGCAGCTGACCTTACAGTTTCCTAGCCCTTTGGTATTGCTCAGCCTGTGCAGTTGACCTTGACATTCTAAACCTCTGGTGAAGTCGATCTTGGGAGATCTGCCATGCATATGTGTGGGCATGTGTGTGCACGTGTGCATGGGATCTCTCATCTACTGTATGAGCCCACGCTCATATAGATGTAACTGCAGCTAAGCTATAATAGACTATCATGACCTTTGAGCCAAATCTAAAATATATGTTTGAACACAAGAAATTCCCGATATTTTGCCCTAACAAGAAACCTACATGATGCCAGACAAGGTGTCACCGGTACTGAAATGAGGATGCTAGAATAATCAAGCACATACCCTAGTTCCTGGAGTTGTCATCATTCATTTATTCAGTCAACACTGTGGATCACCTATGCCAAGCCACAATGCCAAGTATCAAGGATAAAGTGTTGAATAAGAGTCTCAGCCCTCAAGAGACCCACAATTCACCTGAACTTCACCTGAACTGACATAAAGCGGGCCAGAAGTACAGCTGAAAAGTACTGTGGTAGGAACAGGCCTTGGACATCTGGGGTAGATAAACTCTCCTGTCCCAACTCAGTCTGTGTATATTGGGGGGCAGGGGAGGGTTTGGGGCTGGGAGGTCAGAGAGGATAGGGTTAAGGGATGGATTCCTCACTGGGGCTACCTCCAAAATGAGCCCCAGACTACCAGCAGTTCACACCTAAAATCTCTGCTAATTTATTGACTTCCAACCTCCTAAAGAAGTAGAGGGTTGTATGGTTCCCGGCAATGGCTGTAATCTCTCCGCAACTAAAAACTCTCTTCACATCTGCCCTAATTCTAGCCCATGCAACCCCCTGGCCTCAGATCATCTAACCAGACATGTGCACCTGCATAGTAAAGATCAACATGTCACAGGAGATCCCAGATAAGGAACCACTGACTACTATATGCCTCTTTTTCCAAAATACTGCTCCAGGACATGTAGGTCAACTGAATGAGAGATGCTAGCAATCAAAACAGCCTCTGAAACTCAAAGGAAAACCTGAGGCGCCCCAGCAAGCCATGATAGTGGTACTCCATAACCACCAAAAATGCTCTTTTAATCCCAGAAACTCACCCCACCCCAGAGGAGCCTACCCTATCTCTGGCCTTTTATACCAAGCACATTCTCCCAGATACCATGGCTGTGAGAAGGACCTAAATACAGAGGCTGACTGTACTTCATAGTTCTCCTCACCTTCATCTGTGCCTCCTCTACAGCTTCAGGATGGAAATAATGCAAAATATGCTTACATTCCAAGCAAAACTCACCGAAGTCTTACTTCTATCATTCTTTTCCTCATCCTTTCCTACTTTATAATATCATGGCCCAGAATCGCAGGCTGGAGGCTCCCCAAGAAAGCAGCCTCTCCTCATCCCCACTCCTGAACCTCTTTCCCTTCCTTCGCACAATCCCACCGATCTCTTTCATTTGGCCTGGCAGAGAGCAAGCGACTAGCTACTGTAAACATTAAATCTGTCAGACCAGCTCTATGCATGTTCTTTCCCTACTTGATTACCTCTCCACTCAAACCATCAATCAAACGCCCAAAGTAATGAAAAATAGTCTATTCTACTTCTGCTGAAGAAAGCAAAGTGGTTTACAGCACAGATCTTCAATTGTCCGTCCACCACTAAAAGGTGCTCAGTCACATTTTGGTTTTAAATGCGAACCTGACCTCTATAAAACTACCAAATAACTAGAGAAAGCGATTTCGTAAGGTTAAATCAAGAACACAAGGCATACACGAGTGGTCCCACCATCTTGCAAATACCTTTCACCTTTCAATTAAGAGAGTCAATGGTACTCAACTCCCTGAGAATTTCACTTGCATTAATTCATGTAAGTTCACATTTAAATAAAACATTGGACAGTGAGGAATCCTTAAGTCTTCACATGACATTCATGACTTGTGAATATAATGGGGCGTGTTTAGGGGATCTGAGATTAAGAAGAATGGAACCTGCAAACACTTTCATGTGGTATACAATACTTATGCCACACACTATGTACGGATGGGTGCACACAATCTGCTACTTTGTTTACTGCCTTATTTCTCAGAAAAATTATTTAAGGTTAAATTTAGTTCAAGATTATTTCAAGTACCATCTAAATACTTTAGAACTTCTAACTGTAAATGCCATGACTATAAGGCCCGTGTCTTGTATACCATAGTGTCTCCCATATGGTAAAGTGCCTTACAGAGTCGCGGTACAACATATGTTCACTGAATTTCAGGACAAGAGACAGGGTCTATAAAAAACACACCTCTATCAAGCTAAATGTCACAAGTTCCATCTCATTTTTCCTACTTAACAGGAAAGAAGGGGAGAAAAACCTACATCCATTTTTGTACACGCAAAGATCACAGGTTTCCCTAAAATTCTTCTAAATATTGCACAGAAGTCCAGCCCTAAATGCTGCTAGCAGTCCTCAAAGCTTTTATCTTAATCTAGTACAAATTCCATACTAACCTTTTTTTTTTTTATTAAAGCAAATAGAATCCAGATGCAGTAATGTGATGTAAATAGACTATTTCACAACAGGAAAAAAGAAAGAGCTTAAAGCAAAACATACCATAAGTAGAGATAAGGCAGTGACAGACCAGGAAGTGTTTTCATAACACATTAACAGACAAGGAATTAACTTCAGCAACATGAAGCACCAACAAGGTAGAGACCAAAGCCTAACAGAAAAATGGATAATGGCCATGAACAAGAAACACAACTAAAGACAGACAAATGGTATATCAACAGATGATGAGCTACCTAACTTAACTAATGTTAAGAAAATGAGCATTTTAGGGGCACCTGGGTTGCTCAGTCAGTTGAGGGTCTGGATCTTGATTTCAGCTCAGGTCATGATCTCACGGTTCATGAGATCAAGCCCCAGGCCGGGCTCTGCACTGACACCAGAGTCTTCTTGGGATTCCCTCTGTCTCTCCCATGCTTACATGTGCACACCTACACACAGTCTCTCTCTCAGTCTCTCTCTCTCTCTCAAAATAAATAAATAAACATTACCGAAAGAAAGAAAGAAAGAAAGAAAGAAAGAAAGAAAGAAAGAAAGAAAGAAAGAAAATGAGTGATTTAAATTACATATTAGGGCAGCAGGAAGGCCTGAGGTTCGCCACCAGGAAGAATTTCCCAATGGTGAAGGCTGCAGCTCCCACACCTTGGGCCATCTCCAGGGAACGTGGTGGTGATGCCTTCTCTCCAGGTTCTTAGAAATCGGGCGGCCTAACCTTGGGACTGCATCCCAGGAGTGTCTGAAAAGGGCTCTAAGGAAACAGAAAGGCCTAGGCTTGAGTTCATGCTCTGCTGATCACCAGCCATCGACCTGGGACAGATCTTTTGATCTCCCTTAACCTCAGTCTTCCCAACTGTAAATAGAATAACAGCTGCCCACAAGGATTCTATGATGTTGTTATGAGATGATGCTTGTAAAATGGGTAGCAAAGTGGCCGGTATGCTCCCCAAACTGGGTTAACATCCTACATGAACACAAAGGTAAGTCATATAATTCATATTTTAAGATAAGTCCAATGAGAAATGTTTCATATATGTCCTCATGCATATCCTATATATGTTTATCTGTAAATATACTAATCCATGTCTACAAATATTATGTAGTATATACACATATACTTGTAACTTTTTACCCTATGAAACATTTTTAAAGGTGCAGCCTCACTGTGAGAAAAATGGGGATAGTAATATTATGTGCCTCATAGGCAATATGAGAATTAAATGAGTTCATAATATAAAGAGCACGTAGAATGATGCCTACGGTATAGCAAGTGTTATTTCACTCTTCGCTATCTATATCATTATGATTATCAATGCAGAATGAGAAGACCACACTGCTCTGAGGTGTTCTTTGTGCCAAGCTATCTGCCAGGTACTAGGGATTCAGAAGCCAACAAGATGGGCTCGGGTCCTACCCACAAGAAGAGTCCTACCCTGTAAGACAGCTAAACATTAAACAAAGAAACACAAAACTACATGAGTTGCACTGTAACAAAGGCTATGGAGGAAAGGGGCTGAGTAATGAGAGGGATGTGCCTTCAACAAGGGTGATAAATTTGTATCATCCAGTTAGCCACATGCTGAGTCCTCTTCCCCAAAGAGAGCAACCACATCATTTATGAAATGGCTGTGGGATGCATGATGAACCTATGGCCAGAGAGTGCCTGTCCAGATGGGACTCAAACCATAGCCTTTTTGACCACTCCCATGCTCCCAACCAATAATCAGAGACTCTGTTCATTAAAATACTCCTCTTCCACTGTTAAAAACTGAGAACAAACTGAGGGTTGATGGGGGGTGGGAGGGAGGGCAGGGTGGGTGATGGGTATTGAGGAGGGCACCTTTTGGGATGAGCACTGGGTGTTGTATGGAAACCAATTTGACAGTAAATTTCATATATTAAAAAAATAAATAAATAAATAAATAAACTTAAAAAAAAAATACTCCTCTTCCAAATTACCTCACAAACTGGGTTCCTTGTTACTCATTTATTCATGCATGCACTTATGAATTTAATAAATGGATATTTACCAATGGCATATTATATATATGTATAAAATATATACACTATCGTGGTCCCTGCCTATAGAACTTTATAGCAGAGTAACTCGGCAGCTGCTAACTCCCAAACCCCAAACAATCCACTACTCAAATGTGAAATTACATATTCATTTAATATTTACTTACAAATGAAGCTTAGCTGGCCAAAAGTGCCATATTTCATCAAATCTAAAATACTACTGAAGTACTATTAAGAACTAATAAGAGAGAAAAAATGCTGCCAATTTATTGTAGATATGCTCAATTATAAGACACATCTCAATTTTAGAAATATTATAATGTAATAAAAGGGGGGGGGGCTATAGCAACAACACTCCTGTCCTTTGGTAAAACGAGACTGTTTTCCTATACTTACGGAAATTATTTTGAACATCCCCAATTATGCTTCTCTGGAAAAATGAATTTGAGGTCAGAAAATCACATTACTTCCTCATGGCTATGCTGGTACACTTAGATGAAGACCATTTCATATTTCTCAAATAGAGATTTGCTTCTCAGATGCAATGGCAACAGATACTAATATCAGAAACATCACTGCTGAGGGTCCCCTTTCCCCAACTACACTTCCGAATATTTGCCTGATTCCAAAATCAGCTTACACAACTTGGCAAACACATGAAAAAGGCAGGTGGCATCTTTGAGCAGGGTAGTCACCTCAGCAAAACAACAAGGCTGCCAAAAATGAAAAAAGAATGAAAATTAAAAAGAAAAAGAGGGGCGCCTGAGTGGCTCAGTTGGTTGAACATCCGACTCGTGGTTTCAGCTCAGGTCATGATCCCAGGGTTATGGGATCGAGCCCTGCATCAGGCACTGGCATTGGGCATGGAGACTGCTTAAGATTCTTTCTCTCTGCCCCTCTCCCCGGCTTGAGCTCTCGAAAGAAAAGAAAAGAAAAGAAAAGAAAAGAAAAGAAAAGAAAAGAAAAGAAAAGAAAAAAAGAAAGAAAGAAAGAAAGAAAGAAAGAAAGAAAGAAAGAAAGACAAGAAGAAAAGAAAAAAAGAACACCACAGACCACAGCTTCAGAAGGGAACTATAGTGTCACAAAGCATGTACTAGTAAAAAGAATACTACAGAGTCAGAAAACCTGAGTTCTAATATCCATTCTGATATTGGGCAGGAAACTTTCTGAGTTTATTGCCTCATTTGCCAAATAAAGACATGACACCAGTTGGATTGTAAAGTTCACTTTCTGGCATTAAAATACCATAATTCAGGGACTAAAAATACTGCCTCCTGTTCCCTATTTATTCTACAAGACCCAACCTACAGGAATCCTTGGCTTGTGTTTAAAATGACCTTGTAGGAGCCCCTGGGTGGCTCAGTTGGTTAAGCGTCCGACCTCGGCTCGGGTCATTATCTCGCGGTCCGTGAGTTTGAGCCCCGTGTCGGGCTCTGTGCTGACCGCTCAGAGCCTGGAGCCTGTTTTGGATTCTGTATCTCCCTCTCTCTCTGACCCTCCCCCATTCATGCTCTGTCTCTCTCTGTCTCAAAAATAAATAAACATTAATAAAAATAAAAATAAAAATAAAATGACCTTGCATAGCTTTGTGTTTCTTGAAACACTTTACTAACTCAACTTCAAATGTGCTTATAAAATCGTTAAACTGGCTCATGGAAGAAACTTTCCTTATTTTTCATTTTATTTTCTTTCCTCACTTCAACTGGATTCTTTCCCTTTTTTCATAAACTATAAAACTGGTTTATTCTTGCTTTGTTCTTTGGGTTGTTTGGGCTCAAAAATTTCTAAACATTCCAACAGGGCTCTGGAAGACACCCACAAAGTGTTTGAGTTGGTTTTTTTTTTTGTTTGTTTTTTTCCTAAAGCAAATCAATATTGCAACACTTGCGACCTTCAGCACAAATGTACCCTTCAGTTGCTACTGAAACTTAAGAGGACAGAGGAAACAAAATTCTCTAGCATCTCTAGTTCTATTACTAACCTCAGAGCATAAATAAGTTCTGACCACGCTAAAAAAAAAAGTTTGCTAGGTGGAACTGTTGTGGCTGCTGTTTTACTAGTGAAAGTGGAAATGGGTTTAAAAATGTGGCCTGAGTAGATTTGGAGGATTTAGAGGGATTTCTGCACTAAACACTATAGTCTGTAACCCCTCTAATATAGGAGATAAATTAGTTTAGATCTCAGACTCTCAGATTCTTAATAACAGATTGATCACATGACTAGGATAAATGAAGACCATTTGAGCAACAGAAAACTACACCTGATGGTTTTTTAAGGCCCTGTGTAGGAAAAAAGAGCTCCCAGTTCTGTGAGCAAAGGGTTACTAAATATTGGTAAGCGTGGATTAAAGATCCTGATTCTTTAGACACTTCTCTTAAGACTCTCCTCCTACTAAGACAGCAGACCTACCTGAGGCTAGGATTTTTCAGAAACTCAGAGGAGCAGGACCCCAGGTGAGAATGACATGGCTATAATTAATCCCTTTTTCTCTTCTGCTTACAATACATTCAACTGTCCTTTAAATTATACACAAGAATCTCCAGAAAACTTTCCCAAATAAACCCAACTTTTTCCTACTTGCCAAAGTTATCTAGCCAGATGTTTGTCCTACCAGATGTGGTCTGGTTAAGGAAGTGTAGCTATTAAGTGCATACTCCTCCTCCCACACTTTTGGAATGTAATCTTCTCAAGAAATGAATTAAGTCTTGTCCAATACTCAGTACAAACCGAATTAGGAGTGAAGTGTAAGAAAGGAAGAATAAAACTATCGCTGAGTGTGTATTACATCCCGGGTACCTTATATAAATTGTTTCAATAATTCTGCACAGTGAGCCCAGATTATCCTGTACTTCATCATTTCCAGGATGCACATTCTTTCACTTTTCAAGATGTTTTAAATCTGGATGCATCTGACAACTCATAATGGCATGGCACAATTTTAATTAGCAATCATTTTCTACTGTTAGTAGTAGACAAAATAATCACCATACAAGTGATGATGTCTCATTCATTAAAATATTATTTTCATGGGATTGGAAACAGAAATTGAGAAGCAGATTCAGAAAAGTGCCTAGGGTTACTACACAGACTGTAAGGGACTAACCAGACTTCAAATGTGATATGGTTAATTTCAAAGTCTCTTCCTATACAGTCAACCTAACACAGAGACTTTGAACACAGCAAGAATTTTCAATAGTCAGCATTACTCAAAGACTAGCAACCTTGGGTATTAAATTTTCAGGAACCGAGGAGTCCACACCGCCTGGTGGAGACACTGCAAATAGTTGGTTAAGGTACCAGCCAAACCTAAACTTCTAGGAGTCTTCTGGGTTATGCTGACTCTGGGGTGCAGAACCCAGCTTTCTGCTAAGTCTACAATCTACAGGGAAAAAACAAAAACAAAACCAAAAACAAGCGGCAGCCTTACTCCCTCTCCCCAATTTGCTGAGACATTCTTCCCCCATCTCTCAATCTAGACGCTCAACTCTCCCAGCTGAGTTCATCCTGGACCACCTCACCTCTCACTCCCAAATAGGGGCAGTCTAGATGCCGCCCCCATCCGGCCATTCATCGCGGGCGCTAGAGCATGCCCCCAGGTCTGCAGGGCTCCCAGACCCGAATCCTGGCTCGGCCACCCTACTTAGGCCAGCAGCCCAAGTCACGCCCCCCCACCCCACAAAGCTCCAGCAAAGCTCCTTCCGCCCCAGGAGGTCCCCGACGTGGGGCCGCACTCTCGCGGCTCCCAGGCCCCCGCTGAGGTCCGGCCCCGGAGGGCCCAGCCACGGCCTGGGCCGGGACGTTGGGCCCGGCGAGGCCAGGAACTCTCGGAGACCTGGAGGAGAGAGTCTCGGCTGGACTCACGGAGGAAGGAGCGCGACAGGAGGCGGGCGGCTGCCAGGCAGCTGCTGCCAGAGGCCATGGTCGCAGTGACAGCGGCAGCGGCAAGAGCTGCGGTCATCCACCAATGACACTCCCAGGCCCCCGGGGACCTGGTAGGGGCCGAGGCTCGAAGAGGAAATGGGTGGCCATGGCAGTCGCCTAAATGAATATTCCGCCGCAGAGACTTCGCCAAACATTGGACACAGTAGGTAGAGGGGAAAAGAGGTCTCTTAACGGAGAAGAGGACATTAACTCAGCTGCTCCCCGGAAATGTGGCTTTAATTCAACATTAATTACAACGGCAACTTAGGAAAAACCTCACGCGAGGCCGGTCGGCGCATGGCATTGTGGGAAATGTAGTTTGGTGGCCTCGACTTGTTTGTGGTTTAGGTGGAGGCGTGCGGGAGGGGAAGCGAGCGGGAAAGGGGATACTCAGACCCAGGAGATGGGGTGGCAAGAGGAATGAAGTGCGAAGAGCAGTGCAGAACTTTCCGTATCCTTAAACCAATCTGGACCTTCGTTTATCTCGGCTGGCATACGGAGAGGCCAATATTATTCCTCACCACATACCCTTGTGAGGACCTGGAAGAATTACCGATGGTAACAATGTGAGTTCATGCTATTGTCCAGTGAAGGTAAGGAAATGACGAGAAAGACCAAAAACTACCTTACTGACACTTAATTTCTTGGAATATGGATCTTTTGGTCAAACAAGCTATCATACAGCCTTTGACTAGCACTAAGTGAATGAGTGACTCTTCCCTGGGGATCCTGGAACATTGAAGTTATAGATCAAATGTGACTGCTCCTTTTTAAACAAACCTGTCATTCCTGTAAGTGGTTTAGAAGGAAACTCAGAGTCCAAGAGTCAAAGAGTAAACAGATAAAGTAATCTCTCTCCCGGCTTCCAAACATGATCTGAGGTTCCTTGTCATTCTCATCAATAGAATTATGATAATTTACTGACGTAGTAATTACAATTTATACTGAGCTATGCGATGTATGAGTAGGATTACCCAACAGAGATTTCCCAATATTTCTTCTAGGATCCAGATATTGTCAGTCCTGGGTTGGACTTGTCTACTCACAAATCCCTCCCTTATCTAATGTGTTATGTTCTTGCGATCATGTATTTAAATAGTATCAGTGGTGGGGTGCCTGGGTGGCTCACCCCACCCAGATTGAGCCAAGGACTCTTGATTTTGACTTAGGTCATGATCCCAGGGTCATGAGGTCAAGCCCCACTCTGGCTCGGCACTGAGCGTGGAGTCTGCTTAAGATTCTTTCCCTCCCTCTACCCCTATCCACCTGCCCATCAAATGAAATAAAATAAACAGTGGTTTCCAAATAGGTCTAGTATGAAGACTCATTTTCAAGAGCAAAGTTCTTCCTAAACATTTACATGATGATAGTTATGTTTTTAGTTTTATTTAGTTGGTAAAATGCATGATGACAAAAAATAGAATTCTGGTATGATTGTAATGAATTTTTATTCCCACAAGACACAGATTTTAGCTTGTTTTGTACACTGATGTATCCTCAGCATCTAGAACAATGGCTGGCACAAAAAGAGAACTCATTATTTGTTGAGCATTATTTCTTGAATTGACAGATAAGAAATAGCATATACATTTATTTATTGAATCCACACACAAAGTTTGATGGTGTTTCAATCATTCAGAATAACTACACCTCTGCCCCAATTCTATAGCTCATTGATAGGAGACAGTTGCACTAGACACTAACTGTACTACCTATTTTTATATGCACAGTATCAGGATACTGTGCAGATGGGGTTCCCTAGATTGGTTTTGGAGTCAGACAGATCTGGATTCAAATTCCCATACTGTTGTGGGCTGTGTGACCTCTGGTTTTTCTCACTGAGATGGGTATGAAAATCCCTGTCTCATAATAGTGTTGTGAGCAGTTAATGCTCTTTGTACCTTATAAACATTCAGTAAATGGTAGTTATTATCATTAAAGATAAGAACTTTCATCTTCACATGGCAGGATGATGTCTTGAAGTTCCACCAGATGTGGAATAGGACATTTCCATGTGTGTCCAAACTTTGGCTAAAGCCCCAAAGATGAGGAAAAAGGCCATAAGTAACTCCACATTCTAAGGAGGAAAGCCTAGGAGATACCTCCCTCAAGATTGTAATAAGAGTAGGACAGAATTGTTTTTGGATTCTCCCACTCACACCCTAGCAACTCAAATAAGCAAAAGACTGGAATTCATTGAATGAGGGAATTCTGAGTCATGAGTTGTCCCCTGAGGTTCCCCTTTCCTCTCACCCCACCAGACAAGTTCGTGGCAAAGGGCTCCTTACTAAAAGGACTGGCATTAAATCAAGGCTAAATCCTTGCAGAACTGCAGAAGTTCATGAACCTACTCCAGTGTCCTAAAGTAGATCTAGTCAAAGAACATTCAGGAAAAGTTGAGTTTGGATGTCAGACCTAAACATAAAGCCTAATATCTGCTTCCTGTCTGGAGAACTCCAGGCAGGAGGCTGTCTAAAACAACCCTCACTTGGAGGCAGGGCATTGTTTGGTATGGCAAGATGTGTAATAATCCCATGGGTGAAATTGATGCCAGGAAAGAAAGCTGAGCTTCCCCCTAAGGATCTCCTGCTGGGACAAGGAACCATAGCATAAAAAACCATGGAAGATTCCCCCCCTCCCCAGGGGCAGGAGGGGGACAGCATAGGGGAGAGGTTTACAGGAGATCAGCCAAAGAGCATATAACTCATCAGGATACTGTGCAGATGGGGTTCCCTAGGCAGGGTGGGAGGAGAGGAGCTACGGAGAAACCCACAGCATTCCAGATCATAAAGACCAGAGAGAACCTCAGATCACCCCATTTAAGAGATTTTATCCAAACCTCACCCCACCCCTGCAGGAGCCAAAAGCAAGGGAAGAGGAGAAGGAGTAAAAGAAGGAGGAGTATACAGACCTTGACTCCTTCCCAGCTGCAGGTTGTGGAGCCATAGATCGCACCAGACATTGGAGGGGGTAAGGAGCTTTGAATTAGGTATAAGATTTACATTTTTGAATTGGATTTAATGGGACTTAGAATTATTAATTTTTTTTAATTAAGGCTATTTTCCCCACAAATAAAAATCCAAAAGTTACAAAAAAATTATATAGTGAGAAATCTTTCTTCTGTTTCCCCACTACCCAGTTCTCCCAGGTTAAATCAATATTATCCAATTTCTTGTGTAGACTTCCAGATCTACTTTGCACACATACAAGTATACATATGTATCCATTCTCCTACCCCCCACATCACCCTTCTGTGTTGCCACTAATGTGGGAAGAAAAGGGGCCAAAACAGGACTGGTGGGGGAGTCAGGAGACCAGCAGTCAAGGTGACTACTATCCATGCTGGCAGTCCCACGGCCGTGTCTTTTTCTGCTTAATTTATTCTGAAGAACCAAGAATCTTGCAACCAAGAATCTTGACAGGTCTGAGCTAAGTAATGAGGTTCAAACTATTGGAACAAAGTCTTTCATTTGCATTATTTTTAAGGAAATAAATCAGCTGTTGTCAGTGATCTGTATACCCCAATCAGACCAGAAAAGAGAATCTGACCAAGACTCTGGTACATTCTTTAACTGATAAAGGAAATACGGATTTGTTTGTTTTTTTTAATATATAGAAGAGGAGTTCTAGTTCTATATTTTACCTTGATTTTAATATGAGCCCCAATTCTTCCAGGATTTCAAATCCATCTTCTTTCACCAGAGTTTTGTCTAAATTTCTGGTGGAATGTTGGGGTGAGTTGGATGAGGCAGAAGAAGCATTTGGTCCTTTGTCCGTACAGGCGGCCCCTCATGTGCATCCTTCCATCTCATTCTCAGCTAGTGCTGTATCATCCCTTCCTCCTATTTGCAATGCTCCTCTTGGTCTGGCTCTACCAGCTATTTCTGGGCTCTTCTTAGGTGCGTGAGAACCATTCAACCCCTCTGGTGCTGTGCTGGACCATAGCTAACATCCCTGCTTGCCTAGATGCACCGTTTAACAGAATCTTGTAACCATTCTGCTTGCTTTCTCTCTCATCTGTCTCTGTCTCTCTCTGTTTCTGTGTCTCTTTCTTGAGAGCAACAAGTTCCTGGGCTATGGGCCAAATTGTCTCCCCACCCTCCAAATTCATATGTTGAAGTCCTAGCCCCCCTGATGGCTATATTTGGAGTAAAGAAGTAATTAGGGTTAAATTAGGTAAATTAGGTAAATTAGGGTTAAACACCAATATTATTAGTGTTCTTATAAAAAAAATACAAGAAGGGTGCCTGGGTGGCTCAGTCAATTGAGCATCCAGCTTTGGCGCAGGTTATGATCTCACGGTTCATGGGTTCGAGTCTCACATCAGGCTCTGTGCTGACAGCTCAGAGCCTGGAGCCTGCTTCGGTGTTTCCCTTTCTCTGCTCTTGTCCCACTAATGCTCTATCTCCCTCTCAAAAATAAATAAACATTTTAAAAAATCATTAAAAAAAAAAAAAAAAAGAGAAATACAAGAGAGCTCCCGCTTTCCACCATGTGAGGACACAGCCAGAAGGCAGCCATCGGCAAAGTAGCAAGAGAACTTTCACCAGGAACCAAATTGGCCAACGCCTTGATTTTGGACTTTCAGTCCCCAGAACTGTGAGAAATTTCTGTTGTTTAAGCCACCCAGTCTGTAGTATTTCTTTATGGCAACCTGAACACACAAATACACCCTGCTTCGTGTATCCCTTAACTCATTTTGGTGATTCTTTTGACTACTCACCTCCCTCCACCTTCAAGTAGGGGGACTTGGGGGGGCGGGATCAATGCCTAAGCTCTCCTGGCTCCCTGCTCATTTCCTAGCCTGGGATCCTTTTCTGGTCTTGGAAACATTAACTCACATTTTTGGTCCAAATCTAAGTTGTTTCTGCCATTCTCAGGGACTTTGAGATACACATTCCTTTCCTGGGGGCAATTGAGAGTGCCAGAAATAAATTGGTAAGGGGAAGGAGTAGAAATATTTAGAAGAGGGTCAAAGAAGGAGCTACTGGAAGGAAAAGCATCAGTTAATGTTACAGATTACCTCCCTGCTGCAATCTGGGTGCCCCAAAGCTTTGTGTGTATTCACCTGGGCAGTCTGACTGCCATGTGGAAATGGAACAAAAAGAACCTTGTCTAGTGCTTAGCTAAAGGTGCTGTAACAAAGTACCACAGACAGGGTAGCTTATAAACAACAGAAATTTATTTCTCGCAGCCCTGGAGGCTGGACATCCAAGATCAGGGTGCCAGCATGGTCAGGTTCTGGTGAGGGTCCTCTTCTGGGCTGGCCCTTCTATAGCCTCACATGGCAGAAAGAGGACAAGACAGTGCTCTGAGTTCCCTTTTATAAGCACACTGATCCCATTCATGGAGTTCCACCCTCATGACCCGATCATCTCCCAAAGGCCCCACCCCCTCATACCATCACATTGGGAAGTAGCTCTCAACATAGAAATGGGGGGTGGGGGGGGGGAGCACAAACATTCAGTCCATTGCATCTTGGACTAGTTCTGCCAACTTCTTTATGGGCACAAAACAAAACAAAACTGCCAGCCTTCCAAAGGGAGAAAATCTTCTTCATCTTCACTGGCACAAGCACACTCGAAGAGAAACATATTGGAGCCAAGAAAGGCTGGGGCCTCTGGGGCTGATGAGCCAGCCTAATCCCTCAGGCTCCACTATAGGTGTGACTAATTCCTTCATAAAACAAATGTAGAGTATAGGAGCTTGCATCCTTCGCCCTACTTTATGGAAGATGGCACAACACAAATCAGAAACACTTGACCTCAGACACAGCTCCAGCTTTTGAAAAACTACAAGACATGAGTCACAAAGACTGGGGATTATTTTCATCTCAAGTGCAGCTTCAAAGAGAGGCAGAATCACACAGCACAATTCTAAGAGCCAACTAACACCACTGGCCGATTTGAGCGGAGGCAGACTCTTTCCCTCTCCCCTTATAGGGGAGAGCCAGCTTAGCTGTCTTGAGGACAAAGAACTTTCTGAAATGCACTTGCAGGGTCCTCCTGAAAGCTTATTACAGTTCTTTGAATGATCTGTCCACTCAGCACCTGCAAAGGGGAGGTCTCATCTGTGTTAGATCCTCACAAGAATGTCAAGAGCTTCGATCTCTCCTTTAGAGGAAGTGGTTTCCAAACCTAATTTCTTTTCCCCATACTCGATCCCTGTTGCAGATTTGGTGCCCTGAAAACCCTGTGCAAGAGTATGCTGGGGACCACCTCCTACAGAAGGGAAGGGAAGAGAGCAAAGTTGGAAGGAAGGAGAGATCCAGCTGTGGTGCGGGTCCAATAACAGAGTCTTGGCCAATGCCCTTCAGAATCGCCCTGAATCGGGCAAGATGGTCAGGCTTCTATAACCCCACATGGATTGTCACCAAGGTGTGAGTAGGATCGTGGCTGAGGCAGCTGTTTGCATTCAGAAAATTCCTGAAAGGGTTGGGAGAGCTGAGAGACAGCTGAAGAAGACTCTCAACCAATAGCACTCCCAGGTAGGAGGGCGACATGTCCTTCATTGAAGGAGACACGTCCTGCATCTGGGTAGTGCATCACAATACCCACCGGATGCCCCTTTCTGGGAGAAAGTCTGATAAGAAAGCAAGAGTCAGTCCTCAGCAAAACCATAAAGAAGACAGCTTGGTTTGAGTGTCCCTCTTAAGATTCCCCTTCTTGTGAAGACTGACTCCTTTCCTTTTCCCTAGAAAGCCAGTGCTTTCGTGCTGTCCTGTGCTGGATCCCGCCATTTTCTCACCACCTCTAAGAACTTCTGCAGACATTGTCCTGTTTCTCAGGGATTAAATACACTAGGACTTTGCTTCTGTCTCTCAAATTACAGGTTTCTTGTGCATTTTAACAGAGATCACCTATATCTTCACACAAATTAGTGATTCATGTGGAGAATTTCTGGAATTATAGTCAGGAAAGCTGTTTTTCCACCCACCTCTGCTCCTTCTCAGATAACTTTCCTTCTTCATCAAATACATCTTCTAGTTCTGTGTGTGTGTGTGTGTGTGTGTGTGTGTGTGTGTGTGTGTGTGTGTGTACTTTTTAATTTTTTGTAGCAGATGAAAATCCAGGATACCAGGACAGAACCAGATTCCATGAGATTCTGGAATGTAGCTGAAAACATTGTGACATTGTTTCCCACCCTACAGTCTAGTAGAGGGGCAAAGAAGAGTCCCAGGAATTAGTACTAAAAAGAGAGAAAAGCCCTGGGGCCCCTGGAAAAGAAAGGAGAGGGATCTTAGGACGCTGGTTGTGGCCTGAGAAAGGACTCCAAGGTGGAAGAGAGGGACCCATGTTCCTAGAAGACAAAGCACTCCACAAAAAACAACTCCAACAGCTACCAAGTGATGGCATCTCTAACTCAGGCTCCCATCACTCATCTGTGTTCAGCATTTTCATTGCCTGGGGCTATGAAAGCCCCTTTTTCATTGGGGTTTCACGTATTTGTGGAGTAAGTGGCTAGTGTTGGGCTTTGAAGTCCAATATGACCTGACAGAATTTGAAAAGATCTGCATGGACTCAAAAGGATGCACACCTTTCAATCCATTGTCTAACATGCCTTCCAAACTGTTATTTCATTCTCTAGAAAGATGAACCTTTATTTAACTTTCTTTCACAGTTAATACAAAAATAGTATACTTATTTATTATAAATTTTGCAGATAATTTCTACTTTGTGATCGATTCTTTTTGATATCATCCAACTTCTCCAAGGTTAACACATTATTTTTATAACCAGAAAAAGAAATAATTAGCAGTTTTGGTTTTTTTATGAATGAAATGATGTGATTAGGACCCAGACTCTTAACTTACAGACTTTTGTCTGGTAGAGATGTAAATAGTTTCTATTCAGCAGAAAACTCAACCCTAAACTGTATGGTATCATTGCCCCATTGGATATTTCCCAGTTCTATATGTCTCTTGGAAATCTCTGTGCCTCACATTTCTCCCTTGTAGGTAGGGATAATAGTACTTATCTCATAGGTTTGTTGTGTGCATTAAATGAGACACTCCATATAAAACACTTGGAGAAGAGTCTATAATAGTAAACAATAAGCGCTGCCTGTTATTATTACAGACTCATTTAACTGAAAAATCTAGGGCATATCCTTCAGGTATGGCTCAAGTAAGTCACAAGATCTTGCATCCTCACAACTCCACCCAAATCCTTCACTAAGAGAATGCTTCTGTCTTGGCTCCTCTACCAAGAACATTGGGACTGACTGTTTGGAAAGACTCGTGTACACTTGTCAATGCAGGTGCCAGTGGGGCGGGCAGCAGCAGGCAGCAGGTGCTCCAGGCAGAGGCAAAGACACAAGAGACTCTATTCCCTGGAATCTGGGTCCTGCTATCATGGATTAAGACCCTAAAGTCCTACACAGCCCCAGTAGCCCTGCTTATTTCTATTTCATCATTTTTTTTTTAACATTTGTTTAGTTTTGAGAAAGAAAGAAAGTGCGAGCAGGGGAGGGGCAGAGAGAGAGGGAGACACAGAATCCAAAGCAGGGTCTAGGCTCTGAGCTGTCAGCACAGAGCCTGATGTAGGGCTCAAACTCACAGACCGTGAGATCAGGACCTGAGCCAAAGTTGGACGCCCAACGGACTGAGCCACCCAGGCGCCCCTCTACTTCATGATTTTAGGCTAAGACTTTCAAGTGCTTAATAGCAGTTAACATGGTATCTTTCCTTAAAAATGATTCTCTATGCATTAAATTTTTTTTTTTAAAGGGGGACATCTGGGTGGCTCCGTTGGTTGAGCAACCAACTTCAGCTCAGGTCATGATCTTGCAGTTTGTGAGTTCAAGTCCTGAGTCAGGCTCTCTGCTGACAGCTCGGAGCCTGGAGCCTGCTTCGGATTCTGTGTCTCTGCCTCTCTCTGCCCCTCCTCTGCTCATGCTCTGTCTCTGTCTCTCTCAATAATAAATAAACGTTAAAAAAAAAAAAAAAGATTCTCTATGAACTTAGTCCAAAGACAGGCAAGATGAAATGGTAAATAGGAAGGAAACAAGATTTAAAATGAAAACAAGTGAAAATACCCTCTACATGTTCACCCAGTTCTGGTGAAGGGGACCCAGCTCACAAACATATAGAACACAATACACATGGGCTTCACCATCAGACAGTCCAGAGCCCAAATCTCTGCCCTGGCACTCACAGCAGTATCACCTTGGAAAAATCACCTAATTTTTCTGAATCTCAGATTCCTCATTTATATGTCATGAAGCTCAAGTAGCAACTCATATGCTCTGCTTTCTTCCCCATATGCAGGAAACAGCAAGATCAGACATCGAGGTCTACCTCCCATTCTGTTCCTCTGAATGTTTTTTTTTTTAATGTTTATTTTTTAAGAGATGGAAAGACAAAGTGTGAGTGGGGAAGGGGCAGAGAGAGAGAGGGAGACACAGAATCTGAAGCAGGCTCCAGGCTCTGAGCTGTCAGCACAGAGCCTGATGCAGGGCTCGAACCCACAAACTGTGAGATCATGACCCCAGCTGAAGTCAGACAGTTAGCTGACTGAGTTACCCAGGCACCCCTCCTCTGAATGTTTATGACAGTCTTAAGGGAGCACAGAATGATCCAGATGGCTCTGTTACTCTGACAGAACTAGGTGACAGCAGTCCAGACTGTGGAAGTCCATGTTCTCAGGCAGCACTGATTGCTAAGCCCCCCTCTCCTACTGAGCAGTGCCACAGTGACCCTGGAGTACTGGTTCAATACTAGTCCATGTATCTACCACCTTGCAGATCCATCATCCTCTGTTTCTGGTGACCCACACTTCCCAAACAATTGTCCCTCCTTTACACCTGCCTGTGAAAGTGGTCACATCCTGTGATCCCAGGTTGGTCCACCCTACCCATCTAAGGGAAGCTGTTTTCAAAGGTTCCCAGGTGATTTCCTGCCTCGGCCGTGACACGGATGGCAATTTCTCTTGCTAAAGAAGAGGAGAAACCCCCCACACACACACACACACAACGTACACCCACATATACATTCACAAATTTTATTTCTGGAGAGTATCCCTCTTGTATGGCTTCCACAAACCATACATTTTTTATATTTATATATAAAATACGGATCATAACACCTACTTCCCAGGGTTATTATAAAGAATAGAAGAAACAATACATACCAAAAGTACATTGCACACTTCCTGACACATAAAAGCTCCTTGGTGAGTGTTAGTTCACCTTCCCTCTGATCCAATTAGTTACCTTTATGGTGTATTGACAGCCAAAACAAACAAACAAACAAAAAGAAAAAGAAAAAGCTGACATGTAAGTAATACCTCTGAGTGAAATAGATGACCAAAATTTTGGATCTTCCTGAAAGTGAAATGAAACCAGATAGACAGGCACTTAATGTATCAAGCTATTGAATACAATGAACTCATTTTTAAAAAAAGATAGACAAAGAGGGGCGCCGGCTGGCTCAGTCGATGGAGCATGTGACTGTTGATTTCAGGGTTGTGAGTTCAAGCCCCATGTTGGTTGTAGAGATTACTTAAACATAAAATCTTTAAAAAATAATAAAAAGAGAGAGTACAATCTGTTGCCCCCGAGGAAGCTGAAAGCAGGTTGTCTTCCTAAAGCCTTAAATCCACCTGGGGGATTTGCCCAGCTCAGTTGTCCTCACTCATGATGGGCAGCAACCCGAGATTCACAACTCTGTTTTTTCCAAGAACGACTGTCTTGAGGCAGCCCCTTGGGGCAGACTTGAATGTCTCTCATCAGGGTCTAGCAGATGTGGCTCTGAATGGCACTCTAAGCTCTGCAGTCAGTTTGTTCTTGTTGTCGGAGGGGATCCCAGTGTTCCAAGAGTGTGGCTTCAGTGTAGGGCTTGGGAGACCTTACATGCCTCCCTTTCTAACTATCCCTGCAAACGGGACTCAGGTCCCCAGGAGGAAGCAGTTAAAAACGCAGGTGTCAGACAAGGGGGAGGTGGCGAACAAAGCAGTGAGGTCAACAGGTTTTATTTAATTCCATTTTATTCTGAAAGTTAGAACTGGGGAAACAAAACCTCTCTGTCACAAAAGCAATATAGGAACGAGTAAAGAGAAAGGACGTGCCCTGCGTCATATATTTAGTGATCAAGGATCAGCACACGCATCTCTTAACCTTGACTCCACCCTCGCCAAGTCAAAGCAAAGCTGGAGCCAATAGGAACCACTGGGGCATTCGCTCAGGGATGCTGCTTCAGGATCTAAGCTATCAGAATCTCCTAAATGAGGTATCTCAGGAATTTGTATTTTTAAAGACCTCCCCCGATGATCCTCATGTAGCCCCTGGCATTTGGCAACTCTCTGCTTTCTACCAGTAGTGCTTAGGAGTCGTACCTGAAGCCTTGATTACACTCCTATGCCTGTTGCATACTACGAGTCAGCAGTGCCAGCAGGTGCTGAGGACAACAGAATGTTGCAAAGAGAGACTGTGTTTCAAAGTATTTACCAATTGGGAAACAATTAGAAATTGGCTCAGTCATGTTGGGTTGGTCAATCTCTCTCTTTGCTGCCTATGCCCCTGCCCCCGCTGTCCCTCCCCCCAACCATATACAGTCATCTAGCATGATCACGAGAGAATGAGAAGGAGGACAGCAAATTTTTTAGTCTTTTTTTTTAACTTTTATTTTGAAAGAATTATAGGTTTACAGGAAATGCAATGATAGTTCAGGAGGTGGAGGATACATTGCTACCACTGAATGGTGGTGAAAGTTCCGGCTTCCCACTTAGCCAATTCTGACCCCATGCAGGAAAAGAGGGGGAAGGGGTGCCTCATTACTGCTGGGTGGGGATGGAAGTTAGCATCCCACATGGCTTTCACTGATACCCTTTTGCGGGAGGAGGAGCTTTATTATTACTGAGTCGGGATGAAAGTACCAGCCCTCCACCAGATCTTCTTGCAGGGGGAGGGGGGGTGCACCTTGAGATAGTATGGAAGTTTAGGTCACCCACTTGGCCTTCGTTGACGGGTGGGGATGGGCCATGTTTTTTTCCATGGTGTTTGGCTAGGGTAGAGTGCTGTCTTCATCTGTTCAGAATACTATAGAAGTATACCATAGACTGGGTAGCTTATAAACAAGAGAAATTTATTTCTCACAGTTCTGGAGGCTGGGAAGTCCAAGATCAAGGGGCTGGCAGATTCACTGTCTGATGAGGGCTTACTTCCTGGTCATAGACAGATCTGTCCCTATGTTCAAAAATCTTCAATCACCATAGGATAAATGTTTGTGAGATACTATGTGCTAAAAAAAAAAAAAAAAAAAAGAAGTGAAAACTGATTTTGCACAGTATCAACTTGGTGAGATTAAAGTAGAAAATATTTTATCTTAACTGCTAGCACTTATCCCTGAGGTCTCTGACTTCACCCCCAAACTTGCTTTTCTGCCTCATTTCCCATTACAGACATTAGCTTTTCCTACACACATCTTTACACTACTGCACCTCTCAAACATTTCCTAATATTTTCACAATTCTGTGAATTGTAGCCCAATGCCTTGAGAGGTCATCAGTGGGAAATAAGCCTTCAATGGAACCAAGGTAAATTTGAAATATAAGGAAAATGTAAGAAGCCATTGAAGTCTCCCCCCCCCCCCAGGACCCCAGGAACTTCGATTCCTGAGGCTGCCCTTTTCCAGCTATACTTACCCCTCAGCCTGCAGAATGCCTGTCTGTTACTTACCACACCTCAAGCTTCCTGCTGTTTAATCTGCTGTCACCTAGGTACAGTTGGGGGAGAGGAGGGAGGGGAAGTGCACACTGTGATTGCCCAAGGCCTTAATCTGCCTTACTACTCTGAGCTGGAAAAAGTATGGAAAGGGCTTCCAAAGAGAGGTACCTAGAGCTTGAAAAGTAGCTAAATTATCTTGTCTGCTGGTTAATAGCTAACTGGCTTGCCTCCTTTATTGCCCATGCAGACTTGGCTATCTTCCAGGTTTGCATGGCTGTTTGCCTTTCCCATGCAAGAAAGGAGTTTTCTTTCACGGCAAATGCAATTTAAGAACAAAACATTGAGCAAAGAACAAAGATGCCAAAGGAAACCGGTTCTACAAAACTATCTGGACTCAGTGGTCAAGAAGGAATTTAATGATTAGAACCAATCGATCACTCATTCATTCAACAAATATTTATTCAGGATCACCTATGTGTCTGGACCGATGCTCAGCAGCGAGTTCAATGGTGAGCAAGGAGGCTTTCTGAAACCTGGAAAGGTGTAGACTCCAGCTGGAGGTGCCAAAGGAGCCAATAACAGCCAGGCCTCAGGTTGAACATTTTCCTTAGCTTCAGAAAGGTATTTATTTCTCTTTATTCACCATGGACAGAAGTGGCAGATAGGGTCTAGGGCTCAGGAGACCTGAGATTTTGGTCCTGGTACTGATTAAGACTCTTAACGGTACAATTTTCTTTAAAAAAATTTTTTTAATGTTTATTTTTGAGAGAGAGACAGTGCAAGAGGGGAGGGGCAGAGAGAGAGACACAGAATATGAAGCAGACTCCAGGCTCTCAGCTGTCAGCACAGAGCCGGACGCGGGGATTGAACTCACTAACCACGAGATCAGGACCTGAGCTCAAGTTGGATACTTAACTGACTGAGCCACCCAGGTGCCCCAGAATTTTCTTTATGCATTAAGTCTCACCATCTGGCAAATGGTAACATGCATTTCTGCCCCTCCTATACTGTTCAGCACTATTTTGAGGATCAAATGTGGACCATAGTAGAAGGTGTTGGGGTACCTGGGTGGTTCAGTCGGTTAAGCATCCAATTCTTGATTTCAGCTCAGGTCATGATCTCACAGTGGTAAGATAGAGCCCGCATGAGTCTCTGAGCTGGGTGTGGAGCTTGCTTAAGATTCTCTCTCTCTCTCTCTCTCTCTCTCTCTCTCTCTCTGTCTCTCTCTCTCTCCCTCTCTCTCTCTCTCCCTCTCCCCCTCCCCCACTTGCACACATGCACACACTCTCAAAAAATAAAAAATAATAAGTATATGTTTATTTTTTTAAAAAAGAAGATGCTGAATAAATGGATATTATCACATCTAAACACCTCAAATTCAGGCACACCAGTTATAAGTGGCACTGCCTCAGCTATATGATGAATGAACGACAAAACCCAACTTATCCCTGCCAGCTTGAGAAACTGCAGTGTTATTCATGCCTCACAGCCACATGGAGTCTGGTTTGTATTGTATCCCTGGATGACAAAAAGCAATTCTTGCAGAGTCAATGAGCCATTGCCTCTGATCCTTGGATGATGCAGACAGAACTCAAATTTATTTCCTGCATTAAAGCCATAGACAACACAGGAAAGATTTGTTGCTAAATCTCAGGCATTAGCAGACACTCAGCAAATGATGCTAATGATGCTGCCTATGAATTAGGGTCCTGAAGCCTGCCCTTGATGAAATCCTGCTAGACTTTCACAAATGCAATTTAGGTCCATTGAAAGAAGCAGCCAGAGAGCAAGGACGGCCCCCTTTCCCAGGTCAGCAAGGAGAACTGAGGTCAGCCCTGACAGCCTGACACTGAGGTCTTTAGACCTGGTACCAAGTCCCTGTCTATGACGAAAACTAGAGGAAAACATCTCTGGGGACAAACACCCTACTCTAGGACATCATGACCCTGTGTGATATGTATACGCGTCAAAGCTGTCTTTTTTAAAGCGGTCCTGTCTCTTGTCTTCTTTGTTAACTGTTACACTCTAAAGACTCCAGCCCACTTTTATACTCAGTTGGGGAATATAAATTGGGTATTTTGTTCTTAGACATGAAAAGAAAATTATCCCAAGAAAATAATTCACATGATTATCATTCGTTATTTAAATATTTCTTGAAACCCTGTCTGCGTTCCCCAACTAGTCAGAGGACAGGAGCTACATTTTATAGTTCTTTTGGGTATCTGCCCTCCTACATCTCCCCCCCCCAGAACCCCCATTCCTACCCCTGTGTTGTGTACATAATAGGCAGTTAATAAATGCTTGTTAATAACTAACTGAATGTGCTATTCTTCCAGACAAAAACTTGAATGTTTATAAGCAACATTATTTATAATAGCCAAGAAGTGGAGACAACTCAAATGCCCATCAACTGATGAATAGATAAATAAAATGTGGCGTAAATCTATACAGTGGAATATTATTCAGCAATAAAAACAAATGAAGTACTGATACATGCTACATCATGAATGAGTCTTGAAAACATTGTGCAAAGGGAAATAAACCAGTCACTAAAGACCCTATGTTGTATGATCCCTTTTATATGAGATGTCCAGAATATGCCTATCTACAGAGATGGAACTAGATTGGTAGTTACCTAGGGCTGGAGGGAATGGGAAGAATAGAAGATGACAGCTAAAGGGCATAGGGTTTCTTTTTTGAGGTGTTTGAAAATGTTCTAGAATCGGGGTTCAGTCAGTTAAGCATCTGATTCTTGATTGCGGCTCAGGTCATGAGCTCAAGGTTTGTGAGTTCGAGCCCCATATCAGGCTCTGTGCTGACAGCACAGAGCCTGCTTGGGATTCTCCGTCTCCCTCTCTCTCTGCCCTCTCCTGCCCATGCTCTTCCTTTCTCTCTCTCTCTCTCTCTCTCTCTCTCTCAAAAATAAGTAAATAAACATTTAGAAAAAGAAAGTATTCTAGAATTCACCAGTGATTGTTGCACAATCCTGTAACTATACTAAAAACCACTGAATTGTACACTTTAAATTGATTGTATATGAATGACGGGTCAATAAAGATGTTACTTTAAAAGAAGACAGTGCAGACATACAAAGATGTGCACAGAAAAATAAGAACTGGTCTGGATGCCCAAAGAGAGGAATACTAGGCAGTAACAAATGACCACAAACTTAGTGGCTTAAAAACAACCCAGATTTATTCTCTTACTGTTCTGGAGGTCAGCAGTCTGAAATCAAGGTGTTGGCAGTGCTGCGTCCCTCGTGGAGGCTGGGAGAGAGGACCCTTTAATTTTCTAGCATCCCCAGGCCACCCCCATTCCTTGGCTCATGACCCTTTCTCTCATCTTCAAAGTGTACCACACCCACCTCTGTTTCCTTACTTCCTTAGCACTTCTCTCTCTAACTCTGTCTCTCCTGCCTCCCTCTTGTAAGGACCCCTGTGATTACATTGGGGGTGATCTAGGATACGTTCCCCCATCTCAAGATCCTTAATCACATCTGCAAAGCACATTTAGGCATGTCATGAACCACCAAACTGTTTTTCAAAGTGACTGTACCTTTTGGGTTTCCCACCAGCAAGGTGTGAGAGTTGTAGTTCCAGCCATGTTTTCAGCATCATACTCTGCTCCATTGCTTCCTGTGGTGGGCATACTTTCCCACATGGCATGGTTTGGCCTTTTCTTCCCTGACAGTAGAACTCTAATTTGGGGGGGTGGGGGGGTGGACAATATGTCTAGCTTTAGGTAACGGATTATGATAGTTCCAAGCCATTTATGACAATCCTTTCCCTACCTTCTCAGCCTCTCTTTCAGCTATATGTAACCTCTGGACCCTGTTCTGGCCAATGAGACATAAAGATTTTATCTAACACAGAACCTTCTGGGAGAGCTTTTGCTTTTCTACTATAAGGAGACAAATCTGTCCCTTGACTCTTATTACTTCCTTATTTCTGTCTTGAATGTGAACATGATGGCTGAGACTGTAACTCTATTGCCATCATAATGAAAAGGCCAAGAGAATCATAGAAACACACAATATCAGTGACCCCCAATGATCCTGTTTAATTAAGCAACTCTTGAGGTGGTGTTCTTTTACCTGCTATTAAACACAACCCTAACTGATACAGCCGCTTCTCACTAATGTGTGGAAGACAAATGCTGTTAGTTAATACACAGAATTTTCCTTTCTTTCCCTTCATCTTTGTTTTGTGGCCCAATATTTGTCTTTCAGATATATTCCTTTAGAATTTATTTTGGGGAGGACCAAATCTCCAATTTGGAAAGGGAGGACCCCATTGTGAGAGATAATGAAAAGTTTAGTGTATTCTGGGTCTGCCAAAACCATCCCATGTTCAATGAAATTTCATGTATCTACCTTCATGAGTTGTGCAATCCTTATTTTATTTTATTATTTTTTTAATGTTTACTTATTTTTGAGAGAGACAGAGACAGAGACAGAGACAGAGGTCGAGAGGGGAAGGGCCAGAGAGAGAGGGAGACATAGAATCCTAAGCAAGCTCCAGGCTGTCAGCACAGAGCCCGATGCAGGGCTCGAACTCATGAACCACAAGATCTGACCTGAGCCAAAGTTGGACGCTTAACCAACTGAGCCACCCAGGTGCCCCGGTGATCCTTATTTTAAACAGGGAAACCAAGATGACTTGGAAACTTTCTGTATGTAGAGTATGGATTAAAAAAACAGAGATGTGAAAAAAGGCAGTGCCATTCACGAGGCCCACCAGGACAAGTTGGTTGCAAGTGACAGAAAATCTATTCAAACTTAGGCTTTTTAAAAGTGGTGTCGGACTTTTTATTGATTCATACAACCAAAGTTTGGAAAAGCAAAAATAGCCTTAGAAATAATGGATCTTGGCATGAAAAGTCACTGGGTCTCTAGACTTGGAGTCTGTTTTCCATTTCTATGTGGCCAACTGTGGCCTTCCCTTTCCAGAGGGGAATATGGCCTCCAGGAACTCCAGGCTCATATTCTAATAGCACCATGGCTAGAGAAGAAGAGAAGATTCTCTCACTCAGGTCCACTCTTTGAAATCCAAGAGAAAGACTCTGATCATCTCAACTCATATGCTTACCTCTCAATTTGTTTTTCCTATTTGAATGTTTTGGTTTCTGTCTTTTGTGTGAGAGATCTTCCATGAATTGTCTAGCAATCCTGAGCCCTTATTTTTGAAAGGAAGGGTCTAAAAACATGATGGGAGGGGGGGCCTGGGTGGCTCAGTCAGTTAAGCATCTGCCTTCTGATTTCAGCTCAGGTCATGATCTCATGGTTTGTGAGTTTGAGCCCTGCATTGGGCTCTGCACTGACAGTGTGAAGTCAGCTTGGGATTCTCTCTCCCTCTGTGTACCTCCCCTGCTTGCTCTCTTTCTCTCAAAATAAATAAACATTTTTTAAAAGTTTGAAATGTCACCTCATTAACCTAACAAAGGAAACCTTTATGGCCCTTATCACTTAGGAAGTTCTAAAGGTTTTAGGAGCTCTGTTCCAGAAACAGTGGATGAAGACCAACTATATTATTTCTGATTATAAATCATAATATCACAACTGTATAGAGACAATATATGTACACAGATCAACAACTTCTGTAAATTTTTATCCAAAATGTTGTGCCAATTTGAACTCCTTGGTCAAGAATCTTGGCCAGGCCTGGGTAATTTAAATTCCTGGAGTTAAGAGTTATAGAGTTAAAGAGTGAGGCGCCTGGCTGGCTTAGTTGGTGGAGAGTGGGACTCTTGATTTTTGGGTTGTGATTCAAGCCCCACGTTGGGTATAGAGATTACTTAAAATCTTAAAAAAAAAAAAAAAAAAGGTTAAAGTGTTATCCTTATAGATGCCAGAATATCCAATTACTATGCAAGTGAGACAAATGGCCTAAGAGGAAGCTGGGATGGATGGCTTTGGTAGACACAACGGCTTCAGGCCTGAAGATAGATAAAGGGGTAGCTTAGTCAGCTCAGGCTGCTGTAGCAAAATAACTTAGTCTTAAACAATAGACAGTTATTTTTCATAGTTCTGGGGGGCAGGAAAGTCCAAGATCAAAGTGCTGGCCAATTGTGTTTCTAGTGAGAACTCACTTTCTGCCTTGCAGAGGTCAACATTCTGTCTTTATAGTGGGGTTTGGGGGGGTGGGGGTGGGGCATGTGGGGAGATGGAGAGAGAGAGAGAGAAACAAAGCTCTCTGGTGATTCCTGAAAACCACACTTTTATGATCTCATCTTAACCGAACCACCTCCTGAAGGCCCCACTTCCAAATACCATCACGTTGGGGGTTAGAGCTTCAACATATGAATTTTATGGGGAAACAAACATTCAGTCTATAACAGGGGTGAGATGCCGAGATTAAATATTCAGAAATAAATAAATAGATAAGTAAATGAATAAATATTCAAAGGAGAACTGATTTGGGACTGAGCCAGGACTGGCTGCTTATTCGGGTTTTTTTTTATTTTAAGGACAATAGTCAAGCACTCCCTGCCAGGGCATATGGGCATCTGTCCTGAGGTTAGGCATGGGGAACTAAGGCCACACTGAGAAGGACAGGGAATGGGTGTCATTAAGCTGAGCTTGGAGACAAAGTCAGGAGGACAGTGAACAGGCTGAGATCAGAGGCAGCAGGAAAGGTTTGGTGGGTTCCCTGGTGTTGTGGGATTTTTTACCTTAATACCCAGAGCTTGTTGTCTCCCCGCTCTGAAGAATGAAGAGGTGGACACAAAATAAAATGAACAGCAGGCAACAGTTTTTCGGAGTATAAGATTAGAAAGTAAGAACAGTATGGAAGCTCTCTTTAGAGAGAGGGCATTCGGAAGTGAATGCCCGCAGACTGTAGGCAAGGGTCCTTGTTTTATAAGGTTCTGGTTGGCGCCCCCTTCGGTTCCCCCTTGTTCCTTCTCAGGTTCTGCCCTCATTGGCTGGACAACTCTAGGTGCTGCGTTGTCCATTCCTGATTGGCTTGATAAATGATGTGGTCTAGGGGAAGGGGGTGAGAGGGGCAGGAATCTGACTCCAGTGAAAGCACAGGCCCCAACCCCCTCAGCCTAGGACTCCCATGGTGGTCTCTCTGAGCTCAGGACATCATCAGTGGTCACATGTGAATGACCTGAGGCCCTGGGACCATCAGCATTGATTTGTCTGCTGGATACAGAGTCTCTATTATTCACCATTTAACAAAGATCCTGATTAATAACCTGATTTTCAGGAAGAAAAGAGAGTCATGAATAGAATTTCTAGGTAAAGGAAGGTCATTTTCCTTCTATGTTCATTATGTGCTGCCACATCTAGGATCTCACTGACAGTTCTGAGAGCCATTTTTAGTGTAGAATTACTAGGAGTTCTGCAAAAATATCACATATAGATTAAGGGAACTAGAAGGTTGGGAGGGAGGGATTCAAAGAAGGAAGATTAAAGGGAGAACTTTTCTCAAACATTTTAAGAGATCAAATGTTTAAGAGATTATGGGGGCAGTTTGCAAAACCATCAAGAAAGTAGATTTTGTCATCTACTAAAAACGAATTTTCTGACAATTAGAGCTTTCCAACCGTGGCACGGAAGTCATACATTTCCCGTCCCTGGAACTTATGAAAAATGAGAAGCCTACTTTTTGGACACCATTCCTGCCTTGAGTATCCAGTGCATCTATTGGATACCCATTCTGTTCTCTATAATAGCACTGCTCAGGTTTAATATGCAATGAACCACCTGGGAATTATTAAAATGCAGACTGACTCAGGAGGTCTGGGGAAGGACCTGAGATTCTGCATATCTAACCAGCTCCAATGCAGCAATGCTGATGCTGCTGGTCTGTGGATCACACCTTGAATTGCAAGGCCTTGTTAGAGACTCTCAGACTTAGCTGTACATTGGAACCACCTGGGGAAGGGGCACCTGGAAAAAGAGTAGTGATGCCGGAGTCTCTCGCTCAGAGAGTTTAATTAGCATGGAATGTGGCCTGAACATCAGAATTTTTCAAAGCTCACCAAATGGTCCTGATACACAGCTAAGTTTAAGGACCACTGCTCTTGGCCTTTCAAAATCACTCAACACTGGCTCAGAGATTACTTCTGCAAAGATCTTTAATTGAAATTATCTGGGGTCACTCATACGTAGTTAACCCAGGATCAACATTTTGGAGGAAAACTGTGTAGTAATTATTAATTTCCAATAACTTGTGGGACATTAGACCACAGAATGCCTCAAGTCCCTTCTGAATCTAAGGTAAGAAACTATTGCCCAGATTCAAACTCTGTGATTCAAAACCTCCTGTGGCAGTACATTCATTTGGCCACAAGGTGGTGATAAAGTAACAAAATATATCCTAACCAACCTCTCAGAAAGCTGGGCTGACTGTGGCCTATGCTTGCCAGCATGTAGTTTCCAGCTCTGAGGGGCCTTAGGTCACAGACTCCTTTGAGAATCGAACAGCTATCGACAAATGTTCACCCACAGACATGAATGAATACAGTTTTAAGCAGTTCACAGACCCTGAAATTAAACTTCAGCGGAGGTTAAAGATGAGTTACACCCCTCCCCTCCCCCCTGCTTCACTTCACCTCTCTGAATAAATTTACATGGAGTTTCTACCACTCCCACCTCCATCCATGTCAGCAACTGACCTCCTGCTTCAGAGAGAAAATAGAAGAAATCAGACCCAAATCCATCAGTTCACCGAACCCATTCCCACTTTCCTTCCGTCTGCTTGGAATGGGATGCCTTTTCTTTTTACCAAAGGCTAAATCCCCCACGAGGATTCCTCACCCTGGCCTCTGCCATGTTCATGGATCCTTCACCCTATGCTCATATTTTCTTGTGCTAATTTAAAAATAACTCCTGTTTCTCAATACAAAAGCAGTATGTAGTTTTTTATTTTTAAATATACAGAAAAGCACAGGGCATAACAGAAAATACCCATAAATCTCATAAACCTGTATGTTTTTATTCCATATAGTTGCTGAGTTTTTATACATCCTGTGCTTATAAAAACGTGATCATGTTATACAAACTGTTTTATGAGCTGACTATTTAATGTAATTTAACATCTTTCCATCTTCATACATTTTCACTGGCAGATATAGTTCTTAACCAAACATGCTAATTTGATTCATCTGTAGGGATTTTTAAGCATATGTTTGTGTGGGGTTTTTTTGATCACTTAACAAATGTCTCTTTATATTTTTATTATTTTTTTAAATATAATTTATTGTCAAACTGGTTTTCATACAACACCCAATGCCGATCCCAACAAGTGCCCTCCTTAATGCCCATCACCCATTTCCCCCTCTCCCCCGGCCTCAGTTTATTCTCTGTATTTAAGAGTCCCTTGTGGTTTGCCTCCCTCCCTCTCTGTTTGTAACTATTTTTTTCCCCTTCCCTTTCCCTATGGTCTTCTGTTAAGTTTCTCAAGATCCACATATGAGTGAAAACATACGATATCTGTCCTTCTCTGTCTGACTTATTTCACTCAGCATAATACCTTCCGGTTCCATCCACGTTGCTGCAAATGGCATGATTTCATTCTTTCTCATTGCCAAGTAGTATTCCATTATATATATAAACCACATCTTCTTTATCCATTCATCCGTTGATGGACATTTAGGTTCTTTCCATAATTTGACTATTGTTGAAAGTGCTTTAACCATATATTTGGATGCCAATTACAAAGATTCTTATTTACCAGGCCTGGTGTGAAGCCTTTAAATCTGTATATTTAGAAAGCCTTGCTTATGCTTTTGAAGTGTAACACTAGGAATATAATTTTTAATTCAATTTTACTGAGTTATAATTTACATACAATAAAATGCACACATTCTAAGATTTACAGTTCAATGAGTTTTGACAAGCTTATACACCTCTGCAACCACCAAAATAACCAAGATATAAAACATTTCCATCACACCGAAAATTTTCCTTGTTCCCCTTACCAATCTTCCAGACCCCAGTCCTAGCTCCAAGCAACAATGGATCTACTTCCTGTCACTATTGATTAGATTTGTCTTTCCTAGAGATTTAATGTGATTATAATTAGACGATAGGTGTTCTTTTGTGTCTGGCTTATTTTGCTCCATATGTTTTCCAGATTCAGCCGGTGTTGTGTGCACCAACAGTTTGTTCCTTTCTATTGGTGAGTGGTATTCCAAAGTATGGATGTGCCAAAATTTGCCTATCTACTCAGCTGTTGGTGGACATTTGAGTTGTTTTTTCCAGGCTTTGGCTGTTATAAATAAAGCTGCTAGGAACGCTCATGTATAAGCCTTTCATTTCTTTTGGTAAGTACCTAGGAATTGAATGCCTGGGGCATATGGTGACTGTATTCCCGGTTACTTGGCAATGTACTGGCTGTATGCCCTTGGGAGAGCAACTTTATTTCTCTGAACCTTAGTTGTAAAATGGGATTATCAACCCAGAATTTTAAGCCCAGGATTCTCTACTATAGGCTATTAGGGAATATTTGGAACAATAAAAACAAGTTGGCAAGCTGGCTTTTTATAAGCTCAGAAAATTAGGATGATAATATGTTTTTATGAGTAGACATAACTGTAATTTAGCAGCAAAAGCATTACTGAATAGCTAGAGGTTTGATATTAGGATAAAACTAAGCAGGGAGGGACATGTTGAAGATGATAACATGAGCAAACTAGCTGAATGTGAAATTAGAATTGTGACCACAGACCCAATGATGATCCTTGGAAAGACACATGGTCTCTGGCTCTCAAACTCTCCCCACCCCTTGTCATTGCTGTCCACCTCCTTATAAGAAGGCCTGTCTCTTTCCACGCCAGCAGTTTCTCACTGTGAACTCAAGGCTGTGTTTGCTGTGTACAGCAGTGTTCTTCCATACAGACATGTTTGTGTCTAAACTTTCACAGGACCACCAACCAGGTCTTCAAGTGAATAAAACAACTTATCCAGAACTTCTTTTTTTTTTTTTAATTTTTTTAAATATTTATTTTTGAGAGAGAGAGAGAGAGAGACAGAGAGACAGAGAGAGAGAGACAGACAGACAGAGCACGAGCAGGGGAGGAGCAGAGAGAAGGAGACACAGAATCCGAAGCAGGCTCCAGGCTCCAAGCTGTCGGCACAGAGCCCGGTGTGGGCCTGAACTCAAGGACCGCAAGATCACGACCTGAGCTGAAGTCGGATGCCCAACCTACTGAGCCACCCAGGCACCCCTTTATCCAGAACCTCAATGCTGCGTTCCGCACTCCCCAAAGGTCTCTCAGAAACCAGACACTATATCTGGGATATATTCCTATCTCTCTTGAATCTCTAGGCTGACTTACCAACCAGTCTCATGCCCAGCTCACTAACAGGACTCTCCTTGCTTCTTTGGTACCATCACTTGTTGTCATCTGGTCTTTAGACTTTCAGCCTGGACCTTTCAGAGCTACCTGGCCCCTAACTTACTGCTTATTTGGAAAATCTTCAAAACAGACTTGTTACTGTGTATAAAGCACCACCATTTGTCTGAATTTTTTTTACATGTGTTTGACCTAAAAATTCTAAATCTAAAAGATAGTTTGGTTTATATAAGAAGTCTGTCTCGAGTTCAAATCTATAGAGAAATTAGTTTTATACTGGGAGATTTTATGAGGTTGTGGAAAACATCCTGACTTTAAAGCCAAAGGCATCTTGCTCCTTCGTAGACTTGGTGAGCAGCGGTTCGAAAGCAGGGGAGATCAAGAGCACTCTGTCCAGATCCAGGGACCCATCTCAGCACCTGCCTGCTACCCGTGTTCTACTTTTATTTCTTTAAATTACCACGGTCCTCAGTGATGCAGATTGCCTTCTACTTCTGGTTTCATCTCATCATTGTTTCAACACTGGAGGGTTCCCTCATTTCTGTAATCTCAGCCGTGCAGTTAAAATAATGTGCCTTGGAGTTTTATCCAAATACATAGGTGTTTCGGGAATTTTTCAGAATGTAGTCCTCCGTGCACATCCAGCAGCAGAATTCCCTGATTCAACATTCTTGCTCTAGAATCTTAAAGAAATTTAACTATTTGGGTTGATAGATCTGGATTTGTCTCTCAGCTCTGCCAATTATTACCTCTAGAGTGATTTGGGTAAAACATGTAATCTTTTTAAACCTCAATTTCCCTCTTGGTGGAGTAGGTACAATAATACCTTTAAAATAATATAAAGCTATTCCAATGATTAGTGTAATGGTGATAAGTACTTCACAAAGGGCCCAGCACATAAATCTTAACTGAATGTTCAATAAATTTTAAGCATTTTTATTTTTACTGTTAAAGATGTGACCTTTTGTATCCTAGGTCGTAAACCTTTCATAGCCTAGTTCTTTAGCTATGAAATGAAAATTTCACGTTTGTTGGAATTATTTGAGAGAACAAATATAGTACCTGGCACATAGAGAGCACCCAATAAAGAGTAACAATTATTATTATTTATAGTAACTATGAAAAAATCAACGGGATAAACATAACACTCTTGTCTGCACTACTTTAGTAAATATTTAGTTGATAATGAAGATGATATCCTACCACATTAAAAAATAAGCTTGGAGAGATTTCATAAGTAGCTTCTAATATAGCAATACCTTTATTAAACTCTGTCAATGCCTTCTACCCCTCACTCCCCTTGGCTCTTGGAATGCTCAGTTGCATAAGGCAACATTAGAATACAATCACTTTCATCTGCTTAAAAAACAACAACAGGGGCGCCTGGGTGGCGCAGTCGGTTGAGCGTCCGACTTCAGCCAGGTCACGATCTCGCGGTCCGTGAGTTCGAGCCCCGCGTCAGGCTCTGGGCTGATGGCTCGGAGCCTGGAGCCTGTTTCCGATTCTGTGTCTCCCTCTCTCTCTGCCCCTCCCCCGTTCATGCTCTGTCTCTCTCTGTCCCAAAAATAAATTAAAAACGTTGAAAAAAAAATTAAAAAAAAACAAAAACAAAAAAACAACAACAAAAACCATTCTGGGACTGAAAGCAATGGCCTTTATCCCCGCTATGTAAATTTTGAAAGGAACAGATTAAAATATTCACTGCACATCTGAAGTGAAATTTACAGATGTGTCTAACACTGGATATTATTCTAATTTTGTTTCAATGTTTAGGGTTGGCTTTAAATTTCTTTTATTACTAATTTATATAAGTTATTATATTTTATTGGCTCTGATTAGCTTTGTGTGTATCTTTTATCTCTGGGGAATTCGTATTTATGTCCACATTTGAGGTTTTTCTGAATTGTTTCTAAACTGAAGTTACTCCCTTGTTGTTTCCAGCACCTAATTAGGGATTAGGAGACCGGTATTCTAGTTTTGTCTCTGCCATGACTAGCTGCCTAACTTGGAGTAAATCACTTGCTCTCTCTCTGGGTCTCAGTTCTCTTATTAATCAATGGGGGAGCTGGATTAAGTGATCTGTAATCTCCATTCCAGCTCTATGGATATGTGATTCTCTGTCTTGTAGGTGATGTCCTACCTAGCACTTAAAATACCTACCTGAATATGTTAAGATTGAGAAAATGCAGGTCGCACGATATGTCAAGCACTTCATATATAGGCTTGGTATTCAAGGCAAGAAACAAATATCAAGGTAAGAAAGAGGGACCAAAAAGCACAAAAAAGACAACAGATTCCAGCAGCGATTACGTCATTTTGGAGGGGAGGTTGAAAAGCAGGACTCTGCCAACTGGATTAACATTTGCTCAAGGCAGATGAAAGGGCTGCTTCTCCTGATCACTAACTGGGATAAGGCATCTTCGGTAAGCAACCTGGATTGGGTTTCGGTGGGGTCGCCTCCACAAAGCATTAGCAGCAATCGTTTGGGGACTTAATTAGGTTGGGTCCAAATGCCAGAACAAGATCCAGAGTCTGCTTTGGTAGATAGAGCACCGGACCAAGTAATACGGACTCGTGCTAGGCCTGACACTAGGTTACGTTCCAGGTGGAAAAGAACAGTTGAGATCGTGGAGTTTGAGGGAAAGAAGTGCTCACATTCCTTGCCTCTTAGAACACTCCTGGGAGGAGGTTGGTGGGTCGGACAGAGTTGCTGGATGGTCGCTACCAATCTCCCTTTGAGAGCGGGACTTGAACTCTCTATACAACACACCTCCCTCTTTGGAGATTCTTGATTCTTTTAACTAGAGAAAATTAGATTAAAGGACCGTCAAGTCAGTCTCGAGTGCCTCACGAAGGGAAACAGACAAGAGATTCCGGCAAGAGGGAGGGAGCAAACGCAGCTAACCACCTGCTTTGGCTGCCCTGCCTACCCGCCTAGACAGCGGTCAGTTCCGGGTGCGGAGGCGGGACCGCGCTCTCTCCACCGTCGTGTGCGCACTGTCCACCAATCAGCGGCGTAGAAATGTTCCGAAGACATTGATTGGCTCAACTGCTTGGCGCGCTCAGGGACTTAGAGCTGCAGTTGGCTGAGGCGTTGCCGTGGCGACAGTCGCGCACAGGCGCATTGCACACCGGTATGGCTGCTAAGCAACAGCAAACATTCCGGGGTACTGTCAACTTTCTGCTACCAGACCTGGATTTGCTGCCTCTGGAGACCCTCGGCGGCGGCGGCTGTGGCTGCTCTAGACTGACTTGGTGAGTCCAGAGGAATCCCGCTGTGGGGCTGGGCTCCGACTTCTAAGCCAGAGACAGCTTGGCTTTCTGAGCACACAAGGAAAGGCTGAGAGAGGCAGAGAAAGTCCGTGGAAAGGCATTTAGTGGTCATTTGCTACCTACCTATCATTTTAGAGGAGTAGAACGTGAGGAATAGAGATATCAGGAGACTTGTCCGAGATCTCACACGGAGTGGTCAAATCCAAACCTGCGCTACTCAATGTGGTAGCCACTAGCCGCATGTGGCGAGTCGGAGCTGAGGTCTGCTCTAAATGTGAAGTACACACTGGATTTCGAAGACGTGGTAACAATCGATGAAATAAGACATTGATAAGTTTTATATCGATTACATGTTGAAATGAGAATATTTTGGATATGTTAAATAAAGCACATTATTAAAATTAATTTCACTCATTCCTTTTTTGGGTAGTTTTTTTTTTTTTTTAATATGGCTACTTGAAAATTTTAAATTGTGTAGGAGGATTTGATTGGCCAGCACAGATCTAGATTGAAACATAAACCTGCTGACACCTGTTTCAAGACCTTATATGCTATTGATGGTGTTTGGGGGGTGCTGGTGGGGTATGGAACCGATGGCCAAGAAAGAATTCTTGAAGATGTCTCTCGTCCAAAAAGGTGATTTTATTAAAGCATGGGGACAGGACCCATGGGCAAAAGGAGCTGCACTGGGTTGTGAAGAGTGACTGATTGTATATCTTCAGGCTGAAAGGGGGTTAGGGACAGTGTAAGTCTCTAAGGAATTTTGGAAGCAAGGTTTCCAGGACCTTGAGGGGCTAGCTGTTGTTAGGAAAAAGTCATTTATTACTGTTTAATAAAACCTCAGTCATGAGACCCTTCAGATTTATATCAGGGGCCATATGCTTGGAGTATAATTGCCAACATATACTTGGGGGTTAAAGATAAAGGAGGTTTGCAAAGGAATTTTTTTTTAATTTTTTTTTAACGTTTATTTATTTTTGAGACAGAGAGAGACAGAGCATGAACGGGGGAGGGTCAGAGAGAGGGAGACACAGAATCTGAAACAGGCTCCAGGCTCTGAGCTGTCAGCACAGAGCCCGACACGGGGCTCGAACTCACGGACCGTGAGATCATGACCTGGGCCGAAGTCGGCCGCTCAACCGACTGAGCCACCCAGGCGCCCCTGCAAAGGGATTTTTATGTGTTTAAGGAAATTCACAGGTTCCTAGTGGGTCAGGATAATGTTAAGCCAAGATTCCCTTTTGCCCCTACCAAAGTGTCATCTTTGAGGCAGCTGAGCTCCTAGAGAAAGGTCACTCTGCCTGTTTTAAGGACTCGTCAATGGGCAGTAAGGGAATTTAATTTATCATTTGCCTTAGTTTCCCACATCACCGTGGCAAGCACTTAAAAACCCCCTTACATCTTGATGGAGGTGATATTAGGGCTCCAGGAAATGGAATCTAACTAAGGTTTCTGGAGACGGGGCTATGGATAAGATTGCCTTTTTCTTGCAGTTTACTCAGTTATCTGTAAACTGAAGGAGGCTCACGTCCTGCATGACTGTGATCTCTATCAGTCAACCATTTGTTTTCTTTCCTTCCCTTTGTTCTCGGGCATCGAGGAGTGTCCAGGGAATCACATGTATCCCACCTGGGGGAGCAGGGTGCTGTTAGCTTGTACTTTGCTCTCAGCTTGTCTTATGCTCCCTCATCACTATGGTATTATTTTGAAGGAAAGTATCTGCACCCATCTGGTGGGGTGGGCATGAGTGGTTGTGAGGATGCAAGACCATTACCAAGGGCTCCTAGTTCTAGTGTTCTAGGACCTTGCTACTCAAAGTGTATGGATCAGAATGTGCAGTTTAACCATTTCCTCAGGAGATTCTCATGCATATAAAAGCCCCAGGAGCACTGTTTTAGGATTTAGTCCACAGCTCTTCCCCCCACCCCCACCCCCCCCTCTGGTTTTTTTTATTTTGCTTTTTGAGTACCTAGGCTCTATTTCTCGGATTGCCTGGATTAGAGCTACCTGCATTTTGAACAAGCTGCCCAGGACATATTTTGCATATTCAAGCATGAAAAACATCGATCTCCATACTAATTGCATTTCTTTTCATCCTTCAAAATCTAGACCGGTACAGTCCCCAAATCAGAGACATCTGCAGCAGCAGCATCGCCCAGGAACTTGTTAGAAATGCAAATTCCTGGATCCCACCCCAGCTACAGGGCTTCTCGAAGGCCAGGCATTTTCATTTCTCTGATTCAAGTCCTCAGTTGGGAGGAATGGGTAACTTTGTGGGTTTTCTTTGGGGAGTGAGCAAATCGCTCCCCCTGGTTTTTAAGTCACTTCTACTGGACCCACTTCCCCAGTTATTTTGCTCTACTTTTCATTTTTCTTTTCCTGACCCTACTCTTTCCAGGAGTGAGGATGGCATTCCACACCTCAGCGAAAGATGCCAAACTGAAAAATACTGAAAAGCAGGTGGAAAACCCTACCCTTGAAAGACTGAACGATATACAAAAAAAGGGAAGACTGAGTTTTATAGTGCCCACAGAAAATGAATCTGACACACAATTCCTGACGTTTAGGCACAGTACAAAAGCTCAAGAGAGAACAAGAAAACGACAGCAGCCCATAAAACTAGAGCCTCTGGTAAGTTCGAAAACCAGCACTTTAGCCACTTTGGCTCCAGAGGAAGTTGCAAAATTGCTTTGGAGGGGATGGAAGTCATTTTTAGACTCTTAATTAAAAAGAAAGGAATTAAAGCCTAAAAGTTAAGACTTGTTTATGAAGTCGTAAACCCTGTAAACATCTATTCAAAAAAAATTAAGTTCCAGGTAACTGTTCAAGGTGAGGGGATACAGTGGTGAACAAAGTTTTGTAGCAGATAAATCCTCTCTAGGATAATGTGCAATACAGATACTTAACTATATAAGTTGCAAGGCTGTGTTAGACATTAGGGTACCATTTAATACTGGTACCTTCAGGAAGAGTAATATACATAGTTATATACATATATCATTTTATTACTTGTAAAATAAATGCCTCGTATCCTGAAAATTTTTGTGCATGTCTGAAAATACTTAATTTTAAGAATCCATTTATGCCCTTGAATAATTCTAAATCCATGTAAAGGAGCAATGAAAGTACACAGAATAAAAAGTGAAAGTTATCACTCCCACCCTCTGACATTAACTACTTACTGTTGTTAATGGCTGCCCTTCAGGCTGTTTATATGTTTATTTAAATGTGTGTGTTTGTGTGTGTATAAACATATATCTTTAATATAAGATTATACCATACATACTGATCTTCAGAGTGCTTATTTCACTTAAACATACAGAAAATTTTCTATTCCATGCATAATGAGTTATCTTTTCTAAAAGCAGCACTGTATTTTGTTGCACAGATGTGCCATAATATAGTATTCAGTAACTGGTGGATTTAGTATGAAACTTTTTACCTTTATTTCTCTATAATATATTTACTTTCACTTGGCAAAAGTGTATCATTAACCCTTGGTGATTAAAGTTATTCTATTTGTCTTCAGGGCAATTAATTCTTGTACATTAAATGTTTATTATGTACCTACTATGCACCAGGCATTGGGCTATACGCTGGGAATATAGCAATGAACAAAGCAGATAAGATGCCTGTTGACATTCTAGTAACCTTAAATAAATAGACGAGCAATTTCATGTAATGATAGCTGTTATGAGGAAAATAATACAGGTGGAAACAAAGGGCAGGCTACTTTAGATTGTGTGACTACAAAGATCTCCTTAAGGAGATGTCATCTGAACAAGTCTATAGCCTGGATCACCTACCAGACATGTGAATGAAAAAGCCATTAGATGACTCCAGTCCCCAGCCTTTGAGCTGCCTCAGCTGATGCTCTGATGGAGCAAAGGCAAGCTGTCTCCAGTGAGTTCTGCCTAAATTTTAGATTTTTAAGCAAAATAAATGGAGGTGTTTCTTAAGTCACTAAGTTTGAAGCTGTTTGTAATGTACTAACAGATGACTAGAACAATATAACTAATACATGAATATGGTAATTCATACAGTACTAAAAGTAATAAGGAATAATGTGAAAAATACCTGAATTTCCATCAAGCAGAGAGAAAGTAGCTTTACCTTCTTCAAGTGACTGATTTCATGTGTATGGGTATCTGTAGTTTAGTTTGTTTATATAGAGTTCATACTATGGTTTGTTCTCTTTATGATTGCTACCCCTTCTCTCCTCTCCCCCTTTCCTCCCCTGCCTTTCTCCCTTCCCCCTTGTTTTCCTCTTCTCCTCCCTCTCCCCCTCGCCCCCTTCCTCCTCTCTCTGCCTTCCTCTCTCCTGCCAGCCCTTCCCTGTTTTAGTCTTCTTTCATATCTTTTCCTTGCTTGTAATTCTCCAGTCTCCAACCCCCTTGTCTATATCTAAGGTTTTCAACAGTCTAGTGTGTATCCCTCTTGCCTTTCTCCATGCTCAGTTTTATACAAATGGATGAACACACACAAAATACATATTTAGGCTTTTGGATATTTGTTTTACAACATAAACATAAATGTTGCTACATGTTGCTTTTTGTACCTAAATAGACATTATAGGACTTCCTCCAAGTCAGATGATATTTCTAGAACACATTCTTTTTAATGGTTGCCTATCCTATTAAAGTGTCCAATTGCATGAATATTCCATAATTGATTAAATCATCCTCTTTGGGACATTTATTTTACAAATATTTATAGTGGTACAGCAAAATCATTTTATTATCCATCTGTACCGGTGCCTATATTCTTGTGGAATAAAGCTCCATGATTAGTACTGTTGGGTTGAATGGAAAAAATGTACATACTTTTGATTCACACACATTTTACTTGAGGTCCAGTTTCTCAAACCAGCACGCATGTGCTGCCTAAATTAAATTTCACTTTCACCCTTTCCGAGGTTTTCCTGTAATATCTTCCAGCCTTTTGCTGTCTGAATGGGGTGGCTGAAGCTGCACCCTCACACCGGCTGCTGCTAATCCTCTCTGTGGGATTAGTGTTGAGGGTCCTGTTCTTCTTATCTGAATTGCAGCATTCACTTTGTATTGGACTTCATTTTCTCTCCACTGACCACTGCTTTATACTCATATGTTGACAGGCAGCATTTCCCCACATTTTCTTCTTTATTTTTGTAATTTCACGTTTAAAACTTTCATTCACATAAACTTTTATTTATTTATTAATTTTTTTTAACGTTTATTTATTTTTGAGACAGAGAGAGACAGAGCATGAACAGGGGAGGGGCAGAGAGAGAGGGAGACACAGAATCAGAAGCAGGCTCCAGGCTCTGAGCCATCAGCCCAAAGCCTGACGGGGGGCTCGAACTCACGGACCCTGAGATCGTGACCTGGGCTGAAGTCGGACGCTTAACCTACTGAGCCACCCAGGCGCCCCTCACATAAACTTTTAAATCTGGTGTGAGGAGGGGCACCTGGGTGGCTCAGTCGGTTAAGCCTCTGACTTCAGCTCGGGTCATGATCTCACAGTCCATGGGTTTGAGCCCCACCTCAAGCTTTCTGCTGACGGCTCAGAGCCTGGAGCCTGTTTCGGATTCTGTGTTTCCCTCTCTCTGACCTCCCCCATTCATGCTCTGTCTCTCTCTGTCTCAAAAACAAGTAAACATTAAAAAAAAAAAAAGTAAATCTGGTGTGAGGAAAGGGACTAACATTTTCTTCGAAACGTTTTGCTAGCACCACGTTTTTCCCACCAAATTAAAACACCACCTTTATAGTGTATAAACTTCTCACTATATCACGTATAAAATAGCGAGATCTGTTTACAGATCTTGATTCTTTTCTCTACTGATCTAACAACATTGTTTTGATTACAATGAGCATGTTTTGGTAAGTGGAAGGCAACTGGTTCCTCGCCATTCTTATTTTTTATATATTCTCTGTTTTAGATGGTTATCCTTCCATATAAACTTTAAAATTCATCCTTCTTAGATAAGTAATTCATTTAAAAGTGTACAGAAGTGGGCGCCTGGGTGGCTCAGTCGGTTAGGCTTCTGACTTCAGCTCAGGTTAGTTCTCACGGTCCGTGGGTTCGAGCCCCACCTCAAGCTTTCTGCTGACAGCTCAGTGCCTGGAGCCTGCTTTGGATTCTTTGTCTCCCTCTCTCTCTGCCCCTCCCCTGCTCATGCTCTGTCTCTCTCTGTCTCAAAAATAAAAACATTTAAAAAATTTTTTAAAAAAGTGTACAGAAGTTACACAGTTAAAGTCTGTTTTCTACCACTGTCCCTCATCCATTCAGCTTCCTACTCTAGAGGCAATCAATGGTAAGAGTGTGTTGTGTATGCTTTCAGAGATGTGTTATGCTGTCTAAGCCTAAAGCTAGCATAATAAACTTTGCTGCCCCTTACTTGCTTCATTTAATACATAACTTGGAGATCATTTCATATCTGTCCCAAAGTTCTTTTATATCAATTTGCTTTATAGCTCATAATGTACCATATGAATGTACCACAGTGTATTTAGTAAGCCCCAAATTTATAGATTAGGTTTTTAAAATAGTATTTTTATGACAACAGTGTTACAGTGAATAATCTTGTGCATATGCCATCTCCTACACTTGAGATTCCATCTGTAGGCAGATGTCCTAGAAATGGAGTCGCCAACTCAAAACATATGTGCGTTTGTAATTTTGGTTAGTAAATGTTGCTTCAGTAATACAAGAAAAATGCTGTCTCAGAGTAGCTTTAATTTAAGTTTCTTCTTGAAAAAGGTTGAATGTCTTTTCATATGTTTAGGAATTATTTTTCTCTCTGTGAATATATGGATCTTCATGTCTTATTTTCTAATTGGGCAGTTGGTGTTTTTCTCATTGATTTGCCTGAGTTCTTCTTATATTAGGAAATAAGCCCCTTATCTGTGATAAGCATTATAAAAATTTTCAAGTTTTGTTTTAATTCCTAATTGTTATGTAATTGAGTTTCTGTCTTCTGAGTTTTATGTGATACTTAGGCCCTACACTTAGCAAGATTGTAAAAATAAAATTATTTAGTGATGTCTTAGATACTTCTCTTTAAAAATTAAGATTATTTTATTTTACATTTAAATCTTTGATCTATTCACAGTTTTTCCCAGTGTAATTAATGAGAGGATCCAACTTTGTCCCTACTAGCTTTACAGTTATTTCATTATTATGTATGATTGAGGTTTGCTTCTGATTTTGCTAAATAGTTAAGTTTTCCTCTGTTTCTATTTTATTATTATGAAAATTTCAAATATATAAAATGCTACAAAGAGGGATATAATAAACAAGTGTGTGTATCCCAAATTAATAATGTTGTTTGCTTAGTTTGATTCAATATTTTTCTTTATTTTGTCTTTTCCTTTATTTATTTATTTTGAGAGAGACAGAGATAGAGCAAGTGGGAGAGGGGCAGAGAGAGAGAGAGAGAGAATCCCAACAGGTTTCACAGTACCAGTGAAACTGTGACATCAAGACCTGAGCTGAAACCAGGAGTTGGCTTGATTGAGCCACCTAGGTGGCCCTGATTCAATATCTATTTTTAAAGGAATGTTATAAATACATTTCAAATACCTTTTGTATCCCATTTTAGTCTCAATGCCCTCTTTCCTCTTTCAATGCCTCTTTTATAGTAATAGATTATCACTATTAGGGTTTGTGTGAATCTATCTAACTTTTTGTATTTTTGCCACTTTATTTGAAAAAATCAATTTCTCCCAACATTTTACTATAAAAAGTTCCAAATGCACAGAAAAGTTGAAAGAATAGTAAAACGAATATTTATACACCATCCACCTAGATTCAAAGTTATTAGTGTTTTGCCATATTTGCTTTCTTTCTCTCTGTGTATGCTTGTTACTTTGTTATTTAAAAGTAAATTGTAAGGGACTTCTTTAAGCTGAAATCAAAGGGTACTAGTTAGTAACAGGAAAATATGACAGTATAAAACTCACTGGTAAAGGTGAATACATAGTAAAATTCAGAATAATCTAATGTAAAGGTGGTGGATTAATCTCTTATTTATAAAGCTAGTTGAAGGCTAAAAGACAAGAGTAGTAAAAATTACTATAACTGCAATACTTTGTTATGAATGCACAAGATAAAAAGATACAAACTGTGATATTAAATGTTGATGGGGGTTCCCTTTTCTCCACATTCTCGCCAACATTTGTTTATTATCTTTTTGATCATAGCCATTCTGACAAGTGTGAGGTGATATTTCATTGTGGTTTTGATTTGCACTTCTCTAATGATTAGTGTTGAGCATCTTTTCATATACTTTCTGGCCATCTCCATGTCTTTGGGGAAAAAATGTCTATACAGATCCTCTTTCCACCTTTTAATTGGATTGTTTTGATTTTGCTATTGAGTGGTATGAGTTCTTTATAGATTTTGGTACTTAACCCCCTATCACCGTATAATTTGCACATATTTTCTCCCACTTGGTAGATTGCCTTTTCATTTTGTTTATGGTTTCATTTGCTGTGCAGAAGCTTTTCTCCCCTTCTTACCTTGTGATTCTGGTCTGTGTTGATTTTCCACATTGATATAGATGAGATCCTCCTGCCCCCATCTCTATAGTCTTTTCCTTTCTACAGTGAGTGGCTCAAGAGGGATTTTTAACCAAAACCAAATGTTATTTACACATACCTGAAAATTTAACAGCTGTTTCCTATGCTTACTCTCAAGCTTTTCTTTCTCCCTCCAGTTGTAAGAGATTAGCTATCATGCTAAAGTCATTTTGCTTAGAGCGGCACCTGGGTTGCTCAGTGGGTTGTGCATCCAACTCTTGGTTTCAGCTCAGGCCATAATCTCACAGTTTTGTGGGCTCGAGCCCCATATCAGTTCTGTGCTGGCAGCAAGGAGCCTGATTGGGGTATTCTCTTTCTTCCTCTCTTTCTCTTTCTGTCTATCCCCCGCTCACACTCTCTCTCTCATAATAAATAAATAAACTTTAAAAATAAATAAATAATGCTTAGAAGCCTAAAGCCATTGTGGTGAATTCCTTGCTTTAGTGTATTATGTTGAATGCTAGATTTTATTGCCTTAATCTGAAATTAGATTAGCCTAATATAATGCCACAATTTCTTTTATTTTTTGCCACAATTTCTTTTAGATCTTCAACCAATTATGGCTATGGGAATTGATTAATGACTTTGGGGTACAGTGCGAGAATTGTACAGTCCTTCCCACAATGACTGTTTTAGTGGATGGTGGGATTTGTAATGCACAATTACTGAGTATGCGATCTCATGCCTCTGAGCCTTTCTGTCACAACCTTACCCATAAGAGTATTCATTGGTAATTAAAGGACAGAATTAATAGAAACCAAATAGAAAAGTCTTAGTCTTGTAATAGACCATGGTCAGACCATGGTGAAAGCCACCACAATGATTGTGACTTGGTTAGAAAGTTACTCCAGAAAGATCAATTTCCAACAGGAGTAGAGTCCAAAGTTCATGTTGTAAGAATAAGACAAGTTCTCGTTAACACTGAAAAAATTAACATGTCTCTTTATTCCCCAAAGCCAGTGCTAAAAGTCTACCAAGATCATAAGAGGCCAGAATACATATATGAACAGAACCGATTTCAGTTAATCTCTTCTGGAATCATAAAACCTCCAGGAAGCACTGAAGAAAGAAGTTCTACCAAATTATCTGTTCAGTTTCTTGAGCCTCAGTATACTGTGAGGAAGAAAAAACAGGTATGCTATTAAAGTACTTAATTAATCCTTTCAATTTAGTTTTAGTTTCCTATAACATTGCTAACATGCTTTTAACTCATAAGAACAGTTGCAAAATTTTTCTCTATCAGGTTGCACAATGGATTTGGGAAATACAGCACTTCTCAGTTCTTACTCAAGGAAAATTTGGACAGTAGAGGAAAATCATAAAGGAAAACTTCCAGCATCTATATGGTGTTCCCTAATCTTCTCTTACATATTAAAAGAAGACATAATAGTGTTTTGAATTTTATTTTACCTTTTATGAAATTTTCATCATTATTACCCAAAATGACAATCTTTTGAATACCTTGGTGAAAGGCAATAAAACAGAAACTGAACCAGCTAGAAAGACAATTTTTGTAATTGGTGAGTTGTAGAGTGGGAAGGTACCTTGCAAGGAGTCCTTGAATAGTAGCTCTGGGAGAAACCAACAGAGCATGGCTTTCTATAAATACCTGCAGATAATTAAACAAAGGAATAGAAGTGGGAAAAAATGTGGACACACTCACAGTAAAAATGCCAACAGACCCGAGAATTCTCTGAGCTTTTTATTGAGAGGATCCTTCTAGACTTGTTGAACATTTCAGTGTCAGTTATGTTTCAGGCTTTGGGCTAGAGTGGTAGAAAGGAAGAGATGAAGACAGCCTTCATCCTCAAGGATTTCAGAATCTTTGGGTGGGTACGTGGACAAGTGAATGCTCCAGCTCAGGGGGTTGTGATAAAAACTCTGGTTGGTCATTTAAGCTACAAAATCCTGGAGAACTGAACAGGAGGGAAAGCTTGCACCTGGTGGTGAGAGGGATGGTCAGTGGAGGAAAAGCTACCATAGGGAATGGCACTAATAAGCTTGGAAGAGTGAATGGAAAGTTAGTAAGGCAGAGGAGGTGGGAGAGTGGTGGGCTTGAGAAGCCGGCTGGAAGAGGCTCACTGTGGGTGTCGGTGAGATCACCCTGAAAGAATATCACATGATTAGTTATATAAAATCATAAACCCTCAACTAACTTGGTTTCTGTGAAGTAGGAAAGGAGAACAGGCTATCTTAAGTAGAGCCAAGAAAGAACTGATTGCCCATAAGTTAGTTTATTTGGTATAAAGTGGGCATCATGACCTTGAATTTAAAGAAGAAGAATGAAATTGTGCACATCTAGGATGAAGGGAGGAGGATGAAAGGGGATGTTAAATTGTGTGTTATGCGTGGTTGTAGCTGTAACTAAGTGAAGAATTCAAATAAGAGCCAGGGGTTGAAGGGAAAATATGGAAGAAAGGAAATATTCCATATAAAATGAGAAGGTATTATTCTGATAAGAGGGTCATTTTGGTGGTGGGAGGGGGGGATGGGTATTGATTTCTCAGAAGGAGCTTAGAATGGAAATGCACCAGTGAGGATTCCCTGAGAGATAAAAGAAGGCAGTTGGAGGCGTTGCTTCTAGTAATTAAGGAAGATTGCCTTATCAAATTGGACTAAACATCCATCATGGAGAGCACTACAAGTGTTCTACACTTTATGAATAAATGCTTCTTTTGTTCCCTTTCCCCCACAAAATCTGAACTTATGTGGCTACTTAAATTGAATCACATTTTCACATTGAGCTACATAATTGGAAATAAGTATGCAGCTGAAAACATATAGGCCTATTGTTGAAGAAATCTTGTACTTAGAAGGCAGTAAAACTTCTTGAAGGATATAATAAAGAAAATACATGCATTTTCTGTAAAATATTGATACTCCACTCTCATAAAAATATTAAAGTTGACTATAGCCCTTGTTGAAACATTGGGACAAGGCAATGTGTATTTTCTCCTTGGGCCTTTTGTTGTTGTTGTTAGAGAGAGTGAGAGTGAGAGAGCACATGCATGTGGGAGGGAGAGAGCGAGAGGGAGAGAGAATCCCAGGCTGATGCTCAGAGCAGAGCCCACCATGGGGCTCAATCCCTCAACCCTGGGATCATGACCAGAGCTGAAATCAAGGGTTAAAGCTCAAGGACTGAGCCAGGCAGGTGCCCCTGGCCTATTCTTTTACATAAGAAAACAGTGCGGTTGCTGCTGTCTCTGGCCAATAAGTGAAAGAAGCACATTTTATCTTTTGAATTCAAAGATGTATTTCCTTCAGCTCTAAACTTTCCAGGATTTTCATCTCAAACTCCTATTCAACAGGGTATATTTAATCAAGAGATGGAAAATGATGACATCTGTGAATGCAAACGTTCTGAAGACGTTGTTCCGTAGAGCTTGTGGTAATCAATCTCTCGGAGAAATGGCAGCCTCTGTTAGTTATGCTAACAGGCAATAAATATATCATTTATATATTTGCATCGGCTATTCAACAAAGCAGGTCTGCGATGGGGATTCTTGTGTCTTAGTGCCAGTTGCCCCTCCACTGTCAGAGAGACAAGGTGATGACAGTTACCACCCTCCCCCACAGGAGGAGAGGGTGTGTGTGATGCTGCCCCAAGGTTTGTTGTGGAGGAACAAAGGAGTGTGAGCGGCACTGAGAGTACAGACAGGGGAGCTGGGGGGTTAGAACAAAGCTCAAGTGTGTGAACATGGTGGGGACTTAGCCTTGATGCTCCAGTGGTGGTCCGCAGTATCCGCAGGTTAGAAATGCAGGATCACAGGCTCCACCCCAGACTTGACAGAAGCTGCAATTTAACAGGACACCTAGATAATTCACACTCACATTTAAATGTGAGAAACACTGGTCTACAGAACTGGCAATTATGAATTTGTAACATGTATACGTCTCCAAGGGTATTATTACATAGTGATCCCCCAATGCTCAGTGTAACCACCCCTTACATTTACTCAAAAGTATTTTATTATGAGCTATGATGACAGCTGTCTAAGAATTCACACACTGAACAGCATTAAGGTTGTCAGAACTAGGTGAGGAGGTTAAGGGGAGAGGCCACGGTCAAGATAGACACTAAGCAACTGAGCAGGAAAAGTGGACTCCCAAGAACACCAGAGAAGTAGTGGCATTTTGATGTAATAAACACTTGACTTAAAGGAAAGAAGGCATCAGTGAGAGCTGATGTTGGGGGTTTGGGAAAGGGGATGGACACCTGGATAAGGAGTACTTGGAAGGAATATATCACTCCTTACAATAGTTTGAAGTTTTTCAGTTCAAAAATGATTGGGGCGCGTGGGTGGCTTAGCCGGAGTGCCACATAGGCTGAAAGCTGAACATGAAGCCTGCCTAGGATTCTCTCTCTCTCTTCCTCCCTCCCTCTGTCCCTCCCCTAAGTGCATGTTCTGTCTCTCAAATTAAAAAAAATTTTTTTTTTTTAATACTTGCCTTTGAGCACTAGACATCTCAGGAACTTCAGTAATTAGTGCTTGAGGTTAATATTTTATCATGTTTTTTTAGTCATGTCTTTTGGTTTTGTTTTGCAAAAACTCATCATTTTAAAAATTGGCTTTGTTTTGATCCAGCAGCCCTCAGCTGAGATGTTCTCTCCCTCTCCTCCTAAACTGTCACGTACCAGTATTGGAAGAAGAGGTCTCTATGGGACCAGTTCCTCAGCGTACCCTAAGTACTTTTTCCATGATCGGGAAGAAGTCGTTAAAGCCAACGTTCGTAATCCTTTGCAAATCATTAAAATAATACGTGAAAATGAACACCTCGGATTTCTTTATATGATCCCTGCAGTGCCAAGGTCTTCCACTGAATATGATACATATAATCTCAAGTGAGTTCTCTTTTATGAAGCAATGTATTAAACAGTAAAAGCTTCAAATAAGATCGCAAATGTTATCCATAATTGATTGGGTATAAATGGTAAATATAAAATATAATTTTGGTTATCATCCAATGACAAATGAATCATAATCACAATAATTTTATTATTTCCCTTTAGCTTTCTTTTACTTATAGACAACATTTTAGAGAGTAGCACACTTTTGTGCCTCTTCTATGTGTGTATTATGTAATGCCATATATTTTTAATCAGTATTACAAAGATAATTTTGATATCTTGTGATTGCTGAGAAAAGAAGGCAATGCGTAAAAAGTAGGTGCATGATTTGTGTTACATGTTCTTTTGACTTTCCTTAGAGTGGGAATAAGGATTTTTTTTTTAAATAAAAGGAGCTTGATAACTTAAGGTATTTATATAGATTAATAACACAAATACATTCACATAGACTGTCTATTATTTCTAAGCACACATTTGTTGTTAAAATAATTAGACGAGTTGTACAAATGCGGGTCTGTGAATTGCTTTAAAGTTCAGCACAACAGGTAGCAGAACTTAAAGTTGATACTGGCTTTCCTCCATTGTTGTTTGGTTGAGTTGACAATTGTTGTTGAGACGGTCTTTCCTGGTAGCTGATAGTAGTTTAGCTTTACCACCAAGTTCTTGGAGCTACCTTCCCATTCTCTGCTGTGTAGGAAGATAAAAGGAACTCCTAGGAATTATCTTCTTCTCCCTTACTCAGCCCTGTAGTTTTGACTGAGTCGGGTAACACTGAAGACAGCACTCCTTCTAGGATTGAGAGGGAGAGAAGAATAACATTTTTAAATGATAGATTTATTATAAATCCTGAAAGAGCTTAATTAGAATGAGATATAATTTATAGAAAGAACAAATATGCCTATAAAAATCCAATCATTCAACAAAATGTATTGAGCACCCAACTCTATAGCATGAACTGTTCTAGGTGCTAGAGAGATGTTAGTGAGCCACCCAGATCAAAATTGCTGTCCTTGTGGAGCTTGCATCTTAGTAGAGGGAGAGAGTAACAAACACAACATCTGAGTAAATTACAGAGAATGCTGGACGGTGATAAGTTTTACAAAAAAAGTAGAGCAGAGCGAAGGAGATTAGGAGTTCTGGGGAAGAAGTTGTGAATTAGCTGGGATAGTCAGGGTAGGCCTCATTGACAAGCGGCTATTTGAATAAGGACTGGAAGGAGAAGGAGTCAATGATGTACTGACAGAGAGAAGAAAGAAGCATTCCAGACTGCAGAAAAGTGAATACAAATGCCCCAAGGCAGGAGCATACCTGGCATGTTCAAGAAGCAAAGACTGTAGGAGAGTGAATGAGAGCTAGAAAACAGACCATGAAGGGCCTTGACAGTCATCCTATGAACATTAAGTTTTACTTTGAGAAAAGTGGAGACCCATGGATAGACTTCAAGCAGAGAAGTGTCATGATCTGAGTTACATTTTGAAAGGGACTGCTCTGGTTGCTGTGTAGAGAATACTTCTTCTTGCTTCTCAAAAGCAAGAGTTGAAAAGGAAGACCAATTAGAAGGCTGTAATAATTCAGGTGAGAGATGAACCAGGGGGAGGTGATGAGAAGTGGGTCGAATTCTGGAAATAAGTTGAAGGTCAAGCCAACAGGATGTTTTTATGGACTGTATGCAAGGTGGAAAACCAGAGAGGAGTCCTGGATGACTTTAATGATCCAGTTGACTGGGCTCAAGAGGAAGATTAGAGTTCCTTGTATCTGAGACACAGAAAACTGAATGGAACAGATTTATTGGGGAAAAAAAAGAGTTTGGGTTTGGACCTACTAATTTGGGGATGCCAAAGATATGAAAGAAGTGAGGTGATAGATGAAAGGAGAATTGGGGTCTAGTGAGGTTTTTTTTTTTCTTTTTTAAGATGGGAGAATTAATATAGAATAGAATTTAAAGACCTTTGATGTAAAAGAAAATAATCCCTTTAATAGCATTGTCATTCCCACCACTGCCTTACTACTTTTTAAAATTTTTTTTAAAATGTGTATTTATTTTTGAAAACGAGAGACAGAGCACAAGTGGCAGAGGGACAGAAAGAGAGGGAGACACAGAATCTGAAGCAGGCTCCAGGCTCTGAGCTCTCAGCACAGAGCCAACGCGGGCCTCAAACCCACGAACTGTGAGATCATGACCTGAGCCAAAGTTGGACACTTAACTGACTGAGCCACCCAGGCGCCCCACGCCTCCAAATCTTGATTTCAGCTCTGGTCATGATCTCACAGTTGGTGACTTCGAGCCCTGTGCAGAGCCTGCTTGGGATTTTCTGTCTTCCTCTCTCTTTGCCCCTCCCCCACTCATGCTCACTCTCTCTCAGAATGAACAAATAAATTTTTTTAAAAAAAATCATGTAATTACCCAGATATCAAGAAGTGCCATTTGTGATATTCATTCCCCACTATGAGAAGAGTCAAAGTTTGCCAAATGTAAAATGATTTTCTATTAAAGATGAATATGGAAACTGCTTTTGTCCAATTCAGGAGATAAATTGTATATCTAGACTAATGAGCACTTCTACTTGGGGAATTGAGTTGATATTTTATACTTTTTTGAACTGATAGTAGTGATGCTTGATGATAATATGCAAGTGCTCATTTAAGAAGATAGAGTTTGGGGGGGGCGGTAGTGCCTGGGAGGCTCAGTTGGTTAAGTGTCCAACTTTGGCTCAGGTCATGATCTCATGGTTTGTGGGTTCAAGGCCCATGTGGGGCTCTGTGCTGAGAGCTCAGAGTCTGGAGCCTGCTTCAGATCCTGCGTCTCCCTCTCTCTCTGCCCCTCCCCTGCTCATCCTCTGTCTCCCTCTCTCTCTCAAAAAATAAATAAGCATTTATTTTTTTTTTTATTTTATTTTTGAGACAGAGACAGAGCATGAACGGGGGAGGGTCAGAGAGAGGGAGACACAGAATCTGAAACAGGCTCCAGGCTCTGAGCTGTCAGCACAGAGCCCGACGCGGGGCTTGAACTCATGGACCATGAGATCATGACCTGAGCCGAAGTCGGCCGCTTAACCGACTGAGCCACCCAGGCGCCCCTAAATAAGCATTTAAAAAAAAGAAGAAGATAGAGTTGGAATCCTGGTTTATTTTATTACATTTTGGGGTTGATATTAATTTTTCCTCCCTAGTCTGAACTCCAGATATTATAAACCTAATGAAAAGATAGTCATTTGGGTAGCACAAACTTGGTAGCAGCTAAATTGGAAGTTAAAACTAGTTATAAACACTGGGTCAGTGACATGAGGACATGTTATATACTAAACTCCTTTTAATAGTAATGTGATAAAATATGTCTTTGCATAGTTTTCAAGTGTCGTAGAATATGTCAGATGTGAAGTTCTACAATGATTATCTCTCTACCATGATCCCTCTTGGTGAGAAAATAGTTCTGTTTATCAAGTTTATTCTAAAATATCAACTTAGTGCTATATGTTAGGTATAATGATTTTGTCAGGAATAAGCTTCAAGGAGATGTCTAAATATGTTGGAATATCAATCTGAATAAGTACACAACTATATGCTGCAGATTATTTTGCCCAGCAAGGGGGCATAGTAGTGACTCTGGTCAGCTTTGGGGCAAGTAAAGAGGAAACTAGGTAAAGAATCAGGAAATAGGGAGATCATGAAGAGCATAGAGAACAGAGAATAGAACTGATCAAGACAAAATAATCCTGTTTTGTTGGGACTGAAGACCTTGAACAAGAATGATTGTAACTGAAGGGTAGCTATGAGATATGGGGGAGGATTGTTGGCTAGAGAGTGGAATATATATCCACTTTGTGTGAGAGCACATGAAAGTGAATCATCACATTTTATGTCATAAAAGATCATTAGTGTTTACTTTGTTCTAGGCAAATTATTTTTGTATGTCATATCATTTAATCCTCACAAAATACTATACAATAGATACAATTATTATCTCTATTTTACAATGAGTCACAAAATGGTTAACTGCCCTAGGTCTTACAGTAAGATAGCATAATACTCTCATGGTCCATCCATGTTGTTGCAAATGGCAGGATTTTGTTCTTTTTTATGTCTGAGTAGTATTCCACCGTGTGTGTGTGTGTGTGTGTGTGTGTGTGTGTGTGTGTGTGTGTACACAGTTGCTGGGTATACACACACACATGCACACACACACCGTCTTCTTTATATTTAATGGATACTTGAGGTTGGTTTCATATCTTGGCTATTGCAAATAATGCTGCAGTGAACATAGGGACACATACATCTTTTTGAACTAGTGTTTTTGTTTTCTTTGTATAGATACCAAGTAGTGGAATTGCTGGATCATATGGTAAAATCTATTTTTAATTTTTTGAGGAAACTCCATATTGTTTTCCATGGTCATTGTACCAATTTACATCCCCATCAACAGTCTACAAGGATTCCCTTTTCTCCACATCCTCACCAACATTTGTTATTTCTTGTCTTTTTGATAATAATGATTCTGACAGATGTAAGGTGATTGATACCTCATTGTGGTTTGGTTTGCATTCCCCTGATGATTAGTGATGTTGGGTACATTTTTATGTACCTGTTGTCCATCTGTATGTCTTCTTTGGAAAAATATCTATGCAGATTCTCTGCCCATTTTTTATTTGGATTGTTTGGGTTTTTTATTATTGAGTTGTATGAATTCCTTATATTTTTTGAATATTAATCTCTTACCAGATACATGATGTGCAAATATGGTCTCCTATTCAGTAGGTTCCCTTTTTATTTTGAAGATTTCCTTCACTGTATTGAAGCTTTTTAATTTAATGTAGTCCCACTTGTTTATTTTAGCTTTTGTTTCCTGTGTTTTTGGTGTCAAATCCAAAAAAATCATCACCAAGACCAATCTCAAGGAGTTTACCACCAATGTTTTCTTCTAGGAGTTTTGTGGTTTCAGGTCTCATGTTCAAGTCTTTAATCTATTTTGTTTTTTTTTGTTTTTTTTTTTGTTTTTTTTGTTTATTTATTTATTTATTTATTTATTTATTTATTTATTTATTTTAATATATGAAATTTACTGTCAAATTGGTTTCCATACAACACCCAGTGCTCATCCCAAAAGGTGCCCTCCTCAATACCCATCACCCACCCTGCCCTCCCTCCCACCCCCCATCAACCCTCAGTTTGTTCTCAGTTTTTAACAGTCTCTTATGCTTTGGCTCTCTCCCACTCTTTAATCTATTTTGATTTAGCTTTTGTGTATGACGTTAGATGGCAGTCCAATTTCATTCTTTTGAATGTGGCTGTCCAGTCTTCCCAGCACCATTTACTGAACATGCTGTCCTTTCCCCATTGTATATTCTTGGCTCTTCTGTCATAAAATAATTGACCATATATTCAGGCTTTTATCTCTAGGTTTCTTATTCTGTTCCATTAATCTATATGTGTGTTTTTATGCCAATACCATATTGGTTTGATTAGTTTAGCTTCCTAATATTGTTTGAAATCAGGGAACATGATGTCTCCAGCTTTGTTCTGTCTCAGAGTGCTTGGACTATTTGGGTTCTCTTGAGGTTTGTCCTATTTCTGTGAAAAATGCATTTGAATTTTAATAGGGATTGTACTGAATCTGTACAATACTTTGAGTGGTATGGACATTTTAATATTAAATTTCCCAATCTATGAGCATGGACCCTCTTTCTATTTATTTGTATCCTCTTTGATAGCGTATTCTTAAAACTAGAATTTTACTAGAGCTATAAGATAAACACAGTGGTCAAAAGGAAAAAGATTAGACTACACTGTATATTAACTAACTTGAATTTAAAACAAAGTTAAATTTAAAACAAGGAAAAAGATTAGAAATTAGGCAACATAATTAAAAACATCTCACACTTGGATTTGTGAATCACAGTAACGTTCCAGTCCTTTGCCTAAATATCTCATTTGTATGGAAATGTTATCAAATGAATCAGTAGTTACAAGCAAGCTATATCAACACCTTACCAAAAGATGTCCACCATACCCAGAAAAGGATTTGAACTTTTTAAGGCATATTGAAGTACAAAATATGAAACCAAATTCTGTTTTTAGATTAATATCTCATCAATAAGCTTAAGAAGCTAGGCATGCAAGAACACACAATATCTAATGTCAGAATAACTCACTGTGGCAGAATTGCAATTTTACCAACCTGTGTAGAAATTTTTATTCTATTTGTTACCAGAAAAGCAAAGGAAATCTATCAATAATGCCACTAGTAGATCAACAGATTAGATAAGAGAGATTAACACACTCCAGGACATGATTAAAATTTTATTGCAGAAAAGGAGTTTTATTGAATATTGATGCATCTATAGATATTAGTAACTTCTAGATAATAATGCACTATTTAGAATCACTGAAGTGAAATATTGGAAGAACTTTGTCATGGGGGGGTGGAATCCTACTGGCGATGAAATATTTAAGGCAAATAAAACATTATGGAGATACTTCTTAAAAACATATTTGGAGCTTATTCTGAGAATCCTGCATTCAAGTAATACATTGTTTTATTTGCAAAGGAACTCCCATATGTAAATGTTTCCCTGCTGTTATGAATTCCAAACTAAATATTATCAAAACTGTGACTATAATAAAGTCCAAGACATAACAAAAAATATGTGAGCAGAATACCACTCTTTGCTTTTTAAAAAATTAATTTATTGGGGTACCTGGGTGGCTCAGTCAGTTAAGCACCGGACCTCAGCTCAGGTCACGATCTCATGGTTTGTGGGTTTGAGCCCCGTGTCAGGCTCTGTATTAACAGCTCAGAGTCCGCAGCCTGCTTCAGATTCTGTGTCTCCCCCTCTCTCTCTCTGCCCCTCCCCCACTTGCAGTCTGTCTCTCTCTCAAAAATAAACATTAAAAAAATTAATTAACTTATTTTTAAATTTATATCCAAGCTAGTTAGGATATAGTGCAGCAATGATTTCAGGAATAGATTCCTTAATGCTCCTTACCCATTTAGCCCATCCCCCCCTCCCACAACCCCTCCAGCAACCCTGTTTGTTCTCCATTTTCAAGAGTCTCTTATGTTTTCTCCACCTCCTTGTTTTTATATTATTTTTGCTTCCCTTCCCTTATGTTCACCTCTTTTGTATCTTAAAGTCCTCATATGAGTAAAGTCATATATTCGTCCTTCTCTAATTTTGCTTAGCATAATACCCTCTAGTTCCATCTACGTAGTTGCAAATGGCAAGATTTCATTCTTTTTGATTACTGAGTAATACTCTGTTGTATGTATATACCACATCTTCTTTACCCATTCATCCATCGATGGACATTTGGGCTCTTTCCATACTTTGGCTACTGTTGATAGTGCTGCTATAAACATTGGGGTACATGTGCCCCTTCAAAACAGCATACCTGTATCCCTTGGATAAATACCTAGTAGTGCAATTGCTGGGTCGTAGGGTAGTTCTATTTTTAATTTTTGGGGGAACTTTTATACTGTTTTCCGGAGTGGCTGTACTAGTTTTGCATTCCTACCAGCAGTGCAAAAGAGATCATCTTTCTCCGCATCCTTGCCAACACTTGTTGTTGCCTGAGTTGTTAATATTAGCCATTATGATAAGTGTGAGGTGGTATCTCATAGCAGTTTTGATTTGTCTTTCCCTGATGATGAGTGAAGCTGAGCATTTTTTCATGTGTCGGTGGCCATCTGGATGTCTTCTTTGGAGAAACATCTATTCGTCTTTTGCTCATTTCTTCACTGGATTATTTGTTTTTTGGGTGTTCAGTTTGATAAGTTCTTTATAGATTTTGGATACTAACCCTTTATCTTATAGGTTATTTGCAAATATCTTCTCCCATTCTGTTGGTTGCCTTTTAGTTTTGCTAATTGTTTCCTTTGCTTTGCAGAAGATTTTTATTTTGTTGAGGTCCCAGTAGTTCATTTTTGCTTTTGTTTCCCTTGCCTCCAGAGACGTGTTGACTAAGAAGTTGCTGTGGCTGAGGTCAAAGAGGTTTTGCCTCCTTTCTCCTTGAGGATTTTGATGGCTTCCTGTCTTCTTTAAGTCTTTCACTCTTTTTGAGGGTTTTTTTTTTTTTGTGTGTGTATGATGTAAGAAAGTGTTCCAGGTTCATTTTTCTGCATGTTGCAGTCCAGTTTCCCCAGCACCACTTGAAGATATTCTTTCCTGCTTTGTCAAAGATTAGCTGGCCATATGTTTGTGGGTCCATTTCTGGGTTCTCTATTCTCTTCCATTGATCTGAGTGTCTGTTTTTGTGCCAGTACCATACTGTCTGGATAACAGCTTTGTAATATGTCTTGAAGTCTGGGATTGTGATGCCTCCAGCTTTGGTTTTCTTTTTCAAGATTCCTTTGTCCATTCAGGGTCTTTTCTGGTCCCATACAAATGTTAGGATTGTTTGTTTTAGCTCTGTGAAGAATGTGGTGTTATTTTGATAGGGATTGCATTGAATATATAGATTGCTTTGGGTTGTATCAACATTTTAATGATGTTTGTTCTAATCCAGGATCATGGAATGTTTTTCCACTTTTTTGTGTCTTCTTCAATTTCTTTCATAAGCTTTCTATAGTTTCAGTGTATAGATTTTTCACCTCTTTGATTAGGTTTATTCCTAGGTATTTTATGATTTTTGGTGCAACTGTAAATGGGATCAATCTTTGATTTTTCTTTCTGTTGCTTCATTATTGGTGTATAGGAATGCAATTGATTTCTGTGCATTGATTTTGTATCCTGCAACTTTGCTGAATTCATGGATCAGTTCTAGCAGTTTTTTGGTGGAATCTTTTGGGTTTTCCATATACAGTATCATATCATCTGTGAAGAGTGAAAGTTTGACTTCCTCCTGGCCAATTTGGATGCCTTTCATTCCTTTGTGTTGTCTGATTGCTGAGGCTAAGACTTCCAATACTATGTTGAATAACAGTGGCGAGAGTGGACATCCCTGTTGTGTTCCTGATCTTAGGGGAAATCTCTCAGTTTAGAATACCACTCTTTGAATTCAGCTTTGGGAAAATGATATTGGAAATGGGTCTCTAGTGATTTTTAGTGATTGTAATGGATTTAAACCTAAAGAAAAATTCAGCCAGAGTAACATCTGTCTGTGTTTCAGAGAAAGCTTACCATTGTTTCTGAAATACTTGAAATGTTTGGATTTTAAATCAGTTTGCATTTCACAAGAAATTTCAACACTGCATTTATCAAAGGGGAAAAAGGGAAAGCTATTAAAAGTGAAGAATGGTGGTACCTTTGGTTCACAATTTCAAGAGAACAAATTATCCCAATTCTGGTTAATGGAAAAGGGAGTTTCCATCCATAAGAGACAAAGCAATAAATCATCTGCTATTTGTTGTCTACTATTTCTATAAACAAAGTTTCTCGGTAGTGGTGGTTGTCAAGAATTTGAACAGACCATTCATCATGTCTTGATTAGAAATGCAGGTGGCTACTTCCAAACAGTTATGGTCACTGCTGTGGCTTATGAGCTAGGCTTTATTTGGAAGTTTTATCAAATTCAGTACTGAATATTTCCCTGGATACCTTGTGTGTTGTTTTTCTTGTTACAATAGAAAGAAATCAGAATTGATGCCTTCACCAGGGTGCCTTTCAAAATGTCACCATTGTGTGGATTTGTTAGAACACGGAAGTTTAGGAAGCATTGTTCTAGAGGACTGTAGGACAATTTTCTCTGCATGAGAATCTGATCTTGCTTGGTTAACTCTGAAACTCTGTTTCCCTGTATCCTGATAAGAGTAGAAGTCAGTTACTTTTAGGCAACATTGCTTATGATAAAAATGACCCCTGATTTGTGAATGATATCTGCACTGGGGGAGACTGAAAATGAATTCTAAATAACTGATGGGGAGCCATAGCTTTGGACTTACCATGGTGCAGCAACTCTTTTTCTGGGCATGCCTCTATCAGGAAGCCTGAAATCTATGCTTACAGAGTTATTGCAAGACATACTGGCTCATGTGGTAATAAGGCTTTTAAGCCAGGGTGGTTTCCATACCCACCCAGTGTGGATCTCATCTCCTTGCCTCTGAGTTGTCATCTAGGGAGAGGGTAGCTCCTGGGTGGCTGATAGATTCCTACAAGCAGTCCCATGGAAGAGTGAAGTCTGATGCTGCCCTGATGGCGAGAAGTAGTTCCTGCCCTATGCTCTTCCTAAGTAGAAGGGTTCCAAATATAGTTTATGAAAGTTTTATTAACCTGAACATTTAATTGAAGCTTAGAAGATTGCCTGGTGGAGCAATATGTAAGTCTTTCTTTTTCATGCTTAAATATAAGGAGCCATTGTTGGTGTTTGACAAATGTGGACTTTTCTCCCATTTCTATAGAACCTCTCATCCCACTTCTATGTGTCCATATTTTGCTATTTTTTTGTTTTGGTCATTGAAACATATATACACTTGATCACATTGATAAGGATACTTCTATAAAGTCATAGCGGTAACCAGACTTTTACAAAGGTGAATACTGTTACACAATACTACAAACACCAACTCTTAGCATGTGCCAAACACTGTTCCAAGTTCTTCATATGTATTAATTAATTTAATCTTCACAGCAACTCTGTAAGGTAGCCAGTATGAATAGATTCATTTTACAAATGATGAAACTGAGGCAGAGTTGGGCAAGTTTGACCAGCTAGTGTAGTGAACTGTGGGGCTGGAATTCAAACCCAAGTAGTTGGGCTTTAGCACCCAGCCTCTCATACACTGTGCCTAATAAACTCATTCTAATAATGACAGCTTTTCCTGTCACTTGCGTCACACATGCTGTGCTAGGCTGAACTGTGTGCTTTCTGTACATTAATATTATTTTGTCCTCAAAAGAACCTCCTTACAAGGGCATTCTCTATAGTTGAAAGGTGAGGAAATTGAGGCACAGATATATGAAGGACTTTGCTATTTGATATTGTTTCGTGATTTGCAGGTAGAAATTCAGAATTATATCTGATGTTCCCATCTTTCAATTCTATGATTTCATCCTCTGTGCAATGTTGATTTTCAAACCATTTAGTGAGTGGATAAATTTAGCGAGTGGATAAATCAGAATGTATGGCAGAGCCCTTCCCAAATACCAAGCATTTTTAGGGTCTATAAAGCCAAGAAAGAAGACACAAAATTTCTTCTACCTAAATGTTGCCTAATGTGTATTTCTAGGACCATCATATATAAGTGGTATTAATAGGTAGATGGTAAAAAACAATTATTCTGTGATCATATGCAATTAAGATACATTAAATTAAATCACTGGTTCTCAACCTGGGAGATTTTGCCCCCCAGGAGATATTGGGGGATGTCTGCAGGAACCTTTGGTTGCCATAACCAGAGAGGATGGTGCTGCTGGTGTCAAGTGGGAAGAGTAAGGGTAGCTGCTAAACAGCTGGCAGTGCACAGGACAGGCTCACACAACAGAGAGTTACCTGGCCCAACATGTCAGTAGTGCTTAGATTGAGAAACCTCAGGTTAAGTGATGCTAATTACACATTTCTGTCCTGTACGGCCAATCAACTCTTTCTTGAGGGACACATGCTGGGATTGGGACTCTGTGAAACAGAGTTATGTGGCTTGGGCTGTTAGGACCATATAATCATCTACACCAGGCTCGGGCCATATTACTTTCCCAATGATCCAGTTCTCAGATGGTTCCTAAGCCTATTATGTTAAAAGTATTTTTTTAGGGGCACCTGGGGGTCTCAGTCAGTTGGGCATCTGACTTTGGCTCAGGTCGTGATCTCATGGTTCATGAGTTCAATCCCCACATCAGGCTTGCTGCTTTCAGTGCAGAGCCTGCTTTGGATCTTCTGTCCTGTTTGCGCTCTCTCAAAAATAAACATTTTTTAAAAGTATTTTTTAAGTTTATTTATTTATTTTGAGAGAGAGAGCAAGTGTGTGCACCCAAACAGGGGAGGGGCAGGGAAAGGGGAGAGAGATACCAAGCAGGCTCCCCACTGTCAGCAGAAACCCAACATGGGGCTCAATCTCAGGATCCCTGAGATTGTGACTTGAGCCAAAATCAAGAGTTGGAGACTGAACCCCCTGAGCCACCCAAGTGCCCTGTTAAAAGTATTTTTAAAGGAAGCTTTTTAAATTTCAAACTAAAGCTATTCTGTCCTTTTAGTGAGATTACCTGTTTAGTGACCTAGAACAGAAAACACAGATAGATGTTTGATACTTTCTCAAATTTCAGCATTGTGGTTTCTGTGTGAAGTCATAATTACAAAAAACTTTATAGTGAGGTTATATGTCCTCTGTAATAACAGATCATTTTGAAGCCACATTATCAGGGGCGCCTGGGTGGCGCAGTCGGTTAAGCGTCCGACTTCAGCCAGGTCACGATCTCGCGGTCCGTGAGTTCGAGCCCCGCGTCAGGCTCTGGGCCGATGGCTCGGAGCCTGGAGCCTGTTTCCGATTCTGTGTCTTCCTCTCTCTCTGCCCCTCCCCCGTTCATGCTCTGTCTCTCTCTGTCCCAAAAATAAATAAAAAATGTTGAAGCCACATTATCAGAAACCTTGCCAAGTTGCCTAACACAATGACCATTTTCTTGGGCTAGTCCATAAAGAAATTTAAATCTGATGAGTCAAATTTCAGCCAGCACATGGAAACATTAAAGGCACCTCATATTTGCACTTGGAATAATAAAAAATGCTCAGCTTCATATTTTCTCCCTACCCTCTCTTCAAACACACACACACACACACACACACACACACACACACGCACAAACATGCCCTGGTAGTATTCTGGGGCTGTGACAATTTAATGGGTGATGATTTTATTTCACACAAAAATTTGAGGAAACTAGGGGTGCCTGGGTGGCTCAATTGGTTAAGCGTCTGACTTCGACTCAGGTCATGATCTTGTGGTTCATAGTTCAAAACCTGCATCAGGCTAATCTGCTGTCAGTGCGTAGCCTGCTTTGATCCTCTGTCCCCTCTCTCTCTGCCCCTCCCCTGCTTGTGCTCTCTCTCTCTCTCAAAAATAAATAAACATTAAAATTTTTTTGAAGAACCTAGAAGAGTGGTTCTCAGACTTGGCTACTAATAAGAATCACCCAGGCCCTACTCCAAGACATTATTTAATTGATTTGTGGTGAGCCTGAACAATAGTATTTCTTTAAAACTCACCAGATCATTCCAGTATTTAACTCAATGCTGCACTCCCATGGACTTTGAGCAGCGGTTCTCAAGCAAGCCCTAGAGGACTTGTTAAAACAGATGCTTAAACCTCTGGAGTTTCTGATTCAGTGGGTTGGGAACGTAGCCTGGGAAATTACAATTCCCATGGGATGCTTATTGCTGCTGTTCCAAGGACCTTGCTCTGAGAACTACTGGCCCCAGAATACTCTCTTATTACAGAAATTTGGATGTTTCTTCTTAGTTATGCTTTTGTTTAATTTTCTAGGTGAAAAAGAGTTCCTTATCAGATATTATACCCTTTCTGTTTAGTCAAACCAGAAACAAAGTAAGTCATTTCTCTTCTCTTTAGGTTAGGTCTAAACCCATACAGATTCATGATCTTGACCATCATCAAACAAATTGAGGTTTATAATTACAGAACACAGGAAGTAGCTAATTTCTTTCCAGGCAGTTGCTTACTTACCTTCACCCAATTAATATGCTCAGATTATAACAATTAAAACTGTATAATTATGAAAATAATAAGAGAACTTAGATTTGCATAGGGCCATATGAGCTTATCTAATATACTCCACTACCTTAAAGCAGGTAATTACTTGTTTGCTTGTTGAAATCAGAAACTTGAAGGAGATAGGAAGAGAGAACAGGGTGAACAAAGACATTTGTATGCATTCAAACATGGCCTAAGGTAGATATGATAAGTCAGCCTGACTAAAAAGGGAAATTTGTGGGACAGAGTAGGAACTAACATGAAACAAGAGGAGAGTGCCAAACACCTGGCAAAGTAATTTGGATTTGATGATATAAACAGTAGGAGACTATTTAAAGTTCTTGAGCAGGAGACAAACCACGTTTCTGCACTATTAGTCTTACTAGACTGGTTTCAAGATGATCAGAAGCATTTTCAATCTGTGTAACAACAGATAGAGCTGCTGTTTTAAATAACAAATCACACTGAGATATCATTGTTTTGGAAAATCAAGGAATTCTAGGAAAAGAAATTAACATTTTTAGAACCCCAGTAGGCACAATATGAGTTATAACTTAAATAAACAATAATAAGACAATTTATGACCTACCACAGGGCTGTGTAATTCTCATATGCCATATGATTCTCTCAAATACGACATAACCTTTTGGAGTTAATAGAAGCCTTGGAGCCTAAGTTTAATTTCAGATGGATAGATATAGGTTCTACAGTAAAATAGTTTGACAGAGGACTCCCTGATTCTACATTGAACAGCAAGAAAACACTCCAGATATTTTTTCCCCATTAAAACAGAGTAAAATGTAATTTTACACAAGGTATTCATCTCATCCTAATTAGTTAACTATCCAAGCACCTGTTTAGTTGATTGAATCATAAAGCCGTTTTGTTTATCAGCAACGTAGGAATTTTAGAGCACAGCACTTGAACAAATGAAGTTCTCGTTTTAAACCCTGAAGTAAATTTTTGTATTATTTCCTCAACGAAAGGAAATTTCTTTGATGAAAGAAATATCCAAAGCAACTATCCAAGAGGCAGCGGAAGTTAAGGGTGAATCCTGGATGCCAAGAAAGGCTGAGTAGGCAATTATGAGCATAGGTGTGGTGTGGTGGGTCAGCTCCTGAGATAGATGAGCGGTCTGAGGCAGAGTGTGTGGAGTGAAGTACAAAGGCTCAAGGAGTAGATTTGGATGGTACCCCCCCTCAGTAATGAGCTGGAAAGTCTTTTTGTTTGTTCAGAGGCATTTTACTTAGACAACTAAAACAATGAGATGTTCCAAAGCAGTGTACAAGAGAAATCAAACCAATTTATCATAAATTCCCTCTTCTTTACAACTAAACCAAACGAACAAAAAAAGCCTTTCTGCTTTAAGAGAAAAATCAAAAATAGGCCAATGTATTTTTCTTCTCCATAATAACATGAACAGCTCCAAGAAATCTAATTGTAATAAGAGAAATTGTATATTGGCTTACACATATTCATTAAAAAGACAACAGGCCATCATACCACAAGAGCCTAATTCCACCTGCCTTCATCTGATACCCGTGTGTTTTCACATACAGGTAACACCAAGTTATGAACTGGAAAGTCTACGGAGAATAGGATTACAGAGAACTGTGGATAGTCCCTCTTAGTTTTGCAGAGGTTTCCTTGACCTTGCTGCCCCATCCATCTACCAAGAGAATTGGGCTTGAAGGAAGTCCCTGCTCATCTTTAATTGAATAATTTTGTTAAAGTTATGAGAAACAAGACCGGGTTTTGGAAACTTTCAAAAGGAATGGATGGGAGAGATATGGCCCACCAATACACACCATTATAAAGGAAGTTTGAGAGAAAGAAGGCAATGCGGGATTTCAAGTTAAATGGGCAGCAGGTGGAGAAAAAGCTTTCTACAAGCTAAAGGGAAACTTTCTGCAAGTTAAAGAGAAGTTTTGCACGTTTTTAGATGCAGAGGAAAAGTCGCTAAAAGCCAGGAGGGTTAGAAAAAAGTGAGGTGAGGGGCGCCTGGGTGGCTTGGTCGGTTAAGGGTCTGACTTCGGCTCAGGTCATGATCTCACGGTCCATGAGTTCGAGCCCCGCGTCGGGCTCTGTGCTGACAGCTCAGAGCCTGGAGCCTGCTTCTGATTCTGTGTCTCCCTCTCTCTCTGACCCTCCCCCATTCATGCTCTGTCTCTCTCTGTCTCAAAAATAAATAAACGTTAAAAAAAAAATTAAAAAAAAAAAAAGAAAAAAGTGAGGTGAAACCTCTTCATCTCTGGAGGAAAATTTGAGATCCACTCAGGAGCTGGAGCGTAGGCACACAGGTATGATGATTTTCAAGTGAAGGTGTGAGACAGTGCTCACTTTATGACCACCTCATTTTTGTTGGTTGCTTTCAAATAAAGTTCAGTGGTTCACAAACATTACTGTGTATCAGAATCATCCAGGGAGCTTGGTAAACTAGAATCTTGAGTCTCATACATAAGGAATCTGATTCTGTGTTGGACCCAGAAATGTGGATCCTTAATAAGCAGCCCAGATGATTTTGATGCTGGTGATCCAGTCTTTGAAAAAGACTAGTGTGTTCATTTGTTCTATGCAGAGTAGAAATGTGTAGAGGATGAAAAGGTTTAGGGGATTGAGAATGAAGATCTTAAATAGTAAACTGCAAATAAAAAAGATTTCTAAGTGGCACCGAGCACCAATAAGTTAGAATTCAACATCATGGACCACACCTGCCACCTTCTAGAAGGGTCTTTAGAAACAGATAGACCAATGAGAGCAAGTTTTCCAGACATACACAAAGGCCATAGTGAGCTGCTTGTTCTTGTCTTTAGGTTGGTTTGATGGCTGATATTATTGAAACATCTGAAGTTAATTATAGTTTCAGAACAAGTTAAAATTTCACATTTTGGAGAGAATAACCCCAAGAATGTCCTAATTATATCTTCAGCTTTCAACAAATAAAAAAGGGGAAAAAACATGTTTTTCATACACCTCAATAGCAACATGTAATACCTGGCATTTTCCCAGACAGTTCTGGTGTGAAGTTTTAATTAGAACACAGGCAAACAGATAGTGGAATTAGGTAAAAGCTGAACAGGTTGACATTTTCTGTTGTGGCACTGAAGTAGGAGAGTGACCTTCAGACTCCTCTCCATCAGCTCCCCACCATCAGCTCCAGACCGCCCTTGTGTGCTCCTGTGATCAGGTCTTGGCTTGGGGTTTTGGTGGTTTTGTTTTTTGTTTGTTTTTTTCCCCATTCTGGTCCTAAATGCCCTAATTTTAAAAAGATTTTTCAAGCTCAGTTTAATTAAACATAAATAGAAATTATTCCAATGGCTTTTAGTTTTTTGATTAACAGACCCACAACATAAGAGAATTTTATTCCAATTTCTTTAAGAGTTATAAATATGTACATCAATTTGTATACAGACAACAATTTCAGGGATTTCACAGACGAACTGAAGGCTATGCTAAAGAGCCATGAACTCCAGGTTCAGAATGCAGAGCTAAGGATCAGGGGAGAACGTAGACAAGAGAAACAGTTGATTTTCACTGGAGTGTTCCTATCTAGTCTTTGTCAGTACATATAATTTTTGCATAGTTTTAACACAAAAAAAATTTGCAGTTTTATTTTGCAGCTATTCCTTATCTTAATATTCTAGAGTACTGTAGAATATTTATAAATTTTATCTTCCTAAATTTTAAGACATATTCTAATAACTTGCTATATCACAATATGTTTCACAATTGTTGTGTTATTGGATATTTAAGTTACATCCAGTATTTCAATGTTACGGCTAAAATTACCAAAAAAACAAAAACAAAAAACTTTGTGCCTACAGGCAAGTTCTTGTTTTAAGAAACTTTAGAGAATCAGCCTTTTCTATTCTCATTACTTTGCTTCCTTCTGTCCTTACTCCTGTCTTTATCTCACTTGCTTTTCTTCCTTATTTGATCTGTTTCCTGTTAAGCATAAGGGTGAAGAATGCCCTTGATGACAGTTGAAAGGGGCATATCTTGAAATAAATAGGTTCTCAGTAATAACTATTTTGTTCTGTGATGAACTGGGCATATTTTTTCAGCTTAATCTGGGTCTTGATTTGAATCTTATTTAATTCATCTTTTCTTACTTTGATCTTTCTCACCATTCTTTCAATACTGAGTAGTATAAAACTCTTTTACATTATTATTGAATAGTTTCTAAACAGCTAATAATAAAAACTTATTTTCAGGTAACTTTCATACAGAGCTATTATGTTTTAAATATCTGTTATGGAGTTGTTTTTGTAAAGATCATGTAACTGAAATTATCAAGCATATTACCAAGGTTGTGAAATCTTTAAGACCTAAAATAAGTACAACTATTTTTTAAACAGGAGCTCCTCTTTCTTTTCTTAAGTAATTTATTCAATCTAAAAATAGTTTGTTAGAATTTTTAACAATTTTAAATAATATGTTTTTTCAGAAATGTTTTATCTCTTTAGAAAAAAATCAATGCAATTGCTTGACTTTGTATTGAATACTTTATTTATTTGCCTCAATTTTATTTGTTCATAGAGTTGTAAGTTATGAGAACATCAATAAAAATGACTACTATACTATTAGCAAAAAAGCCGTAACACACATTTATAATGAGGACATTGAGTATATCGAAATTGATCGATGGGAACAGGAGTATCTATATCACAGAGAACTCACTAAGATTCCCATATTTGCACTTTTCCGGAAATGGAAGGCTTTTAATGTGTGGAAGAAGAATGTCCGTTCCAAGAAAATCAGTGGTTGTCGACAATCTCTACAAAAAAATTTGTTCATTGTTAATCCTGTACGTATTTTTAATTATATTTTAAAAGAATTACAGAAAAACAAAATGTGAATCTATTACAGGTATTGGTATAGACTGTCCTTGAAATAGAATATTTCATCTTTTTAAGAGAATTTTCATACTGTCTTGTCATTTAAGAGTCTGGCAGTCTAGCAGTGTTTTTACATTTTTACTAGGGTTGCAGAATGCAAAAGTATAAGAAAAGAGTTGCACAGGTCCCCTTCAGTTAGAAGCAGCCTCAGAGGTTTGGATTCATGGCCCCCTTTGTTACTGATCAGGAAAATGGTATATCCTCTTGAGCAGAGTGGGCTGGCAACCCTTATTACCTCCTCTTATCTTTGAGTCACTCTGGACTTTATGGTCCAAAATAATTGGGGGACCTGTTTTCATGGGCCAGTGCTTCCCAAGGTATCATACATATACTTTCCTCCACCATGGATTCAGACCCTAGGGAAATTTTTAATCTTTACTTTGCAGAATGGGGTAATCATGGGAAAAGAACTGTTAAAGAGTATGTGGCCATATTTAAAATCTCTACCCATTCACTGAATTTCAACTTGCATTAGAAGTTTTCTACTTGTGGAGTGCCCGTCCAGGTCATGATCGCAGAGTTTGTGGATTTGAACCCTGTGTCAGGCTCTATGTTGACAGTGCGTAGCCTGTCCTCTGTCTCCCTCTCTGCCCGTCCCCCACTCACGCTCTGTCTCTGTCTCTCTCTCTCTCAAAAATAAATAACATTAAAAAAATTAAAAAATAAAGTTTTCTATTTGGCCCTTGGGAATAAACTGGAATCACCGTTACCGTCAGGGTCCTCAGCTGTCTATTTCTATGACACTGAGTCATCATCCTCTCAAATCAGAAGCCTCAAGTTTGCTTTTTTACTGCTCATTTCCTTCACTTTCATATGGTGATCTGAAAGATCATTATCAAGATGTCAGTTACACAAAGGAACATTAAAAGACTAGGGTTAACATAGGTATTAGTGCAAAACAAATGTATGAAATGTGCTATTTCAGGTCATCCATCTCATCAAGCATTCTGGGTTGTAGAAAATATTCTAGTCCTTCTTGATAGTAAGCTCAACTCCTAGACCTCTAATTTCATTAAGTATCCATCAATCGTTTGAACCTATTTTATTATCTTTTTACCACCTTTTATCTTTTGCCATGTCCTGGGCACTATACATTTCATAAGTTTGTTACTAAGTATATAAAATAGTTCTTCCTGTATTCGTCTCTAAGATCACCTCGATTGATCCTTAAGGCTTGTTCTCTTATGTGCTGACAGTTGTCCTATCTGCCTACCATTCATACCAATAGTGCTTTGACCTTGATAATATCTTCTTTTAAATGTAGCCCTGGCAGACTAGAAAGTTCTCATCCATTTAAGCTTAGATTGACCTAAATAACAGACCCATTGTGTTGGTTTAAATGTCTATTACATACTATAATTATGCAATGCTTATCACTACTCTTACATTTACAATTAGTTAATTAGGAGGACTGATTTGCCTAGACTAGGTTGAAAGGATCAATGTGGAGAATATATTGAAAATATCTGAAATATTTCTTTTCATGATATTTTTTTGTAACAAACCTTATTGGCACCTGTGCCTACGTTTCCTCTTAACAACTTTATTGAAATATAATTAACGTACTGTACAATTCACCCATTTAAGGTATACCATTTGGTGGTTTTATTACATTCACAGAATTGATTAACCATCACCACAGTCAATTTTAGAACATTTTCATCACTCCAAAAAGAAACCTTGTTTGGGTACCTGGGTGGCTCATTCGGTTAAGCATCCAGCTCTTGGTTTCAGCTCAGGTCATGATCTCACAGTTTGTGAGTTCAAGCCCTGCATCAGGCTCCACACTGATGGTGCAGAGCCTGCTTGGGATTCCCTCTCTCTCTCTGTCTCTCTCTCTCCCTCTCTCTCTGCCCCTTGTCTGCTGTCTCTCTCTCTCTCTCACTCTCTCAAAATAAATGAATAAATTTTTTTAAAAAAACCCTATTACCCATTAGTGGTCATTCTATATTTCTCCCCATCTCCCCCCAACACCCTCCCTGGCTCTAGGCAGCCACTAAACCACTTTTTGTCTCTGTTGGATTGCCTATTCTGTACATTTCATGTAAATGGAACCATGTGATATGTGGTTCCTTATGGCTGGCTTTTTTCACTTAGCTTAATGTTTTCAGCATTCATCTATGTTATAGCATAGCATTTCTTTTTATTGGCAAATAATACACTGTTGTATGGATATATGTATTTTATTTATCCATCCATCTACTTCCATTCATTGTTCCAGTCCACAAAGAAATAGGTTCTTAATAGTGACTGAGTTTTCTTTTTCAGCAACTTGTTAAATTTAAAGTTAAAAATTTTAACTTAAAAAAATTTTTAATTCAAAGTTGTCTTGGGATTTTATGTCAAAGCCTCTTAGATCAGCAAATGGGCCTCTCCATTACCATGGTGACTGGGCATTGTAAAGTCCTTAAGATAACACAATGAATCTTTTAGTAGCCATTCATCATACATAGTGAAATTTAAGATATTTCCCAGTCCTCTATTACTTACCCTCAATTTCTTAGCTAAAAGACACATATTCAAGATAAAAAGATAGACATTCAAACAAATTAAGTCTGATAATTCAAAGAATGCTTTTAGAAAAAATTTCAGATGTGTTCCTGTTTAATGTATGCACTTTGGAGTTGTAGCTAGAGTTAACATATAGACCTATTATTTTCCTTAATAACCATTCTTGCTTTCCAAATATTTTTATTCTTTTAAAAGACAGGGTTTTTTTTTTAACTAAACAATGATAATTTTTATTTTCATTCAGCATTTGCGACCGGCTCTTCTTAAAATAAATGAATTATGCTATAACTTGAGTTTTATCAGACTTTGTTATATTGAAAAATGTCATACTTATACCCTGCAAGAATTTAAGGCCACACAAATCATATGGTTAGAAGAGGTAAGGAATTTTTGTCTATGGTTTTGAGATTTTTTTTTCTATTGTTGCTACTTTGCTATTGCTAATTATACATATTCATCAATGTCTAGGTGACAATGCGCCTAGAAGAATTTCGAAATGAAGCAAAAGTCGTGGTCAGGAAGGCTTGTCGAATTGCTCTGCATGCCGCAGGATTTATTCCTGATGACTGTCATCATAAACCTGTTGAGGGTATGAAGGGGAAAAAAAACTTTGATAGATCAGAAGTCATGTCTTTCTAAAAAATTAACTCTTTTTTATTCTACTTTTCATAAGTTCAAATAATGATCCTATTTGTCAGGATACTAGTCACAGAACCTTTATTTCATAAGCACTTTATGGTGGAATCAGGGACTCTTTGCTTAAAGTTATGTCAAGTCTACCAGAACAGACAATAAGTTTGTCAAAATTAAGCAACTGGATGGATCTCAGGTTGGCTCCAGTTGACATGAACTGTAAAGGATAACTAAAATTCAGATGGAAAAGGAGGATAAAGCTGTTCCTGGGAAAGAGGTAGCATGGTACACAGATCAAACCCTATTACGGGGAATGTTAATGAACTGTCTGCAGTCTTTCACTGAGTCAAAATCCTTTGATGTGGAATTCTTTTGGATAACTGGGCTATTTTCTAGAGTTTGAAATATCTCATTAACCAAGCATTTTGTTATTTTTGAATTTTACCTATCTGTTTAAAAATTTTAATTCCAATATAATTAACATACAGTGGTATATCAGTTTCAGGTGTACAATATAGTGATTCAGCGATTCTGTACATTACTCAGTGTTCATCATGATAAATGTACTCTTAATCTCCTTCACCTATTTCCCCCATCCCTCCACTCAACCCCTTCTGGTAACCACCTGTTCTCTATATTTAAGAATCTATTTTTGGTCTCTTTTTTTCCCTTTCATTTGTTTTATTTCTTAAATTCTACAAATGAGTGAAATCATTTCATATTTGTCTTTCTCTGACTGATTTATTTCACTCAGCATCATCATCAGGGAAATGCAGATCAAAAACAAAATGAGATTATCATCTCACACCTGTCAGAATGGCTGAAATCAAAAACTCAAGAAACAAGAAGTATTGGTGAAGATGTGGAGAAAGAGGAACCCTTGTGCACTGTTTGGTGGGAATGCAAACTGATGCATTTTGCCACAGTGGCAAACAGTATGGAGTTTCCTCAAAAAATTAAAAATAGAATTACCCTACAATCCAGTAATTGCACTACTGGGTATTTACCCAAAGAATGTGAAAACACTAATTCAAATGAATATATGCACCCCTATGTTTATTGCCACATTATTTATAATAGCCAAATTTTGAAAGCAGCCCAAGTGTCCATCGATAGATGAATGGATAATGAAGATGTGGTGTGTATATACGTATGTATGTATGTACTTTTGATATACACACACACACACACACACACACACACACACACAATGGAATGTTATTCAGCTATATAAAAAATTTTACTTATTTTTTAATCCATATTGAAAGAAATGGAATTTTTACACAAGAATTCCTGTTGTTGTGTCTTCTGTTGTTCTTAGATTATTGTAAAATGCCAGATGGTGGAGGTCTCACTGAGTTGCCTGCTTATTCAGACTCTGAGAAAATGACATACACAGAGCAGGCCAGCAAAAGGCATCACTGCATGAGGCTAACATGGTAAATTATTATTCTTTTTTTTCTTTCAAGAAATATTAGAGCATCCACCCTTCTCAAATTTCATTAAAAATTAAAGCCTTCATCACAGGATTCACTAATAGTGGTGAGGGATTAGGGGGATATGGTAACCTGAATGCATGCCCAGAAGCTCACCCATCTGACTTTCACTCAGCAAAGCAACCACAGGAATGGCAAGCTGGTGGAGGGTGGAAGACATGCCCAAGGCCAAGTGCTTCTCTTTGATCTCTAAAGCTTTGTTTCCTTTGAGCCCAGCTTGGAGCATGAAGTAGGCTGTGGTAAGGAGAAGTCAGGTACATAGAGATTTGTGGGCATCCTCCAGGGGACCCAGAGAGCCCACTACATCTGTTTGGTCACTAGAGACTACAGGGAGTTCTTTGCATTGACACACAAAATTCCACCCTCTCCCTGTGGTGGGTTTTGCATCTGGGAGACCAGGGTGGAAAGTCTTCCTTCTAGGGCCTCAGCCAGATCATGACATTGTTCCAGAGTTTGGATTTCACATCATTCTAAAACCTCATCGTTACAAATAACTTGCAAACAAGGCAAGTGACTCAGTTAAATGTCCGACTTTGGCTCAGGTCATGATCTCACTGTCTGTGAGTTTGAGCCCCGTGTCGAGCTCTGTGCTTACAGCCCAGAGCCTGGAGCCTACTTCACATTCTGTGTCTCCCTCTCTCTGCCCCTCCCCTGCTTAGGCTCTCTCTCTCTCTCTCTCAAAAATAAATAAAAATTTAAAAACATTTACAAATAACTTGCAAACAAAATCCCCAAACATTATCTGAAAAATTTTGTGTGGCATTATAGAACAGTTATTGTTATTCAGTGCCCACTAACTTAGTCCAAGTTTGACAGCTATCTGTTTAATAAACCTTAACTGTGTACTAGTTTATATATGAAATAACATGACAGCACTGTCTGTGTCACAACAGAAGTAAATGAAGCAGTCCCTGAGGCCACCATCATAACACAGGTAACAGAGGCCACTTGGGGCTTCACTTCAGTAGAATGAACATTTATTTTAAATGCCTAAGTAAGAAAATAAAAATCTGCATCTCTGGGTTAGCAGTTGCTGTCAAACAACATTTATTCAATAGCAAAAGTTTCACAATTTTACCATTAGAATGTCACAGATGTTGTATATTTTCTGATTTCTTGTTTAAAGCATCTTTCAAAAATCTTATGGCCCTTTTGGCTAGCTGAGGTAGGTGTGTTTTCCATACCAACTGTATTGCTCATTAAATATCCTTTTGAATAGTTAGAACACTCAGCTAAATTAATGCTATATATTTGAATATATTTGTGTTTTAAAATGAAGAATGTCCAAGAAGAACTCTTCTGGACAATAAGTCTTTGTTATTATAACATAAATGGAAATTCAAAGAGAAATTATGATTTTTTAAGTGTGAATATTTGGTTTACTGTCACTTTCAAAAATAGTAGTGAATATAGAAAACTGAAGCTGTATTTTTTTTCTTTTCAAGCTTTATCCGTCTAAATGACTATCTAATTGAGAACACAATGCACATCCTAACAGTAAATTCTGTTAACTCTCTTTTGAATTATCTCACTGACAAGCTAAAACGAACACCTTCAGCAGATGTCATTCAAAAATGGATTACTGAAGAGAAGCCTGACGTCACTGATAAAAAGGTATATTTAGACAAAATTAAGAAAATTCACAGGTCAGCATTTATTGAGGAGTGCTTACTATGCATATTATGCTATTTTCTGTGTACTGGAAGTAGCAGGAATGCTTAGGAGATTTCACAGGATAATAAGAGCTTACCATATGCACTTGAAATGGCAAAATGAAAATCACTGTATGAACAAGTAAGAGAAAGCATCCATTGTGCCAGATGTCTGTCTCATAGAAATTTGCTATAGGCTATTCAGGTGTACATTGGACAAATATTTCTTAAGTACCTACTACGTACTAATCCCTATGCTGGGTGTTGGGTGTATAGTGATGAAAATCATAGAGAGGATGCTTGCCCCCTTTAATAAAGCTTACAGGTTGGGGGTCATTGTGGGCATGAGCTGGCAGACAGAAGCAGGGAAGGTGGTATAAATGAAAGAGGTAAGCAATGGTTTAGAGGTGAGAAGAAGCAAATCATGGAAGCAAGTCTTTGCGCTTTGAGTAGATAGCCTCTTGGGAGGATGTTGATCTTAGAGACACAGATTAATTTGAGATGTTTGAGATGAAGTGCTACAACTTTTCTGGTGGCTGAGAGAGAAATCATATCATCTAATATCCATGTTTCTCAATAAGCTTTCCCCCAGCTCCATCCCAGATAGTAGCTCCATGCTAGATATCTAAAACATAACAAAACATGCGTACCTAGTTTCATCAGTCTTCCTACCTGCACTTGTCAACTCCCCCCAACCCCCCCCCGCCAGGAAACCCAGTTATGAAATTTCAAGGCTGGATGTTCTTTGCCATAGTTTCCCTTTTCTCCAAACATTGAATTTTAGTTGCATATTCTTTTTTTATTACTTTCTCTCCTCCCCTAATCTCAATTCCTCCTTTTTCTAAATATCTTTATATTTTGAAAGTAACATTTATTGTTCTAATTATAAAAGTAATATATGCTAAGTGAAAAAAATGGGAAGAACACAGAAATATACAAAGGAAAGCATCCTCTGCTTTCCAAAGATACCTATTTCCAGTGGGAAGAAGGGTATCATACTTTACTTGCTGCCTTATCACATGCTTTTTCTACCTAGCAATATATTGTGAAAAATCTCCTGAGTCAATATGTACTTTTCCATATAATATTCTCACACAAAAATGTACCTACTGTACATCTTCTAAATAATTTTCTATTGTTGATCACTTTCTCATTATTCCAAATAATACTGCAAAGAACATCCTTGTCCATACATTTTTCACACATCCGATTTTTCCCCTTAGAAGAAACTCCTAGATGTGGAATTGTTGGGTCACAAATATGCTTACTTGTTAAGGCTTTTGATACTGATGGATTAACTTGCCAGAAGGTTTTGTGTTAATTTATAACCTTCCCAGCAATGTTTGACAATGAGCCACAGGCACACTAGATATTATCATTCATTTTCATTTTGGCCAATACGATGGATGTAAAGTAGTATATCACTGCTTTTAATTGTTATATTTCTTTAATTGTTACCCCAGTGCAGGGATAAGAGCATAGGTCTGGCACTTAATAACCAGTATGTCCTGGATGAAATGTCTTACCTTCTTCAGATCCTATTTTTCTCATGGGGGTAATAATGATATCTGCTTCATATGGTTGGTGTAGGTACATGAATACTTAGCACTGTCTGGCACACAGTGAATGCTCAATAAATATTGTTACTGAGTTAACTATCAGGAGTACGAGAACAAGGAGGAGAGTGATTGATCACTTGTATATTCCTTTTAAAAAATGTCAGATCATGCCCTTTGCCCATTTTTCTATTTAAGTACATTTCTATTTTAATATATATTTATGTATCAATGGTTATATTGTTAGTATACATTTCTATTGAGTATATCAAGTATATTTCTATTTAAATATTATCAACTTTCTATATTCTGTGTTCACTACTGACATATTTTTCCAGCTTGTTGTTTGCCTTTCCATTTTGTTGATAATGTTTTTATAAGGAGAGTTTTACACTGTTGAATCGTCTTTCAATGTTTTCCTTAATTTTTTAATTTCTATGGTAATATTCACTGAAAGACATGCCAACATTATGAAATCAATTAATTGTATAAGCTTCAGTTTACATGCCTCTTGTAATACAGAGGTTTTTGTTTTTGTTTTTGTTTTTGTTTTAATCTTCCACCTTGGTTCTTGCATCTTTTTAACACTGCAAATGTGCTCATTTCAGGGGGCCTCTGTGGTGGAAAAGCAGGAAGAAGATGAGTCTCTCATCCCTATGTTTCTCACAGAACTGATTTTGACAGTCCAATCATTACTCTTCGAGCCTTCTTTGGAAGACTTCCTGGTGTGTGTTTCTTCAGATAGCATCCATGCATACATAACTTTTTGGAAAATGAAGCAACTGTTTCACTGTCAAATGATTGGCAGGATTGCTGTTGTCACTTTTCCAAAGTGATTAGAAGAAAATGAGAAAGTATTGTTCTATGCACAGCATTACGTCTACATAAAAAAGATCTAAAAGTTTAGCACGTTTTCTTTAAGTTGAGACAGATTGGGGGCTTGGTAGGGTGTACCATCAAAAGAACATATTCTATACAAAATTTAGCATTGACTGTGGTAAGGACAACTTTTGAAATATTTTTAGGTGTGCCACATCTGTGAAAAGTTTATTTTAGTTATCTATTGCTGTTTAACAAATTACCACAAATATGGCAGCTTAAAACAACAGCCTTGTGTTTTCTCAACTTTCTATGGGTCGGAAGTCTGGGCTCATCCTCTGCTTCAAAGTCTCTCCAGGCTGCCACGCACGTATTGGCTATGATGAGGTCTTCTTAGAGGCTTGGCTAGAAAAGGATCTACTTCTAAATTCCCTCAAGTTGTCGGAACAGCTCACCTCTATGCAGGTAGAGGACTGAAGTTCCTGTGTTCTTGAGGGATGTCAGCAGGGGACTACTCTTAGATCCTAGAAATCACCTGCAATTCCTTACCATGTGGCCAACTCTATAAGCAGTTTACAATATGGATGTTTCCTTCTTCAACATCAGTTGGAAAATCTCCTTTGGGAAGGGCCCAATCCCTCTTTTAAGGATTTTCACTTGGTTCAGTTAGGTATACCCAGGATATACCTTTTCGATTGACTCAGAGTCAACAGATTTGGGACCTTAATTATATCTGCAAAATTCTTTTAACTTTCTCTTTTTTAAGTGTATTTATTTATTTTGAGAGAGAAAGCAAGCAAGCATGTGCGGGGAAGGGGCAGAGTGGGGGGGGGGAGGAGAGAAAGAGAATCCCAAGCAGGCTCCACACCACCAGCACAGACCTCAATGTGGGGCCTGAACCCATTAACCCTGAGATCGTGACCTGAGCTGAAGTTTGACACTTAACTGACTGAGCCACCCAGGTGCTCTTCCTTTAAGTTTCTATATAATGTAGCCCAGTTGTGGAGAGTGGCATCCCATTGTATCCACAGGCCCTCCATCCCTCCATACTCAAGAGGAAGGGATCATACAGTGCATGTGCACCAGAGGGAGGGAATCTTGGGTGCCATCACGGAATTCTGCCTTCCACATTTGTCTATACGTATAGATTAGTAGACCTATCAGGATCTATGTTTCCTGGTATACTGTACCACAATGGCACTAGTAACCAGGATCTCTAGATTCCAGTCTTGACTTAACAGTTAATGGCTATTTGACCTTAGGGAATCCACTTAACTCTCTAGGGTTCGTTTTATGTATCTGTAAGATGAGAAGGCAGATGAGTCTTAAGGTTGCTTCCAATTCCAGCAGTCCATGATTCTGTGATTTATCAGATAGGTTATTTTAGGATATTTACATGGACAAGCAGACTGCTGAGGTCCCTATGGCTGTGACCTCACTCAGAAACTCCTGTGGAGACACTGGGTTCTTAGGTCCCTTCTTGGCCAGAAGACTCGTGTCCTTCACATGATTTGTATGTACTCAGAATCAACACAGTATTTGGCATGGTTGAATGAGTTATTTATTTTAGCATTTCAGAAAATTCAAAATTATTCATAAATATAACCATATATGCTTACATTTATGTTTATGTTTTTCTGTCTAACAGGATGGTATTTCAGATGCAATTAATCAATTTCAAAACACTGTGCTATCAGTTCCTAATCTTGTACCTGATACATATTTTGACGCTTTTACCAGACCTTACATTAACAACAAACTTGAAGAAAAAACTTGTGGATTTGGTCCAAGCCTATCAGCAGTATTTGATGATGATAAGAATTTTCACACAATTATCCTTCAAATAAAGGTACATTTACTTTTACTGAAACTAATTTATTATAGTCTCAATTTTTAAGGAATTGAGTAATATAGTTCCTTTCTTATCTTTAAACTGAATGCTACTTAATTTCTAAATAGTAAAGTATTTCTTTTTAAAGCCCTGGTATATCAGAGCACTGACTATAGGAAAGGATTTAGAAGTACAAATTATCTGAGGTGGCTTCACTCCCAGGGGAGAAAATAAGGTTAAGAAGGAAGAAGAGGCATTATTTAAACATTGGGTGGCATAGGGGAAATGAAGCAACTGGTGAAAATGTAAGGTCCTACAAGACAAAAGAGAACCAAAAAAATCAAAGTATACCCAATTTTTCCCCACCACCAAAAAATTTAAAAATCTGTACATTGCTACACTGACAGAATAGAATACCCTTGACTTATAAATCCTATAAATCACTTCAGATCCACAACCTGAAGAAATGAAGATATATTAAATTCATGTAAAACTACTACAGGAAGAAAACAGAAAGAGAAGATTAAAAGATCTCATGAATGCTCCTTCCTTTCCTTCCGAAAAAACCGTGAAACAAAAGCTATGCTACCAACTAAAGTAGATATCCTCAAACAAGCATTTGAATTATGTGTACAATCGCATTGAATAAAAAATTCAAAATCAGAAATGGGAAATAAAAAGACAAAGTCATCTCAGAAATGAAGCCTAAATTACGTGGTTACCAAGGGAGGATAAACTCAAATGAAAATTTAATAATTAGAAGAATGATAAGAAAAATGAGAATGGAGGAAAGACAGAAAAACAAGGGAATGAAAATAAGCTAGAGATAGTAAAAGGGTCAGAGAGAAAATAATTGGAATAGAACAGGCAAAGAAGAAATAATATACATTTAATTGGAGTCTCCAAAGAGGACAAGAAAACATAGGGTAGAGCAAACATTTATAACTGTAGTCCAAGAAAAGAAAACCTGAATCTGTATTGAAAGGGCCTGTAGAGTACCTTGGAAAATTGACCCAGAACAATCAGTTCTGTCATATTTCCTCTTAAAACTATTAGCTTTTAAAGCTCAACACACAAAGGTCAAAGAACTTACAAAGTAAGAGAATTAGACCAGCATCAGACTTCTCAGAAACAATGTATAAAGCAAGACAATAATAAAACAGCATTTCTTAATGAAACTCAAGGGAAGAAAGTGTGAATCAATAATTTTTATCTATTCAAGATAGTTTTTCAAGTATCAAGGCCATAGAAGGGTCTCCCTGGGACAATTTGGCCATTAAAATAAATACTGATTACAAAAGTATCATAAACCCTTGTGGGGCACCTGGGTGTCTCAGTAAGTTAAGTGTCTGACTCACAATTTTGGCTCAGGTCATGATCCCACAGTTCGTAGGTCTGAGCCCTGTGTTGGGATCTGCGCAGACAGTGCAGAGCTTGCTATGGATTCTCTCTCCCTCTGTCTTTGCTCTCTCTCTCTCCCAAAATAAATAAGTGTACTTTTAAAAAAATAAAAGTATCATAAATCCTTGAATAAAATGGAAACACATTAGTCCATATTGTGAATGAAGAAATGAATTGAATGAGAGGGGAAAGCTTTTCCTTAGAACAGAATGTCAACTAATAAATGTAGAAAGAAAACATAAAGAAAAATCATGATGGCTATCATAGAAACAGTAAGGAATCTCCAATTCATACTAAAATGAGTATGTAAAAGTTCAGTGAGAAACAGTATTTTGTCTCAAAACAGTGTTTTGTCTGTATATAAGGTATTTATTGATTTCAGGGAGAAAATAGTAAGTTTGCAGTGATGAAGCCTGACAGACGTACCTTAACTAACATGTTAACATCTCGGGGACAAATTGATGTTATGTGTCTTCTTCTGTGATGCACTGAGAACATATATCATTTCTGTGGTATTATTACCAAGAATGTATAACTGAAATTATGCATTATAAGATATAACACACACACACACACACACACACACACACACACACACACACACACACATACACACACACACACACACACGAGATACTCTTCAAAATGTATAGGTCATTTAAAAAATGTAAAATGTAAAACCCTTAAAAGACAAGGGTTGAGGGATGCCTGGGTGGCTCAGTCGGTTAAGTGGCCGACGTCAGCTCAGGTCATGATCTCGCTGTCCATGAGTTCAAGCCCCGCGTTGGGCTCTGTGCTGACAGCTCAGAGCCTGGAGCCTGTTTCGGATTCTGTGTCTCCCTCTCTCTGACCCTCCCCCATTCATGCTCTGTCTCTCTCTGTCTCAAAAATAAATAAACGTTAAAAAAAATTTTTTAAAAAGACAAGGGTTGAGGAGTTGTTTCAGATTTAAAAAATTATGAGTATGCTTCATTTTAATCATAAAGAACAGTTTTCAGAAGTCAGATTTTAAGATGTGTTTTTTCTTTTACTTCATAAGAGAATCCATTAACTGCTCTTTGACATCAAGGATGGTATCTTCCCTCACTTATGTATCCCTAGGTCAAAGCATATTGTTGGACACAGAGAAGGCATTTGTGTTTATTTTAGTTACATTGAGTTGAATTCTGCTCAGGAAAAAAAATAATTTTATTTGTCTGTTTATTTATAACATTTAGGAAACCATACAAGCAGCATTTGAATCTGCCCGATTATATGCAGCTACGTTTGAAAAGTTCCATATATTCTTCAAGGAAAATGAAAGTCTTGATTTACAAGCTCTTAAACTTCAAGAACCTGGTAAGTTTTCCATCTGTCCTTACTAATTATTTTTGAGAGGGATATCGAGGTTTATAGTAGTCTAGTTTCTGTTTATTGGTGTATAGTGACAGAAATGATGACCAAAAAAAGTTGGCCTGATAAAAGACAAGTTTATTCATTTCTGGCTTATTTTCTGTAGAATTACTTTTTACCACATCCTCATAGTTGGTATGATTTGATAAATTTACTAAGATTATCTTAAATTTACTAAGATAGATTTAATTTATCCTGGAGAATGTGGCATGTGCACTTGAGAAGAATATATATTCTGCTGTTGGATGGAATGTTCTATGTATGTCCGTTAAGTCCATTTGTTCTAAAATGTGATTCAATTCCACTTCTTTGTTGGTTTTCTGTCTGCATGACCTATTCATTGATGATAGTAGGGTATTAAAGTCCTCTACTATTATTGTATTCTTGTTGATTTCTCTCTTAAGAGCTGATAGTGTTTGCTTAATACATTTCAGTGCTTGGATGTTGGGAGCATATATGTTTATGATTGTTATATCTTCTTGATCTATTGGCCCCTTTATCGTTACATAATGGTCTTTGTCTCTTACGATTTTTGGCTTCAAGTCTATTTTGTCTGATATCAGTATGGCTACATCCACTTTCTTTTGGTTACTGCTTGCTTAGAGTATCATCTTCCACCTCTTCACTTTGAGTCTATGTTTTTTGCAGCTGAGATGAGTCTTTTGAAAGCAGCATATAGTAGGGTCTTATTTTTCAATCCAGCCACCCACTCTGTGCCTTTTTATTGGTGAGTTCAATCCATTTACATTTAGGGTGATCATTGATATATGAGGACTTACTACTGCCATTTTATTTTTGTTTTTTCCTTGTTTTGTATCTCTTTCTCTCTCTCTTTTTTTCTTTGTATTTTCTGTTTACCTTTTTAGTTTGGTGATTTTCTATGATGAATCGGTCTGTTTCTCCCGTGTGTGTGTGTGCGTGTGTGTGTGTGTGTGTGTGTGTCTTTGCTTTAGATTTTTGTTTTGTGGCTACTGTGAGGTATTGTATAAAATGTCTCATAGATAAAATAGTCCTTTTTCTGTTAGTAGTAATTTATCTTCATTTGCCTATACAGGTTCTTTTATTTTCCTCCTCCCCTTCTATATTTATGTTGCAACAATTATCTCTTTATGTTCTGTGAGTTTGTTGCCAAATTATAGTAGCTATAGTTATTTTTAATGCTTTTTTCCTCTAACCTTTATACTATAATTGTTTAACACCCTATTCTAAAATAGAGTTACAGTTTTCTGATTCTATTTATCACCTTACTCAAAGTTTCGTGTATTTTTTCATTTCAGGTAGACAAAAGCTCCTTTCAACATTTCTTGTAAGGGAGGTCTGGTAGTGATGAACTCCATTCACTTTTATTTGTCTTAGATCTTTATTTCTTCTTTATATCTGAAGGGTAACTTTGCTAGATAGAGTATTCTTGGCTGGCAATTTTTGTCTTTCAAATACTTGAATACATAGTTCTATTCTCTCCCAGCCTGTAGAGTTTCTGCTGAGAAATCTGCTCATAGTCTAATGAATCTAGTGGTTCCTTTGTAGGTTACTTTCTTTTTTTCCCTGGCTGCCTTTAAGATTCTTTATCGTTGACTTTTGAAAGTTTTGTAATAATATATCTTGGAGATGGTCTTTTTGTATTGAGATAGTAAGGTGATCTATTAGCTTCATGGATTTGTATGTCTAGTTCTTACTCCAGGTTTGGGAAGTTCACAGCCATTATTTCTTTAAATAACCTCTCTACCTCCTCTTTTCTTCTGGTGTACCCATTATTCTGGTGTTGACTCTCCAAATAGAGTCTAACAACACTCATAGGGTTTCTTCATTTTTTAAACGTCTTAGGATTTTAGGAGTTATCTCTCCTTTTCCACCTGAATCAGTTCTAGTCTACTCTGTTTCTAATGCTTGGATCACTATTCTGAACGATAATTACATGATACCATGAAAAAAGACTCTGTGTTCAAATAAGTTTGGAAAATACTAGACCAAGCAACATCATACAGGTTTCCTTACCAGAGGACTTCTCAGATTACTTGATATCTCATTTTGTCAGTTCTCAAAAATACACACATCTAAACCTTCTGAAATGAGTAGGATAGATAATTGTTGACCCTTTTTGTGTTATAAGGAAGCTAAATCTCAGAAAGATTAAGTGACTTACACAAAGCCAAATATGGGTTAAAGACTTGAGTTTTAGGTTTTCTAATACTGCATGTTCTTTATGCTATGTCAAACTTCCCCTTATATTGAGGAGAGGAGTTGACATGAATAAAGACAAGAATCAACACCCTTTTCTTTTTGGAAAAGGGTTATATAGAGAGAACAGGGAATAGTAAGGAAATCATTCTGACTCAGGTGGAAGAAGCACTTGGATATAAAGTTAGCTAATTTTTTACAGGCTCAGAGCATACAGGATTTTTAAAGACAAGCCAAATAGTTTAGTATTGCATATGTATTAGAAGGAGCTGTTTTTGACCAACAGTATGATACAATTGTATTCAAAGGTAATCAGGCCTCCAGTGGTTCTAGATAGATTGGAGAAGGGAGAAAATGAAAATGGGAAGATGATCAAACTGCAGCTGTGGCGTATGGCAGATTCACATCAACAAACGCCTCAACCATGATGTACGAACAGGGTTGGCAGACAGGTGTTGGGAAGAGGAATGGAGATAACTTCAGCTATGCTCAATCTCTTGTACTTTAAACTTTTGTTGTAAATGTCCTCAAAATGGTTTACATGGAGGTGCCATGTGGAAGAACCCTTCCAGTAAGCCCAACTTCAAACCAACCTGACTCAAAAATCCAGTCCATTCCAGACTAGACCCTCTAATGCAGTTACAAATTATTTTTATCTTCCATCTCTTAATAAGAACCATAAAACATATTTACATTATTGACTATTAGTTTTTTTAGTATAAGATAAGATATAAAGCATTATGAATTAACATTTTGAAGTTATACATGGAATTCTGCATTAGGAAAATAGCATTATAAATATGTATGTAAATTTATTAGTGCAATGATTTTTACCATATTCATAATAACCCTTTAAAATTTGATATGATATATTTTATGCCTTATATTATAATTTCATGTAGATGTTAAGTTTTTTGGAGAACAACTGGAAAAATACCACAGACAGCACAAGGACGCAATAGCTCTAAGACCCACCAGAAATGTAGGATTGCTGCTCATTGATACAAAGCTGCTAAAAGAAAAACTAATTCCATCACCTTTGCGATGCTTGGAGGTAATTATGAACTAGGAAACATTTTAATTGTAGTCTGTATAATTATTTTATAATTTTTCCACCACAAATAGCCTATCTTTATTTTGTAGTATTGCAAATGTTTAAAATTAACATAACCTACTGAGCATCCTTAATATCTAGGAAAGGTCTCATATTCTCTCTGTCCCAAGCATAGTAGGCTTTCAGATGAGGGAAGGAAGGGCACTTACAGGCCTCAGAGTAGCCTCTTATTCCCCATTCTGTTTTTCTTTGTTGGAGCATTTCAACACTTCCTGCAGAAGAGATATTACTATAACAGCTCAGTGTCCCCATGGGAATGCTGGTTGAGGTCAAGTTTAGGACATCGTTTCCTGCTCTGAAACTGTCCCTAAAGATCTGATTATATTTTGGTGAATTGTAGAGGTGAGGAAATTTGTACTGATCCTGAAATAATTTTGATGTCTTCCTTTGGAGCCAGGGTATGCCTATAATATTCTCAAATACCTCCAGTGAGACAATGGTATAGAACAGGGATTGGCAAACCATACCCCACAGGGTAAATCCAGTCCACCATCTGTTTTGTACATACAACCATGACAGTTTGCTTTTGTATTACCTATGGTTGCTTTCTCACTACAAGGGCAGAGTTGAGTAATTGTAACAGAGATGGTATGTCCTACAAATCTAAAATATTTACTATCTGATTCTTACAGAAAGCCTCTGCTGACCCCTAGTGTAAATGACAGAAGACAGAGCCAATATCTGCTAATTTAATTAGGATTTATTTAAAATATTTATTAAAGTGGCAATATTTAAATAGTTATGATTTACATTTTCTTTTTCTTTCCTAGGTGCTAAATTATATGCTTCCTCGTCAAAGCAAGAAAAAAGTGGATGCCATTATCTCTGAGGCACAAGATGCAGAGTATAAACTTGAATTTGTTCCAACTACCACCATAGAATATGTTAACAGCTTAGTATTTCTTGATGAAATTCAGGAAAGGGTAGGTTGATTTTTATATGACTCAACATTCCAGACCTTGTGGTAGGTAAGGAAAACAAATAAAAATTGAGGGACTGAAGGTCAACAACAGCTATCAAAATATTAGAACACTTTCAGACAATATAATTGAATACCCTACATCACAGCAATAATGGCAGCTAACACTGATCAAACTCTCACCACTAGTCAAGAATTGCACTAATTTTTTAAATATATATTACATTTTTAATCCTCACAAAAACTTAAGAAGTGTAGATAATTTTTATTCTCATTCCATAGATGAGGAAACAGACACTAAAAATGGTTATATTGTCCAAGATCACAAAGCTTGTTACATGGTAGAGCTGGGTCTACCCAGCTCTGGGTCTTTGACTGCAAAGTCAGTGCTCTCAATCATGGTTTATTGCAATTCTTCTTTGTGATCAATGATCATGGAATTGTAATCTATACATTGGTCATAATGGAAGTCTTGACCCTTAACCCATATCTGCATGATAGTCAAGAACCTCACCATTAGGAATAAAACCCAATTCAAACTAGCTTACATAGGGAGGTGGAGGTTGGGAGAAAAGAGTAGATATGGGACTTAAGTGGTGCCGGTGGTAGGATCATCTCTCTCTCTCTCTCTCTCTCTCTCTCTCTCTCTCTCTCTTTCTCCCTCCCTCTCTCTCTCTCTCTCTCTCTCTCTCTCTCACACACACACACACACACACACACACACACTTATTCTTTTGTTGATCAGCCCACTGGCTCTTTCTCTCTCTTTCTCTCACACACACACTTAGACCTTTGTCTCCCTTATTTCTTTCTCTCTAGAAATTTGGTTTCCTCCTCAAAGGATCTTCCCTGTGACCGGCAACCTAGCATTTAATTTCAGTTGTCATTTTTCATAAGCTTTCATTCATATCAATTGACATTTGAAATAGAGGTAAATTATTTTCTTAAATATCTGGAAATTGAAGATATGTTACAAATAAAAAAATGTGCACTGAGTAAGATAAGTCATTAACCACTAGATAGTCTGTTACATATTCCTAACAGTAAAGGCTGTTTCATGGTCCCATAAAAGTAACCATTTTTGACATTTTCGAATTTATTTTTATATTGAAGTATAGTTGACACGCAATGTTATATTAGTTTCAGGTGTATAAGCCAGTGATTCACTAATTTAAATGTAACAATTTTGTTTTTCATTTAAAGAAGCTCATCTTCACAAAAGGACAGGTATTGTGGCTTTCCCTCAGATGTACATATATATTATCTCAGGAGTCTAGAGATGCCAATTTGTAGTCAATTTGTAGTCATTAAGGTGCTTTGGACAAATAACTAAACCTCAATGAGCTAGCTTAGGCCAAGGGGGCCCTATTTAAGGATTCAGTAGTATGGAACCCTACCCCTTCATCAAAAAGGTAAGTAGGCTTAGGAATTTACCAGAACCAGTAATGAGAAGACTGTAGGAAATCCAGGTAGTTCTTTCTCTCCAGCCTTTCTTTCTGCATCTCTCTACAGATCTGATCTGCTTCTCTGTCTCTACAGACTTGCTGCTTCTGCTTCTTCATCCCACAGCAGCAAACATGGCTGACAGCAGCTCCCAAGTTACATACTGCAAGTCTAGCCAGCCACCAAGAGAGAGAGAGAGAATCTCTCTCTCTCTCTCCCCCCCAATATTAATTTTCAATGTCTATTAAATGCATTCAACCTCCCACCTCCATCCTGTTATATAAACTATGATGGGAAGTTAGGATCACATTGCAGAGGGTAAATTGCTCTCACTCTGTTGTTCCTGAACAGGAGACTTGATGTGCCATGCAGAAAACCCAGACTGTGTCCATCCCCACCAAGTTGTGTGTGCATTTCTGGGTGTTGTGTTGGAGAGGCAGTTTCCCTTAGGGAGACGTTCTCCATACATGAACAGTTTTTTTTGGAACTCAGAAAGTGTAGTGAACACCCACTTACAGAGGACAGGGGTTACAACAATGAGTAAACCTGCCTTCAAGGAGCTCAGAGTCTATAATGAAAGCAGATAGTTATTATATAATATGTATAGGTACAGGATACTGTTGTAGGACTGGGAGGAGTTGTGGTCATTCTTGGCTATGAATCACAGAAGGCTTTGTGGAAGATGGCATATTCAAGCTATGTCCTAGAATGCATCTACTCAGGTAGGATTCCAAGGAGAGGGAAACTGTGTGCAAAGACCTGAGGCAGCATGACAAGAGCAGGATGTGGCAATTGGTACACGATGGAGAAAGGGTGCTTGATAGAGAAAGCTGATAAATTGTAGCTAAAGCTATATTTTTTAAGGATAGGAGAGAAGGAATGGATTCTAGTAAATTTACTTAGTAGAATTGAAAGGACTAAGTGGGCAACTGAACGTGGGGACAGCAAGAGAAGTCTATGACTACTCTTGGATATCTTTCTGCAGGGAACAGGTATCATTAACCAGTATGAGTGGGGTAGGCCACATAATCACTGTCTGACCAGGCCAATTTTGAGAGTGAATGAGGCACTGTTAATCATTCTGCCAGGATATTAAGTGTAAACCAAGACGCTCTCAGAGAAACATGGACATATGTTTATGCCAAGTATAGGAAACATAGGAAGATGAACAGATCTTTGTGTACAGAAACTTAGTTCTATTTATTACTTGTTTAAGATGTTATTAAGATGTTCAACTTTGGGTTGTAAGTAACAAAAACTCACATAGTTAGCTTGGAAAGATGAGAACATTTATTCTAAGTTTGCAGGGTTATCTTCTGGAATCCAAAGGCATGCATAGAGCCTAGCCTTAAAAGAGGATAGGAACTTAGAACTAGAGAAGCATAAATAAACCAGACAGGCCTTTCTCTTTCCGTCTCTCATCTCTGCTCCTCTCTAGAATGCTGGTTCTGGAGGGGTGGGCCCAGATCAGCAGCATTAGTATCAGCAGGAAACTCAGAAATGTATATTCTCAGGCTCTACCCTAGATCTTCTGAATCAGAAGCTCAGGGGAAGGGCTCAGCAATCTGTTGAGCAAGGTGATTGTGAATCTCAAGCTAACGGTTGGGAACCATTTCTCTAAAAGCCTCTCTGCAGTTCTCTTCTCATGTCAACGACATGCTTTGTTTCTACATGGAAACAAATGGCCTCTGCCAACACCTACTGTCTAATTCTTCCCATGTTCAGAGAGAGGGCAGACTCAGCCCAGTTCATGAAGTCCCAGTTTTGTGCTGCTTGGTTCAGCTTGTGGCCAGGAGGTTGGGTCAAGTTGTCCAAACATGGCTGCTCCCTGTATAACCATGTGGCAGAGTGGAAAAGAGAAGGCTTCCCCCAAAACCGGAGAGTCCCTTCCCACAAAATTAGGAAAGGCACTGTCCACTGAAGGTGGGACATCAAAGCAAAGATGTTTAATAGTCAGTTGAAGGTAGTAAAAGTATTTATTAAAGGATAGTGGGGAACAGGCGGTCAGAACCATGACCTGTGCACACCTCAGGAGCTGCTCTGGACAATCCCTGCTCAGCACACATGTCTGGAAGCTCAGTTGTTACAACTAAGCACCCTGATGGTACATGCTGTCTCTGAAAACTAAATATTGGCACTGTTTACTGTTTAATGCTTGGCAAGAAAAAAGAGAGAGAGAGAGAGAGAGAGAGAGAGAGAGAGAATAAACATTTATAAGAGTAATACTAACTGTGCTCAGCTCTGAACAACCTACCTCCTGGGCCTGATTACCTGTATTGTAGCAATCACTGTATTTATCACTCAGCAGGGTTCAGCCATTTTGATCGTAATGTTAAGCATATGCCTCAGGTGCTGGCTATGAATGTGTGATGTTCATAGTGCACAGTGGCTAACTCCTATTAGATAAAGCTGAAAGGGAATACAGGACTCTGATATATTTAATAAGCAACTAGTGTTTCTGTTTATTTAGATCGAAAGCCTTGAAGATGAAGGGAATGTAGTGATTCAAATGTACAAGCTCATTGAACAGTATCAGGTTCCAACACCTCCTGAAGACTTTGCTGTTTTCGCTACTATGAAGCCATCCATTGTTGCAGTTCGGAATGCCATTGATAAATCTGTGGGTGACAGAGAAACAAGCATTAAGCAGTTTTCTCTGCATTTGGGTAGAGATCTTGAAGACTTAACCAATGAAGTGAATGAAGTAAAGCTACACGCACAGGTAAACTAAAGCAGGATTAAAAAAAAATCTGTGAGGGGTGCCTTGGTGGCTCAGTCGGTTAAGCGTCTGACTTCGGCTCAGGTCATGATCTTGCAGTCCGTGAATTTGAGCCCTGCATCAGGCTCTGTGCTGATAGCTCAGAACCTGGAGCCTGCTTCGGATTCTGTCTTCCTCTCTGTCCTTACTCCACTCACATACACTATCTTTCTCTCAAAAAATAAATAAGCATTAAAAACATTTTTTAAATAAGTAAAAATAAAAAAATAATCTGTGTAAAATTTGACTATTATATTTTAATTTTATCCAATTATTTCCAATTATCCATATTTCATTTTAATCCAATTTAACTTTTATTTTTTTGTGGTTTCATTCTAACCAAGTAACAATGTCTTTGAGCTGCTATTTAAAATTGAATGTGTTTCTGAACCTCTAAGTGCTGAATTAATTCCAGAACATTGCAAGTAAAGTATATATATTTTCTTTTTCCTGACTTCTATTTATTATTTTGAAATGAGTGCTTTTATAACTTTTTTAACATATTTTGTAGCTATTGTCACAATTTTAAAGTTTGCTTTGCTACATATTAGAAAATTCCCATTTAGGAAGAAGCATAGTATATTGATAAATTATAATGAAGAATATTTGGTTAATTTGCAACAATTTTACTACCCAAAAGATACAAGAGGAATTTTTAAGAGATTTCTGGGTGATTCTTACCAGAAGCACGCATGAAAATATAATTTTGTAACGATCTACTATTTTGTTATTAACATTGACTAAATCTTATCACAGAAGTATAAACCATATAAAGTTATAATCAAATAAGAAAAACTGGGAAAATCTCAATGTCCATCAACAGAGGAGGAAGAAAATGTGTTAGGGTACATTTGCTCAAAGAAATACAATGCAGACATTAAAGATTACGATGTACACTTATACATATTGACATGGAAACATAAAAGTAGCTAACATTTATTGTGCGCTTACTACGTGTCAGGTATTATTCTAAGGACTTGCTATCATTTTTATTTTTATATGGAAACAGTCTTGTATTTTTCACCAGAAAAAAAAAACTGTAATGACTTTACAACTTCATGAATTATCAGAAAATGGAACACACCCAAGTATCCATTACTCATGTCAAGAACCATAATGTTACTGCTACCTTTAGGATGCCCTCTAACCACTAGCCCTTTCTTTCTTTCCAAAGGCAGCCACTACCCTCAACTCTAATGCTATAAATCAAGTTTGCCTGTTTATGAACTTCAGTTAAATAGAATCATACAGTATGTCCTTTATTTGATTTTGTTACAGTCCTAAGATTCATCTGTGATGCTGTGACTGGATGTAGTTTATCTACATGACTGGATGTAGTTTATCTACCTTTGTTGCTAAATAGTATTTCAGGGGTGCCTGGGTGGCTCAGTTGGTTAAGCGTCCAACTTCGGCTCAGGTCATGATCTCACGGTTTGTGGGTTCAAGCCCGTGTCAGGCTCCGTGCTGACGGCTCGGAGCCTGGAGCCTGCTTCGGATTCTGTGTCTCCCTCTCTCTCTGCTCCTCCCCTACTCATGCTCTGTGTCTCTCTCAAAAATAAATAAACATTAAAAAAATTAAAAAAAATAAATAGTATTTCGTTCTATGCCACAATTCAATTATTCCATGGTTGATGGAAATTGGGGTTGTTCACAGTTTTTGACAATAATGAATAATGCCTCTTGGAACATTCTTATATATGTTTCCATGTTTTACTCATTTAATGCTCAGAGCACTTATAAGGTTTTTTTTTTTTTTAATATATGAAATTTACTGTCAAATTGGTTTCCATACAACACCCAGTGCTCATCCCAAAAGGTGCCCTCCTCAATACCCATCACCCACCCTGCCCTCCCTCCCACCCCCCATCAACCCTCAGTTTGTTCTCAGTTTTTAACAGTCTCTTATGCTTTGGCTCTCTCCCACTCTAACCTCTTTTTTTTTTTTTCCTTCCCCTCCCCCATGGGTTTCTGTTACGTTTCTCAGGATCCACATAAGAGTGAAACCATATGGTATCTGTCTTTCTCTGTATGGCTTATTTCACTTAGCATCACACTCTCCAGTTCCATCCACGTTGCTACAAAAGGCCATATTTCATTTTTTTCTCATTGCCACGTAGTATTCCATTGTGTATATAAACCACAATTTCTTTTTTTTTTTTTTTTTTTAATTTTTTTTTCAACGTTTTTTATTTATTTTTGTGACAGAGAGAGACAGAGCATGAACGGGGAGGGGCAGAGAGAGAGGGAGACACAGAATCAGAAACAGGCTCCAGGCTCCGAGCCATCAGCCCAGAGCTTGACGCGGGGCTCGAATTCACAGACCGCGAGATCGTGACCTGGCTGAAGTCGGACGCTTAACCGACTGCGCCACCCAGGCGCCCCTAAACCACAATTTCTTTATCCATTCATCAGTTGATGGACATTTAGGCTCTTTCCATAATTTGGCTATTGTTGAGAGTGCTGCTATAAACATTGGGGTACAAGTGCCCCTATGCATCAGTACTCCTGTATCCCTTGGATAAATTCCTAGCAGTGCTATTGCTGGGTCATAGGGTAGGTCTATTTTTAATTTTCTGAGGAACCTCCACACTGTTTTTCAGAGTGGCTGCACCAATTTGCATTCCCACCAACAGTGCAAGAGGGTTCCCATTTCTCCACATCCTCTCCAGCATCTATAGTCTCCTGATTTCTTCATTTTGGCCACTCTGACTGGCGTGAGGTGGTATCTGAGTGTGGTTTTGATTTGTATTTCCCTGATAAGGAGCGACGTTGAACATCTTTTCATGTGCCTGTTGGCCATCCGGATGTCTTCTTTAGAGAAGTGTCTATTCATGTTTTCTGCCCATTTCTTCACTGGGTTATTTGTTTTTCGGGCGTGAAGTTTGATGAGCTCTTTATAAATTTTGGATACTAGCCCTTTGTCCGATGTGTCATTTGCAAATATCTTTTCCCATTCCGTTGGTTGCCTTTTAGTTTTGTTGGTTGTTTCCTTTGCTGTGCAGAAGCTTTTTATCTTCATAAGGTCCCAGTAATTCACTTTTGCTTTTAATTCCCTTGCCTTTGGGGATGTGCCAAGTAAGAGATTGCTACAGCTGAGGTCAGAGAGGTCTTTTCCTGCTTTCTCCTCTAAGGTTTTGATGGTTTCCTGTCTCACATTCAGGTCCTTTATCCATTTTGAGTTTATTTTTGTGAATGGTGTGAGAAAGTGGTCTAGTTTCAACCTTCTGCATGTTGCTGTCCAGTTCTCCCAGCACCATTTGTTAAAGAGACTGTCTTTTTTCCATTGGATGTTCTTTCCTGCTTTGTCAAAGATGAGTTGGCCATACGTTTGTGGGTCTAGTTCTGGGGTTTCTATTCTATTCCATTGGTCTATGTGTCTGTTTTTATGCCAATACCATGCTGTCTTGATGATGACAGCTTTGTAGTAGAGGCTAAAGTCTGGGATTGTGATGCCTCCTGCTTTGGTCTTCTTCTTCAAAATTACTTTGGCTATTCGGGGCCTTTTGTGGTTCCATATGAATTTTAGGATTGCTTGTTCTAGTTTCGAGAAGAATGCTGGTGCAATTTTGATTGGGATTGCATTGAATGTGTAGATAGCTTTGGGTAGTATTGACATTTTGACAATATTTATTCTTCCAATCCATGAGCAGGGAATGTCTTTCCATTTCTTTATATCTTCTTCAATTACCTTCATAAGCTTTCTATAGTTTTCAGCATACAGATCTTTTACATCTTTGGTTAGATTTATTCCTAGGTATTTTATGCTTCTTGGTGCAATTGTGAATGGGATCAGTTTCTTTATTTGTCTTTCTGTTGCTTCATTGTTAGCGTATGAGAATGCAACTGATTTCTGTACATTGATTTTGTATCCTGCAACTTTGCTGAATTCATGTATCAGTTCTAGCAGACTTTTGGTGGAGTCTATCGGATTTTCCATGTATAATATCATGTCATCTGCAAAAAGCGAAAGCTTGACTTCATCTTTGCCAATTTTGATGCCTTTGATTTCCTTTTGTTGTCTGATTGCTGATGCTAGAACTTCCAGCACTATATTAAACAACAGCAGTGAGAGTGGGCATCCCTGTCATGTTCCTGATCTCAGGGAAAAAGCTCTCAGTTTTTCCCCATTGAGGATGATGTTAGCTGTGGGCTTTTCATAAATGGCTTTTACGATCTTTAAGTATGTTCCTTCTATCCCGACTTTCTCAAGGGTTTTTATTAAGAAAGGGTGCTGGATTTTGTCAAAGGCCTTTTCTGCATCGATTGACAGGATCATATGGTTCTTCTCTTTTTTCTTGTTAATGTGATGTATCACGTTGATCGATTTGCGAATGTTGAACCAGCCCTGCATCCCAGGAATGAATCCCACTTGGTCATGGTGAATAATTCTTTTTATATGCTGTTGAATTCGATTTGCTAGTATCTTATTGAGAATTTTTGCATCCATATTCATCAGAGATATTGGCTTGTAGTTCTCTTTTTTTACTGGGTCTCTGTCTGGTTTAGGAATCAAAGTAATACTGGCTTCATAGAATGAGTCTGGAAGTTTTCCTTCCCTTTCTATTTCTTGGAATAGCTTGAGAAGGATAGGTATTATCTCTGCTTTAAACGTCTGGTAGAACTCCCCTGGGAAGCCATCTGGTCCTGGACTCTTATTTGTTGGGAGATTTTTGATAACCGATTCAATTTCTTCGCTGGTTATGGGTCTGTTCAAGCTTTCTATTTCCTCCTGATTGAGTTTTGGAAGCGTGTGGGTGTTTAGGAATTTGTCCATTTCTTCCAGGTTGTCCAATTTGTTGGCATATAATTTTTCATAGTATTCCCTGATAATTGTTTGTATCTCTGAGGGATTGGTTGTAATTATTCCATTTTCATTCATGATTTTATCTATTTGGGTCATCTCTCTTTTCTTTTTGAGAAGCCTGGCTAGAGGTTTGTCAATTTTGTTTATTTTTTCAAAAAACCAACTCTTGGTTTCGTTGATCTGCTCTACAGTTTTTTTAGATTCTATATTGTTTATTTCTGCTCTGATCTTTATTATTTCTCTTCTTCTGCTGGGTTTAGGCTGCCTTTGCTGTTCTGCTTCTATTTCCTTTAGGTGTGCTGTTAGATTTTGTATTTGGGATTTTTCTTGTTTCTTGAGATAGGCCTGGATTGCAATGTATTTTCCTCTCAGGACTGCCTTCGCTGCGTCCCAAAGCGTTTGGATTGTTGTATTTTCATTTTCATTTGTTTCCATATATTTTTTAATTTCTTCTCTAATTGCCTGGTTGACCCACTCATTCGTTAGTAGGGTGTTCTTTAACCTCCATGCTTTTGGAGGTTTTCCAGACTTTTTCCTGTGGTTGATTTCAAGCTTCATAGCATTGTGGTCTGAAAGTATGCATGGTATAATTTCAATTCTTGTAAACTTATGAAGGGCTGTTTTGTGACCCAGTATATGATCTATCTTGGAGAATGTTCCATGTGCACTCGAGAAGAAAGTATATTCTGTTGCTTTGGGATGCAGAGTTCTAAATATATCTGTCAAGTCCATCTGATCCAATGTATCATTCAGGGCCCTTGTTTCTTTATTGACTGTGTGTCTAGATGATCTATCCATTTCTGTAAGTGGGGTGTTAAAGTCCCCTGCAATGACCACATTCTTATCAATAAGGTTGCTTATGTCTATGAGTAATTGTTTTATATATCTGGGGGCTCCGGTATTCGGCGCATAGACATTTATAATTGTTAGCTCTTCCTGATGGATAGACCCTGTAATTATTATATAATGCCCTTCTTCATCTCTTGTTACAGCCTTTAATTTAAAGTCTAGTTTGTCTGATATAAGTATGGCTACTCCAGCTTTCTTTTGGCTTCCAGTAGCATGATAAATAGTTCTCCATCCCCTCACTCTCAATCTAAAGGTGTCCTCAGATCTAAAATGAGTCTCTTGTAGACAGCAAATAGATGGGTCTTGTTTTTTTATCCATTCTGATACCCTATGTCTTTTGGTTGGCGCATTTAATCCATTTACATTCAGTGTTATTATAGAAAGATACGGGTTTAGAGTCATTGTGATGTCTGTATGTTTTATGCTTGTAGTGATGTCTCTGGTACTTTGTCTCACAGGATCCCCCTTAGGATCTCTTGTAGGGCTGGTTTCATGGTGACAAATTCCTTCAGTTTTTGTTTGTTTGGGAAGACCTTTATCTCTCCTTCTATTCTAAATGACAGACTTGCTGGATAAAGGATTCTCGGCTGCATATTTTTTCTGTTTAGCACACTGAAGATATCGTGCCAAGCCTTTCTGGCCTGCCAAGTTTCAAAGGAGAGATCGGTCACGAGTCTTATAGGTCTCCCTTTATATGTGAGGGCACGTTTATCCCTTGCTGCTTTCAGAATTTTCTCTTTATCCTTGTATTTTGCCAGTTTCACTATGATATGTCGTGCAGAAGATCGATTCAAGTTACGTCTGAAGGGAGTTCTCTGTGCCTCTTAGATTTCAATGCCTTTTTCCTTCCCCAGTTCAGGGAAGTTCTCAGCTATAATTTCTTCAAGTACCCCTTCAGCACCTTTCCCTCTCTCTTCCTCCTCTGGGATACCAATTATGCGTATATTATTTCTTTTTAGTGTATCACTTAGTTCTCTAATTTTTCCCTTATACTCCTGGATTTTTTTTATCTCTCTTTCTCTCAGCTTCCTCTTTTTCCATAACTTTATCTTCTAGTTCACCTATTCTTTCCTCTGCCTCTTCAATCCGAGCTGTCGTCGTTTCCATTTTGTTTTGCATTTCGTTTAAAGCGCTCTTCAGCTCCTCGTGACTGTTCCTTAGTCCCTTGATCTCTGTGGCAAGAGATTCTCTGCTGGCCTGTACACTGTTTTCAAGCCCAGCGATTAATTTTATGACTATTATTCTAAATTCACTTTCTGTTATATTATTTAAACCCTTTTTGATCAGTTCATTAGCTGTTGTTATTTCCTGGAGATTCTTCTGAGGGGAATTCTTCCGTTTGGTCATTTTGGATAGTCCCTGGAGTGGTGAGGACCTGCAGGGCACTTCCCCCGTGCTGTGGTGTATAACTGGAGTTGGTGGGCGGGGCCGCAGTCCGACCTGATGTCTGCCCCCAGCCCACCGCTGGGGCCACAGTCAGACTGGTGTGTGCCTTCTCTTCCCCTCTCCTAGGGGCGGGATTCACTGTGGGGTGGCATGGCCCGTCTGGGCTACTTGCACACTGCCAGGCTTGTGGTGCTGGGGATCTGGCGTATTAGTTGGGGTGGGTAGGCAAGGTGCGCGGGGGCAGGAGGGGCAGGCTTAGCTCGCTTCTCCTTAGGTGATCCACTTCAGGAGGGGCCCTGTGGCAGCGGGAGGGAGTCAGATCCGCTGCCGGAGGTTTGGCTCCGCAGAAGCACAGAGTTGGGTGTTTGCGCGGAGCGAGCAAGTTCCCTGGCAGGAACTGGTTCTCTTCGGGATTTTGGCTGGGGGATGGGCGAGGGAGATGGCGCTGGCGAGTGCCTTTGTTCCCCGCCAAGCTGAGCTCTGCCGTCCGGGGGCTCAGCAGCTCTCCCTCCCTTTGTCCTCCAGCCTTCCCGCTTTCTGAGCAGAGCTGTTAACTTCTGACCTCCCAGACGCTAAGTCGCGCTTGCTGTCAGAACACAGTCCGTCCGGCCCCTCCGCTTTTGCCGGCCAGACTCGGGGGCTCTGCTTGGCCGGCGAGCCGCCCCTCCGCCCCAGCTCCCTCCCGCCAGTCCGTGGAGCGCGCACCGCCTCGCCGCCCTTCCTACCCTCTTCCGTGGGCCTCTCGTCTGCGCTTGGCTCCGGAGACTCCGTTTTGCTAATCCTCTGGCGGTTTTCTGGGTTCTTTAGGCAGGTGTAGGTGGAATCTAAGTGATCAGCAGGACGCGTGGTGAGCCCAGCGTCCTCCTACGCCGCCATCTTCCGGAACTCCCCTATAAGGTTTTATCATTTACCTTTTATAGAGAAGAAAACAGGGACAGGTTAAGTAACTTACCCAGCGTCACACAAATAACAGAGGGAGGAACCAGGATTCAAGCTTAGACATTCTACTTCCAATGGTTGATAGTCTGCTGTTAACTATATAAATGCATGTGGATTGCTAGAGAGAGCAAGTGCCAGCAAGTGCTTCCTGTGTGATCATGCATGATGCACACACACAAAAGTGACAGCAGAGGTTCTCTCAGCAAGTGCTTCTTTCATAGAGGGTTTGGAATGAATTCATTATCACTCTGGAGCAAAGAACTACAACTTTATTATTTTCATGAATGACACCATCTTGCTGTCAAGACCTCTACTCCTGCTGATGGAGGGAGTTGGAGAAAAAAACCTAAGTGTGACAATTGATGATAACTCAGTTTATTTCGGTTTGAAATGTCCATTTCATTCTAGCTTGGTCTCTTTTTGATAGATTTTAATTCAATTCACAAAGCCTCTCAGACATTTCTTCACCCCTGCTCTCAGCATCTCCCACCTCTTGCTCCAGAAGTGGGAGTCTGAATTTCCTCCTGGTGGATGGAGGGAAGGGGCATCCAGTCCTCTTGCTGCCTTTTGGACCACAGGACTTCCAGTGCAGTTTGGCTGGGCTGGGCCTGGTTGTCCCAGGCAGCTGTTAGCTGAGGCTCTTTCTTGGTTCTTTAGGTACCATGTTGACCACTGCTGCTGTAGTCCATCATTTCTACCATAGTCTACAGTCTCAAGTGATCTATCACCTTCTTATCCTGACAGACTGCTTCTGGTCCACCAGTCCTTGTAGCAGTTCCCATCACTAGATTCAAGCACTTGAGAACTTCATGATCCACTACGTGCCATACCAAGCTAGGAGGCACCAGAGTGTCAACACAAGGCCCGTCTGCCTAGACACTTCCCTTAGCTGTTTCTAGAACATGTTGCCCTTTTGAGTGCAGTATCATACTGAATCAGAAATTAGCCTCCCAAGCTGTGGCTATAATGGTTCTGATTCTTCCAATTTCTCAGATTCTCCCAAACCTAGTTAGGTGCTTCTTTGCATCTGAACCTTTTCATTCCCATTCACTGGACAGACTTTCAACCCCAACAGGTCAGGCAGAAAACTTACGTCTGACCACTTATTCTTTATCTTCTCTCTTCCTACCTCTCAGAAATCAAAGGGCTTTCTATTTCTGTTATTGTAAAAAGAAAATTTCCCTTAGATCATGTCCTCTTCCTTCTTTCCCCTATTGCGTGCATCTCTCCTTACCTGAAGTCTTGTTGAAGTGTAGGAAATGAAAGTAGAAGAGGGAAAATATATTAGGTCCTATTGAAAAACAATGGTGTCCCCATAACACTTCTTTATACATTTTTATACTTTTCACGATGTACATATATTGTTTTTAAATGCAAGAAAATCAGCCACTTTAACATTTTCTAAAAATCAGAGTGAAAAGAATTAGAAAAAATATTTTTGGAAGTGTTTATGAATTCACTTAATGGTCCATATGAAAAAGTAGGAATGACTAATCAAAAATTATCTTAATTTTACAGGATCCACAGATCTTAGATATTACTGCTGACCAAGACAAAATAAAGCTCATGTTGCACGATCTGCAGTTGGTTCTAGATGATCTTCAAAAACGTGCATTTCAATATAAATCCTATCAGAAGAATTTTAAGGTAAGAACAGCTCTACACATCTGTTTTTAAAACATATGCATAGAAATGGCATTCATGCACAAACACCCTCAGCAATGTAGTTCTAAACATTCAATGTTGGGATGCCTATGTGCTAGGCACTGTGCTGGAATGGTCTGAAGTGCAAATATGAAGTGTTCTCTGAATTTGAAGTGTTTAAAGATTAGTACACATGAGAGATAAAATATCTTTCTTAATATAAAATAATGATGAATTATAGATAAACTCTCAGACCAGGGACTACAGTTTCTATGTTAAAATATGTATGTTCTGGGCGCCAGGTGGCTCAGTCAGTTAGGTATCAGAATTCAGCTCAGATCATGATCACATGGTTCATGGGTTCGAGCCCCACATCAGGCTCTGTGCTGACAGCTCAGAGCCTGGAGCCTGCTTTGGATTCTGTGTGTGTGTGTGTGTGTGTGTGTGTGTGTGTGTGTGTATCTCTCTGCCCCTCCCCTGTTCATGTTCTGTCTCTATCTCTCAAGAATAAATAAACATTAAAAAAATTTTTTTAAATAAAAATAAAAAAATAATATATGTAGGGGCACCTGGGTAGCTTGGTCAGTTGAGCATCTGACTTCGGCTCAGGTCATGATCTCACGGTCTGTGAGTTAGAGCCCCATGTTGGGCTCTGTGCTGTCAGTTCAGAGCCTGGAGCTTGCTTTGGATTCTGTGTGTCCCTCTCTCTCTGCCTCTCCCCCACTCATGCTCTGTCTCTATCAAAACATGAATAAACATTAAAAAAATTTTTTTTAAATATATGTATGTAGATTTTTAATTGTGGTCAGTTAAAACCCTTCTAGTCTTTCTTAAGTAATAATCGAGCTTCTTTTACATTCCTGGGTGTGTTATGATTCCATGAATATTGCCTGAATTGTCCTGGTTTGATGTGCCAGTTTAGTGAAACAAGAGACTTTGGCTAAGCCAGGGGATAGGATCCTAAAAAAAAAGGGTAGGTTTCAAAGGCTAAATGATATGCCTCAAAAAATGAAGAGAAATGACTAAAAGCTATAAGTGCCAAAGAGACCAAAAAGAAGGGAATGGAAAAGAAAAGATTCCTAGGGTCAAAACCAGGGAACCACCAGCAGTGAGAGAGGTGTTGTTAGTCTCCCCAATAGTCTTGGAGGAATGACTGGACCTCACATGGGAATGTACCTATTTTCTAGACCCCCAAATGGATGGCCAGCAAGTTTCTGAGGAGCTCTCCACTCCAGAGCCCAGGGCTTGGTGGGGGCAGTCTGCAGAATAATGACTGTGGCACTAGACAATGTGACTGGTGCAGTACTTGAGATTTGTACATTGGAAAACTAGGATTCAAAATTGTTCCCAGGTTAAGTTAACTAATCTACAAGATAGGATAGTATACAGTAGGAACTGAGGTACAAAGGAAACACTGCTTGATAAAAAGTTATAACTAACAGGTGGGTACTTCTTGGCTCAGAAGGGATAGCATTGCTTGAGACAGAGCCTGAAATAAAAGTGTGTCCCCCACTTTCTACACTCTGTATCTATACTTGATTAATTCTTCTTTCATGATCAATTCAGGTCTCACCTTCTTTCTGCAGCTCTCAATCATTTGGGAGATAGGAGTGAAGACCTAACTGGCCTAAGAAATTATTTCTAATTCTTATTTAAGACAAGGCTAGATCCCTAATGTCAGGGTGATGTTGGATCCATAAAATGAGTTTGGAAGTATTCCCACCTTTTCAGTTTTCTTCAAAAAGTCTGAGAAACTAAAGTAGACATCCAGATGGCCAACAGGCACATGAAAAGATGCTCAACGTCGCTCCTCATCAGGGAAATACAAATTAAAACCACACTCAGATATCACCTCACGCCAGTCAGAGTGGCCAAAATGAACAGATCAGGAGACTATAGATGCTGGAGAGGATGTGGAGAAACGGGAACCCTCTTGCACTGTTGGTGGGAATGCAAATTGGTGCAGCCACTCTGGAAACAGTGTGGATGTTCCTCAAAAAATTAAAAATAGACCTACCCTATGACCCAGCAGTAGCACTGCTAGGAATTTACCCAAGGGATACAGGAGTACTGATGCATAGGGGCACTTGTACCCCAATGTTTATAGCAGCACTCTCAACAATAGCCAAATTGTGGAAAGAGCCTAAATGTCCATCAACTGATGAATGGATAAAGAAATTGTGGTTTATATACACAATGGAGTACTATGTGGCAATGAGAAAGAATGAAATTTGGCCCTTTGTAGCAACGTGGATGGAACTGGAGAGTGTGATGCTAAGTGAAATAAGCCATACAGAGAAAGACAGATACCATATGTTTTCACTCTTATGTGGATCCTGAGAAACTTAACAGAAACCCATGGGGGAGGGGAAGGAAAAAAAAAAGAGGTTAGAGTGGGAGAGAGCCAAAGCATAAGAGACTGTTAAAAACTGAGAACAAACTGAGGGTTGATGGGGGGTGGGAGGGAGAGGTGGGTGGGTGATGGGTATTGAGGAGGGCACCTTTTGGGATGAGCACCGGGTGTTGTATGGAAACCAATTTGACAATAAATTTCATATATTGAAAAAAAAAGAAAAAGAAAAAAGAAAAGTCTGAGAAAGACTGGCATTAATTCTTTAAATGTTTGGTAGGATTCACCAGTAAAGCCATCTGCTCCTGGAGCCATCTGCTTTTGGACTTTTCTGTGTTGGGAGGTGTTTGATTATTGGTTTAATCTCCTTATTTGTTTTTGGTCTATTTAGATTTTCTATTTTTTTCTGATTCAGTCTTGGTAGATTATATGTTTCTAGGAATTTGTCCATTTCTTTTAACTGAATTAGTTTGCTGCCATAAAATTGTTCATAGTAGTCTCTTATCATCCTTTGTATTTCTATGGTATCAGGTATGGTATTTCCTATGATTTTATTTGAGTATAATCTCTTTTTTTCTTAGTTTAGTTGGATGCTTGTGCTTGTCAATTTTGTTTATCTTTTTTGAAAAACCAATTCTTAATTTCTTTGATCTTTTCTATTTTTCTAGTCTCTATTTCATTTATTTCTACTCTGATCTTTATTTCCTTCCTTCTACTAATTTTGGGCTTAGTTTGTTCTTCTTTTTCAAGTTCCTTGTTGTGTAGAGTTGTTTAAGATCTTTCCATTTTTTTAAATATATACATGTATCACTATAAACTTACCTCTCAAAACTGCTTTTCCAGTATCCCAGAGGTTTAGACATCCTGTGTTTCCATTTTCATTTGTTTCAAGATTTTTTTTTTTAATTTCTCTTTGATTTCCCCTTTGACCTACTGGTTGGTCAGGAGTATATTGTTTATTTTCCAAATGCTTGTAAATTTGCCAGCGTTCCTCTTGTTGATTTCTAGTTTCAAACTATTGTGTTTGAGAAAGATACTTGGTATGATTCTAATCTTAAATCTGCTAAGACTTGTTTTGTGGCCTATCATATGCTCTGTCCTGGGGAATGTTCCATGTACACTTGAAAAGAATGTGTATTCTGTTGCTGTTGGATGGAATATTCAAAGCCTTAGCTTATCACAAGGCTCAGTTTCTGTGCAAACAACCCCCCTGGGGGTTTGCCCACTTCTAAGCCAAGTCAGTTTTAATACACTTCTCATGAAAACAGCTTCTTCAGATTTTCTTGCAGTCTTTCTCTTTATGGGGTTCATATACAGCCCACAGGGTCAGAAGGAAGTAAGAAACTAAGCTGTTCTTTCCATCTTAAAGCTCCCCAGCCCCTCCACCAGCTACTTCACAGATATCTCTGTCTTCTGTCATCTAGGTATACATGCCCCAAAGAAAATCAGTACCTCTGAAGACTCATTTGTTTTCCTAAAAAGGCCAGGCATGTATGATCCAACTTGAAAAAGAATGCCCATGGTACTCATAATATTTATGTTTTTGCAGAATATTTAAGTTTTAAGGAAATATAAAGCATTATATTTTGTCACTCAACTGGAAATTTGAACATACATGGGGTGTGTGATTTGTTTTTTTTTTTTTTTTTCATTTGTTTCTATCTCTCTTTTTCTTTCCCCATTTAGGACCCACCCACATTCTGCTAAGTGTCACTATATCAAGAATTACTAATAGGAGGGTAACATAAGATCTTTATATCTGAAAACTAAATAGTGCATTTTGCTTATTATATTTTTAAAGATAGAAGTATCCAAGTTTGAAGCTTTGGAAGAAGTTAGTGCTGAGTTGAAGCTCAAACAATTGCTCTGGGATTCTTTATCTGAATGGGATCAACTCCAACAAGAATGGTTAAAGGTAAAACACACACACACACTACACACACACACACACACACACACACACCAAAAAAACCCTCTCAATCCTGAAATCATTTTTTATTAATTAAATTTAAAATCCTAATAATATGAATTATGATTTTTAACAATCTAGAGTAGTCTTAATTAAGTAAAATATGCAATGTTATAATTTTATGAGAATCATTATCAGCTCTCCAGTGAAATGTGCAAAGGTCTTTCTGTCACTGTATACCACAGAGCAGAATGCATTCTTGTAAGGTAGGCTTCCTGAGTCCTCCATTTAAGAAGGCTAAATGAGGGAGGCATCAAAAGACCTCACTGCATGAAGCTTAACTGCTTTGTGGCTTCTGAATACAGTGTTGTCATGATATACTCCACCAAAGTGTTCTTGAGGATTGTAGAATTTTATTTGTGATCTACACACTTTAGATTTCTGTTAGTTTAGGTTTCTGTTCTTCTTTTGACAACAAAGGAAACCATTTTGTTCACTGTGATGGAATAGAATCAGAGTAATGAGTTCCGAGCTCAACAGTAAATTAATTAGGGGGCCACGACCAACAGCCACCATAGAATTTGGTTTCTAGGGTCTACCAAAAATTCAAATCTTGATAAGGGTCAGCCCTCTAGAAGGGAGAATAGATGACCATCTATTCTTTTACATGTGATATAGACATGTTAGAAATACCATCAACTTTACAAATATTGTTTTTACACTTGCTCATTCAGCCTACTTGTGCTAATACCTATAATTAGAAGTCACATGTTTGGGTTAAACACCAGTGACACAGAAAATGTTTGCCAGACAGCGTTCTAAGTGCTGGGTATACCAGTAGAGAATAAAAAGGACAGAGTCCAAACCTTCACAGAACTTATCTTTTGGTGAGGAAAACAGAAAACAAACAGATATATGCTACAATATCAAAGATTTTAAGTGCTCCTGTATAACTCCTTTATCACTTATCTCAGAGGTAGAAAATGTTCCTGAGGAGTAAAGAAAAAGCTTGAGAGTTTTCTCATTACCACCATACTTTGGAACAGAAGCTTCAAAAATGGGATGATTTCATCAGAGGAAACACACAAAAAAACCCATTAGGGGACAGAAAGGAAGTATTGAACCTAGAAAGAAAAAAAGAAAAGGAAGGTTTATAAATACATATAACATACTAATTTCAAATGTATAATCGGTGTATATTGTGAAATGATCACTACAGTAAGTGTAGTTACCATCTATTGCCATATATAATTTTGGCAATTTTTTCCATATGATGAGAACTTTTAAAATCTCTTAGCAACTTTCACATATGTAATATAGTATTGTTAACTATAGTCACCATGCTCCACATTAAATCTCCGTGACTTATCTATTTTATAACTAGAAATTTATATCTTCTTACTCCTTCACCCGTTTCACCTACACCCACCTCTACCTCTGGCAACCACCAATCTGTTCTCTATATATGTTTCTTTTCATTTCATTTTGTTTTGTTTTAGATTGCACATGTATGTTAGATCATACAGTACTTATCTCTCTGTTTATATAACTGAGAAGTATATTTATAGGTACATGTATATATTGGGGTACATCTTTAAATCATATATATTAAAAGTGTACATGATCAAATAATAGAAGACTACTGGGTGAGAAATTTCTAGTTAGTAGCTAGTTGTCTTTTTACAAGAGTTAGCTCTCGGGAATAAATTACAGGGATTGTAATACTGCATTTGATGATGTGGGAGACAAGAACATGAAAGGAATAAATAAGCGAGGCCTGATACACTATTGGCAATCTTAATAAGTAAAACCATTTCCAAAAGTATAGAGTTAACTTGGATTAACAATTTACCTACTGGAAAATCTGAGTAAAGTAAAAAATTTTACTGTTTCAAGGTTGCCCTTATCATATGTCTTAACTTTTTTTTTTTTCTTCTACTTTTTATAGTCCAAATTTGATGGCCTGGATCCAGAAGTCCTAAATAGTCAAGTTTCTAAATATGCCAAATTTGTGACTCAATTGGAAAAAGGCTTGCCACCCAACAGTGTAGTTCCTCAGCTAAAATGTAAGGTGGAAAAAATGAAAGAAAAGGTAAGTTTGGTAGAAATTATTTCAAAAACTCCAGGTCAGTCCATCCATTACTACCTGATGCTAATGAGACCAAAGTCCGGAATTCTCCCCTGTTTAAATTAGCTTAGCAGAGAGAAAAGAAAGAACAGACCAATTCAATCTTTTCAGAGACAGACTGCATCCTTATCTTCAATTGGCCAAATCATGAATTGAATACCTTGGTTCAGGGGCATTCAGAGTAAGAGCTTCCCTCCGCCTCCCCCCCCCCCCCGCCCCCCCGCCCCCATCCCCTGTGTTAGGGATCTTAGTGCAGGAATCGGCTGGAGGGGATGGCAAGATGCTGACCCACTCAGCCCTTAGACAACCAGATGAGGCTAGTGCAGTCTTGTCCATTTGTACCACCGCGCCAAACACACATGCCATTTTCTAGACATGCCACGATGTGAGGGTTGAGAAGCCCAGCAGTGGGTTTGTGAAGCTGGCTCTTTGAAACCTAATGCTGCTAAACGAGTACTTGAAATGGGAAAGAATGGGAGTATGATTTTATCCTTTTAAGCAGTTTTAGATTTTTTTAAAAAGATGAGAGAAAGGACTAAAAGAAGACATGGGTAGGAAAAGTAAGCAAAACTTCAGGCACAACAAGAAGCAGTTTTTCCCCAAGAAGAGCGTTTTTGCAGTTTTTCCCTCTTTCACTTTACAGTATGTAGTAAAAATGCTTTTCCAAAGTTACTTACGTCAGCCTCTTTGTTCTCCATTGCCCTTCGTGTCGTTATATCGTACAATTGTAAACAAATCTATTTGTCACAGTCTTTGTTCCATTTTGCATTCCTTCAAAGGTCTAGTGGATTTTTTTAACTTGTATATAATAAAAGTCACTTTTTGTGGTATATAGTTCTGTGGGTTTTTACAAGTGGGTAAAATCATGTATCCAACACAACAGGACTCTACAGAATCATTCCATTACCCCCCAATTTCCCATCTGATGTTCTTTGTCATCAGCCCCTCCATCCATCCCAGCCTTAGGCAACCACTGACCTATTTTCTGTCCCTAAAGTTCTTCATTTTATAAATGGAATTTTAAAAGGAATAATACAATATACAGCCTTTTGGGTCTGTCAGTGTTCACTTAGAAAAATGCATTTAAAATGCATCTAGGTACTTATCTTCAGAATATGTAACACACTCTTATAATTCAAAAATAAAAGGAGAAATAACCCTTTAAAATGGGCAAAGGATTTGAATAGACAGGTCCCTGAAGAAGATATATGAAAAGATGCTGAATATCATTAGCCATCAGGGAAATGCAAACCAAAGGTACAGTGAGATACCAGTCCATACCCACTAGAATAGCTATCATCGAAAGGATAGATTATATAATAAGTGTTGGTGAGGATCTGGAGCAATTCGAACCCTTACATGTTGCTGCTGGAATTAGAAACTGGTACCGCTTCTTTGGAAAGCAGTTTGGCAGTTTCTCAAAAGTAATTCCATTTCTAAGCATGAATCTAAGAGAATTGAAAACATATATTTACACAAACATGTGCACGTGAATGTTCTTAGAGGCATTATTCATCATAGCTAAAAGTGAGAATAACGCAAATGTCTTCAACTAATGACTCAATCAACAAAATGTAATATATCCATACAATGGAATGTTATTCAGTAATAAAAAGGAATGAATTACTGATACCTGCTATAGTATAGATGACCCTGAAAACATTATACTAAGTGAAAAAAGCCAGTCACAAAAAGACTACATAGCATATGGTGTCATAGATAGGAAATGTTCAGAATAGAGAAATCCATAGATAAGAGAAAGTAGATTCATGGTTACTGGGCACTGTGGAGAAGCAGAAGTGGGTGGTGAGAGTTAATGGGTATGGGGTTTCCTTTTGGGGTGATAAGATAGTGATAGGTAGTTAATAGTGGTAGTTCTAAAATTAGATAGTGGTGATAGCTGTACACTCTCTGTGAATTAGAATATCTAAAAAAAGGATTCTTTCATGTTGTTACGTGAATCAACAGTTTATTTTTATTGCTGAGTAGTATTATTGCCATCGGTTTATCTATTCACCCATTGAAAGACATGTGGGTTATGACCAGTTTTAAAGCGATTATTAATAAGCTACTATACACAGTGATGTATCGCTTTTTGAGTGGACATGAGGTTTTGCTTCAGTGGGGTAGATAACTAGGAGTGAGATTACTAGGTGGCATGGTAAGTATGTGTACGTACATGTTTATAAGAAATTCCCCCCGTTGTATTTCAAAGGTAACGATTTGCCTTCCCACAAGCAGCGTGTGAGAATTCTAGCTGTTCCTCAGCCTCCCAGCACTTGTTCTCATTGGGGAGGGCTTTGTGTGGTGTGGCTTGGTTTTCATTTTAGTCACTCCGGTAAATGTATAGAATAGCTCACAGTGGTCACCCTGCATTTTGCTAGTGACTAATGATGTGGAGCATCTTTTTTTTAATGCTTCTCCTCCATCCTTTTATCTTCCTTGCTGAAATATGTGTTTGGCTCTTTGCCCAATTTTTAATTTAGTTGCTTGTTTTGTTATTACTGTGTTTTAAGAGCTCTTTACCTAATCTGGATCAAAGTCCTTTTTCAAATATGTAACTTGAAAATATTTTTTCCCACTCAGCAGCTTGTCTCTTTAGTCCCTTGCCAGTGACTTTCACTTGATCTTAGCCAAAAGGCCGAGAAGTGATGCCAGTGACTTTCAGAGCACAGACTGTGTTAACCCAAATAAAATTCAATTTATATGTTTTGCTTTTACAGATTATCTTTTTAGTATAGTACCTAAAAATGTTTTGCCAAACTTAAGGGTCACACAGATTTTCTCCTGTATTTTCCTCTAGAAGTTTTGTAGTTTTACGCTTTTTTTTACATTAAAGTTTATGATTTATTTTGAGTTATATTGCATAAAATATGACATACATGTCAAGGTTTACATTCTTTATATATCGATATCCATTTGATCAGGACCATTATTTGAAAAGACCATCCTTTTCCATTGAACCGTCCTTGCACCTTTGCGAAAAGTCAGCTGGCAATATTTTTTAGTCTGTTTCTGGGTTCCATTCTGTTTTGTTGTTCTGAGTCTATTCTTTCTCTGGTACTACACTGTCTTGATGACTATAGTTAGTAAGTCTTGAAATCAGGTAGGCATAAGTCCTCCAAATTTGTTCTTTTTTTCGTAAATGTTTTGTCTATTCTAATTCCTTTACCTTTCCATATAAATCTTAGAATTAGGTTGTTGATATGTATAAAAAATTTTTGGCAAGTTTTGAAGGATTGTGTTGAATCTATAGATCAATTTGAAGAGAACTGACTTCTTAACCAGAGTGAATTTTCCAATCTATTACCAGCGTATCTCTTCATTTAGTTGTCTTCTTTTATTTTTTTCATTGAAGTTTTGTAGTTTCAATACATAGATTCTGCATGTATTTTATTAGATTTATAACTAAGTATTAATGTTATCCTGAATAATATTGTTTTTAATTTCAAATTCCAATTGTTCATTGCTGCTATATAGGAATACTATTGACCTTTGTAGACTGATCTTATATCCTGTGAACTTACTAAATTCACTTTTTAATTTTAGGAGATTTTTGTACATTAAAATGAATTGGGAAGTGTGTCTTCCTCTTCTGTGTTCTGGAGGAGATGGTGTAGAATTAACATTATTTCTTCTTTAAAGTTTTAGCACAATTCACCAGGGAAGCCATTGCAGCATTAAATTTTCTTTATTGGGAGGATTTGAACTAGAAATTGAATTCCTTGATACATATTGAATTATTTGGGTTATCTTTTTTTTCTTGAGGGGTTTTATAGTGTATTTTTGTATATATAGACATAGAGTTGATCATGGTATTTCTTTATTATCCTTTAAAAGTATGTGGGATCAGAAGTGATGTCTTTTTCATTGTTGATGTTGGTCATTTGTATCTTCTATATAGATTTGTCTGTTCTCTGTCTGCTTATCTATCTGTCTGCCAACTAATCCGTCCATTCATTCAGTTGTTTATTTGTGTCAATATGAACTTGTGGATATATATTTTATTAGATTATAATAAATATAATAAATATATAATGCAATACTACATTTTTATTGTTTGCTTAAATCATTACCACTTTGGCCATCAAGATTCTCTCAGTTGACTTCTGTGTCCCTTTGATGTACCCCATCATTTTCATTTTTTTTTGTACTTTTACCTTTACATGTACTGTAAGCATGATATATTGCTGCTAATTTATTTTATATCATCATCTTTCAGGACAATAAAAATAGGAAACAAAATGAAATTTATTTTGCCTCTATTCCATTTCCAGTGTTCTTCATTTCTTTGTATGGATCTAAGATTCTGATTCATAGCATATTCATTCTGCCTGAAGAACTTCCTTTAATATTTCTTATTGAGTAGGTATGCTAACAATGAATTCCCTAAATTTCCATTTTGAAAAAGTCTTTATCTTTTATTTTGAATGATAATTTAACTGGATATATAATTCTAAGTCAACAGGTTTTGTTTTTTCTTTCAGCAATTTAAAAGTATCCTTTCATTGCTTTCTTGCTTGCATGGTTTCTGACAAGAAATCTGCTCTAGTTCTTGTCCCCGTTCTTCCGTAGATAATATGTATTTTTTGGTTGGACTGCCTTCAAGATGATCTCGTTTTCTTAGTTTTTGTCAGTGTATAATGTGATATGCCCAGGTATGTGTTGTTGTCGTTGTTTACCGTTTGCATTTATCCTGCTTAGCATTCTCTGAGTTTCTTGGATCTGTGGTTTGGTGTCTGTCTTCAATTTTGGAAAAAAAAAATGCGGCCATTATTTTTTCTTTGGGATTTCTATTGCATATTTTAGACCACTTGATTGCTGTCCTATAGCTCTTGGATGTTCTGTTCTGTTCTGTGGTTTTGGTTTTTGTTTTTGGTTGCTTGGGTTTCTTTTGTTTTCACTATTTTTTCTCATGTGCCAGTTTGGGGAATTTCTACTCACTTATCTTCCAGTTCACTGATTCCTTGGCTGTGTCAAGCTCAACAAAGGCATTCTTTGTCTCTCTTGCTGCCTTTTTCAATTCTAACATTTATTTAATTTGTAATTATAGCTTCACCCTTCCTATTGACATTTCCCATCTGATCTTGTATGTTGCCTGCTTTTTCCATTAGAGCCATTAACATATTAATTACAGTTATTTTGAATTCTCTATTAATTTCAACATTGTGTGTATTCTATCTTTCTATTTCCTTTGTCTCTTAAATGTATGTTTATCTTCACTTTTTATACAGTTCTTACATTTTTTATTGAAAGGCAAACATCTTATATGGTACAGTAGATACTAGAGTAAATAATTTTTATGTCTTTCCTTCTACTTGGCTTTTTGTATGGCATGCTATCTTAAATATAGTAAGGAGTTGGGCTGGATTTGAGGTTTGATGTTGCTATGGTTACCCTTAGTCTATTACAGCCTTCAAATTATTCTTTTGATAACTTGTGTTTATGGTTTGCCAAAGATTATTTTTTCAACTTTTGTTTCTCTGTGACCTTGGGTCCTCCCTTTTTATTGTCCCCAGAGAAAATCTGTATTTTACAGCTAACCAGTCTGTATTGTACTGTTATTTTTATTCAATATTTGTTAGCCTGATGGGAGAGATGAGGAGGGGCATTCCCTCATGTGCTGATTAAGCCTCTATCTTAGCAAGGCACTAAGTCCCTTGCGCTTAGACTTCTGACCTTCACAGGTGTTCCTGCCCCTCCTCTAGCTGTAGTAATGAGCCTAGAATGTATTTCTTTCTATTCCCCATGAATAGAGCTTTTATTTTTCCAGTTCTGTTTCTCCAGTTATATACAGAAATCTACAATAGGTTATTACCAGTGTTTAAAATGACAGTGTTTGTTGCTCACTTCCCTGACATTAAGTCTTTTGTTCCATAAAGAAACTAGGAGAAATGGGTTGGTTAGAGTTATAATAGTAGCTGTTATTTTCCTTCCCCAGCCAGTACCATCAGGTAGGCATTATTAGGATTCTCCCCACTCTTCCCTGTGAACACCTCTATATTTGTAGCCCCCAGGGACTTCACACTCTCACGCTACCCTACGCTCACTCTTCAGCAATTTATTTGTAAAATTTAGCTGAATCTTCTTACTAGCTTAAATGGCAACCCAAGGCATCTGTCCTTGGTAAGCAAATTCTCAGGTCCTGTTTTTTTGCTGTAGAGAAACCAGTCTCTCCCCAAATTTTGAGTTTGTTGGTTGCCCTGCAACCTTAATTTTTTGGTGGGCTCGATAGAAGTCATTAAATTTTCATTTGTCCAGATATTTCTTTTTGTAAGAGTGTAAGTAGTGTTCATTCCAATTCTCTACATTCCTGAATTAAAACCAGAAGCCTTGAGCTATGTTTTTAAGATAAAAAGCAAGGTGCCTTTGAGAGTGTTTGCTTTCCAGCTTCCAGTTATCATTGACTTGAGGAATCCAACTTTGAAGCCAAGACATTGGGCAGCTATTGAACAAACAGTTGACGCCACCCTAGTGGACCTTGACATTCCATTAACCTTGGAGAAGCTCTCTGAGTTGCATGTTTTCGATTTTGGCCAAGAAATCCAGGACATTTCTGGACAGGCTTCTGGAGAAGCTGCCTTAGAAATAATTCTTAAAAAGGTAAACCTGAAAAATATATATTCTCAAGATCAGGGAATATAAAGGTTTTCATATTCAGCATGAAGATCACCAACTTTTGATTCATCTAGATGGATTTTTCAACTCTGCAGCTTTCACCCTCTCATTATCAGCCATCTTTCTGTTCTTTCCCTACATTTATTATCATTATCATTATCATCAGCACTTTTATCAATATCCTCTCTACTTAGCTTCAAGCCCAATAGGAACTTGTTAACAACGAAGTTTGAAATTGGCATGCTTATTTAAAAGACCACATACCAAGGAAGATCTTTTATAGCAAAATACATTATCTTTCAAACTACTAAAAAAAAAAAACCCAAAACTGTGAAATGCTACAAAAGACATTGAAGAAACTTCCCTACTTAGGCTACTTACCTCCTTATCCTAAAAATACACACATACCTACAAATCACCTGTGTAAAAAAATATTTTCCTTATAGTTTTTTGATATTTCCCTTATATTAAAGCATAAAGTGGTAAGGATACACATTAAGGTATCACAAGTTATTCTTAGGTATTAATGTTTGTCAATAAAATTTAGCTTATCAGTATGCTTTAACCAAGAAGAAAATATTGAGTTTTAAAGGCAGTCAGGAGGAGAATGGGATAATTATGGATTTTTCACTTATTTCTTTTTTTTTATTAAATATAATTTATTGTTATATTGGTTTCCATACAACACCCAGTGCTCATCCCAACAGGTGCCCTCCTCAATGCCCATCTTCATTTATTTCATTCTACATACATTTATTGAGCGCTTAAACACAAATGAATTTAGGTATTCTAAGATTTGAATTATTTCTAAGGTGGAAGATTCTTGGAAAACAACTGAATTTGTCGTTCTCCCTCACCGTGACTCCAAAGATGTGTTTATCCTGGGTGGCACAGATGACATACAGGTGGGTAACTGAGTTATTGAAAACCTGTGGTAAAGATTTTTTAAGTCAGACCTACCCCTGAATCTTCTGTAGGAGGTTATGATGGAGAAATGAAATATGAGAGTTACTAAATAAGAAAAAATCTATTTGGAAAGGCAAAATATGAATATGAATAAATGACATGAATGCTTGTACATGAAGTATCTAGCAAAGCAATAAATATGGCATATATATATGTCGTGTGTGTGTGTGTGTGTGTGTGTGAATTATGATCCTGCAGTTAACTGTTGAGGAATTTAGAAAAGCCAGAGATAATTTATGGCTGAAGTGATCAGAGAACCCTTCCTAGACCAGCCAAGACATGCTGGACTTGAAAGAGTAAATGGGATTTGACAGACATAGATGAGAATGAAGGGCATTTCAAACCATTTAAATGAGGCAAAAAAAAAAACAGAACAAAACAAAACAAAACATGAACAAGCATTTCAGATTCATAGCACACTAGGAAACTAGGTTCACTTGAATTTTTTTGAGATGGGAAATAGATGACCATACTCTATGAATAACAAAAGAAAATAAATCTAATCCATGTTTTTGGAATATTCTTCGTGACTTAAAATCCAAGGGCACCTTTGTTTAACCAAAGGATCTGTGTCTTACGGCCTAAATATAGAAAGCAAAGCCCTGGCCCATTAGGGTGTACCCAGGTCAGAACTAGGGATGCAATGGCTTTGCTGGGTGTAGGTTGGAAGAGTAAGGCCAGATGTCACTCTGGGCAGTGGATGGCAGAGCAGACCCAAGATGAAAATCAGGCAGGATGAGGCCAAGTGGTGCTCGGTGGTGGCACTTCTGTTCTCAAGAAATTCACAACTTAAATAGAGCAATTAAAAGCCTTTAGATTCACAGACACATTTTTTGAATGCACATGTCTTGTGAGGGTTGCTGTAGTGTAAGGTGGGGGAAGTAGGGGAAGAAGGTAGAGGGAACACTGTTCGTAGTCATTCTGAGCTAGTTTCCCTCTTCCTCAAGATAATTGAGAGAAAGTGATGTTTCATTGGTAGAGGAGACAGCTTATTTTGCAAGTTTTGAGTACTTTGAGAAATAAAAGCCTGCATGACCAAATGGTATAAAGAAGATACCAGATACCTAAAAGTAGGGGAAGTGAGGAAAAGAGTATTGAGCCAAACAGAAACATGTGCCATTAATAATTACAGAAACGGCTAAGATTTGGCAATCAAAAGTTTTCTTCTTGGTGACTTTTGAGAGAATATCATGGTGAAGTGGATAAGGAAGGGAAGTGGATGGGTAGGAAACAGTAGGTGGTACTAAGCTATTTATTCAAAAAGCTTCTAAGTGGACTCTTGGGATTAAATATCTGTATTATCATTGAGAGCACAAACACATGATGTTGCATGTTTTCGTCTTTCTTTAAAGGTCCTTCTTGATGACAGCACCATCAATATTGCAACCATTGCCTCATCACGTTACGTTGGTCCACTGAAAACTCGAGTGGATGACTGGCAGAAACAACTTGCTTTATTTAATCAAACACTGGTAAGTGAGGACAATTTCAATTCATGCACTCAGAAAATTGGAGAGCCACAGAACCTTAGAAGTCATTTCAATCACTTAAATATTATGTAGTTTAGATACAAGATTTAATTGTCAATATTTTATTATGTTCAGAATGTAAGGAAAATGCCAATATATTAAGCTCTTCTTTATATGATTATGCCATCTCCTTGTATTAGTTATTTTTGCCATGAAACAGAATACCACAAACTTGATGGTATGAAACAGTGTACATTTATTAGCCCACAGTTTCTGTGGGTCAGGAGTTCAGATGTGGCTTAAACCGGGTCTCCTACTTAGGGTCTCAAAGGTTCAATCAAGATGTGGGCCAGGACTCAATTCACATCAGAAGTTCAGCTCAGGGAGGGTTCCCTTCCAAGCTCACTCAGGTTGTTAGCAGAAATCATTTCTTTGCAACTCTGGGACTAAGGGCTTCAGTTTCTTGCTGGCTGTTAGCTGGATTCATCCTCAGCTCCTACATGTTCCCCATGTTTTTTGTTTATTTGTAAGTCTATAGTTTCAGTGAAACAAAAACTGACAGTGTGGTGTGAAGTTTACATTTAAAGTTTTCACAGCAACCTACCACATGCCTGAAAAGACCTTACAATGGAGTTCTAGATGCCGGTCTAGATGGGGTCAAGTACTGATGGGTATCATGATTCAAGATAACATTTTGGGTATTAGTTAAATCTTAAGATTAAAAAAATTGTGTGTGTGTGTGTGTGTGTGTGTGTGTGTGTGTGTGTGTGTGTGTGTTTTAAAGTGACCACTGCCCCAGTCAAAAGGACCCGGGCTTTTGAAATCATTCAGCTCTTAAAATGACTCAATAAGCATGTGTTGTCACATGTGAGAACACAGCATGACTGAATCCTGTCACCAATGGTTTCAGAATTCAAAGTTCAAAAAAACAGAGAGGCTCCAGGAGTTGTTCACTCTAAGAACATGAGCCCTTGTGTTTCCCTACTGTCATTCCCCATGTACCACCCTCTTCCCCTCCCTAAGTACTTCAGCTAGTGGCTCGGATGGACAAGCTGATACTTATAACCTAAATGATTGGAAAGAAAGGGTCTTCGTGTCAATTTGAAGACTTAGCACCTCTAAGACAGAGCAATCTGCCTATGCATATACTCCAATAAAAGATTTTTCCCTCCTCAACCAGTTTCCATCCCAAAATGGCAGGGGGCTTTGGTCACTTATTAACTGGCTTAGACCTTTTCTGGCAGCAGAATTAAGCTCAGGCAGGGAGCACCTTGGTTTATAAGCTGCAGGCATTCACAGCTTTTAAACAGCTTCTCACAGTGCTGCAGCAACTTCACATTTACTGGGAAAACATGCACTGTTGCTTGAAGTCTCCTTGGTACCTTCCTTGTGGTACACCCTTCCCTTTTATTTGATTCTACTTCAGATTATCCCAGTGAAACAAAGAACCCACTTATACTGATCTTTGTTCCCATCCAATCTCTCTCTTAGACTAAAGATTTTTAGCTTGATTTAATTATATTTAGGCTTCTATATATTCTAATATGAAAAGTTATCTGTGAAATAATACACTAAGTAGGAAACGATAATTTGTTCCAATTTTGATTCATAGAGATCTTTTTCAGGAATCCACCCTCTTGGATGAACACTTTACAATCTGGCCCCTGTTTGGCCTCTACTGATGGCTGAGCCAAGCCAGAATTAACTGTGTAGAAAGTATGAGACCTGCGATAAATCAGGGAGTGGTTGTGACACTAGGCTTTAGGCATAACCCCCAAATCTGCAGTGAGAAGTGAGAAACTCTTTCACAGATGTTGAGCCTATGCATGCAATGGCAGTAGGCATAGGAGACCATGAGATCTACAGCCCCAACACTGCAGTTCTGGTTTCTTTGATTAACCATGCTTCTCCAAGGGGAGAAGCAATGGGTGATTTTCTTCTTCCTCCAGTCCTCTGGGTTTGCCACATGCTCTGTCACAAGCAGATTTTACTCTTGTGATTGAAGAAAATAAATCCTGTTTCTTTTTTAAAAAGGAAGAGAGGGAAGAATATAGAGACAATTGAGGCAAAAATAAAAAACACCTTTTTTTGGAGAGCCTTGTCTATATTTGGAAATAGTCACTTAATAACACTTCCCAACCCTTCATATTTCTTTTAGCATCTTGCTTCCCCTGAGACTGTCTGCTCTGAGCATTTTAATCCTCTTTCTCTGGGTTCCTTCTGATTACCGTACAGTAGATTCCTTATAACTCTACTCAGTAGAAGAGGGGTAGAAATTAGGCTGCAGTGAGTCTTGGACCTTTTAAGGAGGTTCCATCTCAAAGAAACTGTGTGAAGCTCCCCCAGTGAAAGATATAGTGAGTCCCCATGTAATTATTTTTAATGTAACTATGTTTTTAATTCAGGATTAAAAATTGATAATGCTCATATTTTTCTCCTAGGAAGAGTGGCTGAACTGTCAGCGAAACTGGCTCTACCTAGAAAGTATTTTTAATGCTCCAGATATTCAGAGGCAATTGCCTGCCGAGGCTAAGATGTTCCTTCAAGTGGATAAGTCATGGAAGGAAATCATGAGGAAGGTGAACCGGTTGCCTAATGCTCTTCGAGCCGCTACTCAACCAGGTATAAAACACAATTTCAAAAACACACAAAAAGACTTTACAGGCATCTAAACTGTTTAATGCCTATAAGGTTCTAACAATATGTGGTACACTCAATCCTTGATTCTTGTCAGTATTAGTGACCAGAAATATTTGATACTCTTATTGAACGATGTGAATTGAACACTGTTGTTGTTTTTGTTGTCATTGTTATCATTGTTATTATTACCTCTCAGCTTAGTTCATAGTTTTGGCATGCAAGAATCTGATTTTTTTTTTTTTTTTGCTGCTTTTATAATTTGGGGATGCTGCCACAGAGTATCAATGATGCTTACATGTCACAATTTGACTACAAGACATATATTCACATTCCGTTGACACATTCTGCTAAAGCTCTCATAGACGTATGACTGGAAAACTTTCCACATCTTATTTTTCATTAATTCATTAAAATATTTAAAAATTGGGGCACCTGGATAGCTCAGTCAGTTGAGTGTCCAGCTCTTGATTTCGGCTCATTTCTGATCCCAGGGTCGTGGGACCAAGTCCGCATCAGGCTCCATGCTGAGAATGGAGCCTGCTTCAGATTCCCTCTCTTCCTCTGCCCCTCTGCCCCACTTGTACTCTCTGCCTCTAAAATATTTAAAAATATATATTTAAAAATATTACCATGAATTATAATTCTAAATCTCGAGATTGAAATGTTATTTAATAAGGTCTATTTTTAGGGATATGGAATGAAAGCATTAGTACGTGCACACACATGGTTATTGAACTTTATCAAAGCCTCAGCAAGCTTGCTTGTTGTTCTGCAAATGGCAGCATATGACCTTTCCTGGTGAATACCTCCAGACAGCTTCCCTGTCAAGCAGAGGCAGTCTGCTGGGCTATGCTCTTTGCCCAAAGACTCTTACATAAAACAGAAACAGAAAGGAAAAACTATATGGTGTGATAGAATTGAAAACTTTTAAACTTTGGGTCTCTAAAGATCACCCACGCTCCTTGGCTTTTAGTCACCTTCTAGTCAGCAACTCTCTCCAACCTCTGCTTCTGTCTTCACTTCTCCTCTGTCTCTGACCCTTCTGCCTCCCTCCTATAAGGACCCCTGTCATTACATTGGGCCCACTAGATGATCCAAGATAATCTCCCTTCCCGTGATCACTGCTCACATCTACCAACTTCCTTTTTCCATATAGACTAATGTATTCTCAGGTTGTGGGGATTAGGTCATGGCCATAACTTTATTCTTCCTACCACATGCATATTCAAACCTTTTGCTGCAAAATAGTCAAGTGTTTGAAAATAGAGTGTTGCCCCAGTCTCTACTGGACTTGTTCTATGACAAGTTAAATTAAAATTAAAAAAATTAAAAATTAAAATTAAATTTAAAAATGTTTAAATTAAAAAAATTTTTTTAATTAAATTGAAAAAATACATGATTCCAAAATACCTCTGGTCCTAGGGATTTCAGATGAAAAAGTGTGGACCTATATTTGTCATTTCACATGATGACAAAGCTGTGAAGAAAAATTCAGCAGCATAAAGAGGGGGGCTAGAGAATAGCTGGGAGCTGCCGTGTGTGTGTGTGTGTGTGTGTGTGTGTGTGTGTGTGTGTGAGACATGGAAGACTTTTTTTGATAAAGTGGCTTTTAGGCAGAAAGCAGGAGGCATGAGGGAATGAGACACCTTTGTGACTACGGGAGAGTTATTAATGAGGAGAGCACCTTTTGGGATGAGCACTGGGTGTTGTATGGAAACCAATTTGACAGTAAATTTCATATATTAAAAAAAAATAAAAATAAATAAATAAATAAATAAATAAATAAATAAAGGCAGAGAGAAGAACAAAGGCCAAGTCCCTAAGGTGAGCACGCACTCAGCAGGCACAATGGTTCGTGCACTCCTAGCCCCACCCCCAAGTGGGGGGGGGGGGTGCCAGCTAAAAGAATGTTTCAGGTTGAATACTTGTTCGTCTGTGGTAAATATTAAGACTAATATTAAATAATGTTATTAAAAGTAATAGTTAGCATTCTTAGCCAACCCCCAAATTTAAATTTTTTTGACCATTTTTATCAAATAAAACCAAAGTTTAAAGAATGTTAATATCATATTTTACTTCCAATTAAAATTATATTTTCTATTTTTTTAACACAGTTTTACCAGTACCTTTTTCCTTCCCCTCTCCTCCTAATAAACAGGACTTCTGGAGACTTTTCAAAATAATAATGCATTACTTGACCAAATTCAAAAGTGTCTAGAGGCATATTTAGAATCAAAAAGAGTTATCTTTCCAAGGTAAGTTTATAAAGCAACTTATGATAGTTTTAGTAGTGAAGACTATTCATTAATTTAAAAGGACATACTTAAAAACAAATCATAACATCAAAACCAGGTGATGTTCCCATAACATCAGGAAACCAGAGCAAGAAACAAGAAAGATGTGTGATAATGGTGATCCAGCTGGCATGTTGATTGGGGAGTATAAATCTTAAGGATACAGATTTTGGTAAAGGAGGCAAAGATGCTGGAGGGATTCTTGGTCTCAGCATCGTTCCATTGTTGGGTGCGCATGTACGTGCCTGCCTGTGTGTGCATGTCCACAGATGTGCACGCAAAAAGTCAGAGAACCCTGTGTTGCCTGAGCAGGTTTCTTTGGATTAATCAGTGCCCTAAGAGTGTCACTGGAAAAGCTTTCCAAGAGGTCATTTCACAAACTCCAAATTAAATTGTTTACTCATCTCTTTATTACAAAAGCATACCAAATGTTAAAGTGCTAAAGATACAAAGAAGAAAATTCTGGATCCCTGTCCCAATGGGGCTCATGGTCAACAGGTGAATAGTCATATAAATAAACTATTATAATATACTTATATAACACCAGAATAAACTACTTGATGGTAGCCAACTTCAGTTATTAGGGCACACTGTACTGTAACACAGAGGACATTGACAAAATGGTTTATCTTTCATGATATTTTCCTGTTAGTTGTTAAGGAAATGGCCATTTAAGGTCTGTCCTAGGACAAGTACTATGGCAGCCAAGGCTAGGTGCTTCTCTGGGTTACTTGGTTGAGAGGGTTTGTTGTTGGGTACCAGGACAGAGTATGTGTGTATGTGAGAAATCCAAGATCCAGAAGATCAGTGGTTCCCAACTTGAATCTCCCAAAGCCAGAGGAAGTCCATACACTACATTTGATATCTAAAAAAACAAACAAAAACCACAGAAACAAATTTACCTGTGATAATATTGAACACCAAAAAGCATCAGGTTTTATTTGTTCTTTTGCTTATAACTGCATGAACTAGGTCTGCAACATGTATATTATGTCAGAAGGCTCTATGTGGTGTTGATTTTACCCTGCCTTAATAAAGACTTACTATGAGCTGCATCCCAAGTTAGGTCCTAGGGACACAAGATGAATACAATACTGTTCCTGCTCTCACATGGTTCATGGCCCAATGTTTATAGTTATCATTAGTTGAAAAAAAAGGCATGGGCACAAATTAATTATTACTGTATGGTAAAGAAGGAGAACTGATAAAAGCCCAATCAAAAGCATCTTTATTTCAAACTAATAACTGCCTTTGCATTCCCTGCTGGTGGCTAGTTTCTTCCTGCCCCTGGACAAAGTCTTGAGCAGACCTCATGAATTTTCTAGTCATTCTCAGATAATAATGCAACCAAGCAAACAAAACCTCTTGTTACAAATAAATGATCTTTAATAATAAAACTGTACTTCTTTTAAAGTGAAAGCTTCCCCATTCCCTACCCAAAACTGTTGCAGGTCTGAAGCCTTTAGTGATGGTGAGAATATGTGGTGATCAACCCTCCCACTCCCTCTTAGATTTCTGAAGTCTCCAGGTTTGGGACACAGAGGAGAAGAGAGTCAAAGCAGCAGAGAATTCTGAGTGGGCTGGTGAATATCTGGTCCCCTCTTTCCCACATGGGGCCTTCCATGGGCTCTTTTCCATTCCCTCCAATCCCAAGGGATCTCTTATAGGCAGCCTCCTCCACTCCAGAAGTAAAATGTCTTCTCTGGCCAGGCCCTCATTCCTCTCCCTCATCCCTGGGTGTCCAAGTATGTCCCTTCTCCTCCTACAGTCTATTCGTGCCTCTAAATGGTCCTGGTGGGCAAGATTTAAGAAAATCTCATGCAGAATCACACTGGCATGGCCCACATGTGGATGTTCACAGAACTAAATAAAACTCCTATAACCACCCATCCATTTGCCCATTCATCCATCCATCCATCCATTCATCCATCCATCCATCCATCCATTCATCCAACACATTAGGTATTTAAAGCAGGTAGGTGTAAGGCACTAGGCTATATTCTAGGGAAAATGAATAATATATTTTCACTGTAGAACAAATCAGTGTCATAGCAAGAACTAACATTTTTTTACAATTTCATGAAAAATATCTATCTTGTATGTATCAGGCACTGATTCTAGATGTCTGAGATGCATCCACACTAGTCTTCATAACAATTGTATTTAGAGACATGTGGTCTCCCAGAAACCCAGGACCAGTAGGTTTGAGGTTCAGGAAATCAGTAACTGGAGAAGAGATATGGCTAAGGGATTTTTCTTTCATGTGTATGTAAGGCTTTCCTTTGACTTCCAAGTTATATTTTAAATATTTTCTTTAATCCAGATTTTACTTCTTGTCAAACGATGAACTTCTGGAGATTCTGGCCCAGACACGAAATCCCCAAGCTGTGCAGCCACACTTAAGGAAATGCTTTGACTCCATTTCAAAGCTCGAATTTGCTCTCATGCCTCCTACTGAAGGAAAAATTCCTGGTATGGAAGGAGAGCCAGAAAAAATTTACACTAATGATATTTTAGCAATGCTATCACCAGAAGGAGAACGGGTGAGGTGCTTTTGTTTATAATTCTTTATAGGGAAACTTTGTTACCCTTCTGGGATTGGGGGTAAAAGTTTCCTCTTCAGTCCCTCTAAGCATTCATCAAGTGCCACTGTGTACTTGTACTGTGCAGGCTTAGCAGTTTCAAAGATAACCAAGATGAAATTCTTGCCCGCAAAGAGCTCTAGCGGAGATAGCGTCAAACAAATGATTGAAAAGCACCACAGTAAGTGCAGTAACAGAGGCATGTGCTTTGTTTTTGGGAACAGAGTGGAGATGACTAGAGCCCTGTCTTACTCACCTCTCCAGAAGAGGCAAGAGAGTGTACTGGTTAAGAGTACCTGTTCTACTGCCAGGCCACCTGGACTCAAGTCCCATCCTTTAACCTCACCTATAAACCGAGGAATAGCAATAGTGCCTGATTAATGAGATGCTGAGGATTTTTAGTAGTATTATATGTAAATTACTTAGAACTGTACCCAGTGGGTGCTATGAAAGTGTTAGTTGTCATTTCTCTAGGACACCACACAGTGCCTGGCATACAGTAAACACTGAGCAAGTGAATGCATTAACAAACTATGGAGAAAACATGATTTCACAAAGAATAAATCTCTTTCTCTCCCTCTCTCCCTCTCCCTCTCCTTCCCTCCCTCTCTCTTTCTCTCTCTCTCTCTCTCTCTCTCTCTCTCTCTCTCTCTCTCTCACACACACACACACACACACACACACACACAGAGGCAGCCAAGGAAGATGGAGAAGAGACATGGGAGGGAGGGCATTCTGTACAGAGAAAATGTGCAGTGAAATGCTAAGGTTATCAGTCCAGTTAGAGCAAGAGATGTATCTGTGGGAGTGGCAAGAGCCTATAAACATTTTACTTGTCCTGATTTGACCCTCTTACAACAGAATTTGCTCATCACTAGTGCAGAAGAGGAGAAAGGGGAGGACCAAGGCTAAGATCTAGGGAAAACATGAAATTTAAAGGGAAGGTAGAAGAAGAACCAAGAGACCCAGATAAGCAGGGCAATCAGGTCGTTGGAAGTCCAAGAAATAAATATGAGAAGGACTGAAAAGTATCAATTGGACTTGAAAGTTGAAAGAACATTTGTAACCTTAATCACCTTAACAGGTTTAGAGGAATAGTTGGGGCCAAAAATCAAATGGCAGTAAGTAGGAAAAGAAAGTGGAAGAATCCATATAGTCACGTATACTCCTTTTTTCCAAGGATTTGGCTCCAAAGGGAAGCAGGTAAAAAAAAAAAAAAAAAAAAAAAAAAAAAAAAAAAAAAAAAAAAAAAAAAAAAAAAAAAGGAGGTGGGTAAAGAGAGATGTAGAGTGGGATATCAATAGAAGGTTCTAGTATTTGCAGTCAGGCTTCGGTGTTTCTGGGTTCTGATATAGAAGTACAGAGGCTGTATAGCTGACAAGTCCCACACTGAACATGTTATCATTGCTCTGATTGTCTTCTAGGTTAGCTTGGGAAAAGGCCTCAAAGCCCGAGGCAACGTGGAGGATTGGCTTGGTAAAGTGGAAGAAGCCATGTTCACATCTCTGCGTCGCCTTTGCAAAGCCGCCATCGCTGACTACCAGGGGAAACCAAGGACAGACTGGGTGATTGCTGGCCACCCTTCTCAAGTAACTTACACCCCTTAAATTTTCCATCTCTGAATCCATTTTTGATGACATGCAACACACATTTAAGAAAGATGTTTCCATGTAGGTGATTCTGACCATTTCTCAAATCATGTGGTGCCGTGATTTGACTGAGTGCTTGGAAAGAGAAGGTGGTAATCATATAGAGGCCCTGGAAGCTTTTGAAGAAGTAAACTTTGAGGTAGGATTTTTTAACAGGGTGACATTGAACATATTGCTGCGCAGGATGGTCTCAGTCGTTTTGTTTTTGTTTTTTTGTTTTTACATGGTTACTGCAAATTCACATATTTCAGAAAATTTAATGCTCTGACATGACTTACAGAGCTTTGGGGGTTCTTACTAAAACCATTTATGTTCAGGTTTTCTTAAGGATACTACCTTAATATTTGTGTAGTATTTATACGAATACTTATAAAATTGGATGAAAGAATTTAAGAGGAAAATCTCAGAATTATGATGGTTTGCAAGATTTAAGGAGACTTTGTGTTTACTAGGCCTTGGATAACTCTCACAGAAGCTTTTATTCAATCCAGGAAAACTCCAGGATTTGTGATATTTCTATTCTTAGGCTCAAGATGTGCTTTTCTACTATTCTAGAGAATCCTTAGGCAGCCATCAATAAAACAATAAATAACTGAATCCAAATACCATTCTACAAGAATTTTTAAGCTATAGTTTGGAAATGCCATTTTACAGCTATGCCTAATCTTTAATTCCAAATTTAGTTCTACTTCCAAACAAGGTGGCTTTTTTTTTTTAATTACCTTTGAAACAGAAAAGGGAAGAAACAACTTTCTTGAGATGAGAGAACACTATCTCTTGAGGACCTCATAGAATGTCATGCCACACAGCCCCAGAGAAGAGAAAAGACTCTGTATGGAAAGTTCCCTTGACCTCTGTGTAGAGATGGTCCCTGATCAAGGTCAGCATGTGAGAAAATTCATCAGAGCAGTACAAGGCCTTCAGAGGCACTACTCTCCTTAGAAAAGATTGAGCCATTTATGTGAGAATTAGGAGCACAGTCTATCCAAAGATGCTCTCATTTAATCAATCATTGGCTTATTTAAAATACTCAGATTTTCTTGGGGCACCTGTGTGGCTCAGTTGGTTAAGTGTCCAACTTTGGCTCAGGTCATGATCTCATGGTTTGTGAGTTTGAGCCCTGCAACGGGCTCTGTGCTGACAGGTCAGAGCCTAGGGCCTGCTTCCAATTCTGTGTCTTCCTCTTTTTCTGCCCTTCCCTGGCTTGCGCTCTCTCTCTTTTTCTCTCTCAAAAATAAATAAACAGTAAAAAACATTTTAAATGCTCAGGTTTTCTGCTTACAAAGGAAAAATTACCCCTGAAAATGAGGAGTACTGCCTTAATCATGTTTAATTTTTAGGGAAAACAGTCTTCTCTAGAGACATTATCACATGGTGGTTAAGAGCATAGGCTTTCTGCGAGGCAGATGTCTACTCAAGTCTCATTTTTGCCACCTCATAACTGTGTGGCTGCCATCAAGTTACTTACCCTCTTTGACACTTAGATTCCTCTAATATAAAATGAGGGTAAAGATAGTATGTACTTCATAGAAGTCATCTAGGAATCTAGGAATTAAGCAAGTTAAACTGTTGTCCTGTTTGGTCATGGAATTATAGATTCTTAAAATTAGTTTTGGCAAATGTCTACTCCAAATTCAGTAGTAAAAAGATAGAAAAATAGTTTAAAAAAATAGATATGTAAGCTGATTTTTGAAAATCCATTATGACCATTTTTCTTTTGATTTGTAGAGATTAAATGCCCTGGCAGCAACAGTTCGAGGCAGTCTTCCAAAATTACACAGAAACATCATAACTGCCTTAATTACTATTGATGTACATGCAAGAGACATAGTCACCGAACTTGTTCAAGCCAAGGTAACTTTTATTTAAGTGACAGCATATATCTCTTCCTGAAATTAGTGCATCTAATATATGTATCATTGTTACCACTTAACGTAGGTAGAGGAAGTGGATTCCTTTGACTGGCAGAGACAACTGCGCTACTATTGGGACATAGATCAGGATAATTGCGTGGCTCGGATGGCGCTCTCTCAGTACACCTATGGCTACGAGTATTTGGGTGCATGCCCAAGACTAGTCATTACTCCTCTCACAGTAAGTTACTGATGACTTAGGTTAACGATGACACAAATGCTTTCTTAAAATAGTCTTGAAAAGTTTCATCCAAACTTAACTCTTGAAAGGATTTGCCATGAATACATCTCTGTGAAGCAGAGATCTGCATCATTAATCATGTATCTGGATCTTTGAGTATATCTCAATTGCTGTAAAACCTTTCATGGAAAATAATGACCCTCCTCCTGTAGAAGGGAAGGGGCTTATAAATGTGTGGCTTGAGTCAGTTCCCTTCAATAATGTCAATGTATGCATTTCTTCAGGATCGCTGTTACCTTTGCCTCATGGGGGCTTTGCAGCTTGACCTGGGAGGTGCACCAGCTGGTCCTGCTGGCACTGGGAAAACAGAGACAACCAAAGACCTAGCTAAAGCTCTTGCCATCCAGTGTGTGGTCTTCAACTGCTCCGATGGTTTGGACTACAAGGTACAGTCCCAGCACCTTAACACTGACATTAAGTGCTTTATGGGTTTTCTCACTTGCAACATGGCATGACAAAAAAAGGAGAAGGGGGGTGATGGCAAGCAAGGGGAAGCTGATAGGGCAAAGGATGGTCAAAGTGGGATAAATAGAGCAAAGGAGAAGAGTCAACACAAGGTGGGCTGAGTGGTCCAGGTAGGAACCAAGGCCACAAGAGGATCTATCAAATGGTGGTAAAATAAAAAATCTGCTTATGGGGGCATCTGGGTGACTCAGTTGTTTAAGCATCGACTTCAGCTCAGGTCATGATTTCATCGTCCGTGAGTTCAAGTCCTGCATCAGCCTCTATGCTGACAGTACAGGGCCTGCTTGGGATTCTCTCTGTCTCTACCTCTCCCCGAGTCGTGCTTTCCCTCTCTCTCAAAATAAATAACAAAATAAACTTTAAAAAAAAATCTGTCATGTTACTAAGTGGAAAGAAGAGAGATGAGGTATAAGATACAATAGCAGGGAAATCTAGGAACAAGGAATATGCTTACAGGAAGAGAAGAGCAATGCAGAGAGTTACGTACTAAAAATAAAATATGTAGGAGCACCTGAATGGCTCAGTCGGTAAAGCATGTGACTCTGGATCTCCGGGCCCCGAGTTCAAGCCCCACGTCGGGCATAGAACCTACTCTAATACACAAAATAAGTCCTAAAAATGAAATATGTAGGAGGTGAAAATTCATGGTAAGATTTTTCAGTATAGTATTTCTCAAAGTTTTGGGTCACAGGACCCCTATGCCTTATTCTCCTTCCAGGTTTTCACAACACAAAGTAGTATTTTAACACTTTATGAAGTCCCACAGTCGGAAATCTGTTTAGCTTTATTTAATTCAGCAAATCCTAAATATATTTGACCAAAGTGCCTTTTAGTCACTAATACACAGAGCTATTAGTTTCCTTTTTCTGAAAGTTACACAAATACCTGTATGTTGTCCAAATTTAGAATATAATCATTTGAATTGTCCAAATAAATTGTAATTCATTCATTTAAAAAAAATTTTTAGGGGCGCCTGGGTGGCTCAGTGGTTAAGCGTCCTACTTCGGCTCAGGTCACGATCTCGCGGTCTGTGAGTTCGAGCCCCGTGTAGGGCTCTGGGCTGACTGCTCAGAGCCTGGAGCCTGTTTCAGATTCTGTGTCTCCCTCTCTCTCTGACTCTCCCCCGTTCATGCTCTGTTTCAAAAATAAATAAATGTTAAAAAAAATTAAAAAAAATTTTTTAATGTTTATTTTATTTATTTATTTATTTAAATTTTTTTTTCAGAGAGAGAGAAACAGAGTGTGAGTCGGGGAGGGGCAGAGAGAGGGAGACACAGAATCTGAAGCAGGCTCCAGGCTCTGACCTGTCAGCGCAGAGCCCAACATGGGGTTTGAACTCACAAACCACAAGATCATGACCTTAGGTGAAGTCGGATGCTCAACTGACTGAGCCACCCAGGTGCCCCATAATTCATTCATTTTTACAAAGTAAATCATACTTATCTTTCAGAAGCATCTTCAGAAAGTAGTGTTTCATAGGATATGTTCTTTAAAAACCCTGCTCCTTTTTTAAAATTTAGGAGAAAAAAGATGTTGCTGGAAATGTCTTTTTATTAATAAACAACAACAACAACAACAAAAAACAATGGAAGTCCAATACAGGCAGAAAGTTGTTTCACAGTAGCAGAACAAGAGAGCAACAAGGGACTAAACCTTGGGAGAGGTAATCAGGAAAGGTGACCCCTCTACCTTCAGAGCAGGATGACAGAGGGGGCCTCTGGGTACACCAGGAAAGAATATGGGAAACTGCCATCAGTAATATGTGGAAGAATTTATGCTCCCCAACATCTCCAAGTTATGGGGATCTGTTCCCACTATGTTACGTGACCTCATTATCTCAGCAGAGATGCATCAGATTTTATGATAGTGATGTTTTTTTTTTAATTTGGGACATAATAATTCTGATTGTTTTAGATCTTCTCAATTCAAAATTTGGATTTATACATCCAAATCCATTTTTCAGTGATTTTTCAGTCATTAGTTAGGCTCAGTCATTCCTGGGAGATGTGCACTCTCTCAGTGTGCATGAGACATTTAAAGGCATGAGTGTGCACTATGAGACACTTAAAGCCACAGGATACAAATACATGATTCATTTATCTTAGACTCTAGAGCAGGAGTCAGCAAACTGTCTGGAAAAGACCAAGTGGTAAATACTATGGGCTTGCAACTCGTCAGTTTTTTCTGCCGTTGTGGCATGAAAGCAGCCACAGACCATATGCAAATATAATATATCATGAATGAATGTGGCTGTGTTCCTGTAAAACTCCATTCACAAACCAGGAGTCGGGCTAGATACGGCTGTGGTCTGTAGTTTGATGATCCCTGAAGTACCAATTACATCCAATGATAAGAAATTTAAGTATTTATTCTTTTTTTTTTTTAAGTTTTATTGATTAAGTAATCTCTATACCCCACGTGGGGCTTGAACTCATGACCCCAAGATCAAGAATCACATGCTCCTCTGACTGAGCCTGCCAGGCACCCCTTAAGTATTTATTTATTCTTTTTTATACTCCACCTTGTTCCATAAGGATTTATTAAACTAACTGTTTAAAATTAAATATCTACATGTGGAAAAATTGAAACTGAACAGAAGGATCCAAAGTTAAAAATAACAAATTTTGTCCCTAGTCACATCACCCACTTCCACCCTCCAGAGACCAGTTTTCTGATTGTATTTGTTTTTACTTCTGGTGATTGCTATTATCTGTAAGAACATGTGTTTATTACTATATTTGTATATATCAACTTTGGACATTATCTGCCAACTTATGAAGTCAAGAGTTTATTAGATATGACCTTCCAACTTTCTGTTCCAACTTCACTTCCTGATTTTCATTGGTTTGTATAATTTTGTCTTACCATGTCAAGGTTTATGAAGTTGTGCTATTCTATACCTACAATTATGCCTTCTTTGCTTTGTCGGCGGCGGGGGGGGGGGGGGCGGTGAATATAAAAACATAAACCCATTATATACCACTTACAGTATCAAGGATGATTCATAATGGAATTTATTTTTTTTAAATTTTTTTCCATAATGGAATTTAATGGCATAATCAGGCTCATAGAGAAGGATCAATACATGGGTCATGAAGCCTTTGCCATTTAATGGAACACATTCCAAGACAAATACCATATGATTTCACTCATATGTGCGATTTAAGAAACAAAATAAATAAGCAACAGGGAAAAAAGAGAGAGAGCGAGGCAAACCAAGAAACGGATTCTTAACTGTAGAGAACAAACTCATGTGTCACCAGAGGGGATGTGGGGGGTTGGGTGGAAATGGGTGGAACATGTGATGGGGATTAAGGAGTGTGCGCATTGTGATGAGCACTGGTGTTATATGTGTTGAATCACTATATTGTACACCCAAAAATATTCTTACACTGTATGTCAACTAACTGGAATTTAAATAAAAACTAAAAAAAAAAAAAAAAAAAAAAAAAAAAAGACAAAGGAACACATTCCAAGCATCAGGATTAATGGGTTGTTTTTCAGTTCCTTTTCAACTTTCTTCTAGAACTGTGTTTTTCACTGTTTTTCTAGAACAGCTTTAATGTGCTGGTGAATCACCTGAAGATCTCATTACAGTGCATATTCTGACTCTGGAGATCAAGGGGAAGGCCTGAGATTTTTGCATTTCTAAAATCCTCCCAGGTGATGTCAACTGATACCTGTTCACTTTGAGAAGCCAAGTTCTAGAGCAGTGGTTCTCAAAGTGTTAACTCTGGACCACCAGCATTATCATCACCTGGCAACTTGTTAGAAATGCCCTACAAGCAGACCAGCTGACTCAGAAACTCTGGACCTCTTACGTAAAGGCACTAACTTCTAACATAGCCCAGGATTCATACAAAAATATTGTTTATTTGCAGATACCACCTCATGTTAATATTCTGCTCAGAATTTAACTCTTGAAGGTGTTCAGCTGTGCAACACAAAGTTGAATGGCATTATCTTCATTTCAGATGATGGGGCGCTTCTTCAGCGGTCTGGCCCAATCAGGGGCCTGGTGCTGCTTTGATGAATTTAATCGAATCGACATAGAAGTTTTGTCGGTCATCGCACAGCAGCTCATTACTATTAGGAATGCCAAAGCTGCAAAGGTAAGCCCTGGGGCAATTGTCCATGGAGGTAGCATTTCTTAAGTCTGTAACTAACTGACAGCATGTTGCATTTTAGTAAGGACAGTGCTGATTTAACATGTCTACCCATGTTTCCAGTGTAACTGGTGAGTCCAATGGCAATAAGACTTAGTTTGAGTGAATTAATTCTTCATCCAGGAAACACAGTATGTCAGACACTATGTGGGGACCTACAGATACAGACATGTTGAGACTCAGTCCCTACCCTTGAAGAGCTCTGTTCTTCCCACCCACCACACACAAACACACACACACACACACACACACACACACACACACACACACACACAGGCAAGCATGCACCCACACCCTGTCCCTTCCACCTCTTCTTTTCCCCTTCCCATTTCTTGTTCTTGCCTTTGGCATATAAGACTCTTGATTCTCAGGCCTCAGTCTAGCTATGCTTTCCTCGTGGAACTTTACCCTTTACCAAAGTGAATCACTGGTCCTCTCCTGAACACACTATGCTGCTTCTTGTTTCTGCTTCCTTTGACCAGATGGCTGCCCCTGCTTGTGCACATGAAATGCCCTCCTTCATGTCCCAAGCAGGCTACCCTGCTTCTCCTGTTGACTTTGCACACACCTCCAGCGTAGCATCTGTAACACTGCATGGTCACAGTTTCCACATCTGACTCCATACCACAGGCCTGGGAGCTTCTCTAGGGCTCAGGAGTGAGTCTTCGGCTCTCCACCTCCATACCTAACCCCTCGCCTCACCTGCAGCAGATGCTCAACAGGTGTTTGGCCTTGAGTAAATGTGAAGGGGCGGTGCCAGTAGTATCAGTGGGGCCTCAAACACCCAAGGACTAAGATCCCATTAGAGTTTCTGGGGGAATACCAGACAGTAGGGGTGGAGAAGGTTTTTTTTTTGTTTTTTTGTTTTTTTGTTTTTTTTAATTTTTTTTTTTTTAACGTTTATTTATTTTTGAGACAGAGAGAGACAGAGCATGAATGGGGGAGGGTCAGAGAGAGAGGGAGACACAGAATCGGAAGCAGGCTCCAGGCTCTGAGCCGTCAGCACAGAGCCTGATGCGGGGCTTGAACTCACGGACCATGAGATCATGACCTGAGCCGAAGTCGGACGCTTAACCGACCAAGGGGGTGGAGAAGGTTTAAGAGCCATGAAATCTAACCTGAATTGGGAAGTCTCAGCAAAAGAGGTTGAGGCCTCAAATATTGCAGGACTGGGCCAGAAAGGAAGAGACCATTTGGGCAAAGCAAGGACAGGGAGGCAGAAAGCAGGAAATACCGAGCCCAGAAGAAATTGGTTGAGGGTAGGATAGGATCAGGAGAGAAACATTCCCTCTTGTCCAACAGCAGGATTCCCTGGGCTAGTAGTCTTTGCTTGAATGTCCCATACACAAGTTTTGTACTCAAGTGGTATTTATGTGAAAGAATTTCCAAATGTCTGGAGAAGTATTCACTTATATTTTCTCTTCTCTTTAAAAGCTATCTAGATTCATGTTTGAGGGCCGGGAAATAAAGTTGGTTATGACTTGTGCAGCTTTTATCACAATGAATCCTGGATACGCAGGCAGAACTGAATTGCCAGATAATTTGAAGGCCCTGTTTAGACCCTTTGCAATGATGGTTCCAAATTATGCTTTGATTGCAGAGGTGAGCTTCACATTATAAAGCAGAAAAAAAATCAATCATGTTTTATTTGCCCTTTGATTCTATTGAGGTAGAAAGTTTCCTTTATGGTTGCACCCTGGCAAAAGTTACACATTATTGTTTGCTCTGAAATGTAGGTATGATTGTTATCACCTAGAGTGTGTGTGTGTGTGTGTGTGTGTGTGTAACTGCTATATCCCACAATGGTATCTGGAATACAGTAGACCCCTAAAACTGGAATGAATCAATGAATTTAATTAACCAGTTCATTGGAGCTTATCAGTTAATGTCTAAGAACTAAAATGTCTGGATTCATTCTAAAAATACTATTGTGATATTGTGATTTATAAGAAATGTATCTTTAGTCATTCAAATGGCTAATATCCATGTTTTCTGGCTCCTACCAGCTCCTGGCTTCATCCACAGCTCCTATAAGCCTTGGAATTTCCTGTGATAAGGGGTTTTCGAGTATTTTTTTATGTTAATGAAGTGACTTTTGAAAGCCCTTAGGCAACCTAAGGATGGGGGGCTGGTTACCAGGCAACCAACCCTATGATTACAGGGTTGGAACTTCAGGTCCCATGCCCTGCCCTCTGGGGAGGGGAGAGGAGCTGGAGGTTGGATCAGCCAAAGGCCATTGACTTAGTCAATCATGACTATGTAATGAAGCCTCTATAAAGACCCAAAAGGACTGGGTTCACAGAGCTTGTGGGTTGGTGAACACGTGGAGATTGGGAAGAGGGGTGCACCTGGACAGGGCATGGAAGCTCTGAGCCCTGACTCCATACCCTACCCTATGCATCTCTCCCATCCGTCTATTGATTCATGTCCTTTATCTTGAATAAACTAGTAAATGTTTTCCTGAGTTCTGTGAGCTGCTCCAGCAAATTAAAAGTACCTAAGCAGGAGGTCGTTGGAACCTCCAATCTGTAAACAGTCAGTCAGAAGTACAGATAACACCTTGGACTTGAGACTAGCATCTGAAGTGGAGGATGGGAGGCATTCTTGTAGGACTGAGCCCTTAACCTGTGGAATCTGATGCAGTCTCTGGCTTTAGAATGGAATTTCTTGGGGTGCCTGGGTGGCTCAGTCTGTTAAGCATCCCACTTCAGCTCAGGTCATAATCTCACAGTTTGTGAGTTCAGGCCTTGCATCAGGCTCTGTGCTGACAGCTCAGAGGCTGGAGCCTGCTTTGGATTCTGTGTCTCCCTTTCTCTCTGACCCTCCCTTGCTCGCACTCTGTCTCTCTCCCTCAAAAATAAATAAACATTAAAATTTTTTTTAATTAAAAAAAAAAGAATGGAATTTCTCACAAAGCACAGATTACTCCTGTGGCTAATAAATTCCTTTACTAACAGCTAGTTTAAAGTATTCTTCTATATGAAGTAAAAGTACCTAAGAATAGAATAGAGCATACCAGATCCTATAACTTTTCCCAGTATAATGCTTACAGAATCTCATGGGTTTTCCAGCACCCCCTGTGGGTATGGTGGGGTGGTGGGTAGTTAATGCAGGTGCTGTCTTCCCTTTAGACCATGTATAGACAGGGACAATAAATGACTTGCTCATTGTCCAGAGCTGGCAGGAAGAAAACCAGGTTTAGAACTCAGTCCAAAATTTTGTTCACATCTCATTCTTTGTCCTGTTGTTCTATTACTCAATAATCAACTGGAGAAATTTAAAAATCCAGTCTTCTGAGTGCTATTACTACTGTTGCTACAGATTTTAATGAATCAGGGTATGTCCACAATAAATATTTTTAATATTTTTAATTACCTGCAATGTGCAGAGTACTATGCTCATTTACAGTGATAGAGCAATAAGCAAAACCGACACCAGTAAGAAATGTCTACATCATTTCATGGGGCGCCTGGGTGGCTCAGTCGGTTAAGCGTCCGACTTCAGCTCGGGTCATGATCTCATAGTTCATGAGTCCCAGCCTCGCGTCGGGCTCTGCTGTCAGCTCAGAGCCTGGAGCCTGTTTTGGATTCTGTGTCTTCCTCTCTCTCTGCCCCTCCCCTGCTCATATGCTGTCTCTCTCTTTCTCTCAAAAATAAATAAATGTTAAAAAAAATTAAAAAATAAAGAAAGAAATGTCTACATCTTTTCAAATCCTGATTCTGAAGCCAACCACAGTGATGTGAGTAGGTTATGGATTGGAGAAAGGGTCCACACTCCTCTAGACTGTCGTCATCCAATTTCTTTAACCAAGAATGCAGAAACTTGTCAGAAGCAAGGTAGCCTCCTATCTCAGAGGAGAGGCTGCAAATCTGCATAGCTTCCCTTGATATTCAGGGAGTCTAAAGGGAGAACACAGCTATCACTGATTCTGTCTACAGGGTGGAGTTCCTGTCAGACCAGAGAAACTCAAGTCTTGCCTTTGTACTCAGGCCTTACAACACCATCCAACCTCCATGATGTGAGCATTTTCAAGCAGTGGGTTCTGCTGCCTCTTGAACCAAATGTCACCAACCACATCTTCATCCATAGAAGGAAAGCAAAATCAGTGCCCTGACATCCCTGTAGGATATCCCACCTTTTGCCTTCCTGTAACACAGAAAACCCATTTCCCTTCAATCGTCACATTTCTTTGTTAAACGATATAACAACTTGGAGAGGTATAATGCCTAAAGTAGATTTTGAACACATTGGTATTATGCTAATCTATTGCTCTCCATACAATATAAGAAGTATTGCATTGTTCTTTTCTATTCTAGGTAATTCTATATTCTGAAGGATTTGAATCCAGTAAAATATTAGCCAGAAAAATGACTCAGATGTATAAGCTTTGCAGTGAACAGCTCTCTCAGCAGGATCACTACGACTTTGGCATGAGAGCTGTGAAGTCTGTACTGGTCATGGCTGGGTAAGAAACCAAAGTGGTCAAGAGTGAAATTCCAAACCATGTAATCAAAGCATTAAATGACTAATTCACAGACGGCTCTTAAAGCAACGTAGAAAGTAATTGGTAAATGTTAGCAGCCTCTGTCATCATTTTACCTTGACTCCCATGCCACAGTCAAAGGAGGCATCTCCTCATCTCCTGACAGTTCTGGTTGGCCCCACACTGAACCTGAGTCTCGATGAGTCTTCCACTAGCTTTCATTTCCCCTGAACTCATCACATACATTTGTGTTTAGAGTACAGAAGCCTTTACCACTATGAGGTAGGATGACTAGACTTAAAAGGTACCATTTGTTATGCATATACAGTAATTTAAGTTATATGTGTCACCTGCCAAAGCCCAAAGCTCTGAGAGGAAGTTTGGTTTCATTTTTCTGCCCTTGTTCGAGGCTTATATCTTAGCCTCTGCCTCTGCTTTTACAGCATGGTCCATGACTGAGCTTCTTTGTAGTTTCTAGTAAAGCAACTTTCTGGTTTCTTCTTTTCAGGCCCCGGCTTCTCTCTTTGTAACTTCTTGAGGCTCCTACCTCTGAAACCCCTACTTTATCCAGAGTCTCTGAGGGAATCTGTCTCTTCTTTTTAGACTCACTGGCTCAGGCTCCACACATCCAGGGCCTTTTCTGCCTAGCCCCTGTATCCCTGGGCTCTACGCACGTCTCCTTGCCCTTCTCTGTTCTTTCTTTCAACCTCCCAGATACAGTATTTCTCCCCTTTACAGGAGTGCCATGTAAAGACCAAGGACACTAAGGAGTTCAGATACTCGTGCACTCCCAAGAATACAACTACAAACCAGTGGGTGAGACAGACACAGGAGCAGTCATGTAGGATACATGAATGGGGCAACCATAGGGCCATGCCCGAGGTTCACTGTGGAGGGTCATGGAGGAAGTATCTGGAGGATGAGAGTAACTGGGCTGGAGTTTGAAGGAGAAATAAGGGGTGTCAAAAGAGCAAAGAAGGACCTTCTGGGCTGAGAAAAAAGAAAGTCATAGGGCTGTGAATCATTATGATGCATTCAGGGAACTATAAATTCAGGTTGGATAAAGTCTGGATTGATGGGAGGAAGTTGAAAAAATACCTTCTCATTCTCCAGGCTGTGTAGCCAGTTCCTGACCTGTCCTTGCTCTCTGATGGATGTGGATGCTGGCCATGCAAGGAAAAATGATCCTCTCTTTCCAGCAGGAATCCACAGGGGGGTGCCCTCCACAGCTTTTTGCAGGGGGAATCACTGACCCACAGGTTTGGAAAATCATGCTCAGTATTAGGTTCCCACAAACATCATCTGAATTATTCCTTTAATTTAGGTCCTTAAAAAGGGAGAATCCACACTTAAGTGAAGATGTGGTATTGATAAGAGCTTTACGAGACTCCAACTTGCCAAAATTCCTAACAGATGATGCTATTCTGTTCAGGTAAGTTTCTAGATGTTACAGGATAAAACATAGCTGCTGTGTAGAGGTAAAGGATAGTCTTCTCTTCAGTTATGTCTGTCTCTAACAAGGTAATGACTTTCTCATCTTTTCTAGAGATACTTATTGCAGTTTAAAAAATACTAATTTAAAATAAAGATAGTAAGGTTTAAGCATCAATCCAATCTTTTTTATTTTTATTTTTTCAAAATACTGGTCACTAGGCTATATGTTATACAAATTAGCATTCGGTTACAAATTCCTGACCTAAGAAAAACTCTTGACCCCAAAACATAAGACTCGGGGCTTAACATAAAATGTGATTGAACTTTTATCTATTTCTACTTTTACTATTAAATTTTATGTTTATCCAAGCCATATGTGTATGTAGTTTTAAAAAGCATCACAGCGGTGCCTGGGGGGTGCAGTCAGTTGAGCACCTGATTCTTGATCTCAGCTCAGGTCATGATCCCATGGTTTGTGGGTTTGAGCCCCACATCGGGCTCTGCTCTGATGGTGCGAACCCTGCTTGGGATTCTGTCTCTCCTCTCTGCCCCTCCCCTGCTTGTGGTTGCTCTCTCTCTCTCTCTCTCTCTCTCTCTCCTCTGTCCTCTCTCAAAAAAATAAACATAAAAAAATTTTTAAGCGTCATAAATTAGTCTCATGAGAAACAATAGTTCTGTGCCCTTCACCAACTCCCACTTCCCAAAGGCAATCATTTTTCAATTGTTTTGTTTGTTTGCTTGTTATGTTATTTCCCCATATTTTTTAGTACCGTGTTTATGCTATTTCTTGGTTTTTCAGTTTTAGGTATGACCTATAAAGTTGGTAAATGGGAGATGAGGATATGCGCATGCACCTCTTTCCCTCTACCCATCCTATCCATAGTTATATTGCAGTCTAACTTGAGCTAAATGTCCAGGGTTTCCATAATTAAAAAAAATTTTTTTAGACAGAAAATAGAAGTGGGAGACGGGCAGAGGGAGAGAGAGAGAATGTTACGCAGGCTCCCTGCTCAGCGTGGAGCCCAACACAGGGCTTGATCCATGACCCTGGGATCATGACCTGAGCCAAAAACAGGAATCAGACACTCAACCGGCTGAGCCACCCAGCCGCCCTCGGGGTTTCGATAATTTATTATAGCTATATAAATAGTATCCACAGCTGAGCTATGTTTCTCTTGTTTTTTTTTTCTTATCCCTGCATTTGTTAATTGCCTTAGTTTTTATTTTTTTAATCTTTTACCTGCTTTTGTATAAATCTATCAATAATTTATTTTCAAATTCTCCCAGGGTATGTGTAAATCTCCTTAAAAACAAAACAAAACAAAACAAAAACTCTTCTGTGGCTCCTGCGTGGCTCAGTCGGTTAAGCATCCGACATCAGCTCAGGTCATGATCTCACAGTTCATGGGTTTGAACCCTGCATCAGGCTCTGTGCTGACAGCTCAGAGCCAGGATCCTGCTACAGATTCTGTGTCTTCCTCTGTCTCTGCCCCTTCCCCCATGTGCCCCCCCTCTCAAAAATAAACATTAAAAAAATTTTTAACAAAAAAATTTTTAAAAAAAACCTCTTCAATTATATAAAACATTCTATCAAATGTGTCTCCTTGGAGCCCCTGTCCTCCTACTCTAATCTGGACTACCTGCCCATTGCCCTGGTGAGCACTGGTCATCCTGGGATGTCCATTTATGACTATGCTGGAGTTCCCTTGGCTTTTGTCCTCTGTCAGATCTTCTGATTTCCAGAACACATGTCTACTCCCTTTTGACAGAACACAGTGATGAAAATTCCTATGCATTTATCTTTGCACACGTGTGATACTTCTATAAATGAGTTTTAGTAAGTTTCCTAGGTTTTATAGAGCATGGGCATTTTTAATTTAGATAGATTCTATTAAGATGTCCAAAGACATTTATATTTATATAAATGATTTTATTTTTTAAAGATTTCTCTTTTACTTATTTATTTTTTTAAGTTTTATTTATTTGTTTTGAGGGCGAGCACAAGCGAGAGAGCGTCAGAGAGAGAAAGAGAGAGAATCCCAAGCAGTCTTCACGCTGTCAGCGCAGAGCCTGATATGGGGCTTGAACTCACAAACCATGAGATCATGACCTGAGCTGAAATAAATAATAGTTGGACACAACTGACTGAGTCACCCAGATGCCCCTTTATATAAATGATTTTATGGCTATACCTTTTGCCTCTTAAATGTTTTAGAGAGAGACCAAAAGTTATATCCTCTTTAATATGCATTTCTTTAATTATTAGTGCCATTGAGCATTATTTCTTGTGTTCATTAATCATTTATATTTATTATTTTTAGAGCATATTTCTGTTGTGTCCTTTTTCTTATTGATTTGTAGGAAATCACAAACTTTATCTGGTATAAAAATTGGAAATACTTGTCTATTATTCATTTTTTTGAGAGAGAGAGAGAGAAAGGCAGAGAGTGAGGGAAAGAGCAAGACAATCCTAAGCAGGCTTCATGCCCAGCACAGAGCCCAACTTGGGGCTCGATCCCACAACCATGAGATCATGGCCTGAGCCAAAATCAAGAGTTGGACACTTAACTGACTGAGCCACCCAGGCAGCGCTAAGTCTATCATTCTTTAAGTTTATATATATAAAGCCTTTTATCTCACACAAGTTTGTGGGTTTTCGCTTGTTTATTTTTATTTTTTCACCTTACCTTTAAAATAATAGTTGTAGATTTCTTGTCTTCCTTAGAAAGACCTTCTTAACCACAGTATTACAAAACATATCTGTTGTATTTTCATCTAGTATTTTTGTTGTCATTTTATATTAAAGTCTTTACTGTGTCACAAATGTATTTGTGTATATAGTATGAGGTAGGGATTTAGCTTCTTTTTGACCCATAGAAATATCCCATATTAAGTACTTCCCACAGAAACAGTTAATTTTTCCTTTACTCCCCACCCCCCCCTTTTTTTTTTTACCTACTATTAGTTTCTATTTCTATCTTATTTTTCTGAATATCCATATAGTTATAAGCATGCATAAATGCTTTTGGAAAAAGTTGAGATATTAATATAATTTTTAATTTTTTAAATGTTTATTTATTCTTGAGAAAGAGACAGAGCACGAGTGGGGGTAGGGGCAGAAGGAGAGGGAGACACAGAATCCGAAGCAGACTCCAGGCTCCCAGCTGTCACCACAGAGCCAGACACGGGGCTCGAACCTATGAACCGTGAGATCATGACCTGAACCGAAGTAAGACGCTTAACCGACTAAGCCACCCAGGCACCCCTAAATATATTTTTTTGAATAAACTGAAAAATCAATCACTTTGTATATGTTTGGTATTATGCAATGTACTACGAACAATACAAACACATAAGAGATATTCCTTACCTCAAAAGGCTCCCAATATACTTAAGAACATTGATCTACGGTACAAGAAAAAAAAGCATACACAGTATCAGGGAAATGTTAGATTCTGTTATAACATATAGGACAGACTAGTACTATGCATGTTCAGAAGAAAAGATCAAGGAGAAAAATAAGACTCATTGTAATCAATGATTGTAATAAGTTAATTGTAATAAATATTGGGAAATATCAATTACCAATGATTTTATTTTTGTTTTTTCAGTGGAATTATATCTGACCTTTTTCCTGGAGTCCAAATTCCAGAACATGATTATGGTATATTGCAGTCAACAATTATAGATGTCATGAATAAAAAAAATCTTCAGCCTGAGACATGTATGGTTAAAAAAGTGATACAGTTCTATGAAACTATGCTGGTAAGACACGGTGTTATGTTAGTCGGGCCGACAGGAGGTGGCAAGACCACAGTTTACCAAATACTAGCAGAAACTTTAGGGAATTTGCAAAAACTTGGTTTAGACAACCCCTTTTACCAACCAGTTAAAACATACGTTCTTAATCCTAAATCAATTACAATGGGTGAATTATATGGTGAAGTTAATAACATAACCTTGGAGTGGAAAGATGGTTTGATGGCACTAAGTGTCCGAGCAGCTGTGAATGACACTTCAGAAGACCATAAATGGATCATCAGTGATGGGCCCGTGGATGCTCTTTGGATTGAAAATATGAATACAGTGCTGGATGATAACAAGATGCTTTGCCTGGCTAACAGTGAGAGGATCAAACTCACACCTCAAATCCACATGCTTTTTGAGGTAAATATATATGCCTTAGTGTGGTGCAAAAGCATTCATTAGACTGGTATGCCATCATCAATTTTTTTCTTGCCCATATCGCATTTACTATCTATAAGGCGTTCCATGGTGTTTTGTTCACATACTAAATTGTTTACATACTTATCAAATTGTCCTTTTATAGTAGAGTGTGCATCCCGAGAACCAAAGGCTCTCAAATATTCCTGTTTGTCTATAAATGGAAATGCAATAAATTCTATCTTCCTCAGCACTTGTTTCCTTTCCTTTGGTGGTAGTTAACGTATATATTGATGACATTACATGATTTGAAATGCTTTCTAAGTTAAGCAAAAAAAAATAGTTACATTTACTATGAAAAATTACCCCTCTGCAGTGTGAATGTTTAGTGAAGGGATTGGAAAAGGAATGTGGACCAAGTACGGCTATAAAATATTCTGAAAATACCACTCCTGCTGTATTCATTCATCAAACATGGGTTGAATGCCTACTATGTCCTATGTTCAGCTAGGTGTGAGATACAAGAATGAAAATGGAGAAAAGAGGAAAGCAAAGGAGGAAAAAGAAATACCTATACCTTCCCATAAGGATTTGACATTATCCTCTTATTTATTTTTTTTTTATTTTTTATTTTTTTTTGGGACAGAGAGAGACAGAGCATGAACGGGGGAGGGGCAGAGAGAGAGGGAGACACAGAATCGGAAACAGGCTCCAGGCTCCGAGCCATCAGCCCAGAGCCAGACGCGGGGCTCGAACTCACGGACCGCGAGATCGTGACCTGGCTGAAGTCGGACGCTTAACCGACTGCGCCACCCAGGCGCCCCTATCCTCTTATTTTTGTGTGGGTTTTTTTTTTTCACCTAATGCCTCACTTAACTTACCTTCTCCGTTTCTGATTACACTCTCTTCTATATAAAGCCTTTCAGTGTTAACTTTAAACATGTGACTCATTAACATTGAAAATGGAAAAATAAGGAAGTATTATGTTAGCTATTTTTTTGTTCAATTCCCTTCATTTTAGGTGCAAGACCTAAGAGTTGCCTCTCCTGCAACAGTCAGTCGATGTGGAATGGTGTTTGTGGATCCTGAAGAACTGAAATGGATGCCTTATGTTAAAACATGGATGAAGAATATTTCTAAAAAAGTAAGTGCAACCAGATACTCCACAACACATCCATCTGTCAGGATGGAGGCTCTTGCTTGCCCAAATTTCAGTAAGTTAACAAAGACCTCATGTACTTTGTGGAGAGAATTCCAGCATTGTACCTAGTGCCTCTCCCTAAGAATTCTTGGGATCTTCCAGAAATGTTTATATCCTCCCCAAATCTGTCCCCATTATTTGTAAGCTCAGCCCACCAGGCTACCTAGCCGCTCCGATTCCTGCCCACTCTGCCTGGATCCTCCCCAGGTTGGTTCCTCTCCAGTACAAGCACAAACTGCTTCCCTGAGTCCCCCAAACACAGAACAGGCTGCCGCATTAAAAAAGATTTTGCAGAAGGCTGGGGATAGTGAGAGGGAATCACAATGAAGAAAAAGAACATTTCGGTCCAGGCTCTGTCATTGTATTTAGATTGTAGAAGACCCTAACACCGCTGAGAGAAAAGAAAACCAGTTTACCTCCCACCCAGTCTTAGGTCTGTGACCCAAGATGTGTTTTAACCTCAGAGGAAACGTTCCACCCAAAGTGAGGGAAAGCTTTTACGTTATTATATGGAACAATTCAGTTCTATATCATCTTCTGTACCTTCGCCCTTCTAAAATAGGAGTTTTCTTTGCCTTAGCTTAACAAGGGGTCTTTTGCAGTGTTGTGCCCCATCCCACGCCCCCCGCCAAGAAAGCCATCTTCTTTCTGCTTCTCCCCTCCAAAGATGAATTAGAAAAATATTGGTTTTTTCATTCTTAGGCATCAACATTTTAACAATGATGTGTTCTAGTTTCAGAGTACATTATTAAAGAAAATAATTTTCAGAATTGAGAATGTATCATGTACTACTGTAAGATTTTAAACCTTCCCGGGGCACCTGGGTGGCTCAGTTGGTTAAGTGGCCGACTTCGGCCCAGGTCATTATCTCGCGGTCCGTGAGTTCGAGCCCCGCGTCGGGCTCTGTGCTGACAGTTCAGAGCCTGGAGCCTGTTTCTGATTCTGTGTCTCCCTCTCTCTGACCCTCCCCCGTTCATGCTCTATCTCTCTCTGTCTCAAAAATAAATAAACGTTAAAGAAAACAAAAATTAAAAAAAAAAAAACCTTCCCAAATTTACTTTTCTTTTTAAATTAATAGAATGTATTATTTAGGGTACTTTTAGGTTTATATAAAAGTTTAACAGAAAGTACAGAGAGTCCTGATATATTCCCTCTCCTCCAAACATAGTTTTTCCTGTTAACATCTTGCATTTGTGTGGTACATTTGTTGAAAGTGATTTGTCAAAACTGATGAAACAATATTGATACATTATTATTAACTAAAGTGCATAGTTCACATTAGGATTCATGTATGAATGTGTTCTACAAATGTGTTGTACAATTGTGTGGGTTTTGATGAATGCATAATGTCATGTATCCACCCTTGTAGTATTATACATAATAGTTCCACTGACTTAAAACCTGTGCTCCACATATTTATCCATCCATACCCCCTCCCTACTGCTCCATATTTTGCCTTTTCCAATGTGATGTCATTGGGATCATACAGTATGTGGTTTTTTCAAATTGGCTTCTTTCACTTAATAATTTGCATTTAAGTTTTTTCCATGTCTTTCTGTGACTTGATAGCTCATTTCTTTTTGGCTCTGAATCGAATGGTTCTGAATGGAATATTTTCCATTATGTGGATTTACCAAGTTTATCCATTCAACTACTGAAGACATTTTGATTGCTTCCAGGTTTTGGCAATTATGAAGAAAGCTCCTGGACACACCCATGTGCAAGTTTTTATATAGACTTAAGTTTTCAACTCATTTGGGTAAAATACCTAGGAGTGTGATTGCTGGATCATATGGTAAAATTTTATTTAGCTTTGTAAGAAACTGCCAGTTTGTCTTCCAAATTGCTGTACCATTTTGCATTCCCACCAGCAATGAATGAGAATTCTTGCTGCACATCCTCACCAGCAGTTAGTGTTGTTGATGTTTTCGATTTTTGCTATTCTAATAAGTATGTCTCCTCGTTTTAACATGCATTAATGTGCATTTCATGCGATCATGAATGCCTTTTCATATGCTTATTTGCCATCTGTATATCTGCTTTGGTAAGGTGCCTGTTCAAATCCTGCTCATTTTTTATTGGGTTGTTTCCTATTTTTGAGTGTCACGAGTTCTTTGTAATATTTTGGATACAAGTTCTTTGTCAGTTATGTGTTTTGTAAAAATTGTCTCCCAGCTTGGCTTGTCTTTTCATTCTCTTAATAACCTTTCACAGAACACAAGTTTTTAATTTTAAAATTAACTTAGCAAATTTTCTTTCATTGATTGTGGGTTTTTTTTTTTTTTTTTTTTTTTTTTTTTTTTTTTGTGTGTGTGTGTGTGTGTGCTTTTGGCATTGAATCTGAAAACCATTTCCAAACCTAAGGTCACCTAGATTTTCTCATCTGTTATCTTCCAGAAGTTTTTTTAGTTTTGCTTTTTACATTTAGGTCTGTGATCCATTCTGAGTTAATTTTTGTGAAAGGTATAATATCAGTGTCTACGTTCATCTTTTTTTTTTTTTTTGCATATGGATGTCCAGTTTTTCCAGTACCATTTGTTGAAAATGAATGAAAATGAAACAGAGGTGCACCTTCTCCAATGGATTGCCTTTGTTTCTTTGTCATAGATCAGTTGACTGTATTTGTATGGGTCTATCTCTGGATTCTCTGTTCATTTCATTGATCTATGTGTCTATGCTTTTGCCAATACCATGCTGTCTTAATTACTGTAGCTTTATAGTAAGTCTTGAAGTTAGATAGTGTCATTCTTCCAACTTTATTCTTTAACATTGTGCTATTTTGGGTATTTTGCCTCTCCATATAAACTTTATAATCAATTTGTGCATATACACAAATTAACTTGCTGGTATTTTGATTCAAACTACATTGAACCTATAGATCAAGTTAGGGAGTGCTGACATCTAAATAATACTGGATCTTCCTATCCATACACATTGAATATCTTTCCATTTACTTAGATCATCTCTGGTTTCTTTCATCAGAGTCTTGTAGTTTTCCTTATTTAGCTCTTGTACATAGTTTGTTAGAATTATACCTGAGTATTTCATTTTTTGTGCTAATATAAATGGTGTTATATTTTCTATTTCAAATTCTACTCATTTATTGCTGGTATATAGGAAAGCAATTGACTTTCGTATATTAACCCTGTATCCTGCAACCTTGCTATAACAGCTTGTTAGTTCCAGGAGTTTTTTGTCAATTCTTTGGTATTGTCTACATAGACCAGTCATCTGTGAACAAAGACTTTTTTTTCTTCCTTCTCAATCTGTACTCTTTATTCTTTGTATTGTCCTCCTGCATTAGCTAAGACTTATAGTACAATGTTGAATAGGAATGGTGAGAGGGATTGCATTCTTTTCAAATCTTTGGGAATTATTCCCTCTCTTTTCGTAGATATTTAAATTGCTGTTTTTTGCTTCTTGTTTTTTATTGTTCCCAATTATAACGCTGCTTGAAATCTATGTTGACAATTAACAAATGACTATAAAATAAACACCTGTGTACTCATTACCAGATCAAGATGTAGGATATTGTCCGCTACCCAGAATCTCCCCCATGTCTCTTCCAAATTATAGAAGGTTTTCTTAAAATTTCAATTTGTTTCATATCTTGTTATGTTTATACCCTTTAACCTAAAGTCACAGAATAGGGGTGCCTGGGTAGCTCAGTCAGTTAAGTGTCCAAATCTTGATTTCAGATGGCTCTCATCATGATCTCCTGGTTTGTGAGACTGAGCCCTGCATCAAGCCCCAAGTCAGGCTACCCAGTGACAGCATCGAGCCTGCTTAGGATTCTCTCTCTCCCTCTATCTCTGCCCCTCCCCCACTCACACACTCAGTCACAGGCTCATGCTCTCTCTCTCTCTCAAAACAAATAAACTTTTAAAAATAAATAAGTAATAAATATTAAAAGTCACAGAATATATTACAATACACAGATTTAAACTAACCCATTTCTAAACTTAATTATATATTTCATCTAGTCTTACTGAAACATTTGTTTTTATGATTTTCAGCTAAATGAGGAAACCCAAGAATACATATTGAACCTTTTCCAACGTTATGTTGATGATGGTTTATATTTTGTCAATAAAAAATGCAGCCAAGCAATCCCACAAGTGGACATCAGCAAAGTTACTACACTCTGTTGCTTATTGGAGTCTTTGATATTTGGGAAAGATGGAGTTAATTTGACAATGGTACGAAAGTTTTCCTCAATGCTATATAGCTATGAAAATGAAATTGTTATATAGATGCTTTGCAAATAAACAACTCTAAATTTTCTATAAAATGATCATTTGATTTTCAAGTTAATTTTTCAGGCAAGTAATGATTATGAATAGATTCATAGAATCTCTAAGTTGCAAGGAATATCAAAAAACCTATAGTTTATTCTTCTACTCAATGTTTAAATTCCTTACAGTCTACAACATACTCTACAATGCATTCCTGGTATATGTGTCTGTCTAGCAGCTGTTTAAATACCTTCATGCAGGTATAAACAAAGTTATAATAGTCAGTTGAAAGACATATTTGAGCTTTTTTCTACATATTCCTTGTCATTTGTGTTTTCATCAGAGTATTTAAATATGCACTACTATAAAGCGTTGCTCTTTGAACTGTTGAGTCAACTATAAGAAACATATACTATGCCCTTTTTTATTTTTTATTTTTTATTTATTTTATTTATTTATTTATTTATTTATTTTTTAATATATGAAATTTACTGTCAAATTGGTTTCCATACAACACCCAGTGCTCATCCCAAAAGGTGCCCTCCTCAATACCCATCACCCACCCTGCCCTCCCTCCCACCCCCCATCAACCCTCAGTTTGTTCTCAGTTTTTAACAGTCTCTTATGCTTTGGCTCTCTCCCACTCTAACCTCTTTTTTTTTTTTTTTCCCTTCCCCTCCTCCATGGGTTTCTGTTACGTTTCTCAGGATCCACATAAGAGTGAAACCATATGGTATCTGTCTTTCTCTGTATTACTATGCCCTTTTTTAAATGCATGAGTCTAACCAAAAGAAAACAATCTTTAGACTTTGCAATTTAAGGATTCTTTTTATGTGAACAAGTAAAATACTAAAATTCTTTCTCTTTATTCTTTCAGGAACAAATAAAACTGAATACAGTACTATGTCAGACTTTTATATTCTGTTATTTATGGTCTTTGGGTGGAAATCTAACTGAAAACTACTGGGATTCCTTTGATACATTTATTAGAACACAATTTGATGATAATCCCGATGCCAGGGTAAGAGCTAATATGCATTTAATTTTAAAATAATAACTGAACCATTACAATTAAATTTCAAGACTAGAATTTTAAAAGACTTAGTTCTACTGCAAATATAAAAATCCTTCACTATAAGGGTTTCTAAAATTATTACCTTTTTAAAACCATAGATAGCATTTATTGTATTAAAATTTTTAATAATTCTCTCCCATATGAAGAAAGTAAGGTATAAAAGTAGGGGCACCTGGGTGGCTCAGTTGTTTAAGCACCCGACTCTTGGTGTCAGCTCAGGTCATGATCTCACAGTTCATGGATTTGAGCCCTGCATCAGGTTCTGTGCTGACAGAGCCTGCTTGGGATTCTCTCTCTCCCTCTCTCTCTGCCCCTCTCCCACTTGTGCTCTCTCTCTCTCTCAAAAAAATTATATAAAAACTCCCTACTATAAACAATATATTGAATTCTAGTTAGTACACTTATTCTTCACAGTGTTATGGTTTGACAATTCAGAAATTGCTTTCTGTACATTCTAAGATTGAGCAAATAAATATATTGAGGATAATGCCAACCAGGTTTCTCACTGTTAGAAAAGGGATTTACAAATATGGAAGGGGAAAGATTAGAAGGCACCTGTGTTCTTGCAATTCCAAGAATTCCAACTGTAATTGGAAGTAATGGTTTTCATGGATTTTATATATATATATATATATATATATATATATATATATATATATGAAAATTAATACATATATTCATACATACATAAATTGCCTAGTCCTGTGTGCTAAGAGGAACTAGAAGCAAGGACACCTCAAGAGCAATTAGCATAGGTATGCTAATTTCTAAATACTGCTCTCCATGAAAGGAAACCAAGGCTCCTTAATGAAATAGCTGATTCCAGCCACTGGGACAAAGGATGTACAGAATGAGCCTAGAACATCTTCTTCTGTCAGATAGGAAAGAAGTTCTCAGAGAATGATGTCAACGCAGGAGCCAGTTCATGAAGGGCTACCACTGGCCAAATCTGGGCAGATTTGAGCATCAAAATAAATAATGGTATGGGATTACAAGTCTTTGCACGAAATAAAAACCTGTGAGTCCATACTCAAAATAAAAATATACATGAATAAATAAATAAGGGGGGAGAAGGAAGAGCTCCATCTCACAGAAGAATACCAAGTAATCTGCATAGGAGAAGTGATGGAGTTAGAACATCATAACTTTGCAACTGTCATAGTAATAATTGATTTAGGCAGGAATTATCAATGGATGCCAAAACTAGTGGGTGACGGTTTGATGAGAAACAATACTTACATAGTTTCAAATTATCTCCTACGAATCATTTGATTAATTGCAAAGACAGAAATAGTATTGTTACAGTAAAAAAAAAAAAACAAAAAAACCAAAAAAAAAACCTTGCAAACATGACCTTAACTAAGAAATCAATTTAACATCAGTATTAGGACAAAACTGTGCCTTCTGGCATAGTGCACTGAGAAGGACACAACCTCAGTTCTGAAGTATTTCTTTCAAACATACATGACCTAAATGTAATGATGGGAATACATCTGGAATGCCTAAATGGAGGACCATTCTGTAAAATAAACTGGCCTATATTCTCCAAAAATGTCCATCATGGGAGACAAAGAAAGCTGAGGAAATTTTCCAGATGAAGAGACTAAAGAGATATAACTAAATACAATGCATTATCCTGTATTGGATCCTAGACTGGGGAAAATCTAGCTGCAAGTGACATTATTAAAAACACTGGCAGGAGCACCTGGGTGGCTCAGTAGGTTGAGTGTCCAATTCTTGATTTTGGCTTAGGTCATCATCCCAGAGTCATGGGATCAAGCCCTGCATTGGGGTCTGCACCGAGCACGGAACCTGCTTAGGATTCTCTCTGTTTTCTTCTACCCCTCTCTCCGTCGGCATGCTCTCTCTCTCTCTCTAAAAAAACAAAAACAAAAACAAAAACAAACAAACAAACAAAAAAACAAAAACACTGGCAATATTTGAGTATGGAATGTAAATTGGATAATAACATATCGCTATTCAATTTCCTGATTTCGATCATTTTACTGTGATTATATAAGACAATATTCTTGTTCTTTAGGAAATACACACTCAGTTATTTAGGATAAGGTGGAATAGTGTATACAATTAACTCTCAAAGAGTAGAAAAATACAATAATAAAGCAAATGAGGCTAAATGTAAACAATTAATATAGATAAAGAATATATGGAGTCCTTTGCACTATTCTTTTAACTATTCTGTAAGTTTTAAATTGTATAAAAGTTAAAAGTTATCAAAAGAAAAAAATCCATAAGAATCTGAGCCCTATGGATTAGGACCTTTTAGTAGATATGAAACCCTCCTGGATCCTCAAGATTATTGTATCATAATTGGATAAGATTATTAAGGACAGCTGGGAATTTGGTACAGACAGACCCCTCCGGGTCAAGGGAAATGATCTGGGATCATCGGAGGGCAGTAGGAGAAGGTGCAAAACAAGCATTCAGTATTCATTTCAACAAATGTTTATTGAAAATCTGTTACATGGTAGGCCCCATTCTGTTTCTGGGGCTAACACAAGTGATCAAAGAGACTATGGTTTTAGCACAAGGGTAGACAAATAACACCAGACAGGTAGACCAGTGACTTATCTCAGAGGAGGATGGAGGTGTGGCTGGTATTGATGGGGAAGGGGAAGAAAGAAGCTTTCTGATATTTTCTGGATATGTTCTACATCATGATTCAAGGGTAGTTACATTGATATTTACATATCAAGAACACCTTAAACTGGCCTTGTAAAATCAGACAAAATAATACACCTTAAATGTTTTTTAAAAATAGAATCAAATAGAAAATAGAGTAGGGGTGCCTGGATGGCTCAGTCAGTTAAGCATCCAGCTCCTGGTTTCAGCTCAGGTCATGATCTCGAGGTTGCTGAGTTTGAGCACCACAGCCAGCTCCTCACTGACAGTGTGGAGCCTGCTTGGAATGTCCTCTCTCTCTCTCTCTCTCTTCTCTCTCTCTCTCCACCCATCCCCTGCTCACATGCACACACATGCTGTCCCCAAAGTGAATTGCAGATAGTAGGGGTAAAGTTTATACATATTTGTAGACACATAATTGTGAATGTACTAGGTCACATGTGAAATGGATTTCTTATTAAGAGTTGCTGTCAAATGAGCTTGAAACACAGCTTCTTTGTACAGCTGCCAGAATGAGCGTTCTGAAATGCAATCTAATCATGTCACCCACCTGCTTAGAATCCTTGCCTAAATTCTTGCTCCATGCACTTTGCTTTGAAAAGCGAGGCTTTTCATAACCTGGCCCCTGCCTGTGTTTTCATATTCATCTCTCACTGTACATACTGCTCTTGTATTTCCCAGCATGCATGGCACTTTCCATGCCTTTAGCCTTGTCTTCACCCCCCTTCCCCATCTCATTCCTTCCTTGCCTGTGGGCTCCTGCTTTTCCTTCAAGTCTGAACTATAACATCACCACCGCTTGGAAGCTTTCCTGAATCTCTAGCCACCACCATAACTCCCTGCAAGTAGACATGAGTTGTCCTGCCTTTGTAAGTGTACTAACTCCATTAGAACCCCACTTCTCTGTGATATTAACTGATATGCTTTTGTCCCCCATGTGAATTTCAAGGTCATTGAGGGCAGAGGCTCTCATTCAGCACTCGCCTCCATCTCCCCAAGCACATTAGTCAGCAAGGAGTAAGCCCCTGAATGTTGACTTGAATTGAAAATGCTTTACAATTCTATTTATTTATATATTTATTTAAATATGAAATTTATTGTCAAATTGGTTTCCATACAACACCGAGTGCTCATCCCAACAGGTGCCCTCCTCGATACCCATCACCCACCCCCCTCTCCCTCCCACCCCCCATCAACCCTCAGTTTGTTCTCAGTTTTTAAGAGTCTTTTATGGTTTGGCTCCTTCCCTCTCTAACTTTTTTTTTCCTTCCCCTCCCCCATGGTCTTCTGTTAAGTTTCTCAGGATCCACATAAGAGTGAAAATATATGGTGTCTATCCTTCTCTGTATGACTTATTTCACTTAGCATAACACTCTCTAGTTCCATACAATTCTAATCTAAGGTTTTAGTATAATCAATCTATCAGATTTTTTTTATCCATTGTGTCGCATGGTTGTGTTTAAAGTATTGGACTCTGGTACCTAAACAACTACTTCTCTACAAAGGGGAAAAAAAACCCAAATAGATTCATATTCCATGACTGCCTTTGTTTATGTGGGAATTTTTCTATTGCTGTGTATCAATCCTATTGAAAGTGGTACTTAATTTTATGCTCTAGCTTCCCAGTTCTGGTGATCTGTGGAGCATTCATATGGACTTCGACACCAAACGACTGGATCCCTGGGAACGAATCATACCCACCTTTAAGTACAGCCGAGATGTTCCTTTTTTTGAAATGCTAGTCCCCACAACTGACACGGTGCGCTTTGGATATCTAATGGAAAAACTACTGGCAGTCAGGCATTCAGTGCTGTTTACTGGAATAACTGGAGTTGGCAAGGTAGGAAACCTACCTGAAACAAGGTCTGTCCAAAAATGAGGGTGTGGTGGACTTAGAATTGTAAGCCCCAGAAATAACATATTATTTTTCAGAGGAAATTCTTTTGAATTTTGATCATTTTTCAGGAAGAATGTAACTATGCTGAATCTGTATCTATCTTGGGAATTACTCCATGGTCTGCCAGTTTCTGAATAAATCCTTGGTGTAGATAACACATAAACCAGAAGACCCTAAGGACCAATATTGTGGGTTTGGGGGATTTTATGTTGTCTCCCTTGGAATTTCTGGGGCTGTCACTACAAAGATTAGGGTGGGAATTGGTGAGAACAGTTTGCATCCTGAGCAGACTATTGATAAAGGTGAGTCTGTCCCCTCCTGCCCATTGACTTCTACCTGGCACAACAATGGGATTTGGAAAAAGTGGACTCTAGCGGGAAATGTTGATGGTTTGGTCTTTTGGGTTTCAGGGGTGGGTCCACATAAACAGAAATTCACTGGCAACCTTCTAAATTATTTCTAGAAGAAATTTGGGTTCTTCTGTGACTTGTGCTATCAAATTGAGACTTGGATAGGAGCCAAGGTGGATTCTGGTATAAAACTAAAATTAAAACTTTTGCTAAGATTGCTGATTAAAATATTTCTTCGGCTCTGATAAATATAATTAAGTGGAATCTCCAAGAAGAAGAAAGCAGACATTTTGATCTGGCTTTGACCTATCTCCTTTTATCCTGTTTCTTACTCATTGTACTGGATTGTTACTGATGTAGACAATTGAAAGGTATATTGAATGTTAAATCAGTTAACGTATTTTTAAATTTAAAGTCTGTCATTGCAAAAGGATTGTTGAATCGAATTCAAGAATCAGCTGCCTATGTTCCTGTTTATCTAAACTTTTCTGCTCAAACTTCATCTGCAAGAACACAAGAGATCATTGAGTCAAAACTGGAAAGGAAAAGAAAAAACATACTAGGTAAGTGTTAGCCAGTTTTATTTGTCTTACACAAATTATTTATTAAACTAATCACAAAAACAAAATGGGTAATAAAATTACAAATGCATATTTTCTTTGTTTAATGTATTTATAAAGGTGATTCTATTAACGACATTCTTTCCTGTGCCATATATCCATGTATCTTACTGTTTAGTGAGTAAGGAGTTTATTTCTATCATCACCTTCAACTCAGAACACCTTTAGTCTGTGGCTCTCCCTCTCCATGCATGCTCTACTGTCAAACCTGCATGGATTTCCCTTTATTTAAAACAAACCAACAAACAACTACTTTGTATCTGGTCTATTGAGTTACCTGAACTGAGCAAGGAATTGGCACGAAACTGTCTACGTTTCTTCTTTAGCCAGTGCTTTCAGCCAGGCTTTGTGGGATCTCCCTCACGATCCCATATTAACTGCTTAGATAAACAGTATACCTCTCTGGTCAGTTGCAGCTATTTTGAATCAGGTCTCATGTAAAGCTCTGATCCCAAACCCAATTTTAAGCTGTTCCTCTCCTCTGTTGTAGACCTGGTTTGTGGCTCATGGTGCTGGAGGTAGAGAGGGGCATGGGATGCCCTTTTGCCCTTTCTGGCCCTCTCTGTAGGAGGCTCTGGTGTATTGGGATGGGAGGAGGAGAGGAAAGGACAAGTGTTCTCCCTAACTGGCATTTAGATGAGCCTCTGTGTGGATCGTCCCTACCTCTCTTGCTGGTGCTGAATGACTGTCAATGCTGTCTGTGTGGCAGGCTTCTAGGAGCAGGCTCTGCGAGGGACTCCCCAACAAGATGTGTACAGGTCAGGGATTGGCCTCCCAATTGGAAAGTCCCCTGATGTTGGCAATCAAGGTCTTAGCCCCCACTCAGTCCCACCCTCCAGCCGTATATCTGCAGTCCTTGGTACTGGGTCCACTTGGCTGGCCCACAGCCCTCCTGGGTGGAGTACTAGCCAACCCCAGCTGCCTTCCACGTTGTCTGTTATCTAATGGGCCCTGCTGTGCCAAGCTGTGGGGATACCAGCTGCTTTACTGCCTCCTCTCTATTTCCTTTTTCATATTCTGGTAGGCACAGGGCAACGAATACTAATCTCTGTAGTGGGAGACCATATTTTTGTGAATGATTCTCTTGGAGCCCCTTCCCACTCCTGTCCTGCTTCTTGGCTTCAGGGATCTGGAGGATGGAGTGGGGCACTGAGTTTGCCACGACTCCTTCATTATTGGCAAGTGCTGGATGCCAGAGTGGGTGGAGTCACCTCCTCTGCTTAAGTTGTTCTCTTTTCTCAGTCATTACTCCTTTTTTTTTTTTCCTACCAGTATGTATATCGATTTTCTTTAATTTAAATATGGCATTCTGAAACTCCACTGTACTGGATTTCCCTTTGATGAGACCATGATGCTTTCCAGCCCCGTTTTCCCTGTAGAGGGTGGTGCAATTAGGTAAGGGAACTTGGGAGCGCTTTTGTTTCCTGCCCTGAAAAGAAAATGACCTTCCTCACCCCATGCCAGGCCACACAGTTGGTAAGGGAAGTGGCAGTGCCTTGTATTGAGAAAGATCCAGTCCTGACTGGAAAGCTGACATCATCCTGCACCTCTGGGAGTGAGGGCAAGGACCCACCTGACAGTGTGGGTGTCCCGGCCCTGTCCACCTCTCCCTGCTGGGCCCCTCCTCACGTAGACAAACTGAGCTCATTATGACCTACAGGGTGTTCATTGAGTCCAAAGCCTTACCTAAGTTTTGTCTTACATTTTCCAATGGCAAATCTTAATTCTTAAATTAAATTCATTTTATTCCCCAGGAGCACCAGGAAACAAACAAGTTGTGATTTTTGTTGATGATTTAAACATGCCCAGACTGGACCGCTATGGCTCTCAGCCTCCAGTTGAATTACTTCGGCAGTATCAAGATTTTGGTGGATTTTATGACAGAAACAAACTCTTTTGGAAAGACATACAGGTTGCTTTAGGTTTTAAATTACTTTCTGTGTTTAAAACTTGTTTGCCAGGGCTGCCATACAAAATACCGCAGACTGGGTGACTCAAACAACAGAAATTTATTTTCTCACAGTTCTAAAGGCCAGAAGTCTGAGACCAAGATGTCGACAGGGTTGGTTTCTTCTGAGGCTTCTCCCCTTGGCTTGCAGATGGCTATCTTCTCCTGTGTCTTCTCATGATCTTCCCTCTGTGTCGGTCTGTGTCCAAATGTCCTCTTCTTATAAAGACACCTACTTCTTATAAAGTCCTACTGGAGTAGAGCCCACCCTAATGACCTCATTTTAATTTAATTACCTCGTTAAAGACCCTATCTCCAAATATAGTCACATTCTGAGATACCAGAGGCTAGGCCTTCAACATATGATTGGCCAGGGGGAATAGGAGGACACAATTCAGCCTCTAACATATAGACTTGGTGTTTTTAATATGTGACTCAAGTTATTTAATCTATATTATATTCTTGCCCCTTTATTCAGGAGATTCATGGACAAGTGAGACAGGCCCACCTCCCCGAGGGCTCAGCTTCAGGGTGTAGTTGGACTTGTATTTATAATGCAGGATGATGAGTGGAGAGAGACTGGAGGTAGGCAGGGCTGGGCACTGGGCTGAGGATGAGAGAGGCCTTCCCAGAAGAGGTGATGTTGGAAAAGGGTTTTGCAGTCCGAGCGTGACAAAGCAAGGAAAGGGAGCATTTTGCATCTCAAAGCAGGGAGTGTAGAACACCATGGTGGTGTGGAATGTGGGCACCAAAGTGGCAGGAGATGCAGAGATTAGCCCAGGGGGCCATGCTGCCATGACAAGGAATGTGGATTTATCCTCTAAGAGGTGCTCTGTCTCTAGAGGAAATATTATGGAAAGATTTCCTTGGCTGCAGAGGAGGGGTGGTCTAAGGGGGTCAAGACCAGAGGCAATTACGATATCATGTATTGGCCCATTGAAAATGTTATGACCAAAGGCTCATAACCCTGTTTTTCCCAAAGGAGCCATGGATCAGTATCTTAATTCAGTGTTCCACTGATCTTATCAAACAAAGCTACCACAAATAATAAGAATAAACTATACTTAATATTTGTCAAATAAATATATTTTAACCCAAGATACAATTCGTTAACAATTTTTTAAGATTAAATTTTTACATAGGTGTGTTTATACAGATAGATGTGATAGCTGAGTGACCTTGAACAACTTAACCACCCAGGGTCTTGGTCTTTTTCATCTGCAAAATTAGGGTGACAGTAGTGATCTCCCGAGGTTGTTGTGAGGATGAAGCCAGATAATGTGTGGGGAAACATAACGTAATCCTATCATATGGTAGGTCCTCAAAAAAGTGTTGGTTCTGAGGCCTCCCATTGGCATGGGCAGCTCTCATCTCTTTCTTTGCTGGGTGACCCACGTGGATTTCTTCCCACACAGGATGTAACGATCGTCTCAGCATGTGCACCTCCAGGTGGTGGCCGCAACCCTGTGACTCCCCGTTTTATCCGACACTTCAGCATGCTGTGCCTTCCGACGCCCTCAGAGCACAGTCTGAAACAGATTTTTCAGGTAAATATGAATTTAAACCTAGGCAAGAGAGAAGAAGAAAATATATTTGTTCTAAAACTCCCACAGTCAAAATAGGCTGTTGTGTTTCTGGGGAGCCCACGGTCCCTTTTCCTGAGCAGAAACCAGGTAAACCCAGAGGCAACTGGGCAGTAGCTGGCAGGCATTTGCATCACTGCCTTCTGTGTCTGTGATCTCAGAGACAGTTTTAGGAATGCAGAAAGATTGTCAAAGCACAGCTCCTTCCTTTAAGGAAGGCTGTATCTTTGGCCCTTGCCTCCCAGCAGTCACCAGATCTTGCCCACTACCCACCCACCCCCCTGCCTCTGTGCTCCTCTCATAGCTGGCCACCAGGTCCCTGTGCCCACTTGCCCATCAGAGTCCCTGATACCCCAAGGACCTCAAGCATAACACACCTAATCTAGAATTCATCACCTCACTGTCATGACCACCTCCAACAAAAACAACCACCCATATTTCTTCCACCTGTACAAACTTCCCATGGGGCCACTCCTCATCCTTTAAATGGGGGAATATAACCGTGCCTGCCTTGCAAGTGCTCAGCAACATTATTTTGAGTAGGATGATGAGAGAACATGAGACAGCATGCCATCACCAACCAGCAAAAGCTCATAGAGAAGATGGTGAGCTGAGTCTTGGGGGACCAGAATTGACAGGGAGGAACAGATCTTGGGAACAGAAGGCTCACGGGTAAATGCAGTCACAGGGGCAAGAAATGGTAATGTGGGCATACAGGTGGGATAAGACTGGTGACTGGTTTGGAGAAGCTGACTTTGGTGGTAAATCACCTGGAAGCCAAAGAGGGGCAGTGACACTGGCTGTAAGTGAGCCACTGCATTCACCAGCATTGGCCTCTCCTTCCCATGGGACCCTCTTCGTGGAGAAAAAGGACAGAGCCAACATGTACACAATGATTAGTAGATGGAAAGTGGTTTTCATATTGAAACAGCTTACATCCATGGGAAATTGTTTTTAAAAAATTTGAGGTAGTTTCAGTAAGTTGTTTAGGAGCTAATGCCAAAATGACACATAAGAACCCCCACATTTCAAAAAACTTTGTTTTTTTAAACTTTTGTTTGGTAGAATACTTTCAAATATGAAAGGCTGGAGCTTATCTCCTATGACAAAGTGTAGAACAAAACATGAAGTGGGTAACAGGGACCAACACAGGCATTAGAAGAATTTTTTGAATCCCCCCCTCTTTTGTTGAAACCCTGTGTGTATATTTTGAAGTTTGAAATGAGTGACTCCCAAACATACTATCCCGACACACTTTGTGATATGATTAGCAGAGAAGTATGTCCCAGGTAGCCTATGCCTGATGATAAAGTACTGAATTTGCTAATTCTTTCATATTTCAATAAATGAGAGCAAATTCAAGGCTATCCCAACAAAAAAAAATGTCATTCTTAATCATCCTACAATGCTTTCTTGGATGGGAAGGAAAATGTGGAATCTGGCCTCCTGGAAATGAAATGATTCCCAACCCTCAGCCTCCTCCCTCTCCCTGTAGGATTGTCACATCCATGGGAAATGTGTCACTCACAGGGACATCATCTGGCAAGTACATCCCAGCTGAAAACAGGCAGGAACTGTTTCCTTTCATTGTAACGTACAGGCGAATATTTAAAACTTGCACTAACTGGGGGCGAAAATGGAAATGAAATGTGGCAAAACTGAGAGATCCCAGGGCTGCTGGGTTGGACTAGATTCAGGTGGGGAAGCCTATACTCCTCACTGTCAGAATAGACAGGATGTTTTACCTGTAGAAGAAAAGAATTTGCTCTAGATCCATGGATCCCAAACTCTACGTTCATCACAACCCATCTAAGCAGTGCCCAAGACCTCATACCCCACCTTCCCTGTCCTTGGTCACTGTACGAGGAAAAAGAACTTGAGGGACCACCAAGAACTAAAGAAAAGCAAATCAATAAATTAAAGTAAATCTGTCGTTAGCAACATGAATAACTGATTTATTTCCACTGTATGAAAGAAGCCGATGAGTCTACATAGTAAATGTATAGTATATTTATAGGACGCACATAATGTTTTCAACCATCTCTTATTTGGAAAACAATTAGTAGTTTCGCTGTACTTTCTTGGATAGTCTGTTGCAAGTTAGCCAAACAGCACACATATGCAGGGAGCAAACCACTAAGGATGGCTTTGCTGTGATTTGGATTATGTGTGTTTATGAGTGACTGACTCATCCTTGAGCCACATTCATATACATCTTCGTGTTTACTTACTGGAAATTTATACACAAAAAATGTGCATCACTATATATCCTAAAGGTCAACTAAACAGCACACAACAAATTAGATTGATGATGTAGATGTCATTTCTAATTAGAAAGATGTAACAGCAGTAATCAAAAATGATGAACGGGGTGCCTGAGTGGCTCAGTCGGTTGAGCATTGGACTCTTGATTTCATCTCAGGCTGTGATCTCACCGTGGTGAGATAGAGCCCTGCATGGGCTGGGCTCCATACTGAGTGTGGGGCCTGCTTGGCATTCTCTCTCCCTCCCTTTCTCTCCCCCTCCCCCACTCATGCTCATGCTCGCTCTCTCTCCCTCTCTCAAAATAAATAAATAAACTTAAAAAGAAAAAGATCAACTCCGTGAAGTACTAACAATGTCCTCAGGCCAAAACGTCCTTCCCCCAAACTGTGGGAATTCTGGCTCGGTCTTGTGTGCATATTCTTAGTAGAAGCTTTTCAAAGTTGCTAGACATGCCATGTAAGGCAGACCATTAAATAGAATACCACGCCCTGGTCCTCAGTAAACTCTATAATGACGTGCTAATTGTAATTTATGAATATCAGTTTAGTAGTTCTTAATTTCATTCATTGAACAAATATTTGTTGAGCAGCTCCCATGTGCCAGACGTTGGTGTTACATTTTAAACAAATCAGATGCCATCCTTGTGCTCACAGAGCTTCCACGAAGGAGCCAGATAATAAACAGACGAATGAACTAATATATATTATAGTAATACTATCTATAACTATATAATTTGTGTGATGGAGAATAAACAGACTACAATTTTAATTTTTTAATATATAATTTATATACAATATGTATAGTAAAATTTTTATTTTATATATGTTGGGATGGTCCTACTCAAAATGTGGGCCATATGGAGCATGTTAAACTCATGTTGGGGTCCCAGAAGGATGGTACCTCAAAAGATAGCCCTCATAAGCTGCTAAAACTAATGTTTAACAAGGAGGCTCATTGAAACAAATACTTGGGTTTATTTTAAAATATGTCTTATATGAGCCAAAAGTCTAAAGTCACAAGGACTGACTTACAAGCATTGGTGTGCGTTCTGGTGGCTTCTCCCATGAGTAACTCCAAGGTTAATAGTGATGGGAACTTATCTATTTAAAAATCTATGATTGTCCCAAGCACCTGGGGGCAGCAGGCTAGCTAGTAAATAAGAACTTTGAGATTGTGGCAACATATGAGAAGATCAGAGAGCCATAAGAGACACTGACAGGAGGAGTCAGGGAAGGCCTCTCTAAAGAGATGACAAGTAACCGAAAACACAAGAATCAAAAAGTCCCTGCCAGCAGAGAGCCATGCGGCAGCAGATGGTGGAAGGGGGACAGATGCGTGGAGACCCTGAGAGAGAAGAGAGCCTGGGTGGTTAGGCCAATGTGGCTGGGTCACGCTGAGCAATGGGGAAGAGGGTACAGTGAGCCTGGACTGACAGGGGAGGCAGTGCCTGAAGGGAGACAGGAGCAGAAATGGAGAGGCCAGTGAGAGAAGAAAAGGGTGAAAGAAGCCCCCATGAAAGAGTCAGGGCTGGAATGAGCTCATGTCAGGGAAGCAGACATTCAAGACATGTATTCAAGCTTGACTGGGGGGGACAGAGAATGGGAAGTGTCAAAGGAGACTTCTGTGTTCCTGATCTAATCACAGGGTGGGGCCATATGCTGGGGACGCTAAAGGGGGGAAGAGGTGCTGTTATGAGTAAGTTGTACTTTAAACATACATGAGGATGAAGTCTATGGAACTCTTAGTAATTCACCCATAAAAATCAGAGAGAGGACTTTTTCCAGATGAGTTTGGGCATTCCACAATGACCCTCTGGACACACAGTAAGCAGAAGTCTAACATGGAGAGTAAGTTTGGTCCGTTCTCTGGTCAGATACAAATGTGGCTCAGGGATCACCAATCTCAGAAGACGGGAGTGCGCCCACTCTAGGGGACATACTCTGAAGTGAATGGAAGAGTTTTATCACCCATATGTCCTTGCATTGGAATCCAACTTTCTAGTTATTATTAGGAAAAGCATCATCATAAAAAAAAAAATTCTAACCCTCTCACATTATGTTTCTTGTTCTAGGCCATCTTAAATGGCTTCCTCAGTGACTTCCCACCAGCTGTAAAGCAAACCGCATCAAACATTGTAGAAGCTGCAGTTGAGATTTATAACAGAATGAGTGTTGATCTTCTGCCAACACCAGCCAAGTCCCATTACATCTTTAACTTGAGGGATTTATCCAAATGTGTACAAGGTAATGTATGGAACCCTCATTCTCTGACCTGCACCCTCCCTTCATTTCCATTCACCCCAGTCTCTCAGTAGAATTGTATGTACATGAGTGTCTGTGCCACACCCAGAAATCTCATTACATGTTCCCTATTCAGGTCCCCACCAAACCCCACCCCAGACTGACTACTTCACGGCTTCCCTCAGACCACCAACATCCCTTTCCATTTCTTGCTCCCAGCTGATGACCTGTCTTCTTATTTCACTGAAAACAATAGAAGAAATCAAACCAGACTGCCCCATCTTCCAACTCTCCTAGACAACCTGCATCTGCCTTCCCTCCTACTGCAATGGCTGACATGTCCCTACTCGGACCACGTGCCAGTACTCTCTCTGACACTGGATCCCATCCTCTCCAGCCTACTCAGGGATTCTGTTCTTTTGTTGTATGACTCATCCTGTCTGCTCTCTACACCTGTGCGTGTAGTAAATGTGCTCCCTGACCCTCTTGGCACTGTGTTGTGGGAAGTGAAGGGTCCCCCATAGAGTGAACACTTGGAGGATTGCTATACATCACTGCTTTTGTTGTAACTTGGTATTATTACAACTATGTTTACAATTACAATTTATATTAATACTCAGAGTACTCAGAGTAATTTGAGTAGAAGCCAGAAGGACCAAGGGCATTTGGTGAGGACTGAACATTGGGAGAGAATGAGAGAGGGAATTGGTGTTCTGAAAAACAGTGTAAAGGTCAGTGGTCGGGGCAGCGGGGCAGGGGCGGCCTGGATGAATATATATGTATATTAAAGAGCTGTGACAGTTCTCACTTAACATGTTGCAACCCAACGTAATAATGAGATGAACGTTGCCTGTACTGTGAAGTCTGACCACTTCACGTGTTCAGTTAAAGAAACATCACAAAACAAGAAAAAGGGGTTTGCCAGATAATGTGTCCAATTTTGCTTTCAAAAAGTGAAATCACCATTACTCTATGTGTGCATACCCATTGGGGAAGCACCCATTTCTGGTGGTGTGGGGATAAAGTTGGACTTAAGGATTTTCTAGTTAATTAACCTGTTACTAGATATTCCACAAATGTAGAATTTTCCGTTTTCCCTTCTCTTAAACAAACAGGTATCCTCCAATGTGATCCAGGAACAGTAAGAGAAGAAATACAGATATTTAGACTCTTTTGCCATGAATGCCAAAGAGTCTTCCATGACCGTTTGATTAATAATGAAGATAAGCACTATTTCCATGCTATTTTGACAGAAATGGCCAGTAAATATCACTCGTTATGTAGCTGTTCTTTTTCTTTCTTTTGGTGGGGTGGGGTGGGGGGGACTGGAAAAGCCATTTGATTTCCATAAAGAAAAATTAAAATGAGCTTAGATAAGGTAAAGCAAAATGGGTTTCAGTCATTCATGTGTAAAAACGTTTTTCTCTTCAATGATTCAAATATGTAGAAGTATATGAAATATTATAAAAATCCTTTTGTTGAAACTCAGGAAAAGTTAATATTTTAAATTCAGAAAGGGAATTCTAAGTAGAAAAGGGAAAGTTAGGAGAACCAGCATTTTGTCTGGTAAGAAGCTAGGATATTTCTAAAGTACCTCTTATTTATTAAATACATATTTAAAATTTTTTTTAATGTTTATTCATATTTTGAGATACAGAGTGTGAGTGGGGGAGGGACAGAGAGAGAGAGGGAGAGAGAATCCAAAGAAGGCTCCAGGCTCTGAACTGACAGCACAGAGCCCAACGCAGGGCTCGAACTCACAGACCGTGAGATCATTACCTGAGCTGAAGTCGGACGCTTAACTGACTGAGTCACCAAGGCGCCCTATTAAATACATATTTAATATCTATTATTTAATAAAATGTCTATTAACATTAAATATTCTTAATCTTAAATTCAGGAGATTATCAACCAAACTAAAATATTATGGTGTTAACATGGCTTTCTCTCAGTTTCATTCATACTAGTTAAGCCTTCTAAGTAAAGTAACAGCTGATATTATTCTGTATATCTTATTGAAGTATTGCATTCAAGCTTATCATATATTAAAAATTGATTTGTTTTTTGAATAGACAAACATTTTGGAATTGCAATTGGCCTGGAATATTTTTTGACAAAACCCATCATCTTTGGAGACTTTATTAAGGCAAGTATGTTGACTACATTTGAAGATTATAAAGTATTTACTATTTTACAGTCCAGTTTCATATTCAGCAAGAACTTTGCTACATCTGTGAAGATTAAAGATCAGGACCAAGGGTCAGCAAACTATGGCCCATAGGTCAAATCTCTATCCCACTGCCCATTTTTGTAAATAAAATTCTGTAGGAACACAGCCACGTCCATTTGTGCACTATATTTTTATGTGGTGGCTTTTGCATCACAAGACAGAGTGCAGTAATAGCAACAAAGGCTATAATGACCTTCAAAACCTAAAATATTTATTATCTGGCCCTTTAGAGAAACAGATTGTTGACTCCTGATCTAGTCACATTCGTTTTGGCAATAGTTTGAATCAGAGCCCCATCAGGTTTTCGATTTGGAAGGAAGAAGAGAGAATTAGTTTCTTAACTCAGGACTGGAATCCCCCTTACTGTATTCTGTGTAGCTGTTCAGCCTGTGCCTAAATGCTTCCAGCAGTGGAAACTAATTAGGTTACCAGTGCTGCCCTCTTCATTTCAGGGTAGCTCTCATTAATTGCAAAATTTTTCTTCCTCCTCAGTTTGTACCCCCAATAACATGTACACACCAACCCTCTAGAACCACCTCCAATAAGCCTTCCATCTAACCATCCTACCTGTGTTCATTGATAACCATCTTGTTTTTCCAAGTTGACTCTTGTTGGGTGCAACATTCCTAGTGTCTTCAAGAGGGCAGGGGCCATGTCTGTTTTGTTCACTCTAAATCTCCAGCTTCCTGCATAGAGCTAGGTATACAGCAGGCTTTCAAACAAATGAACAACTTGTCTTTCTATTACAAGTATGCAATTACCTCATCACCCTGTAACCCCTGGAAATAAAAAAGATAATTTGTGTGAAACAGATCTATTTAAATGTATTTAAAAACAAAGTCCAAAGTTTGTTTCCAGGTGGTGATTATATTTCCTATGTGTTCCTACTGATCTAATGATCAAATAGGGGAATAAAGCAATAGGAAAAGAGCAGTTGGACCCTTCTTGCATTACCTATGAGTATTTTAATCAATGGCTCCAAATAAAAATGCCCCCAGGGCAGTTGCTACAGCAAAGAAAAGACGTCATCAACAGGTCCAAACAGGACCTCACACAGGAACTCAATTCCTTATAGTTTACACCAAATTTCATTCCCAATGGTTTAATTAATGAGATGACCACTGGTAAAAACTACATGTAGTTCTGGCATGATTTTTTATAACCCTAACAGTCTGGCATGCATAATTTTCAGCCCATTTAGCTTTTCTGATATCAACAGGCTGAGAGCAAAAATATGAAACCACAATAAGGTACAGTGAGAAAGTATGAAAACCTATTTCTGAGCTCCTGTGTGGATTTTATAGCAAAGATTGCTGAAATTCCAATGTGCCATTTGAAGTCAAATGAAATGGATTTTCAGTTATCCATGAAAATCTGAGTTTCTTAGTCCCATTTCCTTGGTTTTGAAGCCTTGCTAATATGTACATTATATAATACAATATATAACACATATTCATATATATGCATGCAGATGATTAAATAACAACATGGGTGAAAGAATATTACCTCCTAAGATTATGAATGTGTGTATTTCTGTATCATAATTGATCTAACTTTGTCCCTCTCCCATAAATCATCTTATAGTTTGGAGCAGATAAGACTGATCGGATTTACAATGACATGCCTGATATGGAGAAAATCGCAAATGTTCTACAGGACTATCTTGACGATTATAACCTTATAAATCCCAAAGAAGTAAAGTTGGTGTTCTTCCAGGATGCTATAGAACATGTTTCAAGGTATAGTACTATAGGGTGTCCAATAATACATTGTATTAAAAGGTAAGAATTAGGGTGTCTTGGTGGCTCAGTGGGTTGAATGTCCAACTCTTGATTTCAGCTCAGGTCATGATCTCCCAGTTCATGAGTTCAAGCCCCACATGGGGCTTTACACAGACAGTGTGGAGCCTGCTGGGGATTCTCTCTCTCCCTTTCTCTCTCTGCCCCTCCCCCACTTGTGCATGTGCACTCTCCCTCTCTCTCTCTCTCTCTCTCTCTCAAAATAAATAAACTTTAAAAAATCTTTAAGAAAAAGTTAAGAAATGGGGTGCCTGGGTGGCTCAATCGGTTGGGTGTACAACTTCAGTTCAGGTCATGATCTCGGGGTTCATGAGTTCAAACCCTGTGTCGGGCTCTGTGCTGACAGCTTGGAGCCTGGAGCCTACTTTGGATTCTGTGTCTCCCTCTGCCTCTCCCCCGCTAACGTTCTGTCCCTGTCTCTCAAAAATGAATAAATGTTAAAAAAAAAATTTTTTTTGAAAGGTAAGAATTAAGTTTTACAAAAGACTTTAAATAGATTTTCAGATGGACAAAGGCCTATTGGAAAATCTTGCTATAATGTAAAAGTTAATTTTTATATATTTTAAATATAAACCGCATGAATTGGAACCCAGGGATTATTTTGATTAAATATTAATAGATTGTTTTTATTTGTTTTAAATGCCCTGTCTCATTATAAAAAAAAAAAAAAGGATGTAAGGTAGTTTACAGAGATACATGTACAGTATAAAAAGGCTGATTATGTGTATGCTTAAAGAAATAAGGGGTTCAAGATTATAATGAAATGAGTGGAATCCAAGTATTGTAGACTCCATCTGCTCATAAGCCTGACTTTTACCCATTGCAAGTATCCTTTAAGGGATGCCCATGACAAATAGGTATCCAGCCTGAATATCTACAGTCCTTGGGGAATACACCCCCTTTTTAAAATTTTAATTCCAGTATAATTAACATACAGTGTTGTATTAGTTTCAGGTGTACAATATAGTGACTCAACAATTCTGTGCATTACTTAGTGCTCATCACATTAAGTGTACTCTTAATCCCCTTCACCTATTTCTCCCACTCCCTGGACCCCCCTCTGCTAACCATCAGTTTGTCCTCTATATTTAAGAGTCTGTTTTTTGGTTTGTCTCTCGTTTTTCTTTGTTCATTTGTTTTGTTTCTTAAATTCCACATATGAGGGAAATCCTATGATACACCACTTTTTTAGGTGTTTTTGTATACTGTTGACAATTCTAAGTATTAAAATGACACTTGAAGGATGATACACAATTTGCTGCCTGTGACATCTGCTGTCAGTTCCATCCTGTGGAGCAGTAATAATAATGGCGCTCGGTGTGAGTATGAAACAATGATACGGAGTATTGCGTTTCACTGTGATAACACCTCTCTGCGGCCCAGTATCATACTCTCTCTACAGATAAGGCTCCGAGAATGTTCCGGTGGTCTGTTGCTGTATGATAAGCCACCGTGACCCTTGGTAGCTTCATTATTTCCTGATCTCAGGTTCCCAGGGGTTCTGTCTTGGGTGTCTCAATGCAGTCAAAGTCACACAGCATCTGGAGCACATGGCGCACCTCTGCCTGTGTGTGCACGGATTGTGTCTCTCTAGCACAGCAGCATCAGAGTGTCTGGGCTTCTCCCATGACTCAGGGCTCCAAAGTCCGGTGCCCTGAGAGTGACAACAGAAGCCAAATGCCCTCTCACAACAGCCTCGGAAGTCACATAACATCACTTATACCATACTGTTAGTCAAAGGAGTCGCACAGGCCTACCCAGTTGACAACAAAGGGTCAGAGACTCTGTCCCTTAACAGGATCAAAGAGCAAGTAGGACCAGAAAGGTTACTGCAGCCATTTTTGGACAGTCCCGTGTACCACAGAAAGATTAGGTGGATTGTCCCAAGTCCCCTAGCTGGTGAGTCACAGACTGAGAATCGCATCCAGTCCTTTGGCTCTAACTGTGCTGCGGGTGCCTCCACCCAAAATGGATCCACTTTTTTCATTATAGCCCTCAAATATTTGAAAATTGTGACTAGGCTCCACTTAGCTTTCCCTTCTCTGAGCAGATATAACCCAGATCCTCCACTGTTGCCTGTTAGAGATTATTTTCAGCCTCCACATACTGAGCACTTGATAATTTCTCCATGTTCCACTTAAAACGTGATGCCCAGATTTGATATAGTATTCTGTGCAATCCGCAGTGTAAAGTGTGTGTGAAGACAGGATTTCCTGCAGTCTGCTACCATAGCAAGATTTTCACGGCTTTGTTTTTTTTCCCTCGTCAACTACATTTTAGTGTTGGATCGTGTTACGCTGGACAGTTAAATCCTCAGGATTTTTTTTCTATAAACCATAAGCAATCAATTGTTTTACCTTTCCTATACTTCTGCTGTTTAATCAACTCTAATTTGAGAATCTATTTTTTGTCACAACTCCAGTGTTATAACAATAGTTTGTCACTGGGTTGTTGAGATACCACTTGCTTCTTATCCTTCCCCCTGCCTACATACCCGCATGCTAGCTCCTAACAACTTTTATCCTATAGCTCACACTGGCCCTAAGCCTGGAAAAAAAAAATAATGGTCTAATAATACTCTGGTCTGAGAAACTTCCTGGAGAAGAGACCAGACTATAGGCAAAGTCTGCTTAATTGCATTTATAATCTTTGTTATTTTTATGAAAGAGAATCAGCAGGCCACTCAAGGATTGCTTAAAATATTACAGGAGGAAATGAAAAGCCATTTGTAGAATGGAGGAGACTTGGTGTTCAGATACACAAAGGGCTGCCATGTGAATTACAGCATAGACGTCTTCTTTTTCTAGGGAGGATCAGAAGGTAGGAATTAGAGTAAACAAATTTCTACTTGTAAGAGCTCTCAAATACCTACTGCTGAAGAGCAACAGAAAGGGCTTCATTATGAACATGAGTTATGGGAGAATTCAGTAATTTAGCAGATACTACATTTCCATTTGTTGGTGACATTTTACATTTATTTTTTTATTTTTTAATTTTTTGCATAGGATAAGTAGATAAAAGCCTTCCCAAACCACAAACATTTTTTTTTTCTTTAGAGCCTGTGTTTTCAAAGGGCATTTTGCACCTGGGTATTTCCACCCATTACATATGCCCAGAGTTGTCACCACAGTACAAAGATGGTAAAACAGATCTCAATGAAAATGTAAGCTACTAATTAGGACAGCCATCTCTTGCCTACTGCAGTAGAGAAAATGGAATGCTGGGGGATTCCTAGTGGAGGGACTTTTCTATCTATTGATATGTAGGTTGGCAGAAAAAAATAACACTGGGAAGCAGTGTTATTAAGTTATAAGCTTTTTATTAAGTGCTGTAAGATTTTTTGCTTCCAATAATATCAGATGAAAATAATCAAAATACTGTACTGTACCTGAAACAAGGAAAGAGTAACATATAAAGTGCAAGATTTTTTAACAGTCAATATTTCATCCACTGCGGAACACATGCACATTATGGAAAAAAACAGCAAAACATTGTTACATATCCCTTTACCTCTCAATATTATACCAGCCTAGGTGACTGAAGAGAAATAAACAGATGATGTGATGTGTCTTCTGTTTAGTGTGCACTGTGACAGAGACAACCATGGAAATAGTGCCTACATCATCTATTTGCTTACTCAAGGGGAGGAGTTGGCAAAGGATCCTAGAGAAGGGCCAATAGGAAATATTTTGGACTCTGTGGGTCATATGGACCTTGTCACAACGACTCATTTCTACCACTGAAACACAAAAGCAGCCACCTTCAGTAAATGAATGAGTGAGCATGGCTGCGTTCCAATAAAACTTTATTTATGGACACTAATATTAGAATATCATATGATTTTCACATATGAAAATATTACTCTTCTTTTGATGTTTTTGTTAGCCACTTAAAAACTACAAAAACATTCTTAGCTAATAGGCCATAAAAAAAATTTTAAGGGGCTTCTTGGTGGCTTAGTCTGTTAAACATGGGACTCTTGATTTCGGCTCAGGTCACAATCTCACAGTTTGTGAGTTTGAGCCCCGCCTCAGGCTCCACACTGACAGTGCAGAGCCTGCTTGGGATTCTCTCTCTCCCTCTCTCTCTGCCCCTTCCCTGTGCATGTGTGCTCTCTTTCTCTCTCTCTCCCTCTCCCTCTCCCTCTCCTTCTCCCCAAATAAATAAATAAACTTTAAAAACACAGTGAAGGGGCAGGGTTTGGCCCACACACCATTATTTGCTGACCCCTGTCCTGGAAAAAGCTGTGTTATCGAGGCAGTCAGGGCAGGGAAAGAGCAGACTGGCCTGAGGGACAGAAGAAGGTATGAAACTGAAGGAGACAAATTTGAAGGTTTAATTCTTATTTTAGAAGATCCCAAATAATGACTTAGAAGTCTACTTCACCCTGGAGGAGCACTTTTCAATGTAGACTTCCTGTTCTATGCTCATGCTACATAGCTCCTATCCCCTGCCACCAAAGATAATGGTGCATAGGAGCTGTTTGATCAATGTTTTCTAAGTCATAGTGTTTAAGATCTGGAAGTAGAAGTTGGTTACTTCAATATAGATGATTTGGTAAAAGTGTACTGAATTTCAGAGGTAGATTAAGAAATGACATTTGGGGGCGCCTGGGTGGCTCAGTCGGTTGAGCGTCCGACTTCAGCTCAGGTCACGATCTCACCGACCGTGAGTTCGAGCCCCGCGTCGGGCTCTGGGCTGATGGCTCAGAGCCTGGAGCCTGCTTCCAGTTCTGTGTCTCCCTCTCTCTCTGCCCCTCCCCCGTTCATGCTCTGTCTCTCTCTGTCTCAAAAATAAATAAACGTTTAAAAAAAATTAAAAAAAAAAAAGAAAGAAATGACATTTGTCTCCCTTTTTCTTAGAAGTGTAATTTTATTTATAAAAATTCATATCACCAAGATCTTTTTGAGGATAGAACTATTGCAGAAAAAAAGGCATCTTTGTATTTCCTACGAGGCAGAACTACATCTCCAGTTGTCCTCCCCTTATCCACAGTTTCGCTTTCTGCAGTTTTACTTACGCACAGTCAACCTCAGTGAGGAAGCAGACGACCCTCCTTCTGATGATTCGTCAGAAGGTCAGTAGTAGCCTAAGTCCAAGTCACAATGCCTACCTCATTCACCTCGCTTCATCTCATCACGTAGGCATCTTATCTCACATCATCACAGGAAGTACAGTACAATGAGATACTTTGAGAGAGACCACATTCACATAACTTTTATTATAGCATATTGTTATAATTGTTCTGTTATTATTATTGTTGTTAATCTCTTACTGTGACTAAATTATAAATTAAAATTTATCAAGTATGTATGTATAGGAAAACTAAGGTTTGATCCTACCCATAGTTTCAGGCATCCACTGGGATCTTAGAATGTATCCCCCATCACTGAGGGGGGGAACTACTGTACTTTGTGATTATTTTTCTGATCATATGGTAAACATACTCATTATAGAATTTAGAAAAACATTCATAATTTCACCTCCTCAACCAGCGACAACCACTATTAAAATTGTATGCTTCTTTCAAATATATTTGTAAGTATATAGAGATTTTTACAAAGTTGTATTATGGCACATATTATTGAACATCATGCCTTTAACACTTATATTACATTTACCTCCAAAATCCTATATAATTAAATACTATTTTAAAACATGGCTTTACAGTGTGGAGGTTCCTCAGAAAATTAAAAATAGACCTACCCTATGACCCAGCAATAGCACTGCTAGGAATTTATCCAAGGGATACAGGAGTACTGATGCATAGGGGCACTTGTACCCCAATGTTTATAGCAGCACTCTCAACAATAGCCAAATTATGGAAAGAGCCTAAATGTCCATCAACTGATGAATGGATAAAGAAATTGTGGTTTATATACACAATGGAATACTACGTGGCAATGAGAAAAAATGAAATATGGCCTTTTGTAGCAACGTGGATGGAACTGGAGAGTGTGATGCTAAGTGAAATAAGCCATACAGAGAAAGACAGATACCATATGGTTTCACTCTTATGTGGATCCTGAGAAACGTAACAGAAACCCATGGGGGAGGGGAAGGGAAAAAAAAAAAAAAAAAGAGGTTAGAGTGGGAAAGAGCCAAAGCATAAGAGACTGTTAAAAACTGAGAACAAACTGAGGGTTGATGGGGGGTGGGAGGGAGGGCAGGGTGGGTGATGGGTATTGAGGAGGGCACCTTTTGGGATGAGCACTGGGTGTTGTATGGAAAGCAATTTGACAGTAAATTTCATATATTAAAAAATAAAAAAAATAAATAAAAGTAACCAATAAAAAAAAAAACTTATATAAGGTAAGCTTACTATTTTTCCCAAGAAAATATAAACTTAGGTACCCAATCTAAAAAAAATAATAAAAGCTTACAGGGGAAAAAAATAAAATAAAATAAAACATGGCTTTAATGGCCACATTTATGACATCCTAATGTATTTTCTATTCCTTTTTAATGTAACTTCTTTCTGTTTCATGGTCTCCCTCTCTCTCACTCTAACGATCTGAAAGGATTCTATTTGCAGCTAGCTTTAAGTTTTGTTTTCTAATATTGTTAGTATGATAGGAAAAACATGAAAGAACTAAATATCCATCACTAGGGAACTGGCTAAATAAGTATGGTATATTTGTTGCTATATTTACTAGCATGAAAATGTCCATAATACATTATCTAGCAAAATAATCATAAAACAAAATGTAATTAGAGTTTAATCCCATTTTTGTAATACACACATACAAGTCAACATACATAAATTCACTGAACAAATGCTGATGAAGCCCCTACTATGCTAGGCACCGTTCTCAGAGATCAGAACACCCAGGCCCTTGGGGCACCTGGGTGGCTCAGTCGGTTGAGCATCCGACTTCGGCTCAGGTCATGATCTCACGGTCTGTGAGTTCGAGCCCCACGTCGGGCTCTGTGCTGACAGCTCAGAGCCTAGAGCCTGCTTCGGATTCTGTGTCTCCCACTCTCTCTGCCCCTCCCCCGCTCATGCTCTGTCTCTCTCTCTGTCCAAAATAAATAAACATTAAAAAAAATTTTTTTTTAAAGAACACCCAGGCCCTTGTGATAGAGCTTACAAATGGGGAAGGCTTAGCACTTGTTTTCTCCCCTCAGTTACAATGACTGTGTTTTACTTTCATAATTTAAAAAATAATAAAGCCATTATCACTTTCAAATATTTGAACCTGGTCTTTTCTAATTATTAGAATTTTGAATAAAATTAAGATAGATACTCAGACACACAGGCAAACTTCCTGTTAAAAGGGAGAGAGAAATTAAATCTACCGTTATAATTCTCCCATGTTTTCCTAGTTTCTGATAACCCAGTCTGAAATTTTAGATAAATCGTGATGAAATTAAAAAAATTATTTTTACAGTTTGTATCTTCTTTTTAAGAGGAATTTATCGATACTATCATCTTTTTTATCATCTTAACAATAGTATGTGGACTCGACTCATACACACTTCTCACTTTATACTGACATCTCTCTCCCTTTCTTGGGTTTTTTTAGTTTTATCTATACTTCTTGGGGCACCTCAGTGATTCAGTTGGTTAAGCATCTAACTTTGGCTCAGGTCACGATCTCACCATTCATGGGTTTGAGTCCCGCATCAGGCTCTGTCCTTGACAGCTCAGAGCCTGGAGCCTGCTTCGGATTCTGTGTCTCCCTTGCTGTCTGCCCCTCCCCTGTTCATGTTCTCTCCCTCTCTCTCAAAAATAAATGAACATTAAACAATTTTTTCTTTAGTTATACTTCTTTATATATCTTCAAGAAATCTTTTAGGAAGGTTTAGATGGCTTATGCTCTGAGCAATAACATGACAGCTTTCCCTCTAACCATTGTCTTATGGAATGTCATCTTATAAAATAGTCACCTAAGGCCAGCCTGAAATTATTTGTCCCTTTGGGAGTAATTTGTCTGCCTTTTAGATACTCACAGTCTCTTCAGTTATGTCTAAAATATAGATTTCTATATTTCTATTTTATATGTATGCATGCACCCGTATTTTATTTTATATTTATGTATCTCCTAGAAAATCTTTAATGTTTTGCCTCTCCTCTCTGGTTTTCTTTCCTGACCCTCAGGGACTTCAGATCTATGGGTTCTGCTCAGGGGTTTCTTCCTACTGTTTCATCAGCTGTCACATCAGTTCTGTCCCCTCCTGTCTCTCCTTCTGCACTTCCATTTGTGTGGCCTCTGGGATCCCACTTGTTTCTCCTACATTTGTCCTCCTTATCTCTATTCTCTTGTCATTGTAATGTCATTATCTTTCTTCTCTGCATTCTGGATAAACGCCTTGAGTTTGTCTTCTACTTCACCTATTGAATTTTCCACCTATTTCAAATTCCCATTTTCCCATTTGCAAGGCCCGTGTTCCGCTGAGGTTTTTTGTTGTTTATTTGTTTTAATATTTATTTATTTTTGAGAGAGAGAGAGAGAGAGCATGTGAGCAGGGGAGGGGCAGAGAGAGAGGGAGACAGAGAATCCGAAACAGGCTCCACACTGACAGCTGAGAGCCCGACACAGGACTCAAACTCAGGAATCTCGAGATCATGACCTGAGCCAAAGTCAGACGCTTAACTGACTGAGCCACCCAGGTGCCCCTCCACGGACGTTTTCAATTTGGTCATCAGATTTTCCATCTCCAGTTTTTGCTAAACTCAGCTTTTCCTCCGAGTGTTCACTCTAGTATCACCATAGCAGTGCTTTTCATATTCTTGTTGTCAACGTGAATCAGAAATTTTCTAAAATGTTGTCGATATCTTAGATTAAATTCATTTCGGGGCATTCCCATTGAGCTGCCCTTCTGAACCGCACTGTCTTTTCCTAGACCCAGCAGTATTTCTCTATTTCTGCTTGCTCCTCCTTATAAATGAAGCCCTGGGCTTGTTAATACAATGGTTATAATATAAGCAGTGGCTTAGATCAGCCAAGGTTCTGACAAAATCCTTCACACTTTAGAGAAAGGAGAAGAGATTTTCTTTTACTCTACATTTGCATGACCAAGGCCAGCAGCCTGTGGGAAATGGGAGAATGGGAGAGATGGACACAATGAAAGCTCAGCAGGTCTTTCCTCCCAGCCATGAACTTCATTTATTTATTTATTTTTTATTTTTTTTTTTGATGTTTATTTATTTTTGAGAGAGAGACAGAGTGTGAGCAGGGTAGGGGCAGAGAGAGAGAGAGACATAGAATCCGAAGCAGGCTCCAGACTCTGAGCTGTCAGCACAGAGCCCGACACGGGGCTCGAACTCACGGACTGTGAGATCATGACCTGAGCCGAAGTCGGACGCTTAACTGACTGAGCCACCCAGGTGCCCCCCCCCACCCCCAGACATGAACTTTAGCCACACCTGCTCTTTCCGATGGCCTTTTGTTTAGGGAGGATTCCCCACTGGCCACTAGCGATCCATACTGGGTCAGGCCCTCTGATCCACATCTGTACACTTGAAATACGTCTTTCTCTGCTTTGTTGCCTGCAGGATTGCCCGCATGATTCGTCAGGAAAGAGGCAATGCGCTGCTCGTTGGAGTAGGAGGCACTGGAAAACAGTCTCTTACAAGACTTGCAGCTCACATATGTGGTTACAAATGTTTGCAAATTGAACTGAGCCGAGGATATAATTATGACAGTTTTCATGAAGACCTGAGGAAGTTGTACAAACTGGCTGGTGTGGATAACAAGAATATGGTCTTCCTCTTCACTGACACCCAGGTACATGTTTAAATAGCTAAAGTACAAGTGTTATGATCACAAGTGTGCTTTGAATAGTTTGTATGATACAGTGCAAGGAATTGCTCCCTCAGATAACAGATGTCTTGGACCTTGTAAAAGACTTTTATAATACATTTTCATTTATTTTACCAACTGTTGTGTCACCCTTTAAATTCTAAGTAAATATGATCAAAGGTTAAGGGGGTAAGAGAAGTTTGAACTTTTCTTTGAGAAGGACATAGATAACAAAAAGTAATAAATTGTTTTTATAGCAATAAGTATAAGGAAATTATACCCTAACTGAAATCAATTAGGGAAATATGCTTTACCCAAGAAAAGGAAAATAACAATAACGATGGCTGTTTTAGTGTTAAATTAACTTTAAAATTAAAATGGGATTTTATCTATGTCTATAAGAACAAAGTAACTGTTCTTGAATTTGTTCTAAACAAGAAAATTTTCTACATTGACTACACTTAGGCATTTTAACATGAGAGAAAATAAACCTCTATAGAAATCAGCCAAGCAATAAAAAAGTAATGGATCTGATGCGTAAATATTTTAAATTATTTTAAATTAAGTACAATCATAAAATGGGAAAATATTTTTAACATCGGTGACATGCAGTGAATTTATACCTGAATATGTTAACATTTTTTACAAATGAGAAAGGACCCAGAGTCAAATGTATGTACTCCACCAGCTTTGGCCACCAGCAGTGCCTGCCCTGGTCCCTAGCTGCTCAACCTGGAGGCACAGCTGGGGACGCCAATAGCCCTTGCAGCCACTGTGACTCCCCCCCCCCCGGCCCCCCGCAACACTCACCAAGGCACACATACTGTGGATCCCATCAGCCGCCTCAGCCGAAGAAACATAACACACTCGTAGGCCCAGCACCACTACCCATCCCCACACTTGGTGCCCTACACCTCTAGACCTGGGGCTACAGCATGCTCCATTGTGCCCCCACCTACACGTGAAAGTCTGCCCTTACTGAATTCAGTCCATAAAGTCTGGAAGAGGGAACTCCCTCAAACATGCATACACCTACATAAGGCTACAGATATCATGAAGAACCAAGGAAACACAACCCCACCAAAGAAATACTGTAAGCCTCCAGTAACTGGCCCCAAAGATATGGAGACCCAGGCATTGTCGCACAAAGAACTCTAAACAATTACTCTAAAGATGTTCAGAGAGCTACAAGAGAACACATGTAAACAATTTAACTATAGCAGGAAAATAATACATGAACAAAATGATAGAGAATGACATCACCAAGATCACAATATAGGTCATTCCTGACATCACTCTCCCTCACACGAACAACCTACAATAGTTATTCATGGACAAGACACCACTGAGGGAACCCTAGGACACAGGGCAGAGGCTGAACCACTCCCTGCACCACAGGGACCAAGACAGACCACATTAGAAGGGTAAGTGGAGCAGCTACAGACTGATCACATTGCCCCTCCCCCAAGCCAGCACACCACCACCCCAAGAGGTCTCCCCTGAGCCTACAGTTCCTCCAGTGGAAAGAGAGAGTCCGGGGGGAACATCCAGCTCCCCTTGCATTGTGGGTCACTTCTTGTGTATTCCACTCCAGTCTCACATCACGGGGATCTCGGGGAAACCTGAAGGACTTGACCACAGAAAATCAGATTGTGGTGGAGAAGGCAGCGTGGACTTGCAACCCCCAACACCTGGCTCTTGACAGTCTGAGTTCCTACCTGCAGTGCCCAAACAGTAGTCCCAGCCAGCAGTTTTGTGCAGTATGACCAGGGAACTCAGCAGAATCCAGGGCTTCCTGATTCAAGGTCCTCAAACAAAGAGCCTTGCTGGCCCTGGAGCTCCCCCACCACACCAAGGCAGAGGAACTGAGTCATAGCCCTACACACCACTGGGGTGTAACTCCCACCCCTGACCAACTGGAAAGCTTGGCCTGAATGCCTGGGAAGTTGTATAGACCAGCAACGATCAAGTGAAAAGTAGAGCAAGCAGAGCTGATCATCCGCAGAGCAAAGCCAGTGGCCCCATACAGAAAGGGGACTTGGGGGCACAGGTTGGCCTGAGTCAAGACCACAAAGAAAGTGCCTTTCTGGCACTGGAGCCAGTTCTCTTGCTCCACCCTGGTGGAGAAACTGATTTGTACTTCCACCCATTGCTGAACACAGCTTTTAGCCCACCTGACCAGGGAACCTGCCTGGCCCATCCAACAGCCCTGCTCCCTGTCTACAAAGCAAAACCAGTGGTTTCATCTGGTCAGTGCACAGCCTTGCTTGAGTTAGGTTCCCAAACAATGAGCCATGCAAGCCTTGGGACCCACTCCGCGGCCCTACCAGGAGAGGAAGTTAATTCATAGCCTTACCTGCTGCTGAGTATAGTACACAGTCCCAACCATCTAGGAAGCCAGACCACAGAATCTAGGCAACCACACAGCCCATCCTACAGCCTTGCTTGGGCAGAGAACCAAGTCAGCATCCTATCCAACTATTCTCACCCAGCAACACCCCACCCCCAACCTCAGAGCTTGGGCAGTGGCCTTGCCCTGACAGCAAGTCCCACCTGCTCAAGGATTACTAGCTGACATGTCCAGAAACTCAAACTAAGCAGAGTGGTGAAGAACTGCCTCTGTCACAGCAAACCTGTAAAGTCTCGAAGAGGAGACCACTTACTCAAATGTGCAGATACCAAAGTAAGGAATCAAGGATCATGACACCAAAGAAAATGAATAAAGCCCCACTAACTGACTCTAAATACTAAATAAATGGAGATCTATGAACTGTCAAACAAAGAATTCAGAATAATCCTCTTAAAGAAATTTAGTGAACTATAAGAACACACAGATGACTAAACAAAAATGGGAAAAGCAATGCATGAACAGAACAAGGAGGTGAACAAAGAAAAAGAAACCATCAAAAAACCCAAACAAATCCTGAGCAAAAAAATTTAATGGAGAGCTTCAGAAGCAGATTTGATCATGCAGAAGAATCAATCACTTAAAAGACAGGATGTTTGAAATTATCCAGTCAGAGAGGCAAAAAGAAAAAAGAATGAAAAAGTTTACAAGACCTTTAGGACATAATGAAAAGAAATAATTTCCCAATCATGGGAATTCCAGAAGAAAAGAAAGAAAAAGGAACAGAAAGTATATTTACAGCAATAATGGCTGAAAACTTTCCAAACCTGGGGAGAGAAATGGACATCCAGATTCAATAGGTTAAAGCCAAACAGGGCCACTCTGAGACCCATTATAAGTAAATATATATAAAGAACTCATACAAATCAATAACAAAAAAAAAATTCAATTTAAGAAAATGGGCAGAGGATCTGAATAGACATTTTTCCAAAGAAGACATACACATGGCCAACAGGTACATGAAAAGATACTCCAGGGCACCTGGGTGGCTCAGTCGGTTAAGCATCAATTTCAGCTCAGGTCATGATCTCACAGTTTGTGGGTTCAAGCCCCACATCAGGCTCTGTGCTGGCAGCTCAGAGCCTGGAGCCTGCTATGGATTCTGTGTCTCCCTCTCTCTCTGCCCCTCCCCTGCTTGTGTACTATCTCTCTGTGTCTCAAAAAATGAATAAACATTCTTAAAAATTAAAAGAAGAGATACTCCACATCAGTAATCATCAGGGAAATGTAAATCAAAGCCACAATGAGATGTCACCTCACACAATTTATGCCAATAAATTAGATAACCCCGAAAAAATGGATAAAATCCTAGAAACATACAAAGATAGCTACCATGGCTATCATCAAAAAGACAAGAGAGAACTAGCATTGGCAAGGATGTGGAGAAACGGGAACCCTATGCACTATTGGTGGGAATGTAAATTGGTGCAGCCACTATGGAAAATAATATGGAGGTTCCTCAAACACTTAAAATATGGAGGTTCCAGAACTACCATATCATCCAGCCATCCCACTCCTGGGTATATATACAAAGGAAATGAAAACAGGATCTCATAGAGATATCTGAACTCCTATGTTTATTGCAACATTATTCACAATAGTCAAGATATGGAAACAACCTAAGTGTCCATCAATAGATGAATGGATAAAGAAGATATGGCATATACATACACATACACATAATGGAGTATTACTCAGCCATGAGACAGAAGGAAATCCTGCTGCTTACAACAACATGGATAAACCTTGAGGGCATTATGCTAAATGAAATAGTGGACAGAGAAAGACAAATACTCTATGATATCACTTACATGAGGATCTAAAAAAAGCCAAACTCATGGAAACAGAAAGCATAGTGGTTACCAGGGGCTGGGGAATGCAGAAAATGGTGAGAGGTTGGTCAAAGGGTACAAACTTCCAGTTATAAGATGAATTAAGTTCTAAGGATCTAATGTACAGCATGGTGACTATAGTTAACAATAATGTATTATATGGGATGAGCACTGGGTGTTGTATGGAAACCAATTTGACAATAAACTTCATATATTGAAAAAATTAATTAATTAATTAATTTAAAAAATAATGTATTATATACTTTAATGTTGCTAAGAGAGTAAATCTTAAATGTTTGCACCACAAAACAAATAAATGGTAATTATATGATGTGATGGAAATGTTAACTAACACTTCTATAGTGGTAATCATGTTGCAATATATAAATATAACAAATCAATACATTGTATGCCTTAAGTTTATACTATGTTATATGTCCGTTATATCTCGATAAAGCTGGAAAATAAATACAAATGCAGTTTTTTTCAAATGAAAAGGAAAAGACAAGCCCATCAATAGAAGAAATACAAAAATGTAATAAAATGCAAATAGAAAGTTCCTTTAAGAAAAGAATTCAAGAGCTTTAAAGACCTGAAAAATGTTCAGTCTTCCCAGTAACCAAAGAAATTTAAGTAAAGATAAATGCCAGGGGTTGGCCTTGCACATTGACAAAGGTTAAAAATCATAATATTCATTGTTGACAAAGACGTCGGAAAACAGGCCTTGCATAGAACTCACCAGTGAATTAGCAAAATCTTCTAGAAGGTAGTAGCAATATGTAGATAAAGTCCTTAAATTACTCTTACTTATAATTACAGCTGCATACAAAGTTGTATGTGCAAGAATATCTATTGCAGTATTTTAAAATAATGGGGTATCTGGGTGGCCTAGTTGGTCTTTAAGCATCCAACTCTTGATTTCTGCTCAGGGCATGATCTCACGATTAGTGAAATTGAGTGAGTCATTGGACTCCACACTGACAGCATGGAGCCAACTTAAGGTTTTCTCTCCCTCTCTCTCTGTTCCTCCCCTGCTTGTACATGCGTGCGTGCATGCTTTCTCTCTCTCTCAAAATAAATAAACTTTAAAAATAAAATAAAATAAAATAGCAATTAATCTGAAATAGCCTTATTATTCACAAGTTATTTGTGGTAACAAATATTGTCCTATTTTAGGACACAAATTAATAGGACACAAAATAATAGTGTCCTATTATACAATAGGACACTAAAAAAATTAAAATTACTTTGTAGAAATATACACATTAATTAATGTGAAAAATGTTTATGATGTGTTGTTACATCATAACACATATACAAATCATCTACCATATAGGTTCTTTGTCTTAATATATATCTAAACAGATATGCTGTATATACGATTTGAAAATGTCTGGGTCATGGGATTGTGAGTTATTGTTTTTTATTGTCTTAGTTGTGTTCATCAGTAGTTTCTTATTACTCTGATATTAAAATATTTTTATATAAGCTTAATGTTGCTTTTAAAACTCCAAAAATAAGATCAGACTGTCTTGCTCCACTTTAAGCAAACAAAAGGCTATTACACTCTGTTAAAAGCCCCAATCAATCTCAAATGTTCTATGCTAATGGAGAGTAAACATAACCATAATAACTAAAATTAATGTGTGTATATATGCATGTATATATATATATATAACTATTATAAATACGAGAAGTTGAGACAAGCAAGATGTTAAAAATAGAGTTTAATTTGCTATTTCTAGCAAATACAAAGTAGAAATAAGTGTGTTTAAATAATATGAAGAATATAATTTCTAAGCTGGAATTGATGGCTATATACTATAATTATATTTTACAAAGAAAGTAAATATTTTCTAGTACTACTGAAGGTTTACAAAAATTGGCCATATGTTAGGTTTAAACAGATTTTCAATAAATTCAAAAAAGCATAAACTATGCTGATAACATCCTTTGTCCATGCTCTAATCAAAGGGAAATTAATGATGTGGCTCAGCACTTTAAAACATTTATATAAAGAATTCCTGAGTCTAAGAACATCAGAATTTAAATCTCTATTTTAGAGAACAAGGAAATGAACTTAATATACATAGAAATCTGTGTGATGCAACCAAACAGTTCTTAGGATTAAATTTATAGATTTGAATAAAAAATTAGAAACTACATAAATTAGGGGCACCCGGGCGGCTCAGTCAGTTAAGCTTCTGACTCTTGATTTCGGCTCAGGTCATGATCTCACAGTTCATGAGATCGAGCCCTCCCCATGTCCAGGCTCTGTCCTGCAGCATGGGGCCTGCTTGGGATTCTCTCTCTCTCCCTCTCTCTGCCCTTCCCCCATTCGTGTGGCTCATGTGCATATGCACTCTTTCTCTCTCTCTCTCTCAAAATAAATTAATAAACATTAAATAGAAAAAGAAGCTACTTAAATTAGTTGACTTAAAATTTTAGGAAAATAAAGGTCACAAGGAAGAGCAAAAATAAAAAAAGCAAATAATAAGATAAAGGTAGAAATAAGTAAATTATGACAAAGAACTAATGTTTGCTCTTGGGGAAAATTAACAAGACACAATTATTCCAACTTTAAGAAAAAAACAAAAAGTTACAAATGAAGAAAATAAAGTAACAGATACTTTGTCATAGTTAAATAATAGGACCCAAACTTTTTTAAAACTAAAAAGTTAACTAAAACAAAAGGATAAATGATAGATTTTTAATATTTGCATCAATTATTAGAGGCAAAGGTTTATTTTGTAATATGAAAATTACTCATTCAAATTTAAAAGTAAACTCCAAAATATAAATGATTACAGTTTGAACCGATCTTGTAAAGTTTATTTATCTATTTTATGAGCGAGACTGTGAGCTGTCAGTACAGAGCCCAACATGGGGCTTGATCTCACAAATTGTGAGATTATGACCTGAGCCAAAACTAAGAGCCAGACACAACCAACTGAGCCACCCAGACACCCCTGAACATATATTTTAATGGAAAATGGTAAATGTGGAATCACATTTGCCCTTGCTAATAATCAAAGAAATGGAAATTAAATTCTCCCAAAGCAAACATTTATACTCCCTAACCTTGTAAAAATAAATGTTAAAGGTTCATGAAATCATATTTGAGTTGAATGGGAAATTTAAAATCTTTCAAAATCCAGAAACTATTCATGCATTTTAATGGCTAGTCTCCCTCCTGGGAGTTTATCCCCAGGAAATAACACAACTGGGGAGGAAAATTATAGTCCTACATATGTTCTTAAAATGTAAACAAAACTGTGGACCATTTAAGTCTATGGGAAAATGTGGCACATCAGCTCTATAGTATGTTATGCTATACGATAAGTACTGTACAGAGCCATGGATACATATTTATGAGAAAAGTTAGCTGAAAGAGGGCAGAATATAAAATGTTTACACGTATTACTTGAACCATGTAAAAGACGAATGCCTTTTAAGAAACAAAACAGAAAGGAAAAAGGAAAAATCAATTACTTCTATATTAAAATATTAAGATTCTAGGGGCGCCTGGGTGGCGCAGTCGGTTAAGCGTCCGACTTCAGCCAGGTCACAATCTCGCGGTCCGTGAGTTCGAGCCCCGCGTCAGGCTCTGGGCTGATGGCTCGGAGCCTGGAGCCTGTTTCTGATTCTGTGTCTCCCTCTCTCTCTGCCCCTCCCCCGTTCATGCTCTGTCTCTCTCTGTCCCAAAAATAAATAAAAAACGTTGAAAAAAAAAAAATTTAAGATTCTAATTTTTAATATTATTTTCTCTTAAAGATAAAATTAACTCAATGTGGATTTTGATTGAATATTTGCTTTACAATTTACAAGTAATAAATAAAAAATCTAAACTGGTTGAGTGAATTGCAACGATCACTCTGCTTTCTTCCACAGATTGTAGTAGAAGAATTCCTAGAAGATATAAATAACATCCTGAACTCCGGTGAAGTGCCCAATTTATTTGAAAAGGATGAACTGGAACAGGTTTTAGCAGCCACCAGACCACGAGCAAAAGAAGTAGGAATTTCCGAGGGGAATAGAGATGAGGTAGGACACAATGGTGATAGGCTTTACTAAAACACAAAGTTGTGTTAGCCTTTTTTTCTTTTTCTTTTAATGATCTACATCTCCCTTTGAGGAGTCCATGGATGGATTTTTGCCCCAAATATAATTGTCTTCCTTTGTAATTCTATGTATTTTACTTCCTACATTCGAAGCATTGCTACACCAGACTTCCAGAAAGATCAGTGGGAAGCAGAAAACAGAATCCCTACTGCCCCATGGATGTCAGAGCCTTGTCCAAACAGGACAGTTTGCCTTATCCTTCTTTAAACACAGATGTATTTCACACGTCCTCAGTGCCCTGCCTGAGGAATCCAGTATTTTGGATCCCCTTGCCTATTCGCAAGGTTATAGCACCTAAAACAGAAATGGATTCCCCCACCTCTCCCCAGCCAGCCCCATCTCGGAAACAACCCAGCTCCTGTCCTCTCCCGTTTCTCCACCACGGTGCTAGATTCTGTGCACTGCCATCGGTCTACCCTAGTGTTTCCCCTTGCTTGTACACCTTTAATTTTTTTGACCATTCTTTCTTATGTGTTTTCTTCTGTATCCTTTCGTGAGATCTCTTCTGCTAGGTCAGGGCTTCTAAGTACAGACAGCAGGGTCTACTTCAGCTGACGTAAGCAGAAAGGGCTTTATCTGAGGAACACAGAATCACTGAGAGAGCCCAAGAAAGGGACTCTAGGCTAAATTCCTCAGAACGAATATGAGATGCAATTGGTAGATGTCAGCGGTCAGGGAAGCTGCTGAAGCAGGAAGCCACTGAACCGATCAGCATGTTGCTGCTTCAGCTGCCAGCTCCAAAGCCACGTGACCCCAGCCAGGTCAGAAAGCGGTGGAAATAAGGAGCCACATCAGAGATAGTTCTCCGGGTCCACGCCCCTTCTGCTAGACTCTGCACCTGCACACATAGTGGCTACCTTGCCCCGTCTCTCTTTCTTCCCGTGCCTTCTACCCCAAAGCAAAAACCTGTATGACTACCTCTCTCCACTTTATTCTAGGAGCCTCCTTAAATACACTGATGAGAAGGACCTACATCACATCCAGAACCCAAGTTGCAATGGAGTCCACAAAATGTCATTTTTAATCTTTCCAGAGGGGTCAGAACGGACATTGAAAAAAACAGTTCACATATCTACTACACTAACGCCAGTTTTATCTGATATTGGTAGACCCAGAGGCAGTAGCTAACACTTGTTGTCATTGTTACTTCACCCTTATTTTAAATTGAAAAATATCTTTTGTCAGGTGTTTCAGCACTTTATCAGCAGAGTCCGTCAGAAGCTGCACATCGTTCTCTGTATGAGCCCTGTGGGGGAGGCCTTCCGGTCCCGGTGCCGAATGTTCCCATCCCTTGTGAACTGCTGCACTATTGATTGGTTTGTCCAGGTTGGTGACATCCCAGGATACCTCTTTGGGAAGATGGATTCACTTGGTTTTAAAGGGGTAACACATTGTCCAAGAATAACTCAGGTGTACCTGCATTGGCTTTAAAGCCCACTAGGAATTTACTCATATACAAGGGATAACTATGATAGTCATTGAACAAAGGCTAAACAGAATTTCTAAAGGAAGAGGAGACTATTGAATTTAGCAATGTAGAAATTATTGGTCATCTTGACAAGAGCGGTTTCAGTGGAGTGATGAGGAGAAGGTTCAAGAGAGAAGAGAGGAGAGGAATCAGGCAGTGAACGTAGGCAACTCTTTCAAGGAGTTTTTCCCCGAAAGAACACCAAGAGATGGCTAGTAGCTACAGGGGTACATGAAGTGAAAAGTGTTTTTAAGTGGGAAGCACAAATAACACATATGTGTGCTGCTAGAAACGATCCAGAAAAGAAATCTGTTGATGGAGCCAATGCCAATGCGTAGGCAAGAAGAGATGGGATTGAGTCATCAGTGCAGGGGCTGGTCTCCGCAGGGAGCATGCACAGTGTAGCCCAGAGAAACAGGAAGGAGGGCAGAGTATATGAGCACAGAGACAGGGAGATGGATAGATGTGGGGGTGAGAGCATGCTTAAGTTCTGTTTTCTTTGCTTCTGTTTCCTTTGGTGATGTGGGAAGCAAGGTCATCAGCTGGGAATGAAGTGGAAAGAGGAAGTGTTAGCAGTCTGTAGAAGCACTTATGGGCTGCACCAAGAACCCACTCAAGCCAGCTGTCACTAATTTAAAGTGAGGCCAATCGGCATGGTTGTGTGTTTCTCTCTAGCCATGCTCCACTACACAGTCACAGACATGGGGTAACAGAGAGTTGTATTTGACCAAGTTTCAGGTGAGCACAAAGAAACAAGAAAGAAGCAAAGAAGTTGAGGCGAAGAGGAGGGTGATTATAATGATGGACCCAAAGTCCTGCATGATGTAATGGACCTGCGTAATAAACAGAGTAAGGACATGAGGTCCTCGTATTGTATGTGATTGTATTCATGGGATTATTCCGAATACACCCAATCATTTATTCATTCAATTAACAAATACTGGTTGAACAACTTCCAAGTGCCAGGCAGTGTGCAGATAGCAAATGCAGACCCAGAACCCCCTCTAGTGAACCCAGCCATTCAGTTCATTAAATATTATAGACATGAGGAAGAGTTAGTTAGGTAAAATGGGGGACAAAGCAAGGAAGAGTTCCAAAGAAATACATTTTCTTGTTAAAATGTACACTGTAGAAATGAGCAACCTATTTTCCAAATTATATCTTTATTTACAGTGGCCTAGAGAAGCACTTCTTTCTGTATCAAAGACATTTTTCTCCAGCGTTGATGCTGGAAAAGAAGAAATGAAAGAAAAGCTTTCCCTCATGTGTGTGAACATTCACTTGAGCGTCTCCAATATGGCAGAACGCTATTACATGGAGCTCCGGAGACGGTACTACACAACGCCCACCTCCTACCTGGAACTCATCAATCTTTTCCTGACTATGCTGAGTGAAAAAAAGAAGCAGTTGGTTTCAGTAAGTTTAATATTATCAAAAAAAAAATTTTTTTTTTGCTTGAAGTCAAAACTTGCCAGAATGAGTGGAAGATCTACATACCATCTTACCTGCTGGAGCCTTCTCTATCCTGACATGTGCCCTTAACAACCCACAGCAGACAAAAAAAAAGTGTCTCATGCTGTCAGCCCAAAGACCTTCCCCTTCCTTGATATTTATATTTTTTGTACTGTCATTTACATGAGTGTGCCTCAGTAGTAGTGGGCATCAAAGGTAAGCAGTGAATTAGACATCTCTGTAGTATTTAATAAGAACCTTTTGTTAAGCAGTAGAGATGGAGTTTGCTGATCTATCGTGTGTCAGTATTTCCCATTAAGAGCAAGGACTTCAGGGGCACCTGGGTGGCTCAGTCAGTTAAGTGACTGACTCTTGGTTTCAGTTCAAGTCATGATCTCACGGTTCGTGGGTTCAAGCCCCACATCAGGTTCCATGCTGACAGTGTGGAGCCTGCTTGGGATTATTTCTCTCTCCCTCTCTCTCTGCCCCTCCCCTGGTCATGCTTGCTGTCTTCTCTAGATAGATAGATAGATAGATAGATAGATAGATAGATAGATAGATAGATATAGATAGATATCTATTTTTTTTTTAAAGAGTAAGGACTTCAGTGTCAGCCAGGCTATATACAACTTATGTTCTGCCTCTTTCTTGCTACACAACCTTGAGCACATTTTGTAACTTCACTAGGTCTTAGTAGAAAATAAGGATAGAGGGGCGCCTGAGTGGCTCAGTCAGTTGAGCATCCAACTTTGGCTCAGGTCATGATCTCACAGTTCATGAGTTCAAGCCCCACATTGGACTCTATGCTGACAGCTCAGAGCCTGGAGCCTGCTTCGGATTCTGTGTCTCCCTCTCTCTCTCTGCCCCGCCCTTGTTCATGCTCGCTCTCGCTCTCTCTCTCTCTCCCTCTCTCTCTCAAGAATAAATAAACATTAAAAAACATTTAAAAAAAGAAAAAAAGAAAATAAGGGTAGAACTACCCTATGACCCAGCAATTATACTACTAGATTTACCCAAAGGATACAAAAATGCTGATGCAAAGGGGCACATGCAACCCAATGTTTATAGCAGCACTATCAGCAATAGCCAAAGTATGGAAAGAGCCCAAATATCCACCAACTGATGAATAGATAAAGATGTGGTATATGTATACAATGGAATATTACTCGGTGATCAAGAAGAATGAAATCTTGCCATTTGCAACAACATGGATGGAACTAGAGTGTATTATGCTAAGCGAAATAAGTCAGTCAGAGAAAGATAAATATCATCTCATTTCACTCATATGTGGAATTTAAGAAAGAAAACAGATGAACATAGGGGAAGGGAAGGAAATAAGATAAAAACAGAGAGGGAAGCAAACCATAAGAGACTCTTAAATACAGAGAACAAACTGAGGGTTGCTAGAGGGGTGTTGGGTGGGGAGAGGAGCTAAATGGGTGATGGGCATTAAGGAGGGCACTTGTTGAGATGAGCACTCGGTGTCATATGTAAGTGATGAATCACTAAATTTTACTCCTGAAGTCATTATTACACTATATGTTAACTAACTTGGATTTAAATGAAGTAAAATAAAATAAAATAAAATAAAATAAAATAAAATAAGAAATATCTATATCCACCCCTTGGATTGTTGTGGAATTTAAATAAAATACTGTTTGCTAAGTACTTGGAATATGATCTGACACACATGAGGTGCTCAGGAAATAGTGGCTGCCATCATCATCACCACTTTCAGGCTATTAACCTGAAATTTTCAACACTTCAAACAAAATAAAAATAGAAGTATATACCATTAAGATATTTTTAATATTTTTCAGAGGGTTTTTACCTGGTAAATAAATGCATGCTTTGTATAACAACTTGATAAATATTTTGAAACCTGTCAGTTTGAACCAGACTTTCTGACTCACCTTCAAAAACTAGTTATTCCCAGTGTTTCCTCTACCAGGTACCACCCATTGATCCTAGTCAAAAGTTCCTTACCACTGGGAAGTAGGGTTCAGATCCAGCAACCAGAGCTAAGTCCCCAGAACACTGTCTCCTAGAACACTGACAAGTTCTCAGCTCTGTCCACCCATCTTGAGGAAACAGGTTCCTAGATATGTGGCCTCCAGGAATTCCTGTCTGAACTTGTCCCTCGTTCATTCAGCATGCTGCCAAGCTGCCCAGCTGAGGGGATAAAAATAATACAGTAGGGGCCCTCAGCCAGCCCACAGTCCAGTGACATGCCAACTGCTGTGACTAGGGGGCATGGATCCAGACTCACCATGGTGAATGTCATGCTCATTTCCTAGAGTTCTGTTACCTGAAGATTTCTGTATGTTCACAGTTTTAAGCATTACAAACTGATTTACCAATTCTGTAGATGTAAAATTCTAGTACATGAGTAAGGGATGCCAGGAAACTTACAGTTTGTAGTTATAGTTAGTAACAGATATTTTTATTGTCATCTAGGCACGTGACCGGGTGAAGAATGGTCTCACTAAGCTATTAGAAACCAATGTACTAGTAGATAAAATGAAATTAGAGCTTTCAGCTTTAGAGCCTATCCTTTTTCAAAAATCACAAGATGTTGAAGCCCTGATGGAAAAATTGGCAGTGGATCAAGAAAATGCCGATCAGGTATGCTACGTTAACCAACATTGTGGGCGAGAAGGCTTTGACCACCAACTTATCACTTATATATCATGCATGAGATTGGATTTTTTTTTATTTTATATGTAATGAAAATAATTAAGTGATAGATTTAGCAATGCTTTTAAGTTGTGAAAAATCTACCCTCCATAAATACATTCTCCCTGAGAATGAGAGAACCCAATGAGTGGACAGAGGATGGTGAGAAAAGTACCCCCCACAAATAAAAAGGAACAGATTCATCTCCAAAGAAGGAACCGTTTGTTCCAATAATTTCAGCTCAGTTATCCTATCAACGTATAAGATGGACAAAGGAGGGCATAAAATGCAACATAGCAAATTCTCTTTCATTATTGGTATAATCCAAAGGGGCAAATATGACTCATTATCATTGGCTTTGTTTTTAAACATTGAAATTCAAATATTGAAGGATGCCTGGGTGGCTCAGTCAGTTAGGCATCCAACTTCGGCTCAAGGAATGATCTTGCAGTTTGTGAGTTTGAGCCCGCGTTGGGCTCTGTGCTGACAGCTCAGAGCCTGGAGCCTGCTTCGGATTCTGTGTCTCCCTCTCTCTCTGCCTCTCTCTCTCTCTCTCTCTCTCTCAAGAATAAATAATAACACTTTTTAAAAAATTAAGAAAACAACAAATATTGAACCCACCTAAGTAGATGTGTTTCAATGGCTAGGTCCGTAGCATTGTGCAAGAAGATGAAGCGACGGCAAAAGTGAAAGCTGAAGAGACCCAAGCAATAGCTGATGATGCTCAAAGAGACCTTGAAGAAGCTCTACCTGCACTTGATGCTGCTAATAAAGCACTGGATTCCTTAGATAAAGCAGATATATCTGAGATCAGAGTTTTTACAAAGCCCCCAGATATGGTCATGACTGTTATGGAAGCAATTTCTATTCTCTTGAATGCCAAGTGAGTAATTCAGAGTCACATGTTCCCAGAATGTATGGTGGAATTTCCTTGGTGTTTTTCTACATTGTCATTAATATGTTCTCATTCTCTTTTCCACCTTCTCATGGATGTGGTCAGTCATTCAACAAATGGATTCAACAAGCATTTTTTGGAACATCTGTTTTGTGATAGATGATGGAAGATCTGAAGCTCTTCTCTCTGAGGCACATATAGTATAGTGGGGAGACAAACATGAAAAATAATAATTTCAAGACATGTGAGATTTGCATAGTAGTAGGAGTTCAAAAAAAAAAGAGTGCTCATGGAGAGGTGTGAGCAGGTTTTTGGGAGAAGATGCTCAGGAGGAGAGTGAGACCATGGGGAGAGCTCAGGGACATTTGATGCTCATGGAATGGACTGAGACAGTGATTGCATCATGCAAGGTCTTGTATTTCAACCTGAAGATAGGTAGTTTTCAAACCTTCTTTACTAATACACATTTTTTCCAATAAAAATTGTAAGAAATATTTCTATGTAAAACCAACCAAGCAAGGGTAGAGGACCCAGAGGACCCCCGCCCAGCTTCCCTGCTCACTCTCTGGCCAGCACCTCAGTAGGGCCTGGGAGTTCTTCAAAGCATGGATGAACAGCTCCAACCAGAGGGGACTGAGAACCATTGAATATTTTCGACATGATTGGATTTTCTTGTGAGAAAGACCAACTTGGCAAAAGCTCACAAGGGGCAAGTTTGGCTGAGAGACATAAAACCATTTAGAAGGTGATTGTAGTGTCCTGGCAAGAGATTTTAAGGGTCTAAACTAAGGCAAATGAGGTAAAAAGAATGTGAGTGCCAGGGCATTGTAAGAATAAAACTATTATTTCCATAATGTCTTACATTTCTAAAACTATGATTTGATCATTCTTTTCTCTACCAAAACTGGGTTGTTTGAAACATGAGTCAACCAATTACTGTCTCACCAGGAATTGTGGTATACTTAACTACCAATTACTGGAATTAGAGTATGGAGATTAAAACTACCCACTAATTAGGATAATATCTTAGTGTTCTCAGAAGAACACATTTCTTTTGTTCTTAAATCACTTTATTACAGTGCTATTAACATCATGTCTGTCTTTCAGACCTGATTGGCCAACAGCAAAGCAACTTCTTGGTGACTCTAACTTTCTAAGAAGACTTCTAGAATATGATAAGGAAAATATAAAGCCTCAGATATTGGCCAAACTTCAGAAGTATATTAACAATCCTGATTTTGTGCCTGAAAAAGTAGAGAAAGTGTCCAAAGCATGTAAATCCATGTGCATGTGGGTAAGAGCGATGGATCTATACTCTAGGGTAGTCAAAGAAGTCGAACCAAAGAGACAAAAACTCCGTGCTGCACAGGTATATTATTTGTGTTGTAATATTTAATAGAATTAAAGGCCATAATCATTAATCATTCTAGCTCCTGTGACTTTACACAATATAGACAACAGTGCTCTTGAAAATTAGTTTTTGTTGTAAAAAATAGCTGGTGAAGATTATTTTTTTCAGGAATGACCTCTAAAATCAGCCCTTCCGCAGCATAGAAGAAAAATGAGTCCTTAGTATATTCATATCATCAGTCTGATGGTATTTTTGAGGTGCCATTCAGCTCTAGCATCTGATGCTCTGTGTTGCATTTGCTAATACTAACCCCCCCCCCCAACTCTATGGTGTCATCTGAGGTTCTAAAACCTGCTTAAGCTACAGTTGGATGTGAGGTCCCAAGCAGAACGAAGAATGCTCATTGATGGAGCAGGTTACTGAAAGGACCATGGCTACAGAGCTGGGGCAGCCAATTTTTCTATGAAGATACAGATAGGAGATGTTTTAAGTTTTGCTGCTATGTGGTCTCTGTTGCAATTACTGAACTCTGCAGTTGCAGCACAGAAACAGCCATCAATAACACATACATGAGTAAGCATGGCTGTGTTCCTATGTCGCTTTATTTATACACCCAAGAATTGAGTTTATACAGTTATCATCTGTCATGAAATGTTCTTCTTTTAATTTTCCCCCAACCATTTAAAAATGTAAAACCAATCTGAGCTTGCTAACTGTATAAAAATGGGCAGCAGGCTGAATCTGGTTTGTAGACCCAGCTCTAGAGAACTATTCAGGAAAGATTAGTTTTCCCTGTTGTGTGAATATTTCATTCATTTCATCATTTAAAGTTAATCCACTGTATTAACTAGTTAATCTCAAATGCTTGGAGGTTAAAGTACAGCAGTTCATCTGTTTCTCTATTCCTTCGATGATTTATTTTATTGGGTTTTGGTTTGGTTCTGTTTACTTCCACTCATATATTTCGTTTTATATTTGTTTTAACTTTGTATACATATCAAAGCTTTTGAGACACAAAAAAGAGAACACAAATCCTATTTTTTTAAGAATCTATTATAAATGGACAAATTTTACCTTCTTTGGAAAATCCTTGGATTTTCATTTTAAATATTTACTTCATTTTATTAGGCTGAACTTGATATCACAATGGCTACTCTGAGAGAAAAGCAAGCCTTGCTAAAAAAAGTGGAAGATCAAATACAGGCCTTACAAGACAAATATGACAAAGGGGTGAACGAGAAAGAAAGTCTGGGTAAGTAACATAAAATTTATGTTCGTCAGGAGATGCCTGCTTTTTTTATTTTTTAAAGAATCTTTTTTAATGTTTACATATTTTTGAGAGAGACAGAGGGCAAGCGGGGGAGAGGCAGAGAGAGACGGAGACACAGAATCCAAAGCGGGCTCCAGGCTGTGAGCTGTCAGCACAGAGCCTGACGCGGGGCTCAAACCCATGAGCCGCGAGATCACGACCTGAGTCGAAGTCAAGACACTTAACCGACTGAGCCACCCAGGCGTCCCAGGAAATGCCTGCTTTTTAAAAATAGAAGGAGTTTTTGGGTAGTTAGATCTCAGCTTCCACCCAACATAGAGGACGTATTTGCCCTCGATGTACTGCACTGGCCCTTCTAGTGCAAAATTAGAAGAACCGCATATATTGTATCCGTTCAGCTCCTGTATGGAAGGCTTGTTGGGACATGTTACATTATAACACAAGCAACATATGAATTTGATCCTGAAGAGAAATACTACGCTGACACAGAGAGAGCCATCTTCAGCCAGAGTAATGGAGTAATGAAAAGGAGCTCTTTGCTTAGAGGGGGCAAACTTGGACTTGGCCCTGAAATGGAAAATAATGCTGAATTGGTGTGAGGTTTCATAGACATGTATTGACAATGCCACTATAAACAAAAGCAGGTGAATAAACATCTTATATTTTAGGAAAATACTGAATAACATAAGTTGATTTTCTTAAAATTTTCTAGCAAAAACTATGGCCCTGACAAAAGCACGTCTGATACGTGCAGGAAAGCTGACGGCTGCGCTAGAAGATGAGCAAGTTCGATGGGAAGAAAGCATCCAGAAATTCAATGAGGAGATATCAAATATCATTGGGAATGTGTTTATAGCAGCAGCTTGTGTAGCCTATTATGGGGCCTTCACAGCCCAGTATAGGCAATCGGTGAGTAAACTCCCTTTCTGGGAGGTGAGAAGCAGCTGGAACTGGCAGAGGCAGAGTTGGGGGGATCATTTTTCCATTTTTCTGATTTTATAGGGGGCCCTCCACTGTGAAGGTTCTCCATGTTGGAAACTTACACACTCCACAGCCCTCCACCTCCCCCGCCAGCCAGCAATGGTTTACCCCTAGGATTTCCTGAACACATTCCTTCCTTTCCTTTTCTCCTTAGAAAGTTAGTCATCACTTCCTTAATAGCTCAAGAACCTGGGGGGAAAAGAGAGGGGCAGGGAGATACCGCCCTTCATGGTCAGAAGCAGCATGGAAAGTCAGCCAGGATGAAGTATTCTGAACGGGCACGACTGCTACAATGGGCTAGGCAATGGGAAGGAGCAGGAAACTAAATTATTTGGAGAGATTTTCAGGCCATGTTTATGAAATGCTTCCTATAAAGGTTTCACCCTTGTCCATGGGTTCTAAAACCTAATCAGTGCAGGACCGTAGATTCCACAGGAGCTCAGGGGTCATCTGGTACCATGTGGGTGGTGCCAATGATGCTTTTCGACTGTCCCACTCATGGAAGGAGGTAGCATGCTAACAACCCTCTGCCCCGTCTTCTAATTGCTAGTAGCATTATGATACTAGCCATTGTGATAACTCCAACTTTTTCACATGCTTTCAGACTCTCCCAAGGGGACAGTACACCCCTGGTTGAAGACTACTGTGACAACATTTGTCGTTTATACCTGAGAAAACTGAGGTTCAGACAAGGGGAGTGACGTGCTCAAAGCCACAGCTAGTTTATGGTATAGTTCTAGGCCCCAGGTCTCCTGATTGTCGGTCTTCTTGTGTCCTGTGCTTTGATGCCAGGATGCATGTGGAAACCGGTAGAACTTACTTTTAACCGTGACATGTTGTGTGTATCCTCATTTACTGAGTGTTCCTGACTCTGTACAAGTAACCTTTCCTCCTCCCACAGCTTATAGAATACTGGATCCAGGACTGTCTGTCTCTGGAGATCCCAATCAATCCTTCCTTCAGTCTCATTAACATTCTTGGTGATCCCTACAAAATACGGCAGTGGAACACTGATGGGCTGCCCCGTGACATGATATCAACAGAAAATGGCATTTTGGTTACTGAAGGGAGACGATGGCCTTTGATGATTGACCCCCAGGATCAGGTGTGTAACAAATGCTTCAGATGAAGAGCAGCCTCCCACCTCCGCTTAATGTTGTGCTGTCTGTTCCAAATTCTAAAAGTGGACTTGAACACTCTTGCAAGATTTTGGGGGTTTAGATCTAGAAGGGAATTTGGAAGTCTTCAAGTCCAAGTTCCTCATCTTGGGTTGGCAGAAGGGGAAGGGGAAGAGTCCAGCTGCTCTGCATACTTGATTTTGATTGGCTTTGTTTAGGGGGTTGACCATTTGTTTTCTGGTTTCTATGGGAGCAGAAATTCATTCCTATAGAGTCCTTGTTCCTAAGAGGTCTGAAGAATCAGAATGAAGGCAGGGTAGGATAGATTTTACTGCAAGCCTGCCTGGAATTTACAGAATCCCATTATCTGACTCCTAAGTCCATGGATCATACTGTTCTAAGTGGAGTTTAGGAAAGGGAACTGTTGTCAGAACAAGGAAGACAAGCTTGAATACCTCAGGGATGGACTTTTCCCCTAGATGTGTCTGTTCTTCATTTGTTCCAAATTTGAATGAAAGGAAGAGTCCAAAACACTGCAGTTTAAAGGGCATTTTTATTTGTAGGGGGCAGGATAGTATTTTTCTTTTCTTTTCTTTTCTTTTCTTTTTTTTATCTTTCAAACCTGTTTCCAGGTTGAGCAAAATTTCTAAACTTTAGTCTAAAAACTTCCGCTTTCTAGTCATTTATAAAACTCTAAGTCAAATATCCTGCTCTGTGCTTTCTCATACAGGCAAACCGTTGGATAAGGAACAAGGAAAGCAAAAGTGGTTTAAAGATCATTAAGCTTACGGATACTAATTTCTTGCGTACCCTTGAAAATTCAATCCGACTTGGTTTACCTGTCTTACTGGAAGAGGTTTGCTTTTCACTTTTCTTGGGTTAGTCCCCAACTTATAGACCATATCTGAAATCCTACACAGGTCACACTTGCATTGCCCTGGAAATGCCAGTCAGTTCCATTGGCAAATTGGTCAAACCAATTGCTTTGCCTACGAAACCATATACTATCACATGGGGAGCAATCTGTTGACTGAATGATTTTTCTGATTCCAGACAATGTTTTGGTGTTAAGTGGGATGGGCTCTGTTTTCTGACACTGCTGATTCTTAAACCTCACTGCAGCCCTTGATGGTTGACTGCCATGGAAGTGTAACACAGTAATGCCATCAGGCCATCAGGGACTGTCCACCCACACACGCTGATGATGTGAAGCCAACAAAACACTCCAATGGGTGTAAATATCATTTTCTACCCTTCTGGCCTTGGCCAACACAGGAGGGTTCTGTAATGGGTCCTAAGCCCTCACTCAAACCCTGAAGTTACAGGGGAGGGCAAAGTCTCCCAAAATCGTTGATGCAGTTATGTTAGCCCCAAACTGGATTCTTAAACCCCAGTTTACCTGGTAACACAGGAAGCCCTTGGGGAATTTCTTCTCTCATGGCAAGGGACAAAAGACTTTCAATGATGTTCTGCCACTGAACAGCAGAGCCTTGTAACTGTAGCTGAGTGCTTTGGGGAGCAGGGGGTGGTCCCTTGGTCAGCACGCCAGCTAGAACAGGATACTCTGACCAGGCCCTTCCTGCTTTCTGTGACTTGGAATCATTAGCCTTATGCACCTAGCTGCTTTCTCCATTTGTAAGGTGGAATATTCCAACTTTGTCTTCACCCCTCCGTGGGTGTGCAATCAGGTGAGCCGATCTCAACCAGCATTTTTTAATGAAATAGGATAGATTTTTAAGAGCACAAAATTGTATCATGGGTAGTAAGGGAAGTTTTATCTCATAAACTTTTGTTTTAAGAAAACGTACATCCTTGGGCATCATGTCACAGTATGAAATGGATTTGTTAACTGTGGATTACAGTCAAATTTTGACAGCTCCTAGGCCATGGGCCCCTACCACATACATCCTGACATAAAGATGTTTGTCGTGGGGTCCGAGAGCAGTGTCTGCATGCCCAGGTTCTTACCAACCATCAAATCTGCTTTGAGGGAAAGAAAGTAACTATCATACAGAATAGAGGTCCACAAACTTTTTCTGTACAGAGCCAGACATTTTAGTTTTGGGGAGGTGGCCACATACAGTCTCTGCAAACATTATTCAAATAGCCTTCTTCGGGGGCGCCTGGGTGGCGCAGTCGGTTAAGCGTCCGACTTCAGCCAGGTCACGATCTCGCGGTCCGTGAGTTCGGGCCCCGCGTGGGGCTCTGGGCCGATGGCTCGGAGCCTGGAGCCTGCTTCCGATTCTGTGTCTCCCTCTCTCTCTGCCCCCTCCCCCGTTCATGCTCTGTCTCTCTCTGTCCCAAAAATAAATAAAAAACGTTGAAAAAAAAAACAAAACAAATAGCCTTCTTCGTTTTGGTTTGGTTTTAGAGTTTTGTTTTTATAACCCTCTAACAGGGTGAAAATTTTTAGCTTAAGCGCCATTAAAAAAAAAAAAAACAAAAAAACAAAAAAAACAAGCCACAGAGGGTGAGATTTGGCCTGCGGGTGGTAGACTGCTATCTCTTGCCTTAGAACAGCCACAAAAGTGAACACATCATTTGTCTGGGTCCCGTGGAAGACCACCTGCAGAGACCCTCCTTTCTTGGACTCTTCCTTATGGGGATGAATGGCACAGTTAGTCTCAACAGCTGTATTGCCCTCACATGCTCTCACTTTCTTAGGCGAGTATACAATAAGAAATATCTATCCAGCCCCTGGAAAGTGGCTCATTCAAAGTAGATTTTGAGGCCTAAGGAACTTGGAAAGGTTGATGCCGTCCATTTTAATGGCTTGTTTTTCGTGTTTTAACTTTTAAGCTTAAAGAAAACTTGGATCCAGCTCTAGAACCCATTCTTTTGAAGCAGACTTTCATGAGCGGTGGGCGGCTGCTCATTCGCCTCGGAGACTCAGACATTGACTACGACAAAAACTTCAGGTTCTACATGACAACCAAACTGCCAAATCCCCACTACCTGCCCGAGGTATGAGCTGCAGGTCTGGAATTCCCAGCCTGAGCGGACTATTATGTGTGATGGTGTCTGACATTTGCTGGGTCCTCCCAGCTCTGTCCTCCCCCTCTGCTCTGCCACTCCCCTTCCTTCCACTGTCCTCCACTCTTGCTTCCCTTCTGAGTCCTGATTCTGATTCCCGTTGCCCTTCTGCTCGCCATTCAGCTGGACTCAAGCTCTCCCCACCTGGTCCCTAGGCGCTGCTCCCCTGTCTGCCACCCTGCCCACTGCCCGGTGTGCTGCCCTCTGCACCTCTGCAGCACTGTCACCTTCTCCCTCCCTGCCCACAGCTGCTTGCACAACACAGGGAAGCATTGCCTTCTAACCATTCTTCTCCCTCCTTCAGCTCAAGGCCATTTGTGCCCCTCTTGTGGTGGCTCATAAATGAACCAGGGCTTCACTGAGAGTCTGTGGGGAGGGGGGACATGCCTATGTTTACATGTGCAAATACCCTTGGCATACAGCCCCAAATAAAGAAGTTGCCTGCTGGAAACATCTGGTGACTGGCACTTTGGAGAGTCAGGACTCAAACATCCAGGGTGTCTGTACTTAGAGTTCTGGAGCGGGGAGCATCTTGTCCTCCCTCATGCCCTTAGACCTTGAGGGGGTCTGTGTGTGCTTCACTTCCATACAAACGTCCCTGAGCCACGACAGGATCCAGAAGTACCCTTACTCTGGTACTGCAGAGCCCAAGGCAGCTGCAGCAGAAATGAAGACAGCTGGGCCTCCTCTCCCTTCCCACAAAGGGCTCCAAGGGCTCGCTCCACCCCTGCCATCCCTCCGCGCTGCCACAGCTCCAGGCACAGCCACACACACTGCAGGGCCCCCCCCCCCACCCCAGCCTGGTGCCTCTCCCCTTCTCCGACAGAGCAGTTAGGGAAGCAGCTTCACAAATGGAAACTTACTCCTTCACCCCGGTCCCCTAACAATAAAATCCTTGCATAAACCCTCCAGACAGTGCCATGTTCACCTCAGTTACTGAATTTGTCACAGTGGCCTGTCACTGAACACACTCAGGTGACATGACACTGGCACACTTGTTGAGTAAGAGGAGGGACATGCCGCCAAAAGCCCAGGTAGGCCTTTCCTTGTCAGCCTTGAGGGGTTTCATTCACACAGCCGCTGCCAGAGCCCGTGTCCCAAGTGCCACTGTAAAGTGCAGAGAAGCGACCACTGTGCCGACATACAGCCTCCGCACGCATTTAACTTTTGGGAGGGAGCATCGCACACCTTACCCAACACTAGCTCTGCGGCTGTGGGCCAGTGATCCCGTCTTCTGGAGCCCCAAGTGGAGAGAAAGCTTACTTCAGGATTTGCTTAGATTAGATAAGAATAGCATGTAACATACAGGACATTCAAACACTTTTTTTCTTTAGCTGTTAACTTACTCAAGTAATATTATAGCAATAATTTTTTATTGAAATGTTATGATGACATAAAATGTGTAAAGCTCTATTTAATATCAATAATAGCTTCATTTTAACAAGCACAAACTATGCACAAGTCACTACGACTAAGTGATTTTATTATCTCATTTGGTCTTTGCAGTTACCCTATGACTTGTAACTATTAGCATCCCACTTTTTAAGTATTAGGAACCGAAGCTCAGCATGGATGAGCGGCTTGCCCAACACACATGAAAGGGGCACCCGGAATCAGAACCCAACCTTTCTAACCCTTTGCTGGCTCACCTTTCCTTAAAGCACCATGTAGGATTCTAAGATCTGTGGCCTGTGACGAACAAGACTGTCACTTACACTGCAGGGAAAACCGTATTAGGATTTTTGTAAGACACGATATGCTTGGTGGGTTTGTGGGTGGGTGGGTATGTTCACAGTTAGACCTGAGATACATCCAGTTGGGTAAAAATGGGCCATTTCCACTAAAGAAAGCCCTTCTTATTTTATTTGTATGAATTTAAGCATTTTTATGTAAACCTATGCTTCTCTTCCAGGTGTGCATTAAAGTCACCATCATCAATTTCACTGTAACCAAATCAGGTCTGGAGGATCAGCTGTTAAGGTAAAGAAAAAAGCGGGGGTGGGGGGGGGGAGCAAAGGTTTGCTAATATTTTGTAGAAATTTTGACAAAGAAAACATTTTAATGTGTGGAAGCAGCAGTCATGAGTCCTCAGTCATAAAGAGGGTAGGAAATGGCCAGGTTCTGTATCTCCTGTCACTTTTGCAGCTGCCACGCTTGTCCACAGTCTTCTCAAGGAGGTCAGGGAAGTGCCCCTAATTCTCAGCCACGGTTTGGGCCAGGCCTGCAGCCCAGCCCGGCCTCTTCTCCTCTGCTGGGCTTTCCAGTCCTGGACAAGTGAATGAAGTCAGTCGTCTTGTGGCTCCTAGAGATGCATTGCTCCGCACCAGTGGGGAAGAATGCTACTCCCAAATAGATCTTTCCTATTTTTACTTGTCTCTAGGTGTTTTCTTAGTGTACAGTTTTACCTGCATTTGTCCACCTCAAAAAAATGAAATACGCTCCTTCAGTGTATACTCTGTAATTCGTCTCCATTTCCCAAAAATGAGATTATGAATATTGATTAATTATCAGAATTAGCCAAGAGGCTTAGGAGACAAAAAACATTTAATATTTATTGAAATAATAATATTGATATTACTTAACAATGAATTTTATATGTGTATATGAGGATATATGTGTATATATGTATGTGAGTGTGTGTGTGTGTGTGTGTGTGTGTGTATACATACATTAAAAGAAAATATAATTTGACCCATGTTCAAAAAAAATCAAGTCAAATTCATCAAGTCAAGTCAAAATGGAGTCAAGCTGGCTGGCTCAGTCGGTTAAGCATCTGACTTTGGCTCAGGTCATGATCTCAAGATTTGTGGGTTCAAGCCCCACATCAAGCTCTGTGCTGACAGCTCAGAGCTTAGGACCTGGAGCCTGCTTCGGATTCTGTGTCTCCTCTGTCTGCTCCTCCCCTGCTTGCACTCTGTCTATCTCTCTCTCTCTCTCAAAAATAAACATACATTAAAAAAACTTTTTTAAAAAACGGAGTCAAGATCATCCTGATTGATTACTATTATCACTGAGTTTAAGTCTTGTTTTCCTTGTTTATTTTAAGAATTTATCCTGCCAACTGCTAACTTGCTTAACTTCTGCTAGGCAGACAAAGGGCATTTCACCATATTTTAAGGACATGTTATAAGGACATGGCTGAACACTCTCATACCAGTGTATTCCCATTTAATCCATTTACATTCAGTGTTATTATAGAAAGATACGGGTTTAGAGTCATTGTGATGTCTGTATGTTTTATGCTTGTAGTGATGTCTCTGGTACTTTGTCTCACAGGATCCCCCTTAGGATCTCTTGTAGGGCTGGTTTCGTGGTGACAAATTCCTTCAGTTTTTGTTTGTTTGGGAAGACCTTTATCTCTCCTTCTATTCTAAATGACAGACTTGCTGGATAAAGGATTCTCGGCTGCATATTTTTTCTGTTTAGCACACTGAAGATATCGTGCCAAGCCTTTCTGGCCTGCCAAGTTTCAAAGGAGAGATCAGTCACGAGTCTTATAGGTCTCCCTTTATATGTGAGGGCACGTTTATCCCTTGCTGCTTTCAGAATTTTCTCTTTATCCTTGTATTTTGCCAGTTTCACTATGATATGTCGTGCAGAAGATCGATTCAAGTTACGTCTGAAGGGAGTTCTCTGTGCCTCTTGGATTTCAATGCCTTTTTCCTTCCCCAGTTCAGGGAAGTTCTCAGCTATAATTTCTTCAAGTACCCCTTCAGCACCTTTCCCTCTCTCTTCCTCCTCTGGGATACCAATTATGCGTATAGTATTTCTTTTTAGTGTATCACTTAGTTCTCTAATTTTCCCCTCATACTCCTGGATTTTTTTATCTCTCTTTCTTTCAGCTTCCTCTTTCTCCATAACTTTATCTTCTAGTTCACCTATTCTCTCCTCTGCCTCTTCAATCCGAGCTGTCGTGGTTTCCATTTTGTTTTGCATTTCGTTTAAAGCGTTTTTCAGCTCCTCGTGACTGTTCCTTAGTCCCTTGATCTCTGTAGCAAGAGATTCTCTGCTGTCCTGTATACTGTTTTCAAGCCCAGCGATTAATTTTATGACTATTATTCTAAATTCACTTTCTGTTATATTATTTAAATCCTTTTTGATCAGTTCATTAGCTGTTGTTATTTCCTGGAGATTCTTCTGAGGGGAATTCTTCCGTTTGGTCATTTTGGACAGTCCCTGGAGTGGTGAGGACCCGCAGGGCACTTCCCCCGTGCTGTGGTGTATAACTGGAGTTGGTGGGCGGGGCCGCAGTCCGACCTGATGTCTGCCCCCAGCCCACCGCTGGGGCCACAGTCAGACTGGTGTGTGCCTTCTCTTCCCCTCTCCTAGGGGTGGGATTCACTGTGGGGTGGGGTGGCCCGTCTGGTCTACTTGCACACTGCCAGGCTTCTGGTGCTGGGGAGCTGGCGTATTAGCTGGGGTGGGTAGGCAAGGTGCACGGGGGCGGGAGGGGCAGGCTTAGCTCGCTTCTCCTTAGGTGATCCACTTCAGGAGGGGCCCTGTGGCAGCGGGAGGGAGTCAGATCCGCTGCCGGAGGTTTGGCTCCGCAGAAGCACAGAGTTGGGTGTTTGCGCGGAGCGAGCAAGTTCCCTGGCAGGAACTGGTTCTCTTTGGGATTTTGGCTGGGGGATGGGCGGGGGAGATGGCGCTGGCGAGCGCCTTTGTTCCCCGCCAAGCTGAGCTCTGCCGTCCGTCCGGGGGCTCAGCAGCTCTCCCTCCCTTTGTCCTCCAGCCTTCCTGCTTTCTGAGCAGAGCTGTTAACTTCTGACCTCCCAGACGCTAAGTCGCGCTTGCTGTCGGAACACAGTCCGTCCGGCCCCTCCGCTTTTGCCAGCCCGACTCGGGGGCTCTGCTTGGCCGGCGAGCCGCCCCTCCGCCCCGGCTCCCTCCCGCCAGTCCGTGGAGCGCGCACCGCCTCGCCGCCCTTCCTACCCTCTTCCGTGGGCCTCTCGTCTGCGCTTGGCTCCGGAGACTCCGTTCTGCTAATCCTCTGGCGGTTTTCTGGGTTCTTTAGGCAGGTGTAGGTGGAATCTAAGTGATCAGCAGGACGCGCGGTGAGCCCAGCGTCCTCCTACGCCGCCATCTTCCGGAACTCCCCATACCAGTGTATTCCCGTGAAAAGTTAAGCTTAGTTGCGCGACCAGCTGTCAGCACATTACTCTGTCTGAGACAGGCCAAGTGCTCAGAGAAGGGAAAATGATGAGACTTGGTCATGGAGTACAAAATCTCCAGGTTATATTGTATACCCCTCTCTTCTGAAAAAGTTATTGAACAAATGAATTTGAGATGATTATTTCTTATGGTGTCCATATTGTAATTTTTAAAGTTTCTGAATTCAGTATGTACGTATCAAATGAACAGTGGGTTATTCTATGAGGCAGTTCATCCTAGTGGGTGATAGCATGTGCCCTGGAGTCAGCTAAGCCAGCTACAAGCCCAGCCCTGCCTCTCATACTCACGTGACCTCAGAAAGTGACCCACTAGGGTCTGTTCCCTCATCTGCAAGCTGGGGTGGTAACCACAGTGCCTACCTCAAAGGAGCATTCAAAGATTAAAAGAGAGAATCCACATAAAACTCTGAGTAGGGGGCCTGGCACATAGTGATGCTTAATGAAGATGAGCTCCTACAAACAGGGGGCTGGGAGCAAATTATGCATGGACAAATAAAGGGAGACATAAGTTCCCATGTCTGGGCAGGGGCAGAGCTGGAGGTAAGGCCCCTTTATTAGACACCATTAAGACTCGTTTCATGGAGGTGGTGAGATTTCAGCATCTCCCATAAAAAGAATATTCCAGGCACCATATTCAGCCTGGTACAAGCAAGCATTAGAAACAGAAATTGAATGATTAGAAAGATCATGCACTGAGCAGGTGAGAGAAGATGAGCAGAAGCCATGGGGACTGTGGTAGGGTGTCAGTTTTGAAATACAAGCTAAAGAATCACAACTAACATGTTATTCAGTGAATAGCCACTGTATAAACCCAGCAAAAGAGGGGCCTTGTGCATTAGGACATGGCTAGTAGCATTAGTACTCAGCTAAGTAGCAAAGAAAAAGAGAAGCAACTTTAGGGCAATAATAAAGTCATAACTTAAGCGTTCAAACCTTGGTTCCAGTGATGTGGTACGACTTGAGAAACCCGAGTTGGAAGAACAAAGAATCAAGCTCATTGTGAGAATAAACACTGATAAAAACCAGCTGAAAACTATTGAAGAGAAAATCCTGAAAATGCTCTTTACATCTGAAGGAAATATTCTGGACAATGAAGAACTTATTGACACACTCCAGGATTCAAAGGCAAGTAAAATATTTTGAGTATTTATAGAAAGTGTCTTGGTTTTTTGGGTGCCTGGATGGCTCTGTCGGTTAAGCATCCGACTTCAGCTCAGGTCATGATCTCGCGGTCCACGAGTTGGAGCCCTGCGTCGGGCTCTGAGCTGTCAGCACAGCTGCTTTGGATTCTGTGTCTCCCTCTCCCTCTGCTCCTCCCCGGCTCACACTCTGTCTCTCTCTGTCTCTCAAAAATAAATAAAAACATTTAAAAAAATGTGTTACTGCAAAAGTTACACCTGCAGCTTTTGAGGATTCTGCAAAGTCTTTTCAGCAAGAATGGCAGCCGCACCTGGGCTGCTGGGGTAGCACCAGAGTGTGTCCCACTGGCAGGGTCCCTCACCCCCCAGTGGAAGAGAAGGGAAACTGTACACAATAGCTTCTCTCATCTTGTCTGCATTTTTAAAATAAAGCATGTAAAGAACCGGGACAAGGTGTAAATTGAAAGGAAAAACAATTATATTCACATTAATGTCACCCCTTCAGGAAGCCTCCCTGGTATCCCCAACTGGAATTAATCTCTTCCTCCTTAGAACACCAGTAGCGACTCATCCGACTCTCTTTTATAGCACTTGACACTGTTTACCTTATGTCACCATAATCTAATTACATGTCTCATCTCTCGTGTTAGGCTGTTCAATCTGGTGTCGAATCGGCAAACAGTTCAGCTTGATACTCCTTCTCCAAGGGCTCACCATGGTGCTTCGCGTATAACTGGTGTTCAGTAAAAATGTCTTGCTAGTAAGATGAAGGAGGTCTACATTAAACGCATAATCTTGCACTGAATTGTTTGGCAGATTCAAACCACAATTTTAAAAGTATACTGAGAATATAGCCTGTAAAATGATTTTCATCCATTCGTGAGAAACAGAAAATAATTTACTTTAAAAAACCCTTTGACAGGGAGTACAGAAGGTACGTTCTTTGTCTTTCACTGACATCAGAAATGGTTTACTGCTTTACATCCTACAGTCTCTTTACGATCTCCGTATTCAAACAACAAACAAGTAATTCTGGGGCTCCCATTTCTTTCCTCTCTTTGTCAGTCTCTTTATCCTCTTGCCGTTCATTCTTCCTCGGGTTTTTAGCTTCTGGAAGTTGGTGGTTAACCCATTTATTTTTTGCCATCAAAACTTTACACACAAATTGCTTAAAGAATGTGCTATTTGTACAAGGTTTGTGATAGGATTCCCTGCCTTCTTGGTGTGCCCCACCACCACCCCCACCCCCCCCCCCACGACTTCCTCCATAAAGACAGCTACATTCATCTCTTTTTTGTTTTGGTTATTTGGAGTTTTACATCTTTTCCTCAAATAATAGACTCATATTGCTACTTCTTGAGTTTTTCTTTTATACATTCACTGTTGTCTATACCTCTACCACACCCACACCCCCCCATACCCCCTTTCCTCTCATCCCCCAGCCTCCCACCGTAGTTCTATCCTGATTATAGTTAAACATCCAATGTTTACATTGCCTAGAAATACGAAGTTCTGGCTGCGAGTATTGCAGGGGCTAAGGAGAGAAGGGCTAGAGCGTCACCCTTCAGCATGTATACACTTACCAAATCTCTGTTTTCATTGCGGAACCAGGCCCTCAATTGTGCCTGGCTTCCTTCCATCAAAAAATCCTCTCTTTTAGGGGTGCCTGGGTGGCTCAGTCAGTTAAGTGTCCGACTTCAGCTCAAGTCATGACCTCACCCTCTATGAGTTCAAGCCCCATGTCGGACTTTGAGCTGTCAGCACAGACAGTCTGCTTCGGATTCTGTGTGTCTCTCTCTCTGCCCACCCCCCCAAAAAATAAATAAACATTAAAAAAAAATTTTGTTAAGCCTCTCTTTGAATTTCCCCAGGGATGAAACCTCTATTTTCCAGTCAGAGTGGGGTTAAGGGCAATCCCCTGACTGGTGGTGGGGAGATGACTTGGGAGTCTATCAACCAATGCTTATTTTAGGCCCTTCCCCCTTCCAGTGTTTGGACGCCTCTTAAGCCTTTGAAGGGGATTTGTATTTTACAAATTGAGTGACTTCTTGGTTTTCCCCTTTGCAGCCTAGGAAACTGTTTTCCTGGGTCTGCTAAGTCATTTACCATTCTACTCTCTGCTTTCTGGTTCTCAAATTGTATTGGCATTTCCTCTTCCATTCTTCCTATCTTTGTGAGTTTGCACTGTTTTTAAAAATCCCTTTACTATAATTTTGTTGTGGTTTCAATAGGGAGTAAGGTAGATACATGTGTTCTGACTGCCTTCTTTCTCTGTAAGCTGGTTTCTTTCTGTGTCTGCAGGGAGTTGCCTTACAGATATCCTTTCTACAGGGCAGAGGTAGGACCGATTATTCCTGGGCCACATTTCCTGCCATTTCTTGCCTGTACTTTATACTCCCCTAACCTCCCAAAGCCCTCAATTTATTTCATTTTTTAAAGTTTGTTTATTATTCGTATATTTTTAGTAATCTCTACACCCAACATGGGGCTCAAACCCATGAACCCAAGATCAAAAGTCACATGCTCCCCCAACTGAGCCAGCCAGGCACCTCCCAGACCCTTCATTTTAAAATATGTATCATATTCCCTGATTACTGCTGAGACCTCAAGTCTCTTGGGCATAAAACCTATAGGTAGTTACTAAACTCAACTGAAATATATACAAACAATTCTAATACTCTCTGGCAAAAAGAAGAAAATAGTCCACTTTGTTTTCTCTTTAGCCCTGGTGGAGTCTTCATTATCAGGGCCTCGAGCTCCCCCCAAAATAAAGAATTGTTTGCAGGTAGGTCTCCTTGATCCAACTGCTTCCATATCAACTTCCTTCTTCCTACTCATATGTAAATGTTCTAGTTGAATCCAGTACTGAGCTTGAGGCTTCCCATGCAGCCCTGCTCTTTCTTGTCCCCTCAGGTTCCTAAGGGGTCAACACAGAGAGAGAGTTTGAGCCTTTGGTTTCTGGAAAAAGCTGAGTCCCTCCCTTCCCTTTCCTGGAGGACAGGGGTGGACAGTCTAGAATTAATTTAGCCACTAGCCACATGTGGATATTGAGCCCCTGAAATGTTGCTAACCTGAATTAAGATGTGTTGTTACATACCAGATTTCGAAGACTTAATCTAAAAAAAAAAAAAAAAGTAGAAATATCTCAGTAATTTTACATGGATTTTATGCTGCTATAATCAACATACTTTGGGTTATATTGGGCTAAATAAAATTATTGTTAAAATACATTTCACTTGTTTCTTTTTACTTTTAATAAACTGAGAAAAGACAGAATTATATATGTGGCTCACATTAGGTTTCCATTGGGCAGTGGGGTCTAGACAGAAAGCCTGTTAGACCCCCTTTTAGCTCTCCTGTCAATAGAGCAAATACTAAACAGCAGTTCACATAGTGATTTTTCTAGTCCCTGCCCTAGACTCTTTGACTTTCTAGACACAAACCTCCCAACCCAGGGATATCCACAGCTGAAAAAAATGGGGGTTGAGAGAAGACGACAAAGACAGATAGCAATATAGAGAGACTGAGGGAGACAGAGAAGGGAATCTTAGAAAACCCATTGGCCAAAAGGCTCTCCAGAACCACTAACCTGAAACAGAACAGCAAAGAACAGCAAAGACCTTGAAAATATCTCCAACTTACTTAGGTTATAATCCTTTGCAAACAACAGCTACTATCCCCAGGTTTCCTTATGTTCCTCACACCTATGAACGCTAGGGAAAGAAAGAATGCTAGTCTTCCTTGTTATTCCAGAATGGGATATGACACCACTTCCTTCCAGCCTCTCTCCACCCCCCTCTTTGGGGCAGTTTCATGGATGCCCCTTCTCCCCTCATACCTTCTTCTGTTATGTGAACACTGCATCATTTCAGGACTGCTCAGGGGGAAATCAGGAAGCATCTGGGAGTACTCGGTCAGGTGTCCCTTTCAGAAACACATCAGATTTGAATCTCAGAGAAGCACTGCTCTGTTTTTGTCAGCTGTTCCCATTTGCCTACCCCCCTCTCTGGAAGGACAGTGGTTAGCTTGGTCCTGAGATTCAGTTATTCTATTATTGTAATCACTAAGTCACTATATCCTTATTTCTGTCCTAGACCTAATTGGGTATATGCCAAAAATCCCACCATTTTTTTAAAAAATGGAACCTAAGAACTTGTTTTTGTATCTTTATTCAGATCACTTCAGGTGCCATTAAAATCAGGCTAAAGGAAGCTGAGTCCACTGAACTGATGATAAATGTTGCTCGTGAGAAGTATCGTCCAGTAGCCACTCAAGGCTCTGTTATGTACTTTGTTATTGCAAGCCTCTCAGAAATAGATCCTATGTATCAGTATTCATTAAAATATTTTAAACAGGTAAGTACATTGTTTTGTCTGTGAAATCTATGTCTTTGGTTTCCCTTTAAACCCCATTGAGTTACGTTTTTGACTCAGACAAATCATGAGTCTATTTATCAGGTAAAACCCTCTAGGAGTTTGGGTTCAGTCTTTTGGTTCAAGAGCAACCAACCTGCCATGTCTTCTCAACACTCAAGTGCTCAGCATGCACAGAAAACTGTAGAGGAAGAAAGGAAAGATTTACTCTTGACCTCCTCGACTAACCCATTTAGACTCTGCTTGTCAGTGGGAAGGGTAGCAAAAAATTTGCACCAGTCTTTTACCGAAAACATTCGCTATGTCTTATTTGGCAGTTCCTCCACATTGCCTTGGGTGGTGGGTTTCTCTAACCTACTGGTCTCTGACCTCCCAGAAGGCAGAAATGAAGCCTCAGCCATCCCTGCCTCCCCACCGTGCTGCTACGTAATTAGTGTTTCATGAATAAAGAGTCTGTTTCCATCCCTCCGTAAAAGAGCAGTTGAATTTTTATGACATTAGACCGAACTTGGTTTTGCCTCTAAGTGTCTAATTCAGGTTATAGTTAAGGGTCCAGCAGCAAGAGGAGCTGCAGGAGAGAATGGAAATGAATAATTGGAAGAAATGAGAGGCATGGTGTTTAGACGCGCCTGGGCTCTCTTCCCACAAGATGTGCATTTGCTTTAGCAGCCTTAAAAACCATTTGTTCTGGGGTCAGATCTCAGCTTCTAAAGACAGGGCTTTGCTGTTCTCATGTCTCTGCTTCCTTCCTTTCGTTGGCAGGTATTAAACTAAGCAAGGTCACAGGATGAGAAAATCCTTGAATTCCACCTAAATGACTTTCATAATGGTTTTGGAGGTTTTGGAATTCATGCTTTCCAAGGTTTTAAAATCTCCTTCAGGAAATAAAAATGAAGATGCTCTGAGAATATCTCAGGCTGACAGAAAAAGGGCTATGGGATGAATCATCAATGCACTGGGGTTCTTCTGTTTAGAAGGGAAACTAGAGACCCTAAACATATTTGTACGTGACCAAACTGGCCTGGGCATCATCTCCCAAAGCCATTCATAACTGCATGTCACGTTGAAATTATTTAGGGTGTATCAAGATTCACCGTGTTTTATTTTGGCACGAAACATCACATCTCCACTGGATTTTAACTTCTCTGTTTCTCATTAGGTTGTTAAAGAAAGCTCCATCCTCTTTTCTTCTAAGTGTTTTACAGTAACAACTCCATTCCCCTTTGTCGACCAAACTTTGGGGAGAGTTAACAAGGGCTTTCCCTTAAATTTCAGAGAAGATTCTAGCACATTCTTCCCACATCCTAACAATTATGTTGGAGAAGTGCCAAGAAGTGCACATGACCTTCCCTTGCCCTTACATCTCTCACCCCAAAATGATTATCAAACTTGAGTTAAGGACATGAAAAAACTGGTTCTGCCAGCTCACCTCCATTTTCCAGTTTTCTGCCTCACATCAAGATGATGCCTTTTTGAATATTGTTAGGTGTTTGGCAGTGGTTCATTGCTGAAAGATGGGGTGGGGGGGAACAAAGGAGAATGCAGAAAATAAATATCACTTATCAATTTGGGATGAATTCTGGCTTTTTCATAGTACAGTATTCGTCTCCTGTGCTGCTACTGACTCACAAAATACAGGGCCAAGAAGGGCGGGAGTGAGGAGCAGGGATTTTTTTTTTCTCTACAGGAATTGAATTAAATCCAAGACATTGATAGAGCTCTCTTTCACACAGTTGTTCAATACAACAATTGAAACATCTGTAAAGTCAGACGATCTAGAGCAGCGCATGGAAATACTCCTGGAACAAACGCTTCTAACCGCTTACGTCAATGTTTCCAGAGGACTCTTTGAGCAACATAAACTCATCTACAGCTTTATGCTGTGTGTAGAGATCATGCGTCAGCAAGAAAGCCTAACTGATGCCGAGTGGAATTTCTTTCTCCGAGGTTCTGCAGGATTAGAAAAGGTATGTGTTTCACGTTTGGATTGCAAATGTTATTCTAAATAGAGCCCACAAGCACCTACCAATGCTCTGTAGTGGCTGAAGGTTATACATTTGGTTGTGTGGCCCAGCGATGTGGGCACTGAGGGTCTAATGGGCCAGGCTGTCACTCAGCAATGTCTGTGCAATTTCTATGCAGCCGTGTCCTGGGATTCGGGGAGTAACCAATGAACTAGTAGATGTGATCATGTTTTGAAAAGTTGACCATCTTACAAATATGAAGAGTTAAAATTCAATAATGTTGTAACTCATAGATTTGGAAATACTGTTTGGGCAATCATGACTCTCTCTTCCCTGGACACAGCTTTCATTATAAAGCACAGGACGTAATATAACTGGACTGTCACCTGCAATACCGTAATACGAGTTCTGCTGCACTTGCCTTCTTTGCATTCATCTTTCTATCGAACTTTCTCCAGCCCCTTCAGCTGGACTATGTCACCTCCATACTACAGACCTGGTCAGCCACAGAAGTGAGCCATGCCCCCACAACTCTTGACTGAAGTTCCATCTTAACCCCACTTTAAATTCTTAGCTCTATCCTCCCAATCTTGAGCCCCACCCTTGGTCCCTGGAGACATGACATCTGCACCTGTTTGCCAGTGTTTGAGCCTCAGTGTATTGATGGGAGGTTGAGCTTCATGCTTTTTTTATTTGACTTTCAGTGCCCTATGCTCCCAGGACAAACCCAGACAAGACCTCTCCACCAGAGGTCCTTTCTCCCCACTCCCCACCCATCTTGCATGCATTCATATTCTATTAATGCTTTCTTAATGCTATCTTAACTTCATAATCACAGTTAATACATACAGAGGGCTTGCTTTGTGTTTTATGTATATCAGCTAATTTATTCCTCTTAGTATTCCTCTTAATGTGAGTTCCTAATTTTGTCTCCAGCCTTCAGATAGACAATTAAGCACAGAGAGATTAATTTGTCATGTTCACATACTTAATAGGATTTGGAACCAGCACTGGAACTCTCACAGTCAGTCTGTAGAGCTTGCACTCTTGCCCACTTCACTCTACTGCTGACTATTAGTCACTCAGCCAGGCCTTCCCAGTGCATTATTGTCTTTCTTTCCTCATGGCACTCTGTTAACAGCCTTGTTTACAGTTTTCTCTAGCAGAGGCTTGAAAAAGTTAAAGAACTTTCCAGAATCAGATAACTAATGCATGACAGAGTCTCATTCAAACCTATGTCTTAAGTTTCTAAAGCCCATATCCATTCCAGTACCACCTGCTACTTCTCATGAACAACATATTTTGAAAAGAAATGTAAAATATGTTTAAATAGCATCAAACACAAAACTTACAATTGGGGGTGCCTGGATGGCTCAGTCAGTTGAGCATCTGACTCTTGATTTTGGCTCAGGTCATGATCCCAGGATCATGGGATCAAGCCCCACATCAGGCTCCATGCTCAGCATGGAGCCTGCTTAAGATTCTCTATCTCTCTTGGGGTGCCTGGGTGGCTCAGTCAGTTGAGCGTCCGACTCTCAGTTTCAGCTCAGGTCATGATCTCATGGTTCATAGGTTCAAGCCCCAGGCTCAGTGCAGGGCCTGCCTGGGATTCTCTCTCCCTCTCTCTCTGCCCCTCCTTTGCTTATGCACTCTCTCTCTCAAATTAAATAAATAAAAATCTTAAAAAAAGATTCTCTCTCTCTCTCTCTCTCTCTCTCTCTCTGTCTCTCCCTCTCCCTCTCTCCCACTCATGCTCTCTCTCTCTAAAGTAAAAGAAAGACAAAAACACAAAACTTAAAATTAGAAATCATCTTAAGAAACTTCTCAAAAGTTTTTTATTAAACTTTCTTTTCCTCTACCACGAGGAAATTAGAATGATTCTTGACTGATTTTTTTTTTAGAAATGTGTTTGGAGGACATCTTTTATCTAGTCACTTTATTTAGTTACTCATATGTTAATACTAGTATTTCCCATTTTTATCATAAATGCTATATATCAATAAAATCAATAGAATACAAAAGCAAACTACATGATCATCTTAGTAGACACAGAATAAAGCATTTGACAAAACCCAATATCTTTTTATCATAAAAACACTCAACAAACTATTAATGGAAGAGAACTCCCTCAACTAGGTAAAGGGCATGGACAAAAACCAACACTAACAACATACTTAATGGTGGAAGCCTGGATGCATTCTCCCTAGGATCAGAAACAACACAAGGATATCTGCTCTAACCACTTCTTCTCAACATTGTACTGGTGATTCTTGCCAATTAGGCGAGTAAATGAAATAAAAGTCATCCAGATTAGAAAGGAAGAGGTAAAAATATATCTATTTACAGATGACATGATTTTGTATATAGAAAATACTAAGGAACCTGCTTAAAAAAAACTGAAGTATTAGAATTAATAAATGAGTTCAGGAAGGTTGCAGGATACAAGATCAACATACAAAATAAATTTGTATTTCTTGTATATGCTTGCAATGAACAATATGAAAAATGAAATTAGGAAAAAAGTCAATTTATAATAGCAGCAGAAAGAATAAAATACTTAGAAGTAAATTTAACAAAAGAAGTTCAAACTTAGGCTCTGAACTACAAAACATGTTGGAAGACCTTAGAGGACCTAAATAAGTGGGAAAATTCCTACATTCATGGATTGGAGACATAATACGGTTAGGATGGCAACATTCCCCAAAATGATCTACAGATTCAGTGCAATCCGCATCAGAATCCCAACTGACTTCTGTGCAAAAATTGACAAGCTTATTGTAAAGCTCATATGGAATTACAAAGGATCCAGATCCCAAAGCTTACTGCAAAGCGGCAATAACCAAGACTGTATGACACCAGCACAAAGATGGACAAATGGATAAATGAAATCAAATTTGAGAGTCCAGAAATAAAACCATATGTCTGTAGTCACTGATTTTTGGCAAGGGTGCCAAGATAATTCATTGGGAAAAGAAGTCTTTTCAACAAATGGTGTGGGCCAACTGGACAGCCACATGCAAAATAGTGAAACTGGACCCTTACATCACACCATATATAACTTGAAACATACCAAAAACCTAAATGTAATAACCAAAACTCTTGTAAGAGGACATAGGAGTAAATTTTCATAACTGCATATTTCACAGTGGATCCATAGATCTGATATCAAAAACATGAGCAAAAAAAGAAAAAAATAGGTAAATTGGACTTTATCAAAAATAAACATGCTTTTGTTTCAAAGGACACTATTAGAAAAATGAAAACACTGGGGCACCTGGGTGGCTTAGTTGGTAAGTGCCAGACTTCAGCTCAAGTCATGATCTCGCGGTTCCTGGGTTCGAGCCCTGTGTTGGGCTCTGTGCTGACAGCTCAGAGCCTGGAACCTGCTTCAGATTCTGTCTCCCTCTCTCTCTGCCCCTCCCCCACTTATGCTCTGTCTTTCTCTCAAAAATAAATAAACATTAAAAAAATGAAAAAAAAAATGAAAAGACAACCCCACAGAGTGGGAGAAAATACTTGCAAATCATAGCTGATAAAGGATTTGTACCTAGAATACACAAAGAACCCTTACATCTCCACAATAAAAAGACAAATGACCCAATGTAAAAATAGGCAAAGGACCTGAATAAATATTTCTCCAAGGAAGATATACATAAGCATGTGAAAAGATGTTCAACATCATTATTCATCAGGGAAAAACCTTAAGGACATACCATTCATCCACACTAGAATGGCTGGAATCAAAAAGACAGATAATAACAAGTGTCGGTGAGGATGTGGAAAAACCCTCATACACTGCTGCCTGGAGTCAAAACTGGTGCAGCTGCTTTGGAAAACAGTCTGGGAGCTCCTCAGACAAAACATAGAATTAGTGTATAATCCAGCAGTTCAACTCCTGGGTATGTATGAGAAATGAAAACATGTCCACACAAAAAACTTATACGTGAATATTCATAGCAGCATTATTCATAGTAGCCAAGAAGGTGGAAATAACCCAAATGTCCATCACCTGGTGAGTGAATAAACAAAATGTGGTCTATTCCTAACAGCAGAATATTACTTGGTCATAAAGAGGAATGAAGTACTGACACAAACCATGACATGAGTAAAACCTTCAAGACACTAAACTAATAAGCAAAAGAAGTCAGTCACAAAATACCACATGTTATAAAATTTGATTTATATGAAGTGTCCAGAACAGGCAAATCTATAGAGACAGAAAGCAGTTTAGTGGTTGTTTAGGCTGGGGCCAGGGGCAGATAGAAGGGTAATAGCTAAAGAATACCTGGGGTTTTTTTTGAAGAGATGAAATGTTGTAAAATTCACTGTGGTGATGGTTGCACCAACCTGTGAATTTACTAAAATACATTGGATTGTATGCTCTAAATGAGTGAATTGTATCTCAATAAAGCTACTTAAAAATCTAGTATAGGGGCGCCTGGGTGGCTTAGTTGGTTAAACGTCCCAACTGTTGATTTCGTCTCAGGTCATGATCTCACGGTTCATGAGTTCAAGCCCCATATTGGGCTCTGCACTGACAGTGCAGAGCCTGCTTGGGATTCTCTCTCTCTCTCTGTTCCTCCCCTGCTCTCTCGCTCTCTCTCTCAAAAATAAATAAATAAACTTATTTTAAAATGTAGTATAGAACCTCAGGCAAATGTTCATGAATTTTCAAAGAATTAGTTTCAGTCTATAATCACAGCTGTTTCTCTCTTTTAAAACTGCTTACCCACCTTCAGGATAAAATTAAATTAAATTAAAGTAAAGTAAAGTAAAATAAAACAAAGTGAAATAAAATAAAACAAAACAAAATTAAATTAAATTAAAATAAAATAAAATAAAATAAAACTGCTTACCCACCTTCAGGGAATACTTCCAGATGGCATAATACCTTTCCCAGAAGTTTCTAGGGATATAGGAAATAATTGGACATAACATACACTCAGCCCTGCTGAAATGAGATCATCACCTGTCTTGCTACTGATATTGCTATACTACTCAGCTTTCCCCATCTCCTAGAGGTGAGAACATCTGGGAATCAGATCTGAAAACTAGTCTTGAGGGGAATAAAATCATAATATTTGGGGAGTGGGGAGAGACTGGTGCAACATGTTGGGGAACAGGCCAGAAGTCGACTTCACAGATTTAATTTTAACCCTTCACCAGATCAACTGCTTCCTGTAAATGTCAACCTGGAAAGCTTTCCCCAGCTGCACTTCTGGGCAAAGGTGTACAGGTAGAATTGATTCAGCACCTATTACTACTTGGCCTCAGCAAATGGTTATTTTTAACATGCAACTGAAGCTTGCTTTTTCACTTGGACAAGGTGAAAGTATATTTTGTGGTTGTCTTTGTGACTTATTGCTCATTTTCATTCTGTCTTCTAATAGGAACGCCCACCTAAGCCTGAAGTTCCCTGGCTGCATAATGCCATGTGGTTCGCATGCTGTGACTTAGAAGAATCATTCCCAGTTTTTAAAGGACTTACACAATACATACTGTTACATCCTATTTCCATACGAATAGGTAATATGTCAAAAAGGATCTGCTATAAAGGGATTGTAAACAAGCTTGTGAATCTTTTTTTTTTTTTGAGGCATTCTTTTATTTTATTTTATTTTATTTTATTTTATTTTATTTATTTATTTATTTATTTATTTATTTATTTATTTATTTTGAGAGAGTGTAAGAGAGAGCCTGTGCGCACAGGGGATGGGCAGAGGGAGTGAATCCCAAGCAGAAGACATGCTGTCAGCCCAGAGCCCAGTGAGAGCTGGAACCCACGAACTGTGAGATCACGACCTGAGTGGAAACCAAGAGTGCGACACTTAAGCTGCTGAGCCACCCAGGCACCCTAGGCTTGTGAATCTTAACTTTGATGTTTCTTTTAATCTCTTCTGCTATATCAATATTTTTCACTAGGAAATTTCTTCATTATTAAGAAATTGTGAAGTATTTGCTCTCCCAGTTGAATGTTTGAGTTCAATGCTTGGCGCATGAATTTTCAATATTTTATGTTTACTATTATACCCATTTAAAAGGGATATACTTACCTCTAAGAATTGCCTTAGCTGCACCCCATAGGGTTTTTTTTTTTAACTTTTTATTGAAGGATGACATACATATGGAAAAGTGCACAAATCAAAATTGTACAACTACATATTATCAAAAATTAACTGTACTTATGAGCCCAAATCAAGAGCTAAAATAATACCAGCCTCCCATTATCCTTTCATACTCCCTCACAGGATCCTTTCCCTCTTCCCCAGAAGTAATGCTTGCTCTGAATTATAATATTCTATGTTAATTTTTCTCACAAGTTTTAATATGCAGCCCTTTCAATTTTAAAAGTACACATTTTATGTTAACTAAAATTTAAATAATAAAAAAAAGAATAAATAAAAAGGATGATTAGAAAAGCCCTGAAAAAAAGAAAAGTACATTTTTTTAGTTTGAAAGCATTTAGGATTTGGAGGCGCTATCTTTTTATTGTTTATAACGTAATTATGTTATAGAAATTGGGGCGTCTGGGTGGCTCAGTCATTTGAGCATCTATCTGACTCTTGATTTCACTATGATTCCCAGTTTCTCTTTGAAATTCCAGAATTTTTCCCATCATATCTTGTGAAACTATGCTGTTCATTATGACTAGGCTTAGGATTATTATCTTCCTAGTAAATTATTCCTTTTTTGAATAATATGCCCTTTACTCTAAATAGTTCTTTTTTGCCTTAAAATATATTTTCTAATGTTAATGTAATTAAAGTGCAATTATCTTGGTTAGGGCTCTGCCTCTATATATTTCTATACTCTTAATTTTAACTCTTTTGTGTCATCATCATGTTTTTGGTGTATCTTAAGTGGAATTTTGTTGTTTTGAGCAGTATGAGAGTCTCTCTTTTTTAACAGGAAAGTTTTAATTCAATGATATTTATTACAATAATTGCTCCATTTCAAGGGCTCTCAACTGGGGAATATTTTGTCTCCCAGAGGACATTTGTCAGTGTCTGGAGGCATTTTGTTTTTTTTTGTTTTTTTTGTTTTTTTTTTATTAAAAATTTTTTTTTTTCCAACGTTTTTTATTTATTTTTGGGACAGAGAGACAGAGCATGAACGGGGGAGGGGCAGAGAGAGAGGGAGACACAGAATCGGAAACAGGCTCCAGGCTCCGAGCCATCGGCCCAGAGCCCGATGCGGGGCTCGAACTCACAGACCGCGAGATCGTGACCTGGCTGAAGTCGGACGCTTAACCGACTGCGCCACCCAGGCGCCCCTGGAGGCATTTTGGTTGTCACAACTTGTATGGTGCTACTGGCATCTAGTAGGTAGAAACCAAGAATGTGGCTAAACATTCTGCAATGCTCAGAACAATCCTCCAGAAGAAGTAACCACTTGCCCCAAAATGTCCATAGTGGTGAGACTGAGAAATCCTGATCTGTTCAGACTTACTTCTATCACCTTATTATTTTTTTTAATTTTTTTTTTAACATTTATTTATTTTTGGGACAGAGAGAGACAGAGCATGAACGGGGGAGGGGCAGAGAGAGAGAGGGAGACACAAAATCGGAAGCAGGCTCCAGGATCTGAGCCATCAGCCCAGAGCCCGACGCAGGGCTCGAACTCACGGGACCCGTGAGATAGTGACCTGAGCCGAAGTCAGACGCTCAACCGACCGAGCCACCCAGGCGCCCCTCTATCACCTTATTTTGTGGGGATTTTTTTTTTTCTTGGCAGCCTTTTTCTTTGTTTCATTTGTTTTCTTCTTTCTTGCCTTCAGGTGGCTTATCCATTCTTTTATTTACCCCATACTTATTTGAAGTTCTGTGTTCTATCTCTACCCTTTGATAATCACTCTTCTACTTGTAATATGAATATTTATTTAACCAGTAAGTGTAATGATTTAAAATGTACATGGACCAGAACTTCTGGAATCCTAATGTACTTGTTTGATTTCTAAATAAAGACTAGAAAAAAATGAAATGCTCTTCAATAAATGCATCAAATAGAAATTATGTTTCTATATTGAGTGCCAGTTAAACAAGACACCTAGAGATAGAAGTAGAACACAAAAAGGAAAACACTCATAGGGGAAGGCTAGAGATGGCCAGTTAGGGACAGACGCAAAGCAGAAAGAACTAGATGGAGCCTAATAAACACACAGGCAAAGAAAGAGGGAAGGAGTAGAGGCTAGAAGGCAAAGTAATTCTGGAAACAACTCATCATGTTTGGACAAAAAGCACCATGTGTTATCCCTGTTGATTGGGACTAAAACTTCAGCTATTTAAAACTACTTTCCTGCTTTCATTTGTTAAATTTCAGGGTTTATTCTGGAAATCCTATACAATTGTGAAGGTTTGTACATGTGTGATAGGAGGGCTTATGTTCTAAATGTGAAATTTAGATCTTTGCAGGTGAAGTTTAATAATCAATTCCAATGGCATTCTTACCTTCTAAAGCTTCCTAATTGCTTAATCTTTTGTCTTTGATAGTTTCTAAGTGCTTCATGTCCTAATAATTGAGAGTTATTTAAAATATGCTCTTATCCTCTCTCGTTAGCCAGAATCCTAGTGAATATACAATAAATAATGAGAACCTCGAGAAAAAGGAAGTCCTTTTGGAATAAATGGTTCTACTATCTGGTCCTCAGAGTAACACAACCACCTTCAACCAAAGTTGTGTGCTGTGCCCTGTGGTCTCATACCATGTCATTGTCTTTATGCCATCTAGAAATTAGAAGTCTTGCAGAGGTGCACACTCCTCCAGAATAGTCTCAAGTGTCACTGAATTGCTGTCACCACATTTTTGTTATTATTAGACCCTCAGGACAGAGCCCCAGCAGACCAGCTGGAGAAAGAGGTTTTCTAGCCTGACATTCAAGCCAGTGATTTTGCCCAAGGTCCAACCAAAGGAACCTGTTTCATTACTAGAGGACAAACTGGCTGTGTTGGCTTGCTGAGAGGCTTACAGCACACTGTATACCCTGCCTACAGGAATTTCAGTGCTAACTCTTGCCACATGTTAAAACCATTATAAAGGGTGGGGTGTCTGGGTGGCTCAGTCAGTTGAGCGTCTGACTTCGGTTCAGGTCTTGATCTCATGGTTCTTGAGTTTGAGCTCCACATCAAGCTCCACATCAGGCTCACTGCTGTCAGTGTGGAGCCTGCTTTGGATCCTCTGTCGTTCCCCTCTCTCTCTGCCCCCCTGCTCTCACACACGCACACACACACACACACACACTCTCTCTCTCTCTCTCTCAAAAACAAACACTAAATATTTAAAACAATTGTAAAGGCTAACCAGGATCCTAACCCTCATGTGACATGCAAGCCCATTTCCTATAAATATTCCATGGGGAAAGGGGAGCAATATATTCTGTTTATTAGGGCATAAAGTTCTATATATGTCAATTTATCCATATGTTATTTAGATTGTTCAAATTATATATGTCAGAACTTCCAGTCTGCTTCATCTATCACAGACTTGATAATTATGTGTTATTTCCTACCACAATTATCTTTTTTCTGCTTTTTCCTTTACCTCCAGCAGTGATTACTTGATGTACTCTTTCACTATTATCTGACACATGTTCATTTTATTGTTTTTATTATATATTTTAATTAATATAACTTGACCTATTTGTTCCATTTAATTATATTTGCCTTGAATTCTAATTTATTCAATGTTACTCTTATCACTTCAATTTTCTTTTTTGCTCACATTTGATTAATGTTTCTCTACACATCCTTTTATTTTTAACCTCTTTGTTTATTTTGTTTTAGCTTTGCTTTCTGTAAGTGATTTGCTATTGGATTTGTTTTCTGATCCAATTTTAAATTATTTTTAATTAGGTTGGTTGGGTAAGGGGAGATTAATATATTTTCATTTGTTGTAAAAACTGATAGTAAATGTAGACATTTTTAAGTTACCAAATACATTTATTTAATTTCAAAGTCAAACCAACTCTAATTAAAGCATCTTTTTAAATTGTGTTTCTAGGATCCTTTGAGACTTATATCAATCCATATGAATGGGAAGGCTATTCTAAAAGTAAGGAGGAAGAATTCATGACAGAAGAAAAAGAGACCAAAAACCATAATTCCTGGCATCCAGTATTGAGTTCTTTCCAAAAGCTACTTCTCATTAAATGTTGCAAAGAAGAGAAGGTAGGGTGTTGCTTTTTTTTTAAAATTAGAGGTCTGTGTTACAGTTATTTCTACTAATGCTCATCGGCCAGTTATGATTCATAACTGACTAGATTTATTTATTTAGAGATTAACAATGGCCAAGTTTGGGAGGAGACTGCAAGAAATAGAGACTTTGTGTCATTAATAGACCATAATGTTTTATGCAGAAAATGAAAGAAAAGGCTAGAGAGCCATCCAGGAACCTAGTCATCCTTTCCTAGCATGCACCATTAGGGACTTGTGCTCTCCAGAGAGGACAGCGGTCACCACAGGGCAGTAGTGGAGAATTGATAGAACTTTCAGATCTTGGCGACAATGGGAAGAAGTCTTTTGAAGAGAACAAAACCACAGTCACCAAGACCAGTTTGAAGATTGTTGGACTGGTCTCTGTAAGAAGCTGTAGCAGCCAGAATTGGATAGAGATTGTAGACGGGGTGCCTGTGTGGCTCAATCAGTTAAGCGTCTGACTCTTGATTTTGGCTCAGGGCATGATCTCACGGTTCATGAGTTTGAGCCCTATGTTTGGCTCTGCACTTACAGTGTGGAGCCTGCTTGGGATTCCCTCTCTCCCTCTCTCTCTGGTCCTCCCCCTCCCCTTGCTCTCGCAAACATGCACTCTCTCAAAATAAATAAAGTTTTTTAAAAAAAGGATAGAGGTGGGAGATGGAAGAGATAGAGGGGGATGTAGAGATGAGGCAACTGGTATGGCTTCCAGTTTCTGCTTGGGTGCCAGAGGAGATAATGTAACAACAACTGAGCAAATGTGAAAGGAGAAGTATGTCACAGAAAGCTGTCACTGAGTCTGCAGTATCTGCCAGCTATCAGAGTACGTAGCAGCCTGGAGACCAATTAATATGTAGGTAGGAAACTCTATAGAGAGAAGCATAGGCTAGAAATAGAGAGTTGCATATTATCAGCATCAAGCTGGGAAGTATATCAAATGGGAGTTGTTGGAATCAGATAGGAATAATGCATAATACAATAAAAGGGCAGGTGGGCAAGGGATGAAACCCTGAGGGGCACCAACTTTAAAGGGAAGAAAGAAAGGATGAGAAGGAATAGTCATAGGGGCAAGAAGAACACCAGGAGAAAAAAGTGACATGGAAATTAAGGATGTATAGAGTATCAATACAGCAAAAGTTATCAATAGAATAAATGAAGCATCGCAGACAGTTCCAGGACTCTTGCAACATGTCCCAGAAAAGTTCTCCAAATGTGATCAAAGCCACAAATGGTAACAGCCATACCAAATTCACAGAGGATCAATTGAAAATTCTTATTAATACATTGAACCAAAGACCTTCCTTATGTTATACCATCAAATAAAACTTGCTTTACAAATCAACACAGAGGAGTCTGGAATTTGGATTAGGTTTCAGAAATGAAGAGCTAGATATGCACTCCAGAGAGGACAGGGACCTGAATCAGTCAAGACCACCAACAAAATTACCCTGAAGAGAATATCCAAGTATGGCAATATTATACCAGCTACACCTCCTCTCAATCAGATATAGTGACCAAGGCATTTGGGAGCAACCTTTACTCTGGTACTGATTCCAGAGAATGACTTACTAAGGAAATTTGGGTTCCAGAGTAAAGAATTCATGTTCCAAAGATCTGGATTACCTTCCCAGAGAAAAAGATAATCTGAGGAAGCCTTATAACAGGGACAAGACCACAGACCAGATTTGTACAATGAAAGACTGCTATTCCCAGGTCTGTTCACAGGCAGAGCCCATTGGGTGTCCAGTGTTTCTACATGGTAGAGTCAATTGCTCCTTTGGGAGAAAGAGGATGTTCCAATACAGTGGCTTGTGTGAGGTACTACAATCTTGCACAAAATTCAGCGTCCTTCAGAAATAGCATATTTGGACCTAGATGGAACTTCATTTCAAAAAACTCTAAGTAAATCAGGTGATTGAGTCATTAGAACTGCAACAGGAAGTAGAATGCCTATCGTTCCAACAATTCTTTCTCTGTCACCAATATTATCAATAGTTCTCAGGACAAGGTTGTTAGCAATTTGAACTAGAAAGAGTAAAAAGAAATTATCAGAGAGGAATAAAGACTGCCAGACAGAGAATAATTTGTGACCACACCAAGCTAAGAAAAGTCCTGTATACCAGTGTTCTCAAATTTTGGCATGTATCAGAATCATCTGAAGAAAAAAAGAATCATCTGGAGAGTTTGGGAAAGCACAAAGACCTGAGGGTACTTCCCAGAGTTTCTGATTCAGCATGTCTGACCAACGGGCTAAAACTCTGCATTTCTACCAACTTCTCAGATGATGCTGATGCTGATCCTGAAGCCATACTTTGTGAACCCCTGATTTAATGTGATTAAACATATATAAGAAGAAACCATTATTCTCAAAGCAGACGAATGAAGACATCAAGACATATGTCGTGACATGCAGCATTGTTAGTTTCCAAAGCTAAATCTACTGAGAACCCCAACTTTGACAGTCCTGGTATTTCAATCCATCCTTCCTCTACCTCAGGAAGGTGGCAGGCTCTTTGAGAGCCAGGCTTTCTCTCTATTGAAAGCCACACTGTTGGGGCGCCTGGGTGGCTCAGTCGGTTGGGCGTCCGACTTCAGCTCAGGTCATGGTCTCACGGTCTGTGGGTTTGAGCCCCGCATCAGGCTCTGTGCTGACCGCTCGGAGCCTGGAGCCTGTTTCGGACTCTGTGTCTCCCTCTCTCTCTGACCCTCCCCCATTCATGCTCTGTCTCTCTCTGTCTCAAAAATAAATAAACATTAAAAAAAAAAAAAAGCCACACTGTAGACAAAGTCACCCAGGATGAAATCTTAGAGCAACAATTGCACAGCTCTTCCGATTTGAGAAACACCAGTTAAATGAATGCAATTTTACCACTTAACTACATACTTTAAATGGTTAAGATGGTAAATTTTATGTTATATTCATTTTACCACAACTTTTTAAAAGAAGAACTTCAGCATGATGGAGAAAAGTGTGAGTACTTGTGTTCTAATATAATGCCCAGTTTGACAGCCACCCAGGATCTTTATCCTTCATCTAATATACTACAGCTGAAATGAGGTTTGGTCACTCAAGAGGGATGAACAGGGGTCATGATCCCCAAATGTTTAAGCTTCCTTTCTCATCACAGTGAAAGCAATGGGCAGGGAATTCTCAAACACAGAGTCTCTCAAGAATGAATTTGTGCACTATTCATCTAAATTCAGCAATTCTCCGTGGATTCTGATAGACAAGATGAACTTAAAAATACACAGAAGGTCTCAGCCAGAGACTATAAAGCCACAGGCCAGGAAAACAGTTCTAAGCAAGACATAATGGAGTCACATATGTCAGAATTGGGAAACTCAACTTAAAAAGCAAGTGAGAGGAGCTCCTAGAAAAGAACTTGGTGATAAAGAGGGAAGAGACTGATCCTGCAACCAAACATGGGATTTTCAGAGGATGGTCTTTAAGAAATGCCTAACTCTCTAGATCATAGGTATGAGAAATCTGAAGCATTTTCACATCAAATTCTTACCAGGATTGCCATAAAGATCTTGATGAGAATAAAACAGCATAAGTCCAGAAGGGTCACAGAAGTAGATGCATTCCAGCCTGTGTTATGGAAGGAACCTGAGGAGCAAGCAGGTCAGTGGGTCCTATCATCTCAGAACCTACTGGAGGATGCTGCAGGAAGTACATAGAGAAAGACCCCCAAATACCCAGAGTTAAGACCATGAAAAGACTTCCTTGGATGATAAGGACTCTGAAAGTAAGGATATTATAGATACAGAGGGCTCTGAAGCTGGAGCTGAGGAACTGATAAGAAATGCCCCAATATAGCCTCATGTAAGTGGGCAAGCATGTAAACATCTTTTCCCAGATTGGCCACAGAAGGGTACAATCAGGGTCATGGCCCTGACCCAGACTGAGATATCCCCTCTCCCGATAACAATAACAAAAAAACATGCAAGTATTGTTTGGACAGGGTGATGTGAATACCTAATGGAGGGTTAATTTTAAAGAAGGGCTGCTGCTTATAGTTGTGCCAGATGCGCACTGCACAAGCCTTAAGGGAGCCATTTGCCTTGTAGATATTATAGGTTAGGTTTGTATATTTATTATGACAGCCTTCTGGCACAAATACCTTAGGATCTCACACACAGGCTCCATACAGGCTAGAGACGGAGAAGGTCTGCAAGAGCAGGAGTAGGGTAAGCAGGCTAGGATAGGATCAGTGAAGGCAACACATTGGTGTAGGAAGTGGTGGGGCAAGGATATGATCATCCAAGCTGAGGCTAATTCCCAAGAAAGGTCAGAAGAGGCTGAAGACTAAAATGAGAACGGAAGATGGGGAGACAAGATAGGCAGTCAATTCTGAGAAGCTGGCTTATGAAGGGAATCAAAGAGATGAAATCACTGAGAGGGATGTGGTGCCTGGGTGGCTCAGTCAGTCAAGCATCTGACTTCTGTTCAGGTCATGATCTCATAGGTCAAGAGTTCGAGCCCCACATCAGGCTCCACACTGAGAGTGCGGAGTCTACTTGGGATTCTCTCTCTGCCTCCCTCTCTCTCAAAATAAATAAATAAACTTTAAAAAATAGCTAGGAAGGGGCAGCAATCAAGGGAAAACTTTTGGTTTTAAGAACTGTGCACAGTAGATCCTAACTGTGCAATAATAAAATCTAGGAGAGAGGAGAGATCAATAGTGCAGAAAGAAACAGTGGAAGGACAGGGGTGCCTGGGTGGCTCAGTGGGTTAAGCGTCGACTTCAGCTCAGGTCACTATCTTGCAGTCTGTGGTTCAAGCCCCATGTGGGACTCTGTGCTGTCAGAGCCTGGAGCTTTGGATTCTGTGTCTCCCTCTTTTTCTGCCTCTCTCTCTCTTTCAAAAATAAACATTAAGAAATTTAAAAAAAATGGTGGATAGACTAAAAGTAAAGTCCATGAGAATGTGGAAGGAATGCACAAGGATGGGACAGAAAGAGGCAAGGATGGGGGAGTAGGCTTATAGATGGAGGGAATGACAAGGGACTTTTCCTCTCATCCGGTAGTCATCTTACTCAGGGAAGTCATGAGAACCATGGCTGTTGGCAGTTACGTGGTGCAGAAACCCGTTGTGCACAAACCCAGTAGGAAGAAATATACCTAATCAAGAGAGAATGAGTGTAGAACAGGGCACCACCCTCTGAGAAGTTGAAAGGGAGAAATGGGATGGAATTATGAAGGATCTTCAACATATTATTTTTTTTAATATTTTTCTTTTCAACTTTCAGATAGTTTTTGCTCTTACAGACTTTGTAATAGAAAGTCTTGGAAAACGCTTTATAGAGACACCCCCTGTGGACCTGCCCACTCTGTATCAAGACATGTCGTATAACACTCCCCTGGTATTCATCTTAAGCACAGGCTCGGATCCTATGGGGGCATTCCAGAGGTTTGCCCGGGACAGCGGGTATTCAGAACGGTAAGGTCCACGTTGTGTCGTTTTTATAATTCATGTGAACAGCTCCTTGTTAAAATTTGCCCCTTTTTCTTTCCTCTGTGGAGTGTGAATTCCTACACTTAGGTATCCCTTACTAAATAACAAGATACATTAATATTTAGCTATGTATGTTGTTAAAATGGGGTCAAAAATAATAAAAGCAGATGTAAACTTCATTTGAACGAATGGAAGATTGTCCAAAATGTATAATAATCTAGTGGAATAGTGATTAAAACGTATTTGTTATTTAAGACATTATTTTAATGTATCTGTAAAAGTTTACTCTATATGAAAAACAGATTGTATTAATGTATACTAAGAACAGGCACTCTCATTTATTGCTGGTGGGAATGCAAATGGTACAGGTGCTTTGGAAGACAACTTGGTGTTTTCTTACAAAATTAACATACTCTTACCATACAAATCTAGGAATCAACTCCGTGGTATTTAGTCAAAGGAGTTGAAAACTTTGTCATGTCCACACAAAAATCTACACACAGATGTTTATAGCAGCTTTATTCATAATTCCCAAACTTGGAAGCAACCAAGATATCTTTCAATATGTGAATGGGTAAATATACAGTGGTACATCCATAAAATGGAATGTTATTCAGCATTAAAAAGAAATGAGCTGTCAAGCCATGAAAAGACAATGGAGGAACCTTAAATGCACACTATTAAGTGAAAGAAGCCAATCTGGAATCTATAATTCCAACTATATGTCATTCTGGAAAAGGCAAAACTATGGAGACAGTAAAAATTTAACAAAGGGTTTACATCCAATATAAAGAACTCTTAGAAATCAATAAAAGGTAGGTAATGCATGGGGGGTGGGGTGGGGGAAGGGTGGGAGGGGAGAGAGGAGATATAAATGGGAAAATGGGAACAGCCAGAGGGTCAGTAAATAAACCTATGAAAAGGGGAAACAATTTAAAACTCAGTGAGACACCACTATATATATATATCCACCAGGTGTTAGCAAGTACATGGAAAAATAAATACTCCTGGTAGAAGTGTGGAATGGTGGCATCACTTTGGAAAACAGTTTGAAATTATAATAAAGTTAACATACACATACTGTGTCAAACAGCACTTCTATTCCTAGGAACATACATAACAAAATAGGGCGTGTATGTATACCAAAAGACACGCAGAAGAATGTTTATTGCAACATTGTAGGTAATATCCAAGAACCAGAAATAACCCAAACATCCATCAAGAGCAGAATGGATGGATAAATTCTGGTATAATCACACCATAGAATATTATATAGCAGTGAAAATGAATGAACTATAATGACACACAATAATATGAATTAATCTAAAAAATAATGTTAATTGAAACAGACCAAATAAAAACTATATATATACTATATGATTCCATTTATGTAAAATTACTCTATGGTGTTAGAATTCAAAGTAGTTTTCACCTTTGAGAATGAGGAAGGATATTGATTGGGAGGGTGGTGGTAATGCTCTTTTTTTTTTTGTCCTGGTGGTGGTACAACTGTACATTCACTTTGGGAGAATTCATTAGGCCATACACTAATGATTACGTTCTTTTTCTGTATGGATGTGAGACTTCAAATTTTAAAAAAAATTTTTTAATTTAAAAAACTGATCTATAGTGTTGGAAATCAGGATAACATGTACCTTTGGGAAGGAGGAAGGGAAAATGATTGGAATGGAAAGGGGCATGAGACAGGTGTCCCTGGGATGTTGGCAAACTTGTGTTCTCAACCACAGGTGTTCATCTGTGATCATTCATAGAGCTATTTATTGTTTTTTGGACTTTTCCATATGTGTTACAGTAGAAAAGTTTTTAAAAACAAGAAAATAAGAGAAAAATATTTGCACATCTACTAGAATGAGGATTTGAAATGTGTGCATATTTTAGGCAAGAATCTACTAAATTTACATTTCTTCATAATCTCATTACCTAAAAATAACATAAAACAGCATTTTTTGTTGTTGAATTCAGGGTGCAATCAATTTCACTGGGGCAAGGACAAGGACCCATTGCTGAAAGAATGATCAAAGATGCAATGAAATCAGGAAACTGGGTGTTTTTGCAGAACTGCCATCTTGCTGTTTCTTGGATGTTGGCAATGGAAGAACTAATTAAAACCTTCACAGATCCAAGTATGTCGAACACATATCATTTGCATAATAATACTGTTTTTATGTAGTCATCTTTGTTGAATCCAATCTTACAAGAATTTTTTTATTGTAGGCATTGTGTTTCCCCATATTAAAGAGGATAAATTTGAAATCTAGAGAGGTTACTTAAATTACACAGTCCAGATTTGAAAAAAGATCTTCAGACTCCAAGTTGGGGGCATGATCCACTGGACCACTTCTGTTTCATGTTACCTTCTATGGAGGCTGTTTGAGTTCAGAATAGATTACACAGAGGCATGATAAAAGAAATAGAAGAATGGACTTAGGACAAAGAAAGTAAATTAAATCTTTCACTAAAGAATGAGAGAAGTTAAGGAACAGATTCAAATTGCCACAACCCACTTAGAGTCGTGTTTTACCACTTATTATTCTCTGTAACTCCTATGCCTACTAACTTTCATGTGTGCCTCCTAGCCATGTTGTCAAAAACCAAACTCCTGGGGCGCCTGGGTGGCGCAGTCGGTTAAGCGTCCGACTTCAGCCAGGTCACGATCTCGCGGTCCGTGAGTTCGAGCCCCGCGTCGGGCTCTGGGCTGATGGCTCAGAGCCTGGAGCCTGTTTCCGATTCTGTGTCTCCCTCTGTCTCTGCCCCTCCCCCGTTCATGCTCTGTCTCTCTCTGTCCCCAAAATAAATAAAAAACGTTGAAAAAAAAAAAAAATTAAAAAAAAAAAAAAAAAAAAAAACAAACTCCACTTTTGGAGCCAAAATATAACGCAGAAGATAGAGTTTGGGATAAAGAGGAACTTTATTGTTCAGGTCATGATCTCACAGTCATGGGATCGAGCCCCAGGTCGGGCTCCATGCTGACAGTGCAGAGCCTGCTTGGGTTTCTCTGTCTCTATCCATCTCTCTCAAAATAAATAAATAAACTTTTTAAAAAATAATAAAAATAACTGAAACCTCAGGAACTGTATGATTGGTAATAAGCAGGATGAGCCCTACTTTACCACTCTGTCAGGAGGCCACCCTATCAACCTAGGATATCCAGAGCACTTTCTCTCTGGTCTTCCTTTGTGCCCAACCACAGAAGCTTTCTGGGAAGCTGTCTGGGAAGGTGAGAGCTATACGGCCAGTCTTATGAGTGACTTTACTTACTGCTGCCTATTAAGGTGAAAAGCTCTTCCTTTGGAGAGTGGCCAGCCTACACAGGATACTACCACAAAGCCAAGACTTAGTATTAGCAGCCTTCCCCTAAGGACCCCTCACTTCCAGTTCCTGCTCCTTACCTCTGTAGCCTGCCTCCAGCAAGGATATAGAATCCTTCACATCCACCACCCAGAATATTCACTCTTTTCACCTTTTTGCAATACAAATAAAAGTGGTCTTTCCACTTAAGTAATTTCCACTTAAGTAATTAAAGAAAAATGACCAGAAGGAATTCACCACTGTTCAGGGGTTGCTGGTGATTAGGATTATAATTAAGAAGAAAATGCTAGGTTGTTGATGGGAATGCAAGCTGGAGCAGCCACTCTGGAAAACGGTGTGGAGGTTCCTCAAAAAACTAAAAATAGAACTACCCTATGACCCAGCAATTGCACTGCTAGGCATTTATCCAAGGGATTCAGGTATGCTGTTTCGAAGGGACACATGCACCCCCATGTTTATAACAGCAATAGCAACAATAGTCAAAGTATGAAAAGAGCCCAAATGTCCATAGATGGATGAATGGATAAAGATGTGGTATATATACACAATGGAATATTACTTGGCAATCAAAAAGAATGAAATCTTGCCATTTGCAACTATGTGGATGGAACTGGAGGGTATTATGCTAAGTGAAATTAGTCAGAGAAAGGCAAAAATCATATGACTTCACTCATATGAGGACTTTAAGAGAAAAAACAGATGAACATAAGGGAAGGGAAACAAAAATCATATAAAAACAGGGAGGGAGACAAAACAGAAGAGACTCATAAATATGGAGAGCAAACTGAGGGTTACTGGAGGGGTTGTGGGAGGGGACATGGGCTAAATGGGTAATAGGTACTAAGGAATCTATTTCTGAAATCATTGTTGCACTATATGCTAAGTAATTTGGATGCAAATTTTAAAAAAATTTTAAAAAAAGAAATTCAAATTGAATGTTGGAGACATTAAATAAAATTATAATTATAAAAAAAAGAAAATTTTCTGCATTTCAGAGGGAAAGCCCTTAAAATCTCCAACAAGTATTGAAAATTAATGTATCCTTAATTTCTTTACTCAAATGTGCCAGTGTCTAGATTGCCAAACTCTTATGTATTAAGAGCTTTCTATATGGCACAAAAACAGACACTCAAGTCAATGGAACAGAATAGAGAACCCAGAAACGGACCCACAAATGTATGGCCAAATAATCTTTGACAAAGCAGGAAAGAATATCCAATGGAATAAAGACAGTCTCTTCGGCAAGTGGTGCTGAGAAAACTGGACAGCGACATGCATAAAAATGAACCTGGACCATTTTCTTACACCACACACAAAAATAAACTCAAAATGGATCAAAGACCTAAATATAAGACAAGAAGCCATCAAAATTCTCGAGGAGAAAGCAGGCAACAACCTCTTTGACCTCAGCTGCAGCAATTTCTTGCTCAACACATCTCCAAAGGCAAGGAAATTAAAAGCAAAAATGAACCTGGACCACTTTCTTACACTATAATCAAAAATAAACTCAAAAAGAGTGAAAGACTTAAACATAAGACAGGAAGCCATCAAAATCCTCAAGGAGAAAGCAGGCAAAAGCCTCTTTGACCTTGGCCACAACAACTTCTTACTCAACACATCTCTGGAGGCAAGAGAAACAAAAGCAAAAATGAACTATTGGGACCTCATCAAAATAAAAAGCTTGTGCGCAGTGAAGGAAACAATCAGCAAAACTAAAAGGCAACCAACGGAATGGGAGAAGATATTTGCAAATGACATATCAGATAAAGGGTTAGTATCCAAAATCTATAAAGAACTTGTCAAACTCAACACCCAAAAAACAAATAATCCAGTGAAGAAATGGGCAGAAGACATGAATAGACACTTCTCCAGAGAAGACATCCAGATGGCCAACCGACACATGAAAAAATGCTCAACATCACTCATCATCAGGGAAATACCAATCAAAACCGCAATGAGATACCACCTCACACCTGTCAGAATGGCTAACATTAACAATTCAGGAAACAACAGATGTTGGCAAGGTTGCGGAGAAAGAGGATCTCCTTTGCATTGCTGGTAGGAATGCAAACTGGTGCAGCTACTCTGGAAAACAGTATGGAGATTCCCCCAAAAATTAAAAATAGAACTACCCTATGACCCAGCAATTGCACTACTAGGTATTTATCCAAGGGATACAGGTGTGCTGTTTCGAAGGGGCACATGTACCCCAATGTTTATAGCAGCAATAGCAACAATAGTCAAAGTATGGAAAGAGCCCAAATGTCCATCGATGGATGAATGGATAAAGAAAATGTGGTATATATATACAATGGAGTATTACTCGACAATCAAGAAGAATGAAATCTTGCCATTTGCAACTACATGGATGGAACAAGAGGGTATCATGCTAAGTGAAATTAGTCAGAGAAGGACAAATATATGACTTCACTCATATGAGGACTTTAAGATACAAAACAGGTGAACATAAGGGAAGGGAAGCAAAAATAATATAAAAACAGGGAGGGGGACAAACCAGAAGAGACTCTTAAATATAGAGAACAAACAGGGTTGCTGGAGGAGTTGTGGGGGGGGGGGGGGATGGGCTAAACGGGTCAGGGGCATTAAGGAATCTACTCCTGAAATCACTGTTGCACTATATGCTAACTAACTTGAATGTAAATTTTAAAAAATAATAATAAATAATTTTTTAAAAAAGGGTTCTATAAAGATTCCTCCCACCTACATTTTAGAACATTTTACAACATAAAATACTTAAACTAGTCTTTTTGCCATGATAAGTTATATAAAAGTTATATAAAAGTATTATTATAATTTAAGCATTTTCCTTTTTTGTTGTTTTATCTTTGTTTTAAACAGACATTATCATCAAGGACACTTTTCGACTTTTTTTAAGTTCCATGCCTAGTAGTACATTTCCTGTTACAGTTCTTCAAAATTCTGTCAAGGTAATGTATGCACATGGTTGGAACGGCACAAAATGGCCTCAGAGTGTTCCCAAGTGCGTCCAGGGAACCCAGTCCCCATGTGTAGGACCACATCACAGTCCATGTGGCCAAGGTGGGGAGGAGCAAGTCAGTATCGCTGTACCTGATAGCATGCAGGGAAACGATTTCCCAAGACACTGCCACCCTTGTGTGCCCTAGTCTGTTGACCATTCAGCTCTATAAGAAAATGTCAAAGATTCAGAATGGTGAGAATGGGTCCCCTCCCAGAGTTAAGAGAATGTTTCAGCATTTGAGAGAAGGAAGGCCTATGGGTAGTATGGCTGCTGGATTTCAGTGCTGGAAGTTTCCAACATATGGGAAGCCTCTGCATATGAATGATCGCTCAGGAACAAGAGATGCCTCTTCCTTCCCTGTCCCATGTCATCAAGGACTGCAGTATGTTGAGATGAGTGGAAAATCCAATGCAGAAGGCCTGAGCATACTTTCTGGCCCATATTTAGAAAAATGGACTCCAAATGAAAATAGTATGAGGTTCTGGTGGAGATAATTTACCCACTGTAGGTCTGAAGACCCCACCAGGGCCTACTTTCCAGAGACTGAGGCTGAGCAAGACACAGAGCAGGAATGCCAGGAATGCGCCTTGGGCATCAGTTATCTCCAACCTTCCATGGCTTCAGTCTATAAGTATTAATCTATAAAATCACCCTCTGTGCCACATATGTGTCCAAATTCAGGTAACCAATGAGCCTCCAAAAGGTTTACGTGCAAATATCAGACGAGCATTTACTGAAATGACACCTTCGTTTTTTGAAGAAAATATACTCGGAAGAAAATGGAGACAAATAATATTTGGCATTTGTTTCTTCCATGCAATTATTCAGGTACACTCAATTTTGCTTTTCAATAGAAACAAGAAAGTGCATTATGTTAATAAATAAATAAGTAAAAAGTAGGAATTACATGAAAGCTAACAGGTGACATTATGAAGTGCTGAGGCCCCGTTCCGTGTCTGAACCCAAGTTGTTTTCACTCAGTGGCGGATCTCTGTGCTCCCCTCCCCTCAGCCTCTCACAGCTGCACCTCCCAGCTCTACTCTGATCTAAGGGATGCCATCACCTGAGTAGATGCACAAGGTCAAACTCAAAAGCACAAACTTGATCTCCTTAGCTATGTCTCACTCCCAAATCTGCTTCCCCTCCACACTCTCCTCCTGAAATCAGTGGTCCCATCTCTCAGTCGCCTACAATCAAAACTTCAGGATTTTTATTATTCCTTCTCTGCACACACATATCATGTCAGTCATTGTTTTTCTTACAGTGGTTTCACTCTCACCTATTCCTGTTTGAGTGGGCTGACCACCCTTACATCTTCCCTGTGATCAGAGTCCCAAGTCCCCTGAAAGATGACCTTTAACTCAGTACTGCTTTCTGCTTCCGTCTGCTCATACTTCACTGCTGTGGTCTGGTGTCCATCCCATGACCCTGCACTTAAATTCTGACTTTTCAACTACATATCTCTAAATGGTGTCTTGGTTAGATTGGCTGCCTGCGTTTCAACTGTGTATGGTCTACAGAGAAAGATTCTGTAAAGAAAAAACAAAGATTAAAGATGCAAGGTATGAGATAAATAAGTAAACAAGGTCCTAGAGGAGATCCGAGAGGCTGGGACTAGGGGCTCCAGGTGTGAGGTCCTTGTTGTACAAACAAAGACAGCTGAGATGGAGAGGTAGCTTAAGACTTAGGGAAATTTTGAGGTCAAGAGGAGGAAATATGAGACCTCTGGTATAATCAGCAGAGTTAAGAAATTAAGGTGGGATAGGGAGATAACGACCATGTGAAATCATGAAACAAGGATTATGATTCTGTGTACCAGTTAAAAAAAAAAAAAAAAAAAAAAAAAAAAAAAAAAAAAAAAAAAAAAAAAGATGTCCCTGCAGAGAAGTCAGTATGTAATCAGCACATCGTGACATGACTAAAAGCCTAGGTGAGAGATTCCTTAAAACATCAGGGAGTCACTCTGTCTACCTGATGGATGATTAGTGTATTTTTCCCCCCCTATTTTGATGGGGAAACATTTTATTTTACCATGAAGGACAAATGTCCTTTTGACAGGTGTATTACATTTCCAGTGATGTCAAATTTTCTTTTGGAAATTTTGGAGAGGAGCCAGGACTAGAGGGATAGATGCCCTCCATGTTTGGTGAAAGCCAAACTGAAAGCCTAGATGAAGTTGAACTGCATGATCTTAACTATTTTTACAGAATGAAAATGCCCGACTGCAATAGAAACCTTTTATTTCTCAATATTTTACACAAAATTAACTTTATCGAATTTTAGGTAAGACCATTTTCATTTTCCGTTCTAGGAGAGAAAAAAGTTTGGCCCTCTTGGTTGGAATATCTGCTATGAATTTAATGACAGTGACAGGGAATGTGCTTTGCTGAATCTCAACCTTTATTGTCAAGAAGGAAATATTCCCTGGGATGCATTGATTTACATTACTGGTCAGTATGCCCACATGGGCAGGGCAGGGCCCATATGAAGATGGTGTCCTTCCCCAGTGGGAGTCGATGGTGGTAATGAGGACTTGTGATAGTCCCTTTGTGAAGATAAGACCATGGAAAGAATATCAGGAAGATATTTACACATGAAAAATGGGCAGATGTTTTCCCAAATAATAATAGCAAAAACATACTCTCTTGATGCACGCCAAGTACTGTGTTAAGCACTTCCCAAGAATTAGTAGATTTAATCCTCACAACAACCCTATGAGGTGAGGACTGTTATATCCCTACTTTATACATGAGGAAATTGAGGCACACAGTTTATAAATGGTGGAGCCAAGATTGAAATCCAGGCAGTCTAGCCTCCAGAGTCTGTGCTCTTAATTTCAAAAAAATCTGAATACTGCTTGACCTGTTGATTCAGGTACACTTGTGAAAAAGGAAAATATATTTCAGGAATTACAATTTTTAGCAGATATTAATTGTGGCCACATGGAACCTTAGTGCCAAGCCTGAGCAATGAAGAAATGATTTGCCCTGGGGAGTGGGGGAAGAAGAGCACTCTGAAAAGGGGCAAAATGGGAATGGGTGGTCTTCACTGGTGAGTAAGGGAAATGGGGAAGGACAGAGAGGTATCAGGTGATCTAGAGCTGGGAAAGGCAAATAAACCTTGGAAATGGAGGGCAGTGAAACAATAGTGAAAATGAATGCGGACCCATCCTCAGAGTGGACCCAAAGGAGTGGTCTTGGAATTAGGAGGCTACTGTATACTCCTGCCTGCAGCATGCCAGCACTCCAGTGGGGCCAACACTGCTTACAAAATGGTGCTGGTTAGTTGACCTTTTGTTGATGGCCAGCTTACTTTCAACAAAGGCATTGGGGCAGCTCAATGCAGGAAAGATAATTTGTTCAATAAATGATGCTGGGACTGTTAAGTATCCATCTGCAAAAGGATGAATTTGGATCCTTATCTCATATGATACACAATAATTAACTCAAAATATTTGACGTAAGAGCTGAAACCAAAGAGCAAAGCAAATCTTTGTGACTTTGGGTTAGGCAATTACTTATTAGATATGACACAAAAAAATACAAGCAGTAAAGAAAATAATAAGAATTTAAAAAAATAAATCCTCTTCATCAATATTTAATACCTTTACACTTTCAACAAACACCGTCAAGAAAGTGAAAAGGCAAGGGGCATCTGGGTGGCTCAGTCACTTAAGCATTCAGCTTCAGCTCAGGTCATGATCTCATGGCTCGTGAGTTCAAGCCCTGTGTTGGGCTCTGTGCTGACAGCTCAGAGCCTGGAGCCTGCTTCACATTCTCTCTCTCTGTCTCTGTCTCTCTCTCTCTCTCTCTCTCAAAAATGAAGAGACGTTAAAAACAAAGTTTAAAAAAAATGAAAAGGCAAGTCACATACTGAGGGAAACTATTTGCAAATCATGTCTGTTAAGGCACTTGTATACAAAGTATATAAAAGAACACTTACAACTCAACAGTGAAAAGAAAAATCATCCAATATAAAAATGGGAAAAAGACTTGAATACACATTTCACCAAAGAAGATTTCCAAATGCCCAATAAGCATGTGAAATGACAGTCATTAAGGAAAAGAAAATTAAAGCCATAATGAGATACCACTTAACACCTACTAGGATGGCTATAATTTAAAAATGAAACAAACAAAACTAGCAAGCATTGGTGACGATGTGGAGAAATTGGAACCCTCATATGTTGCTGGTGGCAATGTAAAATGGTGCCCCTACTTTGGAAAGTTTTTTAAATAGAATCACCATATGACCCAGAAATTCGACTCCTAGGTATATGAATGAAAAATGGCCCACACAAAAACTTGTACACAAATGTTTATAGCAGTATTGTTTCATAATAGCCAAAAAGTGGAAACAACTTGAACGTCCCTCAACTGGTGAATGGATAAACAATGTGGCATGTCCATACAATGTAACAACCGGCCATAAAAAGGAATAAAGTACTGATACATACTGCAACACAGATAACCCTTAGACACTCTGATAGGTAAAAGAGGTCAGACACAAAAATACTGCGTTGTATGATTCCATTTACACGAAATTTCCAGAAAAAACAAATCTATACAGACAGAAAGTAGTTGCATAGAACAGGGGTAAAAGTGGGGAGTGACTGAAAAGAGGCACAAGATTTCTTTTGGGGGATGAAACAGATATTCCAAAATTAGATTGAGGTGACAGTTGCACACAACATTGCAGGTTTACTAAAAATTGCTGAATTATACATGTAAATTTTTATGTGGATTTTATGATTTTTAAATTATAGCTCTTTATTAATTATAGCTGTTTTTTTAAAAAACAGAGGCAAAAAGGCAATGCTTTATTCATAGGCTGGTATTTTAGGCAGTCATTTATGCATTCATCCAGGAAATGCTACCTAGTATGACTATGAATAGATGCTAAAAATACAAAGATGACATAGACCCTGCCTGTCAAAAATCTAACTCATGGCGTGGAGGGTGGAAATAATGATAAACCATATGTTAGGATAACTACGAAATCAGCAGAATGTATGTGTAGTGCTGTGGGAACTCAGAAGAAGCAACTAGTTTAGTACTACCTGGGGGAATCTGGAAAAGTTCCACCAGGGGGCGATGGTTGAGATAAGTGTTTAACAGTTAAACTGCACACTGGGCAAGAGGAAAGTGACATAAAAGCCCAACAAGTTGAGGTGTGGCCTGACTATAGAAACTGTGAGTAATTCAGTTGGGCTGGTGCATAGTATGAAGAGGGGATGTGCATGGAGGGGAGCTCTATCCTCAACAAAGCTACAGAACATAAGGTGGGGGCACATCCCAAAAGGCCTATGTGTGTCATTAATAAGCTTTGGTTCTACTTTGTAATCAATGGTGGTCAATCTTAGCCCTTTGGCTGTAAAGGGATGCAATAATTTATACAGCTATAATAAAAGTAAAATGAAGGACTGAACAAGAAGATACAGCAACACCAGTGTGGAGACTAAAACAGGAGAGAATAAACAGAAATGCTGAGGACACTTTAAATATGAGAAGGTATTTGGATGTATGGAGAGGTCTTAAAATTTTAGAGTGTAAGGTATAGCAATGTCTAAGTCCAAGAGACAGATCTGAGCTCACAATGGGCAAGGGTAAAGCCAAACTTAAGGCCTATCCAGTTTGTATCAGGCCATCCCCCAGCCAGCCCATGGGGATAGGAGAGGAAGAAAAGATCCCACACTGGGATCTGCAATGAGACCCTCGGGAACTGTGATGTCAGGGCCAGGACAGGTAGTAGGCATCTATGGTGGACACATTCCCCCAGGTCCCTTTTCTGGGAAGACCAAACCCAGATGACTCCTCCCTAAAAGTGAGCCTAAAAAGTGGGTCATCTACTGTGAATCAAAATAGTGGAGCTCCTTTTTTTTTACACAGTTTGATCCAAGAAAAGGATAAAACTCAATCTGGATGGAGAAGCACAAAGTCTCATGGTATGTATGGAAAACATTTCTGTGCTCCTTCTCAAGATGCAGATTTGTAGTTTGTGACTTAAAAAAAAAATACATTAGGGGAACTCTTTCCTCTCACCACTACTATAGAAGTCTTAGTTTTCCTGGCCACCCTCCTTTTCCAGACCCCACCATGCAATTGGAGAAACTTGAGCTTACATTCCCATCTGGCCCCAAGGGTCCAAGAGGAGCTTCAACTTAGGCCAAGCCTGGACAGACACACTACAAAGATGTAACCAAACTTCGTGTCCCAAGATTTCCTAGAAAGTGACTGAAGAATATACCCAGGAAAATACAGCAGCATCTCTTTCCTCCCTCTTAGAATTGCTAATACAGAGATTTAGCTACTTGACCATCAGCTGTAATACCTACTTCCTCCCCCCTCTCCCTGAGTGGCTGATCCACCAAGACAGACCGAAGTTGCTTCAATGGGAGAGGGAAGATAAGTGCCCCTATAAGACATTGCTGTCTTAGAAGAAATAAATCATTGAGATTCCAAAGACTGAAATAACTTCCTTTCAACCAACCATCTCAGCTTGAAAGATAATGAAAAAGATTTCTTCCTGACATAATGGAAGATATGGAGATGAGAAGAGATGAACACTTAGAGGATTCAGAAGCTGACAAAGTCAGCAAACTCCTTCCAGGAACACCACACACCACAGTGAATAATGCAGCAGTGGATCTGGAATTTTTCGAAGGAATTATATCAGCAACAGATATCATTCCGATGCATTCCTACTTATAATTTTGGGATGACAGTGGAGCATGCTGAAAGTAGCTTCTCTGTGAAAAGAAAGATGGTATACCAATAAGTTTTAATTCCCCATAACATCATTTCTGTGAGGCACACTGTCCTTTCACCTTGGATCTATCTTTCCTTCCTACCTGATAAAGTATGTATACAGTTTGAATGCCTTGTTGTAAATGTTTTGGTTCCATTTATTGACTGGCCTTGAAAAGAAGCACTATTTCATGGAAAGTGTACATGTTTTAGAATACTATGATCCATGATTGGGTAAGACCCAAAATCAGTATTTTAGGGGAAAAAAAAAGGAAGAAGGAAGAAATATGTAAATAAAGCTCAGTGACTTTGGTTTTGGTTATTTAGGGAAAGCAAAATAATTAAGCTAGGGTACATATACTAGGTTTTTTTCTGCTTTTTAAAAATCGAATTTTAGGGGCGCCTGGGTGGCGCAGTCGGTTAAGCGTCCGACTTCAGCCAGGTCACGATCTCGCGGTCCATGAGTTCGAGCCCCGCGTCAGGCTCTGGGCTGATGGCTCGGAGCCTGGAGCCTGTTTCCGATTCTGTGTCTCCCTCTCTCTCTGCCCCTCCCCCATTCATGCTATGTCTCTCTCTGTCCCAAAAATAAATAAAAAACGTTGAAAAAAATAAAAATAAAAATCGAATTTTATTCTCTTTTGGGGGAGTAGTGGAAGGAAACTCTGACATGCTTTTTTCACTTTCAGTTCCAAATAAATAAATTATATATATATATATATATATATATATATATATATATATATATACACACACACACACACACACACACACCTGTTAGAATTTGGGTATATGCATATCAATGAAAAATAATATGTTTTAAAATGCAACCTCCTTTTCAGGTGAAATTACATATGGTGGTAGAGTTACAGACACCTGGGATCAAAGATGCCTTCGGACTGTCTTAAAAAGGTTTTTTTCTCCTGAAACATTAGAAGAGGATTATAAATATTCTGAATCAGGTGAATGGCTTTTCAATATTATGGAAAGGACCTTTCTAAGAAGTCATCAACAGCATCTTTCAGTTTTCCATCTAGGAGCTCTCAGTGTCCAGTCAGCACAACCCAGTCCTCACGCCCACCCGCCCCATCCCCCTGCTTGACCACCTCCAAAACTGGTTTGGCAGTGAAAGCACAAAAATGTCACTTTGAATTGTTTGTTCTAAAGTGGGTTGTATTTGGTCTAAACGTATTTTCAAAGTTATATAAATTTGGAGCCCTTCATAAGGCATGGCTTTCAGCAGCACACCCCTGGATTCCCAGATTCTTGAAAGGTTCTGGAGGTCACCCAGAAATGTTAGGACGCTAATCACATGCTCAAGGCCCCAAGAAAAGGGAGAGCACCAGGCACAGTAATGAAAGGAAGGAGGGTGGGAAAAACAATTCCCTTTTCTGTGGAAGGAAGTTGATTATAGCCACCATCTGAACAGGCAGAAAAGGACCAAACTTGGTGGTACAAAGCTTGTCTATTTGAAATAGATTTGCCTTCTGTGTTTTCAATAAACAGGCATCTATTTTGCACCATTGGCTGATACCCTACAAGAGTTTAAAGACTACATTGAAAATCTGCCTTTAATAGATGATCCAGAAATATTTGGAATGCATGAAAATGCCAACCTAGTTTTCCAGGTATGTGGCTTTTAACTTAAAATACGTTTCAATATTGTGTATATAAACTTGAAACATCAATAATCACCTCACTAGTTCTGTAAATGATAATATCCTTAAATAAACAAAGTAAATGTTTCACCTCAATTTCGGCATTCGATTCCAATTTAGCCTGTTCCCTCTGGATCCTTCACAAAATCCTAAGATCATCATCTTTTCTTCCCTGTTACTGGCCGCCTCCCTCATTTCCTGGCCTTCTGCCTACTCCATATCTACCTGCTAGTCCACTTTAACATGGGACTTTGGGTAATGATCCAGACAGTCCTTTCTCTTTCGTCCTTCTCCCCCCATGCTGAACAAATCTGGATGATATTACACAAAAGTTTATGGATCCACAGATGATTAAGTTACAAAAGTATAGTAACAAACATCAAAAGCCAATAAAACAGTGTTGTTTAAAAGTGTGGTTCATCAAGGTCACAGTACCAGATCCCAACAGTAGGCCCAAAGAGCAAACTGGATAATTTCTCTAAGACCTTATGATGCCCCACCATTACCCCAGGGGTAGTCCAAGTTCCTCAGCATGGCACTCAAGGCTTCCCCATGAACTATGTACTACATACCTTTCCAGTTTATTCACCTTCCATGGTCAGGCATCTGTGGATGAACCAAAGCCATGAACTAAGGTATGTCCCGTACAGCTCTGGAATACTATATAGGTAGGGGACTAGGTTTGGCTCACAAGGCTAAAGGGAATCATCTTCCTTTTCAACTTAAATTTTGCCCATACAAGTGTTAGAGGGCGAGATCTACCTGGATATCAATGAATCCACACAAAACAACAATGGAACTTCAGAAAAAAACTCCAGGAGGTCAATGCTCTGACACCTTATGTCATGATTTTCTACCATTAAAATTGCTTTGCTACTCAGCAAAGAGTTACAATAATGTCTTGTTTTTCATTATTATACTTTCAGGAAGAAAAAGAAGTGACCAAACCAAGTGTTAATATTTACTTATATCTGACTGTTTGCTCTGGAGTGGGTTGGGCCTGGGGCAAGGGGTGAAAGAAGGGAAAGGGGAGTGTGGATATAGTAAGACTTGTGGCATCCTGTGAAAAATATAACACTGTTGGTAGAGGTAACACTCTTGGCAATGCGCACCTAGGAGTATAGTTTTGTGTTTTCCATTGGTTCAGAATGACTGAGAATGAGACAGCAAGCAGGTAGTGAACACCGTGGTATGCTTTTCTGTCTAGCCTCTCTTTCCCCATTTTTCTGATATTATGTGCCTTATTCCCATCTCTTTACTTTGGGACAACAGCCCCTTCCTCATTCCATGAAATTCTGGTAAGAGCCCTTACCTTCAGAAGTGGACACGTGACTCAGGTCTGGCCAAAGGCAGCACTCCATCACCTCGTCACTCAAATTGGTCCATGGAGCAGGTACATGGACCATGTTGGGTGAGAGGGAGTTCTTCCCTAAGACATAGTATGTATAGATGCTAGGATGGGGGAAGGCTTTCTCTTTCCTTTGGAATCACTGGCTAGAATACTATATATGTGTAGCTGTCTGTGGCCTTACCGTTGACACCCAACCCATTCCCCCTACCACATGGAAGAAACTCATGTGCCATAAGAAAGAATGAGAGAAACTACAAAGCATGTATAAGAGAGAAAACATTAGGTCCATTCATGCCTGAGGCCCATGTAACTTGTGTTCTCTTCCCAGTGTATGAGCCCACAGATTTCTTTTCTTTGATTAGCTGATTTAGGCTAGATAATTCTGCCTGTCATCAACAGAGTCTTTACACAAAAGACAGAAATGATTCCTTCCTCAGTCCAGCAAACTATACTTACATAGATGCTTATTAGAAACTAGTAAAGAAAATTGGACCTTGGCCTGTGCATATCAGTTGGAGATACAAGGCAGAAAGTGCCTCCCAAGAAAATAATAAGCGTAAGTCAGGCGCCATCTGTATAGACTGTCTCTGTCTAGGCACAAACATATCTCTGTTATCTCTCTTCTCATTAGAAGCTGAATAAATGGAAAGGAAAAACCAACAGAGGGACAGAGCCACCTGGGTGGCTCAGTGGGTTGAGCTTCCGACTTCAGCTCAGGTCATGATCTCATGGTTCGTGGGTTCGACCCCGCGTCGGGTTCTGTACTAACAGCTCAGAGCCTGAAGCCTGCTTCAGATTCTGTGTCTCCCTCTCTCTGCCTCTCTCTCTCTCACTCTGTCTCTCTCTGTCTCTCAAAAACAAATGAACATTAAAAACCAACAAAGGTTGAGTAAATATGTGGAGGAAGAAAACATACTGAAGAATAGAGGATAGAAAACACCATCCAAAAGATACAGACTTGCCCTCTGCAAATCATCTGCTGTAAAAACAAAAAAAAATATGTAAATAAACAATGTGTTTTGGCATCTGAGATATGGTAGAAGACCTAAGCTGTATGAAAGAAAAAGCCAAAATCCAAGAACAGGCCAACATGTATATATGAAGGATGCCAGACTGGCTATACTAAATACTTAAGGACTCTTCTAGCCAACCAAGAAGTCAAGAAATAAAATAGAAAAGCCATATTAATTATTAGCACTGAGCAAGGAAACCAAACTATTTAACTATAGCATTAAGTAAATAACTTCATATGTGCTTAGGACCTAATGAATATGTCTATGTCAAAAGTCATATTTGAAAGAATGTCTATCATGCAGCATATAATTTTAACACTCATGATCTAAAATCCCAGGTCCTGAGGCCCCTCTTTCAGGTAAGTGGATGATGAGTGTTATGACGGAGGTTTCAAAGCCAAGGACTAGAGATTGGGGAGGGATAGATTGGGAAGACTTTAGGCAATCCCATGGAACACCCCTCCATACATTCTGGATATGTGCTTGTACACAGGCATCTAAACATGAAGAACTAAAAGAACTGCCCTCACAAGACCTGTGTGAGAGCCATAGAAAGGTTCCAACAAATATACATGAGAAAGATACCATGTTTCTGAATAGAAGAAAAATCTAGGAAAATTGTGTATTTAACTAACCTTGGAATAGGAATTTCTATACACTAAAAAGCATAGCAACATTACAAACAAACATTAGAAAAAGCCAATAGATATGACTATCTCAAAAATATAAGAAAATTAAGAGTAATGACAAAGCAAGCATTTTTAAAACAACAAAAAAGAAACCTGAAAAGTTAACTGTTCACACGGAAAGACCATATGTTAGAACACAAGGTGAGTATCAATAGGTTTTAGAAGGCATATATCATACAAAGTGTGTTCTCCAACCACAATGGGATAAAGGCAGAAGTCAGTATAACTTCTAGCAACCAAAACAGTGTAGTACTGGCATAAAGACAGACATAGAGACCAATAGAATAGAATAAAGAGTCCAGAAATAAACCTTCACATTTGTGATCAAATAATTTTTGACAAGGGTGCCAAGACTATTCAATGGGGAAAGCACAGTCTTTTCAACAAATGGTGCTGGGGAAATAGGATATCCACATGCAAAAGAATGAAGTTGGACCCTTATCTAATACCATATATAAAAATTAACTCAAGGGATAAAAGACCTAAGTGTAAGACCTAAAACAATAAAACTTTAGAAGAAAACAAAGGACAGAAGCTTCAAGACCTTGAATTTGGCAATGATGTCTTAAATATGACACCAAAGGCACAAGTAACAAAAGAAAGAACAGACAAATTGGATTTCATGAAAATTTAAAATTTTATGAGTCAAAAGACACTATCACAAAAAAAAAAAAGCAAAAAGGCAACCCACAGAATAGGAGAAAATATTTGCAAATCATATACCTGATAAGGGGTTAATATCTAGAATATTTAAAGAATTCCTTAAAACTCAACAGCAACAACAAAAAACAAACAACCTGATTCAAAAATGGGCAAAGAACTTAGTAGACATTTCTCCAAAGAAGATACACAAATAGCCAATAAGCGCATGAAAAGATGCTCGAGATCACCAATCATAGTTAAACGCGAATCAAAACTACAATGAAATAAAACATCATACCCATTAGTATGGCTGCCATCAAAATAACAGAAAACAAGTATTGGAAATGATGTGGAAAAACTGAGACCCTTGTGTACTGTTGGTGGGAATGTAAAATGGTAGAGCCATTGTGGAAAACAGTAGTGTAGTGATTCCTCAAAAAATTAAAAATAGAATTAATATATGATCCAGCAATTCCACTTCTAGGTATATACCCAAAAGGACTGAATATTTGTACATCATGTTTGTAGAAGCATTATTCACAGTAGCTAAAACTTGGATGCAGCCCAAGTATCCATCGACAGATGATACGCAAAAAATGGTATATACATACAATGGAGCATTATTTAGCCTTAAAAAGGAAGGAGACTCTGCAGTATGCTACAACATGGATAGACTTTGAGGACATGATACTAAGTGAAATAAGCCAGTGATATATAAATACTGTATAATTCTATTTATGCGAAGTATTTAGAATAGTCAAAATCACAGAGACAGAAAGTAGAAAGGTGGTTGCCAGGGGCTAGGGAAAGGGAGGAATGAGGAGTTATTGTCTAATGGATAAGGGGTTTCAATTTTATAAGATGAAAAGAATTATGTAGATGTATGGTAGTGATGGTTGCACAACATTATTAATGTATTTACCACTGAACTGTATACTTAAAGATAGCTAAGATGATATTTTTATATTACCTGTATTTTAACACAAAGGAATTGGGGGAAAATGTTAATCTTATCATAGAATTACATCTGATAAATCAGTCATAAAAACACTAAAAATCAAAAGTGTGCAAAATGCAAAAATAATTTATAGAGATGTAATACAGATGACCAATGAATATATTTTTAAAATGCTCAACTCTGATAACCCTCCAAGAAGAGCAAAACAATGAGAAACTTTTTGCCTATTAAATTTGAAGACTTTTTAAGCAACAATATTAGTTCTTGCAAAGATAGATAGGTCCTCTGATACACTATTGTTGGCAGTATAAATTGGTACAATGTTTAGAAATCAATCTAGTAATACTCAGTTTAAAAATATTCTTTTGGAAGGAGCACCTGGATGGCTCAGTTGGTTAAGCCTCCAACTCTTGGTTTTAGCTCAGGTCATGATCTCCCGGTTCTTGAGTTCAAGGCCTGCATTGGGCTCCACTCTGGCAGTGTGGAGCCTGCTTGCAATTCTCTCTCTGCCTCTCTCTCTCTCTCTCTCTCTCTCTCTCAAAAATAAATAAATAATTTTTTAAAATATATTCTTTTGGAAATATATCATTTAAAGAATTTCAGGGCGCTTGGGTGGCTCAGTCGGTTAAGCGGCCGATTTCGGCTCAGGTCATGATCTCGCGGTCCGCGAGTTCGAGCCCCGAGTCGGGCTCTGTGCTGACAGCTCAGAGCCTGGAGCCTGTTTCAGATTCTGTGTCTCCTCTCTCTCTGCCCCTCCCCTGTTCATGCTCTGTCTCTCCCTGTCTCAAAAATAAATAAAATGTTAAAAAAAAAATTAAAAAATAAAAAAAAAGAATTTCAAATATAGTGGGTGAAATTCGTATACAGATATTCTACTCAGCGTTTTATAAAATCTAAAAACTAGAAATGTCCAAAAAAAGTAGATAAACAACTATATTAATTATTATGGCACATTTCATACCAGTCACACAGTCACTTAAAGCATGATTCATGAAGATTTTTCAGTGACATAATGTTCATGAAATTGAAAAAGAATGAATCTACATAAATTGTATGGGCTCAATTTTTTTCTTCTTTTTTTATTTAGATTCAAGTTAGTTAACACATAGTGTAGTATTGGTTTCAGGAGTAGAATTTAGTGATTCATCACTTAAATAAATGTAACACCCAGTGCTCATCCAAACAAGTGTCCTCCTTTTTTTTAATTTTTTTTTAATGTTTATTCATTTTTGACAGATAAAAAGAAACAGAGTGCAAGTGGGGGAGGGTCACAGAGAGAGGGAGAATCCCAAACAGGCTTCAAGCTCTGAGCTGTCAGCACAGAGCCCGACGCAGGGGGCTGGGAGATCATGACCATGAGCCGGGAGATCATGACCTGAGCCATGACCTGAGCCGAAGTTGGACACTCAACCTACTGAGCCACCCAGGCACGCCCCCACCAATCATCCATTAGCCCATCTCCCCACCCAATACCCTCCAGCAACCTTCAGTTTATTCGCTGTATTTAAGAGTCTCCCATGGTTTATTTCCCTCTCTGTTTTTATCTTATTTTTCCTTCCCTTCCCTTATGTTCATCTGTTTGTATCTTAAGTTTCACATATGAATGAAATCATATGATATTTCTCTTTCTCTGACTGACTTATTTTGCTTAGCATAATACACTCTAGTAATATCCATGTATGGGCTCAATTTTTTAAACTACAAGCACATATACAGAGAAAATATCCAAGTGGGGGAAACTAAAATTATAAATATCTCCGGAAAGCAGGATCATGAATATTTTTTCTTTATACTTTCCTGTATTTTCTAAATCTTCAGTAATAAACCATAATACCTTTTTTAATGTTTATTTATTTTGAGAGGAGAGAGCGCACATGTGGGGTGAGGGGCAGAGAGAGGAGAAAGAGTGCAGAGCCTAACACAGGGCCCCATCTCACGAACCATGAGATCATGACCTGAGCTGAAATCAGGAGTAGGTCACTTGACTGATCACCCAGGCACCCCATACTTTTCCTAATTGAAAAAAATGTTATTTAAATAAAAGTATGTTCCAAAACCGCATCCTCATTATTTCTTCTTCATTTTTAGCTAAAAAATTTTATTCATTTTTTATTGGAGTTAAATGTATATAACATAAAATTCACCATTTTAGCCATTTTAAGTATACAGGTAGGTGGCATGAAAAACATTCAGATTCTTTTTCAACCAAAAATGTTTAAATGCACACTGACCACTATGTACAATTGACCCTTAAACATAAACTGCATGGTCCATTTATACACAGATTTTTTTCAATACACTACAGTACTATAAACATTTTCTCTTGTGATTTTCTTAATAACATTTTCCTCTCTTTAGTTTACTTTAAGAATACAGTACATAATACATATAATATACAAAATATGTTAACTGTTTATGTTATTGGTAAGGCTTCCAGTCATCAGTAGGCTATTATTAGTTATGTTTTTGAAGAATCAAGTTATATGTGGATTTTCAACTAAGTGGCCAGGAGGGGCAATGTCCCTGACCTGCACATTGTTCAAGGGTCATCTGTACTATGCATTTCGAATGAGTACATTTTACCAATTCTATCTTCAACAGAAAATTTTCCTTTTTTTTGACAGTTGCCATTATATTTATGTTAAGTAAACTGTGCTGCACATTATTTTTTGAGAATTCCAGTCTTCACTGCTCTGTCTCTTTCCACCATTACAGTACAAAGAGACCAACACTTTAATCAACACCATACTTGAGGTTCAGCCAAGGTCATCTTCTGGTGGAGAGGGAAAAAGCAATGATGAAATTGTCCAAGAACTTGTTGCTTCAGTGCAGACCAGAGTTCCAGGTAACAAATACTCCCTGGCTTCTGTATATCATAGGACTTTTAGGAATAAACTCAGAAAGCTGAGTGATGAGCAGGTGTCCAAATCTGCTTTATTACATAGACTTTTCTTTACGTAGAGAGCGCTTCTGACATGGAGCTCTCCATTTATAGAGTGGAAACTTTGAGCACCTCAACAACCCAACTTCCAGAAGCATGAGAAGCAAGTTGGTTTCTAGCCCCGTGTAACTTTACCTAGACTCCTTCCTGAACTTCCTCATGTCTCTAGACCTGTGCTTCCCAAGACAGTAGCCACTAGCCACATGTGGCTACTTAAATAAGTAAAATTTAAAATTAATTTCCTCTGTTGCACTAGCCACATTTTGAGTGCTACTATATTGGACAACGCAGATAAAAAATATTTCCAAATTGTAAAATGTTCCATTCGACAGCCTTGCTCTAGAATCTCTCATTTTTTTCTCCATTCAAGAGAAATGGCTAAATTAATATCATCTTGTTTTCTGATGAGTAAAGTTATCTTCCCGAAAGATCACAGAGATGTGCTCTCACACTTTTCTTACAGTGACGGTAGATTTACACTTCTTAAGTCTACTATAAAAGTAAACTGTGTTTCTTCCTACTCACAACACTTTTGACACCAAGTATGTGGGCTCTTCCCTTACATAAGCAACACTCCAGCTCTCTGGACACCAACAGGGTATCCGACAATCCAGTTATGACACTAACTAACCAGAGTTAGCACAGACCCCACAGGTTAAGGGCTCAATCCCACAAGACCACCCTCCACTTCAGATGCCAATCTCAAGTCCCAAGTTGTGACCTATACTTCTGATCAACTGACTGTAAATCAGGTGTTCACACAAACCCCTTCTTAGGTGTATAATTTGCTAGAAAGGCTCAGGGAAACACATTTACCAGCTTGTTATAAAGGATATAATAAAGGGTACAGATAAACAACCACATGAAGAGGTACATTAGGGCTAGGTCTAGAAGAGTCCCAAGTGCAGGAGCTTCTGTCCCCATGGATTCAGGGTATGCCACCCTCCTGGCACATAAAAGCTCTCTAAACCCCTTCAGTTAGGGTTTTTATGGAGGCTTCATTACTAGGCATGATTGATTACATCATTAGCTGTTAGTGATGAACTCAACCTCCAGCCCCTCTCCCCTCCCAAGAAGTCAGAGGGAAAAGCTGAAAGTTCCAACCTTCTAATCACATGGTTGGTTCCCCTGACAAGGAGCCCCCCACCCTTCAGGGCTTTCCAAAGTCACCTCATTAACATAGAGTCAGGTTTATGTTGTGAATAATGAAAGATGCTCCTTTCATTCTTAACACTCAGGAGCTCTTCCAGGAGCTGGGGTCAAGGCCAAATAAATATTATAAAAAATGATGTTCCTATTACTCTTATTACTTAGGAAATTACAAGGGTTTGGAGACTCCAGCCAGGAAGAACCTGGGGCAAAGACAAAAATATATATTTTTATAACATCACAGTTCCAGAGACTGATTCTTGCAAATTCTCTGAAGACCTCCCCCCCCAGAAGAAAAAAGCCGGTGCAACCTCAGAAACCAGTTATCTCCTCCCAAAACAGGCCCTCAAAAGAATACCTCCTGAGTAGAGAGTTCTGTTAATGTTGAGGAAAACTGAGTCAGTTATTTTAGGAAGCAATTTTTAACAAATGTAAGATAGAGAACTGGCTGGAAAACGGATGCAGAGATGGATGGCTGGAAGACGGTGTACTTGGTTCATAGAGTGCCACTGACACCTAGGAGATTTTTCTCTCCAAGATTAATAAAACTTACACTTTCACTGAAATAAGCAATGCATCTGCTGAGGCTGAGAGGACAGGGATATGGCTGGTTCAATAAGAGAACTGAGGGTTTGGAATAGGAGACTGGGACATGGGATGACCCAAGACTGGACCAACCCACAGTGCTGTGTGATTTTTCTATAGCAGTGGAAGTGCAAATTCAGAAGGAATTTGGTACATATACTTCAGAGCCACTCACTAACACTACTCAGATATGCAGGGGAAATGCTGGTCCTTCATTTTTTTATAGCTTATATGAGCCTCCATTTGCTAGATTATAGGGAAAAGGAAGAGCAAAATTTTTAATCCAGCTTGAACCATGGGCCTAATAACTGAGTCAGTCCCTTTGAGTAATGCTCAGTAACAAGATAAATGCTAGTCTGCCTCATCCTTCGTTCTCCCCCTCCAACCCCCGTCTCTCTGAGATGCAATGAGGTGTGCAGAGAAGAGGGGGGCTTACATACCTGCATGGCAAAGAAAACTCAGGGTCCCTGCACCTCTGGTCTCAGAGATGGTCCTCGCCCACCAGGCAGCCGCTTGTCCACCCAGGCACCCCAGAAGTTGGCTTTTTAAAAGTTAAGATAAGTGTGTTACAATAGCAATGTTACGAGGACAGAAATCAATGATAATGGACCTGAGGAATCAGCATGTGTGTGTTTCAGAAACACTAGAAATGGAGAGTGCATCTGAGAGCCTTTTCACCAAGGATTCCCAAGGACGCCTTAACTCTTTGACTACCGTTCTCGGACAAGAAGTGGACCGCTTTAACCAGCTATTGAAGTTAATACATGTATGAGTGCTCCTGCCAGCATTGCTGTTGGGTACCAAAGCTTTGTAGAGAAATTATCATAATAAGAGTTTTCCATTCCCGTTCAACATTTCTGTTTGAATATGCTAATAAGTTTTCAAACGCAACTTGTCTAAAATTGAACGTATGTACCCTCCTCTAACGAGTCTGTTCCCTTTCTCTAATAATGCCTTCATCAGTATGTGACACTATAGATCCCCAGTCTCATGATCCTAACTCATGCCCTTAGGATTAGCACTGACTCTAGACCTTTGATCAAGGACCTAAGCACTGAATCTCTCTGGATCTCTGAAGAGATCTCACTGGATCTCAGAGAGATTCAGTGCTTGTTCCTAATGTCTAGTTTGCAGGTAGTAACAGTCTTTATGAAGACACTGCAAACAGAGTTTCTGCAAGTGTGGGCCACAAAATGCCTGAGATAGAATCGGCTGTGCTGCATGTTCAAAATGTAGATCCCCCGATCCCACTCCAGACCTCCTGAGTTTGAATTCCTTGAGAAGTTCCTGGGGTTATGAATTTTAAGTAAACTCCCCCAGATGACTCACTGCAACTAAAATTTGAGAACAACTATTTGGGCCTTTGCCTTCTGCTCAGGAATACTCTGGATAACCTTGCCTTTATAATGCCAGCTGTGTGCTCGCTTCGGCAGCACATATACTATAATGCCAGCTGAAGGCCTCCCTGGTTTCACTGTGCATTACTTTGATATGGAAAACACACAACCCATTAGAGACCAAATATTGAGCATTAACCAGAAAAGTTTTGCTGCCAAGCAAGGACCAAATACCTAGCACAAAGTCAAGGCTCAGTGAGAAGATCGGGGAGGACAACTGGGGCAAATCTTTTATTAAAGCCAAAGACTGTCTCCTTATTAGAAAAGCAGTCTCCCAGTGTTGCTCATTGGCTAGCAATAGTTAGGTTGTGGGCTAGGGGGCACTGGGTCAGCTGAATATGCAGAGTCCCCACCTGGGGACTATGCTATCTAGTCCGCTCTATACCAGTGTCAGCAGGCCAGGTAGCCAGGTAAGGGGTCAGCACCTCCTATACAGAATGAGCCAGGACACAGATGAAGCTGCTAGGATGAAGACATCCAAATGCAATGGCCAAAACAAGATAAAAATTCACTTCCCTCTCTGCTAACAGCCCTGAAGAAGCCCTATGGGGCAGATATTTAATCTTGCTTTGTGAGCTCATCCAGGGATCCCAGCTGGAGGGCTGGCTCTTTCAGCCTCGACAGGGAGCTTGTACCTCTGGGCCCAAGGTGGCTGCTCCTATTGTCCCCTTTTTCCAGCCAGTGGGACAGGGGACAGGAGAAAGAGAGGGCTGACAGAAAGCAGGTTCCTCATAAAACTGTGACCCAGAACTGTGACATCATTTTTTCTTGCACCCCTTTAGCCAAAATGTGGTCACATGGCCATACCCCAGGTGCAAGGGTGGCTGGGAAATACAGTCTCTATATGAGATTGCTAAATCCCTTATGTGCCCAGCTAAAACTAAAGAAGTACTGTTGTTCAGACGACAGACACGAACCTTGCTCATGTCTTGCCTCTTCCACGTCATGACTTTGCACCCACTTGAAGACAGACAAATCCTCTTGTCACTTCCTCCAAAAAGTCTTCCTGACACACCAGCCCGTCCCTCCCCCATCAGATAACTTAAGGAACCCTCCTCAGGGCTCCATCATTTCGGGTGTCTGTGTCTATCGCTGTCCTCACCAAATTACCTTGTAATTACCCCTCCATGGGGATGGCTCCCCCATAGGACAATGAACTTCTTAAAGAGAAGAAAACTAGTTAAATTAGTCATCTTTGATCCCCTAGTCCCTGACACATACTAAATCTTCATGAATCTTTGTGCGAGTGAAAGAGTGTGGCTCTGAGGTCTCCTTGTGGTCACGACTTCTGGTCAAACATTACTGTGTACCAATAATGAAGGAATCCACCTACAGGAAGGAGAAAAAGGAGGAATCCTGGAAGAAGCAGCCTGCAAAGCAATCAGGAATCCCAGCCGAGCACTTCTATCTGAGGGAGGGGTGGTGGCCTGCCCCCCACCCCCAATCCTGACCTCTGCCCAGTCCTAGAAGACCCTAGCGGCCTAATCCCTCCCTCTCTGGAACCTTCTGTAAGTCTTCTCTGTGAGTCTTCTGCCACCGTTTTCCATTTTCGGTTTCTAAGGTGGAGTGCTGTTTCCGCCCTGGCTGAGGGTCTCCTTGCTCTACAAGGCTGCAAATGGTTCCTCAGACCCTAACTAAGGGCGATTGAATAACAACTCTTCCTACCACTCATTGCCTCTCATGAACAGAGACGGGAATGGAAGGAATGGAAGGCTGACTAACCTTGTTTATCCACATACCGCCTATCTCTAGAACTATGTGCATATGGTCCTGGACCTTATTTTGGTTTTGAATCAACATAAATTTGGCCTCTAACATCCTTCTATAGTATTTTCCCAGTATACTGCAGTGGTTTACACAAAACCAGAACCGTGCAGACCATACCAATCTATATGTCCCACCTTCGTCTTTAGCCAAGTAACAAATATTACCCTGTACTTCCCAGGGCTGCTGCCAGCCCAGCATCTCCCGGGACTACTGCCTGCCTCTGTCTTTTGTTGTGGGGAGGGGAGGGTAAGGGTCATGTCTTAAGGAAGTGTTTCTAGAACAAGGGGACTCTGGTACCAGCTGAAAGATTGGTCTCCCCTAAGAATCTCCCCTCTCTGCTGTAACTTCAGAGGCCATGGGAAGCCCCTGGGCAGAAATCACCAGTGGTAAGAAGCAGTTCCCACTACCAACCCCATGGTTCCCAAATAACTATCAGGCCCATTTTTCCTTCAGCCTGGAGGAGAGCTGCTCGTTGGTATTTCTTGAAGCCACTTCTCTAGGCTTCAAGGGATATTTCTCTTCCTTCCCTCTTTCTACTTCATTGGATTCTGCCATTAACAGTCTGAACCATCCCCCACCCCCAGGTCTTACACCCCTATGGTCACGTGTTGTAAAAATGGGCGAAAGATTGAAGAGTCTGGCCCAACAGACAGTGTGCAGAGAGGATGGAGCAAGGGGGCCCTTCAGCCCAAGGCAGTACTGCTGACACAAATGAGTGGCACTCTCACTTGATAATTACATCTGTGAAAGGCACCTACTCATTATTGTTCTTTCAGACTTCTCTGGAGACACTCAACAAAGCTATTGCTGGCCTTGTGGTGATGTCTGAGGAAATGGAGAAGGTGTACAACAGTTTCCTCAACAACCAAGTTCCCTCTCTGTGGTCCACCACAGCCTACCCATCCCTGAAGCCACTAGGATCGTGGGTCAAAGACCTGATCCTGAGGACTGCATTTGTGGATGTAAGAAAATTCACTTCTTTGGGTTTGATGAACACAGTAGGCCTTAAGGTCCTTAGGAAGCCCTAGCTAACTGAAATATTAACAACTGTTGAGGGATCATCTGAGCCCAAAGAAATAGAAACTTCCAGAATGGCATCAATTTGAAAGTCATGTTCATTATAAGGTACTTTGCCCTTGGCCTTTATCCCTGTATCCCACTTTAATTCCAGGCCAACCTTGGAGTTTCAGATCTCATTCATGGGATCCCACTGTGAGGCACAGAACCAATCTGACATGGGTCCAAACTTCTAGGTGTGACCTTGCTGCAGTCTCCTCTCTTCCACACCCCCTATAATAACCAGGTTCTGGATTTACGGTCAGGCTATTGGGTGAGGAGGGAGACAGACAGGTAGGGAGAATGGGACTGGTGACTAACTCAGGCTGGTTAAGATTCTGTCTCCTGAGAGGCCCTCCAAAATATGATTTTGACTTAAATGACAAGCTCCACTTCAGAAAAACAATACATAATGGTGTAATGTTTCTCCTTTAGTTGTGGCTCAAAAGAGGGCAGCCTAAGTCCTTCTGGATCTCCGGTTTCTTCTTTCCTCAAGGATTTCTAACAGGTAACAACCAGTGCTTTCCCAAGAAAAATCCCATGAAAGATCATGCTGAGTTTCTAGGAACTGGGGGAAAGGCAGGGCTGCTAATGACCTAACTATGGATTACTGATTATAGGGCAGTTCAATAAGGCCCTGCTCCTTCTCACTTGCTGGGGAAAAGGATGGCAGGAATAGCAGATGCTCCCCAACAGCCTAACCCCTGCCCCTCTTGGGCTGTGCAAGTTCGAGCACTCGATACGACATGAATGCCCACGGCACGCCCCAGTTCCCCACGTGACCCATGCTGGACGGCACCACCTGCTCTCCACCTGCCCCAGCCCCACCTCAGAGCAGCTTCCTTCTTTCTAAAGAACATTCCTTCACTCATATGTGGATCCTGAGAAACTTAACAGAAGACCATCGGGGAGGGGAAGGAAAAAAAAAAAAAGAGGGAGGGAGCCAAACCATAAGAGACTCTTAAAAACTGAGAATAAACTGAGGGTTGATGAGGGGTGGGTGATGGGCATTGAGGAGGTCACCTGTTGGGATGAGCACTGGGTGTTGTATGGAAACCAATTTGACAATAAATTTCATATTAAAAAAAAAAAAAAAAGAACATTCCTGTCAACCTTCCATCGGCCCTCGACTCCAGCTAGAGGACCCAGGCCTAATCTGTCTTCTGAATCCCTCAAATCTCCGGCACTGGCTTGTCTCTCACTTACTGGCAGAGCAGTGCACTAGAGCCATGACCTTCTTCCCTCTCTTCCCAGCTGTGCCATGGCTCCACCCCTCCCAGCATCACCACAGGCTTCCTGTCTAATGAGCTAATTCAGAATAAGGTGTTAATGGTTGGGACTTCTCGAGGGGGAGGAAGCTCTCAAATGCTAGAGCAGCCTGATTGAGGCCATGTTTGAGAAGCGGCAATGTCGTTTGGAGGACCCAGCTTTCTGGTTTTCATTTTTATAGGAACTCTTCAAAATCATGCTCGGAAACACAATTTGCCTATAGACGAGCTGAGCTTCAAGTACAACATGATTCCTATCTATCGGGATCAAGCGGCAGTTATAGAAGCTGCCAAGACAGTGCAGTTTGGACAAGAACTGCCCATGGACTTGGAGGTACCGTTCCCTGACTAGTTACAGCAGAGCAGCTCTGTCCCACTCACATTTGATATCTCAGCCAACCTCCCCTGCCCCACTCCCCTACTGCCTCCCACATGCAGCAGCGTGAGAGGCAGGACGAGACTCATACCCCTCAGACAAGCTCCCCAGGTCTGCAGTGACTCGATAGGAAGTGCCTAAATTAGTCCAATTTGTAGAGATTTTTTTTCTTTTCAACATTTTTTATTTATTTTTGGGACAGAGAGAGACAGAGCATGAACGGGGGAGGGGCAGAGAGAGAGGGAGACACAGAATCGGAAACAGGCTCCAGGCTCCGAGCCATCAGCCCAGAGCCTGACGCGGGGCTCGAACTCACGGACCGCGAGATCGTGACCTGGCTGAAGTCGGACGCTTAACCGACTGCGCCACCCAGGCGCCCCTGTAGAGATATTTTTTAAAGCAACACTGTTTATTTCTTTAGATACCTACAGCAACTCTCTCTTTCTTATGGAGAATGATGTTAAATAAGGGCTTTAGCAAGATGTTAAAAACAAGGTTTCAGAATCAGGCAGGGCTGAGTTTAAATTCTGACTTTCCCCTTTGCAGCTGTGTGTGCTAGAATGATGACTAACATGTCTGCACCTCAGTGTTCTCATCTGTAAAATGGGGCCAATGCCACCAACCTCAGAGCTGTAATGCAGTGTAAATGAACTAGCACATAGCGCTCCCACAATAAATAACTATTATTATAGGCTGAATGTATTTGCTGTTCACTCAATTGCCTCCTAGTGGAATTGATATACTAACTTCATACATTATATAACCATAAATACATGGCATAACTAATAGGAATGCACTAAGGAAGCAGTTTAAACTCTTTCCTTACATAGTTTCCTCCTTCTAGAGCAGAAGTTCTCAAAATGTGGTTCCAATACCAGGAGCATTGGCATCACCTGGGAACTTACTAGAAATGCAAATTCCAAGGACCCATTCCAGATCTACTGAATCAGAAACTCTGGGCTGAGACCCAGAAATCTGTACTATAACAAGTCCTACATGGGGCTGTTAGCCCACTAAATTTTGAGAACCACTGCTCTAGAATATCAGTGATTCTCAACCTTAACTGCAGGTTAGAATCACCTGTGGAGCTTTTTAAAAATCCCAATACCCAATGGGGCACCTGGGTGGCTCAGTCAGTTGAGCATCTGACTCTTGATTTGGGCTCAGATCATGATCCCAGGGTCATGGAATTGAACTCTGCATTGAGCTCCGCACTGAGTTCCCAAGCTGGGTATGGAGACTGCTTGGGATACTCTCACTCTCTCTCCCTCTCTCCCTCCCCCCTCCTCTCTAAAATAAAATTAAAAAAAAAAAAAAATCCCAATGCCCAGACTACATCCCACTTACATCAGAATCACCCCAATATCATTAGGCATCATTATTTTCCAAAGCTCCCCCGGGTGACTCCAGTGCACCACCAGGGATGAGAACCCCTGCCGCCCATCCGAGCCACCCAACTCCGATGTGCTGAGATGCAATGGGGGAGTGCAGCCCTGCCTCAAAGCACCCGTCCACACCTTAGAAACATAACTTTACACACATGCAGGGCCACTGTTAGCCCATTTGCCACCTTTGCACAGCTTAGGAAAAGACACTCCCTCTGGGTGGATGCCCAGATGGCTCCCACACATGGCTTGGCAAGGGGGTAGCAGGATGGTTTCCAGCCTCCACTAAGGCAGACCTGCACAAGTGTGCATAGCAGCCCCCAAAACAGGAAGGCCTTCGTAGCCGAGAGACAAAGTTCGGGACACCAGAAAGTAAAGACCAGCCAAAAAGAGCTTACTGTCCTTTTATTCACTATAAAAATATACAGCCTGTGTCCATACCGCTTGGCCATCTGCCTACAGGTGAGCGGCTCCAATTCTCCAAAAGATAATCAGCTCCACAAGTGGCCAAATTCACTGTTTGAGGAAGGACGACACAGAAGCCCACAATTGGCAGAACTTGTATACCAGTGGTGGCCTCCAATCACAGGACACCAAGGGCAAGGTTTTTCTCTGTCTCTCTCTCTCCCCCTTTAATAGAAACAAGAATCTAGCATAATTTCTAAAAAACAAAAAGGGAACTTTCCATAGTCTGCAACAGTCCATACTCTGCAGGTATCAAGACAGATATACAATCTATCTTTAGGAGGCACCCAGGTCCTTGAAAGACCTTGCTAAAAAGAACATGATAATCACAGCCCTCCTATCCTATCTGCTTCCCATGCAAAGGAGCAAGTCATAACACCGTATCAGACAGTCTGAAGCCCATAAATGGTATCCCCTATTAAAGATCCTGGTAGAGTGTGGAAAGTTTGAGATTTGGTGTCAAACAGAAGCAAGTTATTTTACCTTTCTGAGTCTTGGTTTTCTCCTCTCTAAAATGTAATAACAGCAGGGCGCCTGGATGGCTCAGTTGGTTAAGCATCCAACTTCAGCTCAGGTCATGATCTCATGGTTCGTGAGTTCGCGCCCTACGTTGGGCTCTATGCTGACAGCTCGGAGCCTGGAGCCTGCTTCGGGTTCCTTGTCTCCCTCTCTCTCTGCCCCTCCCCCACTCATGGTCTGTCTCTCAAAAACGAACAAACATTAAAGAAATTTTTTTAGGGGCGCCTGGGTGGCGCGGTCGGTTAAGCGTCCGACTTCAGCCAGGTCACGATCTCGCGGTCCGCGAGTTTGAGCCCCGCGTCGGGCTCTGGGCTGATGGCTCGGAGCCTGGAGCCTGTTTCCGATTCTATGTCTCCCTCTCTCTCTGCCCCTCCCCCGTTCACGCTCTGTCTCTCTCTGTCCCAAAAATAAATAAAAAAACGTTGAAAAAAAAAAATTTTTTTTAAAGAAATTTTTTTAAATAAAAAATAAAAATAAAATGTAATAACAGCAATCTCTAGAGTGGTTCTTAGCATTAACTGGTGAGGATGTGGGACTCGGGAAATGGCCCACAACAGCTAATCCCCTTCTCCCCTTCTCACCTTTAAACTTCTGGTTATCTTCCAGTTGCCCTCTCCTGAAGATGGTGTTCTTGTTCATGGAATGTTTATGGATGCTTCTCGATGGGACAATACAGAGATGGTGATAGAAGATGCACTGCCAGGACAGATGAATCCAATGCTGCCTGTGGTGCATTTTGAACCTCAACAAAATTACGTGCCAAGCCCAACATTTTACCATTCCCCACTTTATAAAACAGGGGCCCGGGCAGGAACACTCTCAACCACAGGTAAGGATGTGCTAAGATTGGTAAAAAAAAAAAAAAAAAAAATGATGACAAAATGCAAACTTACCAAGTCCAAACACAAAGCCATAATGTGCGAGGGGAGATCTTAAGCCAATTAGCAAGACTTAAAATGAGGCCACTTATAATATACTAATTTATAGATTTTATGTTTTCCTTCTTTTACCGCTAAGTATGGGCTGACATTATAAAACAAATGCTTTCTTTCTATTAACCTAATAAGTAGAAAATAGAGCTTATTGAACAGTGACTTCTAATTTCAAAATGATGGACTAAGTAGACAGGAGTCTCTCACCAAAGTCACTCAGACTCATCATAGAAAACAGATTTAAAAATAAACCCAGGGCGCCTGGTTAAACGTCCGACTCTAGCTCAGGTCATGATCTTGCAGTTCATGAGTCCAAGTCCTACATTAGGCTCTATGCTGACAGCTCAGAGCCTGGGGCCTGCTTAGGATTCTGTCTCCCTCTCTCTCTGCCCCTTCCCCACTCATTCTCTCTCTCTCTCTCTCTCTCTCTCTAAAATAAACATTTTTTAAAATGGCATTAAATAAAATAGCATTAAATAAAAATAAACCCAAAACAGAATGCCGTGTTGCAAAAAGGGAAATCTGAGTGGGTCTGAAACTAAGATGCAGCCCTGACAAAAGGAACCAGGTAGAAAGAAAGCCATATCAACAGGTAAGCTGAATGCACACAGCTAAAGAGTGAGCAGAGAATGAGCTGAGAAGTCAGTTTTTTTAAAAAGTGACATTGTGAAAAAAATTAAAAATAAAATAAAAAAATAAAGTGACATTGTGAAAGGAGCCAAATTTTCCAATATTTATCTAGTAGGCAATCTGGAAGGAGAAAGAGAATGGAAGAGGGATAATATTTGAAAAAATAATGGCTGATAATTTCCCAGAACTGAACAAACACTTAAGTCCTCAGATCACAAGGTCTCACAAAGTGGCAGGTATGATTTTTTTTTAAAGCATACAACAAATAATTAAATTTGAAAAGATATATCAAAGTGATTCTTAACACTATCAGTGATAAAGAAAATCCTCAAAGCAAAGATTTAAAATATATTAATACACTGGGACTAAAATTCCCAAGAATGAGACTCAGATTGACATCAGACATCTCTCTCTTTATCCACACAGTGCACATAAAAAGATAATAGACAAACACCTGCAAAGGCTGTGGGAAAATAACTTTGCACCAGAACTGCAAAAGCAATCAAATTATTAAAAGGAAAGGTATAATAAAGATCTCTTTGGACATACAATGGCTCTAAATTAATCACCACTGGCCCTCTAAAACACACACACACACTTAAATCTGTAATACTTTGGCCATAAAAATGATTTCAATAATAACTTGAAACTAAATTTCCAGATGAGAGAAATATAGGAGAGGGAACAGGGTAGAAAGAATTAAATTTTCTCATTTGAATGGAGAATATAGATACTGATAAATATTTTTCTAATAAAATCTTCAATTAAAGTATATTCTCAAAGAGTAACATACAGAATGGAACTACAATAGACACTTATCATGTCTCGATCTCCCACTCCCATGACAAATCTAAAAACATTTTAAAAGGTATTTTTAAAACTAATGGCATGAACAAGTTTTTATGTGGACATAAGTTTTTATTTATCTCGGATAAATACCTAGGAGTGGAAAGACTAAACATGTGGTATGTACATGTTTAACTTTTTAAGAAACAGCCAAACTGCTTTAAAAGAGGCCATACCATTTAACATTCCTACCTGCAGTGCATAAGGGCTCCAGTTCCTCCACTTCCTACCACTTAGGATGATCAGTCCTTTTTGATTTTAGATGACAGCCGGCTAGCTATCTAGATGATAGACTATGTGGTATCTTCTTATGTTTTTACTTTGCAGTTCTCTAATGACTAATGACATTAGCCATCTTTTCTGGTACTTATTTATATCTTCTTTGATGAACTGTCTGTTCAAGTCTTTTTCCCATTTTTTAAAAGTCATTTGTCTTATTGCTAGCTAAAATTCCAACAGAAATTATCCTTTTGGCAAGAGGAACCAAGAAAAGGTAGTAATTAAAATGATGTTGTACTGACACAAGACTCAACAGATAGATCAAATGCACTGGAGAGAGAGCCCAGAAACACACTGTGTATATGTGGGAACTCAGCATATAATAGCAGCATCATTTTTTTTATTATGAAATTTATTGTCAAATTGGTTTCCATACAACACCCAGTGTTCATCCCAAAAGGTGCCCTCCTCAATACCCATCACCCACCCACCCACCCTCCCACCCTCCATAAACCCTCAGTTTGTTCTCAGTTTTTAGGAGTCTCTTATGTTTTGGCTCCCTCCCTCTCTAACCTCTTTTTTTTTTTTTCCTTCCCCTCCCCCATGGTCTTCTGGTAAGTTTCTCAGGATCCACATAAGAGTGAAAACATATGGTATCTGTCTTTCTCTGTATGACTTATTTCACTTAGCCTCACACTCTCCAGTTCTATCCACGTTGCTACAAAAGGCCAGATTTCATTCTTTCTCATTGCCACGTAGTACTCCATTGTGTATATAAACCACAATTTCTTTATCCATTCGTCAGTTGATGGACATTTAGGCTCTTTCCATAATTTATCTATTGTTGAGAGTAGCAGCATCATTTAAAATTGGTGAGAAAGAGACAAATTATTCCACAAATGGTGCTGACAACCAAACTTAGACCCTATCTCATACTATAGAGAAAAGTAAATCACAGGTGGATTCTTTACACTTAATCATCACTAAACTTTCTTTTTCTTTTTTCTTTTTCTTTCTTCCTTTATATTTGAGAGAGACAGAGAACATGTGCACATACGAGACTTGGGCAGAGGGGCACGGGGACAGAGGGGGAGAAAGAGAGAGAATCTTAAGCAGGCTCCATGTTCAGCACAGAGCCCAACATGGGACTCAATCCCACAACACTGGGATCATGACCTGAGCTGAAACCAACAGTCAGATGTTCGACCAACTAAGCCACCCAGGCACCTGTCATCACCAAACTTTAAAATTATTACTAACCCTAATGAAATAATAGCTCTACGTAATAATTATCAACATCTGCTAACATGCCAAGAAAGACATTCAGACATAAGGTACTTCCTGATGTAAGTACACACCACCTCTTCAAGTATTCTTGCCCAAAAAACTCAAACCTGAATATGATCATGTCTCTAGATCTAACCACCCCCTTTACATGAATAGAGGAATATATTTATTTTTTAAATATTTTTGTTAACGTTTATTTTATTTTTGAGACAGAGAGAGACAGAGCATGAACGGGGGAGGAGCAGAGAGAGAGGGAGACATAGAATCGGAAGCAGGCTCCAGGCTCTGAGCCATCACCCCAGAGCCTGACGCGGGGCTCGAACTCACGGACTGCGAGATCATGACCTGAGCTGAAGTCGGACGCTTAACCGACTGAGCCACCCAGGCGCCCCAGAGAAACATATTTAAAATCACCACAGGGATGCTGTCAGCAAAGTCCAGACTCTGGGAAACTTTATAGGACAAACAGCCTTGTTATTTCAACAATTACAAGGGGGTGGCAAAAGGAACAGAGGGGTAACCTACCAACTGAAGGAGATTTAAGAGACACATCACCATTGCAAGGCACGGATCTTACTTGAATCCTGAATCAAACTAATGCAATACACAGTGTGTGTGTGTGTGTGTGTGTGTGTAGACCATTTATATACCATTTATACTAGAAAATGTCACTCAAGTCCCTGCCAAGGCACTGTGGCAGGGCATGGCATACAAAGGTAAGGAAAGGGGAGATATAGGCTTTCTCTGCTGGGGACACCACCACCTTTCCCCAACTTCTACACAGACTGGGTTTGCTGTGAATGCAGTGTCATCTTGAGGGCAGAACCCTCTTCTTCTCACACTCATCCTGGCCCCTCATACAGGCCCACAGTAAAAAAAGTGCAAAAGTGACCTCTTATTTCAGATGTCCCAGAGCTGAGGACAAAATATCTGCTATTGCACTTGGTCATTTCAGGAGCACTGGTGCCTAACTGCAGGGTAGAACAGAGGATGGATGGATGGATGGATGGATGGACGGATGGACAGACAGATGGACAAATGAATGGATGCCCAACCTACCAACTGCGTCCTGAGTCCCACTAAAAGCTCAGGGCTGAATCTATTCCAACGTTCCATCAGTCAGACTGTGGAGAATTTGAAACATACTTTACAAGGTTATACAAAGTCAAAGTTAGGTCCTAAAGGATCATTTGTTCTAACATCTTCATTCTATAGAGCGTAAAATTGAAATACGTAGAGGACTATTTACCCGTTATCTACAGAGGCTGAGTCAGGTCTGAAACCCAGGTGTCTTGACTCTCAGTACACTGCTCTTTGCATCAAGGGGTTATTCTTTAAGTAACAAGCCTTTGTCCTTGTATCCTTTACTAGGTCATTCCACCAACTTTGTGGTAACTGTGCTCTTACCCTCCAAGCGGTCCAAAGATTACTGGATTGCCAAGGGGTCAGCTTTGCTCTGCCAACTAAATGAGTGAGAAGTTGCCACCTCCTGCTAAAAAAGAACCAGGCCAAAAGTCTTTCCTGATGGGGACAAAGGTCCGTGTAACATATGCAAGCAAAACAGCTATACTTCTGGTCTGACTTAAGGATGGTTAGTGTGGCTTTTCTCTTCTAACTAAAATAAAGTGTCTGAGTGCTTCATTGAGTTGGTAATTCAAGCTCTGATGCCAAAGCAGTGGGTTCAGCACTCACCTCTTAAACCTGCTCCCCCTCCTCCATACGAGAGTCAGGCAGCTTCCCATCAGTAACTTGGGGGGAGGGAGGAGGGTGCCTGGGCAGAGTCAGAATTCACCAATTCCTTACTCAGATGGGCTTCCTTCCTCTTCACGCTGACATAAAAGGCCCAGTGTACATTTCAGTCACACGGCCCCAGGTGCTTCCATTTCTAGACGAGATTAAGGCTCAGATCCCAACATATGGGAGGCAGATGAGCAAGTGAGCTGGACAACAAGCTCGTGACCCCATGGTGCCAGCTCCCCCACTCTACGGGCCTATCCCACCATCCTTAGAAGAGCTTGCTGTGCTTCACAGAAGTGGAGATTGGCCCTGCCCAAGGACAGAATTTCCACTTCCACTTTAGGATGAACCTGTAGAAAGCATCCAAGTCCCACCCAGGCGCACCAGAGCCCCTGCCACCTCAAAAGCAGAGGTTGTTGGGCCAGTACCGAGATGGAGCAGTCACCTGTGGCAAACCATCTTGTGTCAGCCGTGCCAGCAAGGGTCTGTTTATGTTCTCAGCCATAATATGAGTCACGAAACTGGGAACCACCCAGCTAGCATGTGGTCCTCTGGATAAAGACACACCACCCCCTTCCAGAAATTTGGAAGAACTGAATCAGGCCCAGTAATCCCACCTTCCCCTTTTACCTCTGCCTTCATCCCCATAGCTATCAAAGTTAAGAACAGACTCAAGTTGCAGAGTAGCAGCGAACAATTCTTTTACTTAGAGCTCAGAGCAGGAACCGAGACGACTCTTGGCGTTCCAAGCAGGAACAGGTGCTTACTAAGCCACGGGAATGGCTGCAGCCGCAGAAGTCAGAGGCTGACATCCGGCACCACAGCAGCTGTAATTCCAGGTCAGAAAGCTGTAGGAAACTGACCCAACCTCACAACTGTAACACGCTCGTGAAGCAGGTGACTGGGCAGGGAAACGCACGGCCTGGCCACTGCACAAACTTCTGTCTGCTGGAGCCTACCCGTAACTGCCACCACTACCGAAGAAAAGGTCTTCTGTTCCCCTTGAACCCTCCAAGTCTCGCATAAGTCTATGCCATTAGGAGAATCTCGGTCATAGCAGCAAGGGAATCTGGGAGAGTTTAGCCCTCCTCCCCCTGCAATACAGAGAGTACAGAATGGAGCGAAGGTGGAGGACATGCATCCTGAGTACCATCGCACCACTCTTTAAGTAGACCCGGAAGACCTTCTGGGCCCTGGAAATGACTGAGAATGCACCCCCAAGAAAGTCTAGGAAGGGAAGACCACAGAACTGCAAGCCCAGGCAGTCAAGCTTACCATAAACCAGATTAGAAACAAACACATCTACTTCCAAGTCCTGGGCAGACCCTCTGGGTTTCTGTGAGCTGCTCGAAGGCCCATAAGGAAACCTTGTCACGGGGTGGGTGTGGTGACCGAACAGGAGGTGGGGTGGGAGGTAGGGCTAAAAGTTCCCATTTGAGACTCAACTGAGACAATTCTACTCTTACTCATTTTATAGAGACTCCCTCATAAGATTTTATTTATAAAAGGCATCAGCATATAAATAAATAACAAGACAGGAAGGGGGAGCGTTTGAAACCCACTTTCTTACACAGCACCTCTGACAAAGCCTACCATTCATCCAGTCTTCAGCATGTTGGTGAGACACTCACATACATAATTAAAGCATTTGTCAGAGCGCAGGAAACAGAACAAAGCTCCTATGGCCTACTGACTCCCCTGAATCCATAACCAGGAGTAGGAAGAGGAGCAGCAGGAAGGAGAAAAGGGTCAGGATCCAAAGTGGCAGGTAGGACCAGTATGAGTAGGGCCCAGGAGTAAAGCAGTGACAATATTCAGAGGGTGTGAGCAAGAGTTGTTTGCATAACATATACACATTGTGGGAAAAAATCTACAAAGAAAAGACATTTAATTATTTCCATATAATTCATTTACAATTATTTTCATACAAGTCATTATGTTACAAAACTGTACACCTACCCCCAGCACTGCTGGATAACCCGAGTCGTTCCTTGGAAAGAGAAGAATCAACTTTTATTCTCTCTTTTCCTGGGTTGGGCCTGTCAAGGCCAGAACAGGGTGTGGAGTACAGGAATGGCCATCCTTCAACTCCAAGGGGTCAGGGACCTGGCCTGGCTCCTCCCGTCATTGCAGGAGGGGTGTCTCTGTTTGGAAAGCCAGCACCAGCACCCAGAACACAGGAGTCCAGAGAGACAGACAGGCACTGCTGGCTACCATCTGGCTGTGGCGGGAATGCCCATGGCGAGGGAGCTGCAGCTCAGCAGAGATGTGCCTATCCAGAACAGGGACCTGGAGCTGTGGGACCTCAGCACTAGGAGAGAAAGGAAAAAACAGAAGCTCAGAGCACAGCAGGAGCCACTGGATACTCCAGGGCCCCCAAACGCCCACACAACTTCTTTTCATCTCCCTTCTTTAAAGACGAGAATGGATCTTAGTATGTTAATAGGTTTCCTGTGTCTCTGTCCCTCGATACTACCACTACAACAAAACCAAGTAATACAGGTGCTAAGATCAGCACAACAGACAACTCTCCCTTGGCTACATGGTTCTTGGTTCAAAGATTATTAAAACTCTAGGTGTAAGAAGGCCCAACTCAGATTTGCTTATCATTAGCCTTTGGGCAATCTCAGGCAGGGCCCCTCCTCACTGACCACACATAGAGGCACATCCAGGCCATGAGGCGTCCTCCCTGGGTCTCTGGCTCTCTCCCCTACCCCAGCTCACATCCGGTGTGAACACCATGCAGACATCCCAGGTCAAGACAGTATGAGCTGAGGGGCCCAAGATCTCAGGCTCACCCGGACCTTTCAGCTCAGCTCTGGTGTAAAGTGGCTAACTCCAGGCCACCTTAAAAGGAAATGGCCCAAACTGAAAAAGTACTGAACCGGTCAGTTTATTCGTCCACCAATGAAGGATGGTTGGAGAGCTACCCTTGGTCATGTGGAACATGGACACCAACAGGATCCCTGTTCTCCGGGTCCCATTTGGCTGCTAGCTTCCATCCGTTAAAAAATGCCAACCCCAGAGCACACCGGACGCCTGCTTCGAATCTTTCAGTGGCTCCTCACTTCCACAGGCATGAGACTCTCTGTCACTCCACTCCATTTCCTGTCTGGACCCACACCACCCCACTTGACTCTTCCTCCCCTTCCCCCCTCCCCCCACCCAGCTCCAACCATAATTATTTCATCTTGGTTTCTTCAACATGCTCACTCTCTCCAGGCCTTCAAACTGTTCCCTTTGCTTGGAATTCCTTCCCCTCCTTGCTCAGCTATTTATCCATTCAACATTTATTATCAAGCACCTATGCAGGTACTGGATCCCTGAATCTCCTGATCCAGACTCAAAAGTTCTGGTCATTGGGCTTCACTTTGTCAGCCTGCTACTCAGCATCAGCCAAAAGGTACCTTCACTCAGGGAGGCCTTTCCTGACTACTCCCCCAACCCTAAATAGTAACTTCCAACACATACACAAGCACATTCCCACAGCACCCTTTGCAGATATCAAAATTGGGCTTCCTCCTAGAATGCAAACTCGATGAAGGCAGAGAGCTAATGCCTGTCTGGTGTACTTCAAAGCCACAGCACCCGACACAACAGCAGGCACCCAGGAGGAACTCAATACATTTGGGCTGAACTGAACTGGATCCTGGATCCCAGGCCTCTCTGGTGTAGTTCTTCCAGAAGCCTTATGCCCTGGAGACCAGGCTGAGTCACCACCTTTGACTCCTCCATCCACCTCTGATCCACCTCCTAAGCATCTTCCGGGAGTGCATTCTGTGGTCACCACGCTCTCTGTAAAATGTGGGGGCTGAACAAGCCTGTTCCCTGTTGCTTCCAGCTCTGCAAAACTATGAAATCTTCCCTAAGCTGCAGTGGAGAAAGGACTGGCAAATCAACGCACACCCATGCATGCCCACCACCACCACCCCCATTCCTCCTTTAACAAAGATAAACAAAGATAACAAAGCCCTTACTCTGGCTTGAAGCAACTGCCTTTAATTACTGGGTTCATCTCAGTGCCCAAGGCTCTAAGCAACAGGAAAGGCTGGTCCACAAGGGGGTTGCTCATCCCCACCAGAGCCTTGAACCTCCCCCTCTCAAGCAGGGTGAGGGATATTCCTGGGCTGCTCCCCACCGGGACTCCAGGTGGGGCGGATGGATGCCGGGGATGGGCTCCTGGCCGGCCGACCCGGCCCAAATCACCGCCTCACCTCTCCTCCAGTCGGACCCACAGATCGCTGAACTGCCGAAGCCGCTGCTTTCGCTGTGGCCGCTGCCGCCTCCGTTTCTTCTGAAACTTCCGCTCCGCTCCGCCTCCCAGGTGGGCACTTCCAGGCAGGGACACGTGGGGAGGCCACAGCGAGCGCACCGCAGACCCAGCTTCCGGTACCCGCGCTTCTGAGGCAGGCACTTCCGGAACAAAGATGGCAGAGGAGGCGGGCCCCGATAAGGGACGTCTACTCGTCTCCCTGTGAACAGGGGTGGAGGGAAGATGGATTTGAAGGACGGTCACACAGCTCTCAGGGCTCAGGGACGTAGAACTGGGGGGGGGGGGGGGGGGGAATAATGTGAAAGTTCAAGCTGGCTAGGGAGCGTCCTCCAAGCCACCTCCAGAATTGATCACTTTGATGCCTTAATTTTTCCCTCACATACTGTTGCAGTAGTCATTCCAAATCTCCCAGCCCTGGGGAGGAAATAGAAGATTTCTTTTTAATTGCATATAATTACTGCCCTTCCCTAACAAGGGGTCACAGCTATGTAGAAAGTCACTGAAGATTACAGCATTGAAAGTGACATTAAAAAAAAAAAAGTTTAAATGCCATTTACTTAGAACAATTGAAGTAACCCTTAACCATGTTAACCCCTCCTTTACCCTGGTGAGGGCTCTTCTCAGAAAAAGGCTATGGCAGCCCCAACCCCCAACATGAATGACTGCTAGTGTTCACAGGGCTGGCTTCTAACCACCTTAACCCAGGTCCTACCATAAACCATCTTTCCCAAAGGCAACATGTTTTTCACAACTGATGAGAAACTGAAACTTGCTTCTAGTTTTCCACTAAAGGTGACTCTAGCCTTCCCCCTTCTCCCGCCCCTCCACCCTGCTCCCCAAAAATATCTTCCAGTGAGAAGGACCCAGTTTCTTGCTACAACAGGACTTTTGTCAAGAGTTTAGTTGGGGTTGAGGAGGGGGCAGTAAGAGAAGAATCCAGCCACTAGAGGTCAATCCTATTGTCTCCTGACTTAGGCAGGCAGGGCCCTGAGGCTCCCATCCACCTGAGGAAAGGAAGCAGTGCCTGTGTTATGTGCATCTTTGACATGTGGGCGCAGCAGACCAGCATATATAAGAACTCCGTCATTCTGCCCTGATTCAGCCTTGATGAACAGCCCACCTGTCAGAAGCAGGGCTCAATTCTGACCCACAATCTGACACAACCTGAGATGTCAATTAATAGTCATGGCCCTGTGTGAGGAAGGCAGGAGGTATAAGAGATAGAAAATGAACATGGGAAAGACTCAGGTTGGGCAAAAAAGGTAAAAGAAGGGAATTCCTCAAGTGGCAAAGAAAGGCCCCTGTTCTGAACCTGAGGTTGGGAACCCCTGCAACATAACAGTCACAGTGAAAAGGCCCCTGGAGGACAGGACCTGCCATATTCATCACTGTGTCCAGAGCCCAGCACGATGCCTGACACACAAGTGTGACACCACTTAGATGAATCTCTTTATTATGCCAGCAAAGAAACTGGAGTCTAGAGAGGGGAAAGTGCTCCACCTAAGGCTAAGATTCCAGTGGCCTCCTAGAGGATTCAGCATCAGATGGTCAGGCAGCCCCCATGCCCAGGCCCTCTGCCCCAGCAGAGATTATATCAATGTGATCTTTGACCTCCATATAACCCAACAGGCCCTGGTACACCGTAGGCATTCAAAAAAGTCTGCTGCAAAGAGCATGGACTCAAATTCACTAGGGCTCAGCTCTTATGGCTTCAAGCAGTGGATCCTTACAGTGGGGGCAAATCACAGCTTTGGTTCTGTTCAACTCACAAGAGACACAAGATCTCAGCTCAGTTACTGCAGGTGGGCGAGGCCAGAGCTTGAGAACCAAGTTAATTAGTTAATTACTCTTGGGGGGGGGGGTCATTAATCCAGAAGAAATTAATTTTACTTCTCCTGATTTTTATCTTTCTCATATTTCACAGCTGAGATGTCCTGTAGATTCATAACACCCACTTTATAATTAAGGAAACTGAGGACCAGGGAAATAAACTTCCTTGCCCTAGGTCCCAACAAGGATTCAGTGCCATTTTCAAATAATATACACCAAGATTTTTTTTTTTTCAGTTTATAAAGCTAACTTATTTTCACCATAGGAAATATGGAGAATATAGAGTAGTGTCACTATTACCTCCAGGGAAAGATCCTACAGACAAATGCTCATGGGCTTAAGGGACCTAGGGCAGTAGAGGTGGCTGCTTCTCTGCCAGGAACAGAAAATCCCAGCTGTTGAACACAGCCTAATTCACCCCAGAGCTTCTGGGCTAGCCTAAGCATCCCATCCCAGGTTGAGGTTCTAGGTTGTCCTGTTTCGGTCCATCTGAATTCCCAAAGTTTAGTGAAACCTCTAGTTACTTATGAAACCTAAGTCCATGGTCATTTTGGCCACAATATGGGGCTCTTGTTGTGCTTGAGAGATTGCTAGTCCCCTGCCAGCATTTCACACAATCTACTCACTTCGTGGAAGTCTATGAGAAAGAAACACCCTGGTTGACATGGCCTGTCTCCTGGGCACACACCCACAGGAGGACATGTGGTATCCAGGAAGGAGCCCAGGACTGGAAACTAGAACAAGATAATTATACTTTCTGAGCCTCTTCTGCTTCTATAAAGTTGATCTGTCTCACCTGGTTGCTGCGAGGATTAAAACTACCCATGCACCATACTTCACACAGGGCTGAGCACCCAGGATGCATTCCATGTGGATGCCCCTCTCTTCCAGTCCCACTGTCTGGGGATGAGTGACAGTGTATGTAGCCCAGCAAGGCTGACGGGGAACCTGGAGCACCCCACTGTGAAGCCAAATGGACATTCACCAGATCCTCATTGGTATTATTCTGCTGTGGTGGGCAGAATACTGACCCTCAGAAATGTCAATGTCCTAATCCCTGGAACCTGTGAATACTATTGTTTGTTACCTTTCCTGATAAAAGGGATTTTGTGGGTGTGATATAGGACCTTGAGATGGGAGATTACCCCAGGCTACCTGGGTGGACCCAATCTAATCACATGGGTGCTTAAAGCCCGAAAACTTTCTGTGGCCAGTGGGAGATGTGACTACAGAAGAACTTCGGGGAAATGTAGTCACTTGGAAGATGGAAGGAGGGGTCACAAACCAAGAAAGGTGAGCAACCTCTGTAATCTGGAAAAGGCAAGTAAACAGGTTCTCCCCTAGAAGCCCTAGAGGAGAATGTGGCCCCATTAACACCTTGATTTCAGCCCATTGAGACCTGTGTCAGACTTCTGATCTACAGAACCGTAAAATAAGTGCTTGAGGGCAGAGTTTATAATTTGTTGTGGCAGGACAAAAAAAAAAAAAATCCACAAAACCCTAATACAGCATCGGTTATCCTGGGAAGAGGTATGGGATTGGGGAACTGGGTAAACACACTTGGGATCAGCCCAGCAGAACCCCTGTCCCTTCCTCTTCGCTGCCCAGGGAAGCGCAGTTTCACAGCCAGGGCCTTGCCTGTGTAGTCCAGCCTGTTGAATACGGGAGGGTAGTGGCTGCCGGTAGCTGCCGGTAGCCCTTCCCTCACTGTCCACCTAACTGGGCCACCGCAAGACCCGAGGGGCTGGCAGGCCTAGAGTGAGCTAGGTCACCAGTTAGAAGGCCTCCTGCCCCCACCCACACAGCCCGCCCAAGATCCAAGTCCCCGTATCATCCCTCAGGGATTATCACACGGCTGCCAAGGAGGGGAAGAAGGAAGCAGGTGTCTCCACAGCCACTGCACTGGCCCTTGCCAACACCTTCAGTGCGGTCGTTTCCCCCACTCTGGGCCCTTATCCCCTCACCCCTTCTTCTCCCTAACCGGAGCTCCATTCCAGACTTCATGCTCCCTCGTGGCCTCCCCTGGAGCACGGCTCACCGCTAAAAACTCATAGACACTATCCTAATGGAGCACATACTGTGTGCCAGACGCCAGGATAGCTACTGCAGAGCACACACCAAACCCCTGGGGATCATGCAAGGGGGTGACCCCGGGCCAGAGCAGAGAAGAACATGGGGCGTTTGTGCTGGATCTCACAGATTCTGATAGAATTAGGGGCGGGGGGGGGCGCCTGGGTGGCTCAGTCGGTTAAGTGGCCGATTCGACTCGGGTCATGATCTCGCGGTCCGTGAGTTTGAGCCCCGCGTCGGGCTCTGTGCTGACAGCTCAGAGCCCGGAGCCTGCTTCCGATTCTGTGTCTCCCTCTCTCTGACCCTCCCCCATTCATACTCTGTCCTCTCTCTGTCTCAAAAATAAATAAACGTTAAAAAAAAAAAAAAAAAAGAATTAGGGGCGGGGATGGGGGAATGAATGTCTGGCAGAGGAAGCTGCACGAACAAAGACAAAGGATCCAGGAAGTAAAACGTGGAAGAAGAAAGGGCAGAAAGAGAAGGCATGTGTGGGCGGAGGAGCCTGAACTGTACCCTGGCTCTGATTAGCTGTGTGATCTTTCAGTTTCTCCATCAGTAAAGGAGAAGAGACACCCACCCCACAGGCTGGCTTTGAGGATTAACTGACAGTCCGTGTGAACCTGGCTGCCACCTGACAGTCGGTCAATAAATGTTCTTTCCTCCCCTGGGAATGTGAGCAGGCCAGCTGAATGTCAGCACTGGTTCTCAGCCCTCACCGTGCACCAGAATCACAGAGAGATTTTTAAAATACTGATTCCTGACCTCACTTCCTCCCACAGGCAGGTATTAGGGTTAGAGACAGAAGTAGGAAGCCTGAGCATAACCATCAACACACGTGCACGCACACATGCATGTATGTGCACACATGCGCGCATACGTGTACACACATATACATGCCTGTGCACATACGTGCGCATCCACACGCGTACACGCATGCACACACACACTCCAGGAAGGGTCCTCTCCAGCACCCGCAAGGACTGTGTGCCAAATACCAGCCCACTCAGCCTGGGGTGGGGGCTGAGAAGGGACAAAGCACCCGCTTTCCAGAAGAACACGGTCCCCCCGAAACAGGCAGAGAACCACTAAGGGCTGGATTCTCCCTCCAGGGCTGAAGGAGAACAGGAGAGAGAGAAGGATCAAGACCTGGGCAGTGAGCAGAGCTGAAGGAGGGGCAGGATTTTTGCTGTCAGGGGGAGATGGACGGCAGCGACCCAGACAGAAGGTTTTCTGATGCAGGAAGCACACCTGTGCTGGGGTCTGGCCGCCAAGACACCAGCAGGAAGAAACTGGACTTTGGAAGAGAAGAGTCAGAAAGCACCGAAGGTTTCTGAGGAAGGGGCACTTGCAAGATTTAGTCCCACAGAGAGCGAAGAATGGACCAGAGGATGAGAGCCATGAAAAAGGAGAGGAGCAAACCCAAGAGGAGAGGAAGCTAGAGGTGTGATGGAGGTGAGAAATAAGAAGTCTCAGGTAAGGGCTTTTAGAGAGTAGAAGTGCTATTTGAAGAACCATTATCATTGACGCGCTGGATGTACGGCGTGAGAGGTGGGGGTAAGACAGCCCAGGACGTACCCATGATTGTCCGCTAGGAGGCAGACTGGGAGAATCCTGGCTCCCGGGTGGAAACTGGACCGCTAGGGAGAACCCTCTGGGGTGAGGGGCTGGGGAGAGGCCCTAGCTTGAAACAACATGAGCTGAAGGTGGGCCTTCTGACGAGAAAGAGGGCACCTGGGGAAGGGCAGCCATCAAGCTGACACCACAGCTGACCCCCTTCTCTACCCCTCAGTAGAAGGGATGGGCCTTCTCCTCACTACCGCTGTGATCCCTGCCAGGAGGGGGCGCTGGTGAGCGCGGTCGGGAGGGAGTGGGGCGAGGAAAGGCGTGTGTTAGGGGCTGAATTCCGATGTTGGAGCCTCCATAGCCAGTTCCTCAGAATGTGACTGCATTCATAGGCAGCGCCTTTAAAGAGGTTATTAAGATAGAATGAGGTCGTTAGGGTGGGCCCTGGTCCAATCTGACTAGTATCCTTATGAGAGGAAATTTAAACACACAGAGACACTAGGATTGTGTGCGCACAGAGGAAGGCCATGTGGGGACAGGGAGAGGGAGGCTACATGCAAGCAGAAGGGAGACCTCAGGGGAAATCAAACCTACCAACACCTTGATTTTGGACTTCTGGCCTCCAGAACTGTAAGAAAATAAATTTCTGCTGTTCGAGTGCCCAGTCTGTGGCATTTTGTTACGGTGGCCCAAGCTGACTAGTTCGGAGGGGAGGGAGGGGTCCACAGAGCCATCAAAATGAGAAACAGACCTGGGGGGAGGAACAGCCCAGGGAAAGAGAAAGGGCTTTGCTCCTGTCCCGAGAAGGGTCTCACAGCCACGCCCTGCGCTTCTAGCCCCTCTGACCCTGTGTTATGACTGATTCCACCATCTGCCTCCCTGAAACTTCCCAAATGCCCACTGGAAAGGCACTAAGCATCAAGCCCAATGACCCCTCCTGGGGCCCCTGGGACCATGGGGTAATCTTCCCTTCTCCTTCTCTGCCCCAAGGCCGCTGAGGAAAAAAGCCAGAATGGCCTCTGTTGCCCGAAGTGCCCGGCCAGCCAACCCCCGTCTGACACAGCCCCAGCCACAACAGGATGCCAGCGGAGCCGGGTGCCAAGTGTCCATTTAGCGGCCAGGCAGGGAAGGTGGTAATAGCCGTGCTGGGGGCCTCTGGAGCCCCTCAGGGTAGAGCCCGCCCTGGTGCCGGGGCAGCCCCGTGGGGGTCTCGGCTCTGCTAGCTGCTCCCCAACCAGGATAGAAGCACAGGAAGGTTACTTGTTGATGGGTCGTCCAGCGGGGGCGTGTTCTACCTCATAGCCTTCGCGCCGCAAGACATCAAGCACTGTATTGTTGCCCATGAAATGACCTGCAGTAAGAAAAATGATCAGAAATACGGCAGCTCCCGTGACCACTAAACATACCCCCAGACACACAGCCCAGAACGAAGAAATAACCCTGCCAGCCCTCCATCCCTTTCTGTCCAGCCCAGTAGAGTTCCTAAGAACTTCTGTAGTCAGGCCTCCCAACTGCCCTCCAGGCAGGCAGGGAGGGACAAGCAGTGTTTCAGAGATGAGGACACAGAGGATCAGAAGGGTGGGGTGAGCTGCCCAGGGTCACACAGCGAAGGGAGAGCCTAGACACCAAATCCCAACCTTCCAGGTCTCAATGCAGTGTCAACAGTCCCGACCATTCTCATCATTTACGCAATCCAACCACCTCTGAGACCCGAGCCCCCTTCTGTCCCACACATAATTATACATGCGCAGTGAAACACCTGCATCTAGCAGAAGCCACCATAGCTGGAAACCTCAATCTGAATGTTACTTCACTTCCTCCCTTTTCATGAAAAACAAAGATCAGCCAGGTAAGCTTACAATGACATCCTAGACATGTTCAAGGCCAAGAGCAGATCCTGGGATCAACCTCCTTTCCGTTCAGGTTTTGATGCTCAGAACTGACATGATCATCCAGGCTCACAACGTCCCTCTCTGTGACAGTATATGGCACTTTAATGTCCTAAATGGACAATTCAATTGCAGCACTCCATCCTGTGTTTGAGCAGAACCTTAGAGGTATCGTTCTTACCTGCACTTTAAATTGGAAAACGGAGGTAAAATAGGTCCAGGGCTTCACACGCTAAGCAGCCACATAGCAGAATCTAAAAGCCAGGCCATTTGGCTCCAGGGTCTGTACAATCTTGACACGTCAATAGTCAATAACCAGAGACCGGGACAGCAAATTAAGGTACATCCAAGCTGCTGGCCAGGCAACGGGCAGTCTGTGGGTCTCCCTCGTGTCCTGTTCCCACAGCTCTAGAAAGCAGGGTGAACCTGGGTCAGCCTCTGAGAGCCTGGGGAGCCCGAGGGCGGTGACTGGCGGAAGGTACCGGGCTCTACCACATTCTTGGGTTCAACTGTAGAGTCTGTGACCCCAAGATTGCTGAGGGGCAACTGGCTCAGATGAAAGGGACGTTGGCAAGGCCCAGATTAGCCCTGGTGCACAAGTGCAATTAACTCATGCACAGATGTTGCCTGGACTGGGGGTGAGGGCGGCGGGGGGGCGCTACTGAGCCTACAGAGTGCTGCAGCAACCCTCACTCCCCCAGCCATTACCAAGCCCACACAGCAGGGCGTGATCACAAAAATAAAGTAGCCAACAGTCATTGAGCATTACCAGGCACAATGCTTTACACATCATTTGACAGCCCCCGCCCCTGCCAACAGCCCTATAAGGTGGGCGTATTATTGTCTCCATTTTACAGGTGAGCAAGAGGCACAGAGAGATGAAGCAGATTGCATCTCAAACCCAAGTGGTCTGGCTCCAGAGTCCACCCTCTCAAGCAATTCAGAATAAAAACTGTATCTGTCAAGTGAACAAACTGCCCCTATTACCAGTGCTTTCTTCAGCACGGAACCAAGCTATTCTGTTTGACTGACTTTTCCTGCCACAAAGGCGAGCTCCATTTCTCATATCTAAATTTTCTCTCCAGACCCCCACAATGAAAGTTGTTGTTTGATTTGAAACTCTGCAGCTTTGGGGCGCCTGGGTGGCTCAGTCGGTTAAGCGTCCGACTTTAACTCAGGTCACGATCTCACGGTCCGTGAGTTCGAGCCCCACGTTGGGCTCTGGGCTGACGGCTCAGAGCCTGGAGCCTGCTTTGGATTCTGTGTCTCCCTCTCTCTCTCTGCCCCTCCCCCGTTCATGCTCTGTCTCTCTCTGTCTCAAAGATAAATAAACGTTAAAAAAAAATTTTTAAGAAACTCTGCAGCTTTTAGTTTTTGGTTACCTTCGCTTTGCAATTAAAAGTTTGCTAACCACAGACTTAAAAATTTTTTAACCGGTAAGGCTAAGTGTCGGGAGCAATTTCTGTGGTTCCCTCTGGTCAACACAGCCTTCAGAAAGAAACGGATTCCTGCGGTGGAGAAAGCAGCGCCAGGAAGAGAACTTGGCACTGGCAACTGTCCAGGGCACCCCTGGCCCCCAAAGCACCCAGCTGTGAGGCCTCTGCCCAGCGCTGCGGCAATACGATGAGCTGTGCCCGGAGAATCAGGCGAGCCCAGGTGCTACACCTCACCTGGGCCATCGGTCCAGCAGTCGCCATCTGGAGGGCCTGCCCTCCCAGCTGCTCAGATCAACCTGCCATCTGGCCGCCAGCCAACCCGCTGCCCAGCCTCGCGCCACACAGTAGGCCACTGTCATCTCAAAGCGCCCACCCTTCCCCTGCACCCAGTGCCCCGCCATCCTGCCACCGGACGTCAGGGAAGCTTTTGAGAGATCAGCTGAGTCTCGCAGGAGTGGAAGGCAAAAGCCCACGCTCAGGGGCTGGTACCTTCCATCCTGGAGGACCCGACACAGCCGCCGGGACCGAGCCACCAGCTCGGTGTCTTATTTTAGTATATATGCTGCCGAAGCGAGCACCAGCTCTGTGTTCTAACAGAGGGCCACCATCACCCCTACCAGGTGCCACGGGGGGCTTCTGGTACCTAACCCCTTTCGGGGTGCTGCAGAACCAGAGCTAACAGCTTTGCTGAGACAGGCCAGACATGGGCACTGGGCCACACAGCACTGTGCACAACCCAAATATGGAATATGAGACTTGGAGAAGAGGAAAACCACTCACACAACTCACAGAGGACCGAAGACCAAAGGCAGAAACTGTTCATTTGTGAACAAGATGTAGGAGCCCAACCTCTCATTTTTCCACAACATAAAAATATCCTTTTTTTAAAGCTTATGATTTTTTTTAATGATCTCTCCACCCAACATGGGGCTCAAACTCACAACCCTGATATCAAGAGTCACATGTTCTGCAGACTGAGCCAGCCAGGCACCCCTAAAATTCATCCTTTTCAAGTGCACAATTCAGTGATTTGGGGAATATTCCCAAAGTTGTGCCACCATCACCACTATCTAATTTTAAAGCATTTTAATCAGCTGAGATTTTGATGATGGTTACATTGAATGTCTAGATCAACAGGGGAGAATATTGTCATTTTAACACTGTTCAAGCCTTCCAATTCATGACCATATGTCTTTCCATTTACTTAGGTCTTCTTTAATTCCCTCTGATGATTTCGGTTTTCCATTGTACGTTTTGATACATCTCGTACTAAGTATTTTTTTTACGCTTTTAAACAGAACTAGTTTCTTAGTTTCATTTTCAAATTATTCTTTGCTAGAGTATGGAAACACAACGGACTTTTGTGTACTGATCTTCTATCTTGCTTCCTTGTACCCTGGGTTTTTAGTTCTAAGAGTTTTTTGGTCAGTTACCTAGGATTTTCTATGCACAAGACCATGTCATCTGAGAAAAGAGATAGTTTTACTTCCTCCTTTCCAATATGAATGTCTTTTATTCCTTTTTCTAACTTTCCTGGCTAGAACCTTCACACACTGTTGAAGAGAAGTGGTGAGAGCAGCCATCTTTGTCCTGTTCCTCATCTTAGGGGGAAAGCATTTCATCTTTCGTCATTTAATATGTTAAAGTGACCCTTCAACAGGCTGATGAAGTAAGTTCCCTTGTAGCCTTCGTTTGATGAGTATGTTCACCATGAAAGAATGTTGCACTTTATTGTTTGCTTTTTCTAGGTCTGTTGAGAGCATCGTGTGGTGTTTGTCCTTGAGTTCTACTAATATGGGGGATTATATTAATTGATTTTCAGATGTTGTGGTAATGTTCCCCCAAATACATCTGCATCCTAATCCCTGAAACCTGTGAATGTTATCTGGGGAAAAAAAGAAAACAAAAGATTTTGCAGATGTAATTAAGCTAAGGATCTTGAGATCGGGTGATTCCACTTGACCTCTCACTCTGCCACTCTGCAAGTGCTCTTCTCCAACCCCCACCCCCCCCCCCCATTTTACCAGTAAAAAAACTGAGGGAACTTGTCCACACTTATGAAGCTAATGGAGAATTGAAAGAAGAAGCCAAGGGCAGCAAATGCTCCTTCTGCACACTACTCAGTCTCTGGCATTTTTCTTTTCTTTTCTTTTCTCTTTTCTTTTCTTTTCTTTTCTTTCCTTTCCTTTTCGTTTCTTTCCTCTTCTTTTCTTTTTAATGTTTATTTATTGGGAGAGAGAGAGCACACATGCACACAAGTTGCAAGGGGCAGAGAGAGAGAATCCCAAGCAGGCTCTGTGCTGTTAGCACAGAGCCCGACAAGGGTCTCCATCTCATGAATGTGAGGTCATGACCTGAGCCAAAACTCAGAGTCGGATGCTTAACCCACTGAACCACCCAGGCGCCCCAAGCCTGTTGTCATTTCTGTCTTTAATTCTGGAGTGTGCAAAGCTGTGCTAGAATGACTCAAGAAGAGGAGATAATTTATTTCAAAAAGTCCACAAAAGGAAATAATTTTCCCAGTCTGTTTCCATGTACACTGTTAACAGTTGGTAATGGCTGACATATCAGCACCAAGTCTTATGCCTGGGAGGCTCATGGTCAGAGAGGAGAGAGAAGACAAGACAAATTTTAGGGGAAGTTAAAAAAGTGAAGGGTACCAGAAAGCCATTGGGATTAAGTGCCAAATTGGGAAGAGAGAGAAAGGCCTTCCCAGCTTCCAGGGGAGTGTGTTTTGAACACCAGGTGGAGAGAGAGCTATGGTGATGTCACAGGTACTAGCCCGCCCAGCAAAGGTTCAACAGTGCTGGATACTCAGGCATCAGCTGGAGCCACTTTGCAAGTGAAATAAGTCAAAGAAGGTGCCACTCATCTCACCTCCTACCAGCAGCCCACCTCCGGGGCCCCTTCGTGGGAGGAGCAACAGAGCCCAGCCTCCCAGCAGAGGTAACCTATGTCTCACCAGCTCCAAAGGCAAAGAAAAAGCCTTTGTCCGGGAACTCTTCCAAAAGGGCCTTCACCCGCTTCCCCATTCTCTCATTCCGCTTGTAGATGAGCTCCTGGCGGAAGTAGCTGTCGATCTCCTGGGCGGTGACGCGCTCCTGCGGTGGCAGCGTGGCGTTAATAAAATTGGGAACCTCCGCCAAAAGAAAAAATAAAAAACAAATCAGGGGCAACGGTGTCACTGACCAAGTTGCTTCATTTGAGCCCCAAATCACCCAGCCAAGAGGGTCAAGCTGGCAGGGAAAGAGCACGCACCACCACGCTTGGGGTCTCCCACCTACTACTTTTTCAAGCTGTGCTATCATTCTCTGTAACCCAAGTGAAAACACAGTCGATGAAGTGGACTGGAAGAACTCTTGGGCTATTTTAAACAGGACTTCTGTTCTATTCAAATGAGAGTGCTGTTGCCACGTGTTTATATACGGAGACCGTGTCTTTGCCTAACACGTCCATCGTTTTCACTTGTCTGATTCACACATGCCTTCTCTACAAAAATAATTTTACACAATTACATATTTTAGAATCAATAATGATGACTCTACTGCTGAATACATGGCATGTCTATAACCATTCACCTGTCTGTTAAATGCCATACAATTTTAATTGTAATTATTTCTCCACTTCCCAAGTCTCCCTCTTGCTTTCTCCAATGTTCTTTGCCCTCCTGGCAAATATTTCACCTGGTTCTGGTGCACACGTGAGCCAAATTCAGTATTTTGGCTAAGAACAGGGGCTGTCGGTGAGGTGATACACCGAGTTCCCTCCCCACCCCTCTGGATTCCCTCCTCCTGGGCGTGTGCTCTCTCCTCTACCTAGGGATTTAACGAGGTTAACCATTACTTCACTCAAATATAAGACAGAATATCTACCCTGGCTGCTTCTCCCACGTGCAGTAGCCTCTCAAAGACCTTCCAGAAGTCCTTACCCTGTAACGGAGCCATCAATTGCCACTTTATGGACAACAGATCCCCTTTAGCCATTTCCTCAAAATGATACTTTCTTCATTTTCAAATCCAAAGCCCTCATCTTCTCCTTTGTCATCTTTTTTTTTTTTAACGTTTATTTATTTTTGAGACCAAGAGAGACAGAGCATGAATGGGGGAGGGTCAGAGAGAGAGGGAGACACAGAATCCGAAACAGGCTCCAGGCTCCGAGCCATCAGCCCAGAGCCTGATGTGGGGCTCGAACTCACGGACCGCGAGATCGTGACCTGGCTGAAGTCGGACACTTAACCGACTGAGCCACCCAGGCGCCCCTCCTTTGTCATCTTTTTAAAAATCATGTCCTTTATGTGAGATCCTTCTATCCATTTCCTCAAGTCCCTTCTCTTCAGCAGAGTGCTTCCTTTGTACCAGCCCCTCCCCACGGGCAGGCAGCCCGTGCAGGGTGACCTCCCACAGCTAAATGCCAAACATGACCTACAACCCGCACCCCTGGGTCTGACCAGCCTGGCCTTCCTGGCACCATGACAGGCACATTCCCAATACCCCACACCATGGGCGGGCCCTGTGAGCAGAACAGGTATGAAGGGGCCACAGGAAAGGGTTGCATAAGACATCTGTCCCTGACTGCTACCAGCCTTCCCATTTTCCCATAAAACTCCCAAATCCTCCCACCCATATTAGCTTTTTTCTGCCATTTCAAATTTTAATTTCCCCATCTATCTTGACTTATCTCCCCACTTCCCCCACACCCACCAAGAATTGTCATCACCATCAACTGTACTACTTTTCTTCGGGTATTTCTTGTTTTCCCTTCCTCTTGCTTGCTTTGCCTTCGTTTAACTTCCTCCAGCTCCAGACTCTCTGGAAAGCTCCTTGTATCTTCTGACACTTGTGGGGCTGACGCTGGATCCCTGTTGTTCCTCTCCCCAGGCTGCCATTCCTTTTTCACCTCTCCCATTCACTCACAGTTCCTTAGGGTCCCCAGATCTAACAGACCGCCCCCCCACCCCGGCATCACTCACAGCCCCCTACCGCATGAGGACAGTGGTCCTGGTGGAGGAGACAACACACGCCCCATCTCAGAAGCTCAGCTGGCATTGCTACTGCCATGTGGTCTCGGTGAGGGGAGGGGAGGAAGTCATGGCTTGTCCTCTGGAACTCTCGTTGATAAAAGCATAACCAATATCCCTGCCATAGGGAGGCTGCATTCCTCTGAGCTTCCTTCCCCTTGATGGCCCACAGGTAAAACCTGTCCCGTGTGTCACTCGCTGCACCAGTGCGGCCATGAACACATCCAAACCCATCATGCTCACGTGGTCCCAGAAGCCACTGCAAGCTGCAGCCAGAGTTCTGTCCCACCATTTCCCAGAAGTGCTTCCTAAGTCAGCCAGGGGCTTTCAGACTCAGATCCCTTCCCTGCTCGGGAGGCGGCTTCGTGCTGCCTGTTGCCCAGGCCGTGAGCTCTGCCCCTGGATCCCTAGCTCCATCCTTTGCCTGGGATCCTGGAATTAACTCTCATCAACACCCCCTCCGTTCTCACGTATCATAAAGAATGGCTCTGTTAGCTGCAGCATTTCATTCCACATCTAAACCTGCCCAATTTTATTTTTAGAGCCCTTTATGACCTCAATCCTTTGTTCACGGAAGATTCAGGTGTCAGCAGGTAATGTCTTTGTCCTCATGTTTAAATCCACACTGAGCTGCGCAGAGGACAAGGGCCCTCACCTGGGAGCTGTCATGGCTGAAGATGACGGAGCTGAGGTCCCCACAGTTATAGTGTTTGATGAGATCCTCTGTCGTGTAGGGGATCTGAAGGCTGCCTGCTCGAAGGCTCTCCTGCTGCAGGAGGGTCTGGTTCAAAGCAAAGATGACCTAAGAGGAGAAAACACAAGGCCCTTTTAAGTTCACTGACACAGCAATCGTTAGCCTCCATCTTATATCTTTTGTCCGTGGTTGATAGTGACCTCACCTCTGGGTTTGCCGTATAAGGACATGGACGCTGCTGCTAAAAAAGGAAACACAAATCCCCAGATGGTGTCCAAAGAAAAGGAGGACAGTCCTGCCCAAGTTGGTCCCCTGTGGGTCACACTGGGAGGAAGTACCTTAAGAGGGACACAGACAACCTGGAGCTATCCCATGAGAGTCACCAAGAGGTAAAGAGACCAGAGAATGGCTGCAGATGAAGGTGTGAAGAAGCTGGGGAGGAAGGTCGGGAAGCAGCCAGAGACACACAAACAGACACTTACCGAAGGCTTCACTCACATGAAGGACTGGACAGGAATATACGCACGACATCTTCTAACCATCAGTGTGGCGTCTGCTGACTAGTGGATTCACTGGGCCGGCAGGGTGTTAATAAAGTTATGGTGGAAAAAGGGGAGAAACGAGGGCTAGACAAAATCAACCAGTTGGTCTGTGCAAGTTTCTCAGAGTCTCTGACACGCTAATGTGTGCTGTGGTTCTTCCTGAAGGGAGAGTGTGCCAGGCTTCCCAAATTTATCTGAGGCATGCACCACAAGAGAAGGCTTCACTAGAACACCCTTTGGGAAAATCCAGACTCAAGGAATTTTACAAAACAGTAGATTCTCCGTGGGCCCAGAGAACTGGGTCAGAGGGGAAGGTGGGGACTCTGGCACCGGGTGGGACTGGAGCTGGCCATCCTGCACAAGGCTCCTGACAACACTGAAGATGCTGTGGCATTTTCTCTCACGTTCTCTCCAGGTATGGATGCAGACATATCATCACCTTCCATGGCTGCCCTTCCACGTGCTACCCCAGGAATCCATATACAGATACTGCCTTGCCGTCTGCTGGAAGGCAGCAGCAAATTCCCTCGCCGTTTGCTGGAAGGCAGACAGACAGGGTCTGCCTGAGCACTCCGTGAGGTCTTCAGCCAGAACTTTTTGATTCTCCGGAGACAACCTATTACATGTCTCAAGTCAGCAAACGACCCCTTCCTTTCTCCTGTCACACGTTCTCCTCATTCTGAGTGGCAGAGGCTCTTGTTGAGTTGCTTCCCACAGGCCACTGCGGCGCAAGCCTGCTGTATGCCCTCCTCCCATGGCCCTGTCTCCCTTGGTTACTCCAGTATTGGCTGCCCTGTCCTGAGGCCCTGCCCCGCTTTGAAAAGTCCCCTCCTCCCCTCTTCTCTCAAAACATCCCCCTACTGTCTGTTGGGCCTGGACCTTCTGGACCATGCCCTGTCTCCAGCCCTCTACTGGTGACATGAGCTGACCAAGAGGCAGATACACCCAGGTGTATGTCCATAAATTATGGTCTAAATGAGGAAATTCAGTCTTCCATGGGGATAAGCCCCTGGATTCTAAAGCCACACAATTAAGACCTGTCCACCACCACTGGGAATTGCTAAATGACTTCAGATTAGCTGGAGGAACAGATCTTTGGAGAGGAGGGGGAGGGGCAGTATGCCAGGCTCCAGGCCAAGGTCTCACACTTTCTGTCTCAATCGACACCAAGTTCTCAACAAATATATGCTGATGGATTTTGCCCTTCCCCTAAGGGCATTCAGGACAAGCCCAGGAATCTGTAACTAGCAGACCTTCCTCCAAGAGTTTCCATTAGTTTCAAAATGCTTTTTTTAAGATGTTCTTGGTATTTGGAGAAGATCAAGCCACGCATTCTAATGGACAGGCGGGTCTGCAAAGTGGAGAAGACCGTGTGGCCCACATAGTGGGCCTTATCCAGTCCCTTCTCAGTGTAGTCAAATGTCATTTATCCTGAAGACATTTCATCTGTTCATGACAGGCTTCCAAAGCCTTGCTAGGATGTTTGTCTTTGCTTCTTATATTTACTTTTAAAATTTTTTTTTTTTTTCAACGTTTTTTATTCATTCCTGGGACAGAGAGAGACAGAGCATGAACGGGGGAGGGGCAGAGAGAGAGGGAGACACAGAATCCGAAACAGGCTCCAGGCTCCGAGCCATCAGCCCAGAGCCTGACGCGGGGCTCGAACTCACGGACCGCGAGATCGTGACCTGGCTGAAGTCGGACGCCTAACCGACTGCGCCACCCAGGCGCCCCATTACTTTTGATGATCAAGCTCCATCCAACCAGGGGCAGGGCCATAGAGGCACTGCTGGAGGTGCCTTCTTTGGGGCAAACCAGGGGTGGCCCTCTGTGTCTGCCTTGGCAGCTGGAGGAGGCAACCACCCCCCGGTGCTCTGCAGGAAGTCTCGAGGGCCCCAGAGCAGGAGTCAGGGAACACATGAGGGCTCCACAAAAACAATACAAAGCCCCAAACTCACCCAACTAAAACCATGGTGGTCCAGACTCAGCTTCCTTAGAGACCTACTCTGGCATCTCAGAAGCCCCACAGTCTGACAAGATTAATGATTGTCGGTCATTCTTATGCAATTTACTCTCCTTGCTGTGCTTGGCAAAGCCTGAGTCAGTCTGACAAATTTGGAGTTTCAGGATGTGACTCACAGATTAGTAAATTCCTCAGAAACAACTGTATTTGGTTACAGTGACCACAGAGACACCTTCCAAGAGGTTTATCCTGATGGGGCGTTGTCACTGACCTAGCCTCCTAGGGTTATGGAATCACACCTGGCACTGTTCCTGGACAGCCAACAAGCCCAGGTACAGCGGGCAGCCTGCCCCGATGAGAGCCGAGGCAGACAACCAGGAAGGGAAGGCAAGGCAAAGGAGAAAGTACAGGGGTCTGGCTGAGTGGCCCAGGCTAAGCACGCGGCCCCCCTCACCTCCTCCCTAACCAACTCTGTGCCACCCACCACCTTCTCCTCTCCATCCAATCCCTTTCTTTGGAGCCTCTGCTAACATTTAGTCACGAGTTGTATTAGATTTCTTGGGCCACCATAACAAAGTACCACAACCTGGGCGGCTTAAACCACAGAAAGTATTGTCTCACAGTTCCGGAGGCCAGAAGTCCAAAATCAAGGTGCTGGCAAGGCCATGTTCCCTCTGAAGGAATTAGGGAAGGATCTGTTCCAGATCTCTCTCCTAGCTTCTGATCATTCCTTAGCTGGTGGCCACATAACTCCAAGTTTCCATATGGCTTACTCCCCACGTATGTCTGTGCCCAAATTTCCCCTTTCTATTTTTTGTTTTCATTATTTGTTATTTTTTACTTTTTAAAGAGTAGCAGTAGTGGTATTTATTTATTTTGAGAGAGAGAGAGAGTGCATGCAGAAGCAGGGGAGGGCCAGAGAGAGAGGGATACGGAGAATCTTAAGCAGGCTCCACACCCAACATAGAGCCTGATGCGGGGCTTGATCTCATGACCGTGAGATCGTGACCCGAGCCCAAATCAAGAGTCCAATGCTCCACCAACTGAACAGGTATGCCCAAATTTTCCCTTTGTATAAGGACACAGTCACAGTCATATTGGATTAGTGCCCACCCCAATGACCTCATCCTAAATCATCTGCAAAGACCCCATTTCCAGATAAGATCACATTCTCAGGTCCTGAGGGTTAGGACTTCAAGGGAAGCGTTTGGAGACACAAGTTAAAACGTGTCAGGCTCAGCTTACCCTTTTTTTAATAGTTCATATGAATATGGTAAAAATTCCAAGCAGTACTAAGAAAAAGAACTCCCTCCTGTTCCTGTACCTGAATCATCCTCCCTAAAAACAATCACTTCCAGTGACTTATGTATCCGTCCATGGACAGTCTCTGTGTGTAAAAGCTGACAGATGACACGATAGACAGATGTAGAGATATCTCCTCCGCTTTTTTCTTTGTGTTCTTTTGACCCTTAAGGATTCAAATAAATGCCTTTCCATGAATTAATACTAAAGTTATACATTATACCGTAAGACAAGAGGATTGTGGAATTAAAAGCCAGGGTTTGGCAAACATTGTTTTTGAAGCACAGGCAGCCTGAATCCTCCTCCTTATCCATAAGATAACATTAATGACTACAGCAAGTCATAGAAAAGAAAAAGGGAAATTTGTGACTACAAGAAGGGACAAATGAAGGTTTCCTACAGCCTTGCCAGTGAGAAAGCAAGCTGGATGCAGGAGCCCAGAGGCACCCCAGAGGTGTCCCCACCACCCCCAATCCAAAGCTGTCCTAGTGATGTGGTCTGAAGCATTGGGGTTCAGATTCAATGGCCAAGAAAGAATTCTTGAGACGTCTTTGGTGCAAAACGGTGGTTTTATCAAAGCAGGGAGACAGGACCCATGGGCAGAAAGAGCTGCACTGGGGTTGTGACAGGTGACTGATTATATACCTTCAGGTTGCAGGGGGTCAGGGATAGTGTAAGTCTCTAAGGTATTTTGGAAACAAGGTTTCCAGGATCCTGAGGGGGCTAGCTACTTTTAGGAAAAGGTCATTTACTGTCTAATAAAACCTCAGTCATGAGACCCTTCAGATGTAAATGAGTGGACCATAAGCTTGGAATATGTTTGCCAACCTATATCCTGGGGTGGGGGGAGGGGGAAGATAAGGGAAGTTTTCAAAGGAATCTTTATATGTTAAAGTAGACTTACAGGATCCTAAAGGTTGGGATAATGTTAAGCTAAGACTGCTTTTTGCCCTTAGCAAAGTGTCATTACCGAGACAGCTGAGCTCCCAGAGGAATGTCAGTCACTCTGCCTGCCTCAGGGACTTGTCAATAGGCTGTAAGTTGTAAGGAAATTGAATCTTTTTTCTTCTGCTTTTTTCCCCCCACATCACTAGTGTTGCGAGATCCTTGAGCACAATGGCCAAGAAAGAATCCTTGAGACGTTGTACAGTACAACTTAGAGTAGTTAGCTTGCACGGGACAGGACCCTGTGGGCACAGAGAGCTGCATTTTCGCTGTATGAAGCTGGTGGTTATATGCTTAGTGCTCAAGGGGGAAGGGGACGTGCAGGGAGTTTTAAGTCATAAATGTCTTCTTCGAATTCTACTCATAAAACTACTTGCGCAGGTTTCTAAAATGTTTGTCATTCAGCTTGATATTAACTATCGGTGAAATTTACAGCAGTCATGAGACCCTTTATGAATGTAGCAACCGGCACATAGCTGATCCTTATGAAACTATGCAGGCATAGGTCAACCTTCTGGGCTACAGGTGAATGTTTTTCTGCTTCTATCCCTCGTCACCAGGACCTCTGCTCTGGGCTCAGGCTGACTCAGGCAGGCCCCAAGGAGAAATCCAGGCAGAATTCTACAGATGATTTCAGACAATCCTACAAAGACTCAGGTTCATTTCTCCAAGATCTCAGATAAGCCTTCTCCTACCAGACACCCAAATGGCTTGGTTTTCCCACGAACCTGCTAAGCCAGTGTCTTCCAAACCACGGATTGCAGCCCAGTATCCACCAATTCACGGCTGACATAAATCTCAGCATGGTCTACCCACTGCTCTGTAGCTTGCTTATTTCCTTTAATCTTGGGTATCAGTCCACACTGCAGCCAGAGCTGCTCCGTGCTTTGTAACAGCTGCACGTAAACCATGCCGAGCCTGTGCCGCAGCCCCCTTATGGGCACCTCCCATAAATACATGAACTGCCCCACATTCACCCACAGGTGACGCCAAATGCGGGGCTGGGAGTCACTGAGGGAATTAAGTCAGGGTTAGAGCTTCAAGAACCTGAAGAAATGAAGAGCTAACACAGCCAACTCTTTCAAATATGAACTGTCTCCAGAGACAGAGCTGCTGGTATGCACTGCCCTGCAGTCAATCCCTGGCTCGGTTCTCTGACCCCGGATGAATGACATCTCTCTACACCATAGTTTTTTTTTTTTTTTAATTTTTTTTTTTCAACGTTTTTTATTTATTTTTGGGACAGAGAGAGACAGAGCATGAACGGGGGAGGGGCAGAGAGAGAGGGAGACACAGAATCGGAAACAGGCTCCAGGCTCCGAGCCGTCAGCCCAGAGCCTGACGCGGGGCTCGAACTCACGGACCGCGAGATCGTGACCTGGCTGAAGTCGGACGCTTAACCGACTGCGCCACCCAGGCGCCCCTCTACACCATAGTTTTTGAAGTCTGACTCATATCCTCACCGGGAAGGATGTGGGCTCTGGGACCAGCATGCTTCTGAAACAAAATTGCTTCTACAGTTCTCCATGCAGACAAAACTATGTGTGGCCGAACCTAGAAACCACCACCCAAAACATCATTTCAGAAGAAGTCCACATACTACATACATTCTCAAGTCTAGCTTTTGGAATGCACGGGAAAGTTCCACGGATTATGCCTCCTGTATGGTTACTATCTTGCCAAGCTACTTGTGCTGACGTAGGGCAACCAAGTCTCTTAGAAAATTCCTGAGTGGCAAATGCCTTACATAGATCCCTGTCACTCACCGTCACTCTTTTCACCTGAGGGCAAAGCAAGACACATTAGGGGAAAGAGGACAAAAGGTGGGGATGGTAAAATATTAGAACTCTGAGCACCTGGAGGGGGTCAGCAAAGTCATTAGCATGATGTATTTGCATTATAATGGTAATAATAACAGGAGCCCCTCCCCTCCCCACTCCACTGAGTCAGGCTGCCCTCTGGGAGGTGGAGCTGCATTTGGGGGAAAAGATTCTATCCCTGTCCTAAGGGGGTGGCTGTTGGGAGTGGGACAGAACAAAAGGGTGTTTGATGGCAACAGGTCACAGAGGGCAGTCCAGTAGAAACAAACACCCCATGGGAGTTTAGGTGGAGGCAGAAGCTCCAGAAAGGGATGGGCCATCACAGGCACTACCTTGCCCCTGAGCTCCAGTTTTCCCTGCCATTGAAAGCAGTGCCAGGAGCAGCAAACCTGGTTGATAGCATTACCTGGCCCACAGCAGCCACACAGTGGGCAAGCTCAGCACCTCCCGGGGGGCCTGCAGCAACAAGAATACAAGGAGAGTATGTACTCAAGGGCATAAGGTTGTTTAGAGCAACATCATCCTGATCAGCAAAAGAGAAGTGATTGATGTGCACAACACATCACAATGGGGACCACGGGCATGGCACTCATCAGCCCATCCTCCACACCCCAACGCCATGCTGCTGGCCTGACGAGCCACACGTTATAAAAAGCATGCCACACATGTCACCGGAGGCCACCAGAGGAAGGAACCAAAGGCCCCCCAAGACCTCAGAGCCAACCAGGTTACTTCCCTTGAAACCTGTAAAGATTTTTGTCCTTGACCACGTGAAGCAGCAGCTACACTTGAAGCTTGCAACTGGCCATTCCTGCTACCTTCAGGGTGTCCCTTTAGATCCATAGTTAGACGTCTCTCCTGTTGGGAAAAACTCGTGTATCTCTTGAAGCCATCAGTGGAGGGTCCTGGCAGAACTCAGGCCAACCCTGCTGGGGATACAAAGGACATGCCCGTGTCTATGACAGAGGACAAGCAGAGCCCAGTGGCACCCCCAGTGTGCAAACACACAAAGAGACGGGCTCAGAGTGCTTTGAGACACGTCCTGCAAAACGTTTGCTGTTCCTGGAGACTCACCTGGAAGATGTGTTACATTTGGAAGGACTCAGGGCCAAATAAACCACCAGTGGTTTTTTGGCAAAGGGATTTACCACCTTGGAGAGGTTCTCAGTGTACCAAGCTCTTCTTTTTGAATGCTTTCTATCTCAAGTCAGGTGCTCTGCTGTGCAACATTTTTAACTATTAGAAAGTCCTTCCTTCTTTTGGAGTTCCATGTCTCTCCATAATTGCCATGTACTCATTTTTGTATACATCAATACAATGTGTGTTTCCATACACACACAATTTGTTAGCAGTCATCAAAATGGAAAATGTGTGTGTCCTACTCCTAGAGATCTCTCCTACAGAAACACTAGCACGAGTGTGTAATATGTAAGTGTACAAGGATGTGGCTTGGAGACTGTAATATTGCTCTCCCTGGCACTGGGACTGTTCAAGCAAAATTGGAATGTCCATAGGAGGGCATTCCTGCATCAAATGGGAGATTGCACATACTGTTCTTCCACTTGGAAGCATTTGATTTTCTCCATTTCAGAAAAGAAGGGGAACAGACCCTTCTGGTCTCACATTCGGGTCTTCTCTCCCTCAATTGTTTCTCCTCCCCTTGGCACAGGCCATGGGGCTCCATGGAGAAGGGAATCAGGTCAGGTGTTCATCAGAAGCCTCCATATGGTCCCTGTGGTGTCTGAGCCACCTCTTCTGGTTACGCTGGGGTGAGGGAATCCAATGTACCTCCAAGAGACCTCTGTTCACGGAAGGGCCGGTGTATTCTATCCCAAGCACATACTCTCCTATAGTAATGGAGCCTCCAGGACCTGACAAAGGGGCAACGACAGGAGTGGCAGCAGCCTGGGCAGCCACAGGATTGCAGCAAGAGCTGTGAGTGTGGCAGCAACCAAGTCTATATAAGCCCAGGACAGACAGATGGAGCATGACAGGAACAGCCAGCAAGGGTCCAGGAAGAGGCACAGCTGGCATGACCAGGGGGTTGTGGGACACAACATGTCCTCAGGGAGTATGAACAAGATGGAGGAGGAGAGTCCTGCAACCTTGTCCCAGGAGGGTGCTTCCAGCATGTCACCAGAAGCCAGTCTCTCCCCAGAGGGCAGCAGGAATGTGGCCACTGCAAAGACAACCAGTAAGCCCAATGTACAAACAGCTAATGTCCAGTGATCATCTCATTTGGTCACAGTGAAGACTCCATGAGTGACTGGGATGGAAGCCAGAGTTTCCCAGGTTCATGCTGAAGCGCAGAAAGAAAGAAGGAAAACAGAGGATAGAGCTCCTGGCAGAAGGAGTTCCCATCACCACACGATAAGCGAAAGTCCCCACAGGTCAGGCAAGAAAAGTCAATCCAAAAGTCACCTCCTTAGCCAGCTATAGATGCAGCAGAAAAGGTAAAAAGAAGATGTTGTGGGTTGAATTTTGTTCCCCCCAAAAGACAAGCTCATCCTAATCCCTGTTACCTGTGAATGTGATTCACCTGATTTGGAAATAGGGTCTTTGCAGATGTAATCAAGCTAAGATGAGGTTTTTAGGGTGGGCCCTAATCTGAATGGTATCCTTACACAAAGGGGAAATCTGGACACTGACAAAACATGCACAGAGAGAAGATACCGTGGAGGCACACAGTGAGAAAACAGCCATGTGATGACTGACACAGGCAGAGATTGGAGTGATGCATCCATAAGCCAAGAAATGCCAAAATTGTCAGCAACTACTAGAACCTGGATGAGGCGAGGAAGGATTCTCCTCCAGGCCTTTCAGAGGGAGCACGGCCCTGCTGACACCTTGACTTAAGACCTCTAGTCTCCATAACTATTGAAGAATATGTTTCTGTTGGTTTAAGCCACCAGTATGTGGTACTTTGTTAGGGTAGCCCTACAAACCAGTAGGGGGCGACAGCCCCAGCTCCTGCCCTCACCACAGCCCCACTAGGAAGGATCTAGGGCATCTTACAAACAGGAGGAGCCAATCTATGGCTAGTTCAGGTTCTCCACATGAGAGACACAGCTGGGTTGGCTCTCAAAGAATTTGAAGAAGCCTGTCCTACTACCAAAAATGGTGGTCTCCTCTCTTGGTAGAAGGGAATAGCATGTCTAAGACCGTGCTAGGGAGCAGTGAGGGGATCATTGTGGAGCCAGCAGAAGGTGGAAAGTGGCTGGAGATCACAGGTACCTAATTCCTGAAACCAAGGAGACAGTAGCCTTTGAAGTGGGTTAAAGAGGAGTCAAAGCAGGAAGACCGAGGCTCAGAAAAGTGTCCCTAGAGAGTCATCCCAGTGTTCCTGACTACAGTTCAATTAAATAAAGAGGAAAACCATAGCATATGGGAAGGAAGCTCTCACATATGTGTTCTAGGAGACTACTATGATGATGTTTATAGCAAAATAACTTGAAACAGCAAAACCCTGGAAACAGCCCAAATGTCCATCAAGAAGAGAACTAAAAAATTGTGGTAGATGCCACACAACCATGAAAATGAATCATGGCCATACACATTAGTGTGAGTGAATATCACACAATTTTGCTTAACCAGCAAGACACAGAAGAATGTACATAATCCAGTTCCATTATAGAATAATTCGAAAGCAAGACCCAATACTACATTGTTTAGAATACATATTTGATAAAGAAAAATGGTGACTTCAGATAAGGAATGGGTTTATATGGAGCAGTCACAGGGACAGTGGGAATCAGGATGAACAGAGCCTAAGTTAGTTTAAACCAAAGGGAAACAGACTCTCACACAGCAGAAAGGCCAAAGCAGAGGAGCATGGGAAGTTCAGGGCTCTCCTGATCTATGTAACTGCTTTATTTTTGGACACCCTTATAACTAGAAAACTCAAGCCTACCCAGGGCAAATGAAAACCTCTGTTCTAACCTCTCTCTCTGTCTCTTCCATTGATTTGCACCAACTTAGGACACATGCTCACACCTACACCAATGAGAATAGCCAGAGGAATTCTGCATGCTGATTGGCTTAAAACCAGATCCTGAGACAATCACTGACAAGACTGGCTCCTGAACCAATCACTCCAAGATGGACACTTGGAGTAAAGGCAAGTAAGGTGGCAAACTACTGGATTCAGAAATAAAATTCAGGGGCGCCTGGGTGGCTTGGTCGGTTAAGCGTCCGACTTCGGTTCAGGTCATGATCTCACGGTCCATGAGTCCGAGCCCCGCGTCGGGCTCTGTGCTGACAGCTCAGAGCCTGGAGCCTGTTTCAGATTCTGTGTCTCCCTCTCTCTCTGCCCCTCTGCTGTTCATGCTCTGTCTCTCTCTGTCTCAAAAATAAATAAACGTTAAAAAAAAAGAAAAAGAAAAGAAATAAAATTCAACCCCAAGGTTGTCCTGGTTTTTCCTGCTAGTTTGGAAAGAATGCCTAGGAATGAAGAAATGGAGCAAGGCAAGAGGAACCGAGGGTGTAAAGATGTGTCAACAGGGATGGGGTATTAGGGCATATTGAGTAGGTAGTGATAAGCCCAACCACTTAGAGTGGCATGAGCAAAGGTCACCACCAGCTTCCATCAAATGTCTATTATGCACTGGGTCCTTTACCAAGGTTCTTTACAGAGGAGGAAATGGATTCAGAAAGGTTCAGTATCTTGCCCCACATGAAAAAGAGAAGAAATGAGGGAGCCAGGATTCAAACCCAGATTCATATCTTCCAAATTTCATGCTCTTTCCAGTAAGAAGCTGGATAGAACAGCAGGATGGGCAGCAAGACCAGCCTTGACCTCTCCAAGGTGTCTAAAGCCTACTTCTTCCAAAGCAAGTCCCAGTTGATTAGGACCCATGCACCTCTAAGAAAGGACAGTACCCTCCTCTAAGTACCCACTTCTCCTGGATGCCCTATCCTGGTTATAACAGTGCCACTCAGGTAAAAAGATTCAGAGACAGCCTCAAAGTCACCCTCTGTGTCTGTTAATCAATACCCTTCACTCAGAGATCACTATATCGGGTCAATTTCCACCTCTGGAGGAAAACATCCACAAAACCATACTCCTATTTCAGACCCTTCAGACTCTTCTGAAATAGCAGAGAGCTAGGCATACGAGAGATGCCGAAACCACCACACTCCCTTCTCTCCCAAACCCCTACCAAAAGCCACAGCCCTTGAAGGGACAGCCCTATACAGGACATGCCTATCCACTCCCTCCCAAGCCATTCCCATGACGCCTGGATGAACATCCAACTCCATGATATAGCACTGGCTGAACCATCAGGCTTACTTCCAAGGAGTACATCTACCCACAGAATAGACTCAAAAACAAGCAGAACGTCTCTAGGCCAAATGCCAAGTGCTTTGTTTTGAGTCTTGGTTAAGATTTCAAGAAGAGTAAGAGACAGCAAGAAAGAAAGAACTATTGGAAATTATTACAATTCTAGTAAAACTCCAATTAGCATAGTTTCTGACAGTGTACAGACTTAAAAGGACTTTCTTTTCCCCTCTGGAAACATCTGAATGGATGTCTGCTTTCATATTAGGGCTTGCCTTATACTATCTTTTTTTTTTAAAGTGTCAGTTGACCCCCAAAACATGTCTTATTAGCTGAATACTCCTCTCCAACCCTCCAGTGACACATACTCACCCCATCTGCACTGTCTTCGGAAAAGTAACAAGCTTATTACCAGAGAGTTTGATCCAGTGTTCAAATGCCACCCTTCCTTCCCACCCGCCCCCTCTTCCCCCCAGATCTACCCCCCCCCCCACATCTCCCCTTCCACTCTCCCCTTGCGTCCCTACAGTTCTTCTCTCTCCTTTCTTTCTGGGCTGTGGAAAGAATCGATTAAGCTCCCTGTCCAACATTTGCAGCATGCTTCTTTCTGTTTCCTGAGACTTCTTCAGCTGTGGGGAGACCCAGGTCCCAGTTGAGGCATTGTTGCGGGAGCCCATGGGCTGAAGGAGCGAGCGAGGGGGTTCGAGTCCGGCAGATGCCTTTATTGTCAAAGACAAAGGTCCCCCATCGAGCCTCTCCACTTTTCAGCACTTTCATCCCCCTCAGATCAAAGGGCTGCTCTGCATATGAAAGGCACCGCCCATTATGCGGCTCACATTAGCCCCGCACCACCCCACCAGCCTCCCAGCTCTGCGAACAAAGGGGCTCGCATCTGTTCAGGCCCAGGCCTCACCTTCTGGGGCGGTGGGTTGTTGTGTCTTTTCTCTTAGCTCACTTTTGAGAGCCATTCAGCTCCTTGAAGTATAGTTGGAGAGCAGTAGGGGAAGGTCTTCCTTGTCCTCAGAACATTCCGCCCCGATATTGTTTCGAGCCCCTTTGAGGATTTCTGGTCCTTGCCTCTCTCACCTCACCTGGGTATGGAGGCAGTGGGGACGCCCTCCTCAAGCTCATTTATTTTCTCCCTTCCCAGCCACTCCGTAAAACTCCTCCTTCTTTACCTGAAAGGGGACTATTCCCATGAAATAGTCTAGACTGGTCCCTCAAAGGAAGATGGTGAGAAATCCTGCTCCTTTTCCTGTCAATGTTAATAGATGCTGCCTGACGTAGGAGGTAAAGCCTCCACACACTTCTTTGGACATTGAAGTCTGCTTTCTGGGGGGGGGGGGGGGGGGGAGTGATTCTAAGAACTTGGATGTGAGCTCTTTGCAGCAAAAGGACTCAAGCATGAGGACAAAAGAAACTGAACTTCAGTGACACTCCAGCCTGAAGAAGCATCCTTTTGTAAACAATGCTGGCTCCTGAATACCAGGAGAGAACATGGAGAGACCTGAAAGAATGCACCAGGCCGACCAGGCCCTCCCTCTCTTCTCTGGCGGCCACCCTCTCAACGTCCTCCACGCCTCTCCCCTCCTCCTATCCTTGGTCAGGTCTCCTGACCGCTCTCTCCTTTCCACCCAGTCCACATCCTGCCCTGATGCCAGATAGATGGCTAAGCAACACGGGCCTCCTGTTACAACTGAACTGTGTGACCCACCCACCAACCCCCGAATTCACGTGATGAAGCCTTGACCCCCAATGTGCCTGTATTTGGAGACAGGGCCTCTAAGGAGGTAATTAGGGTTCAGTGAGGCCATCAGGATAGGACCCTGATCTGATAGGGCTGGAGTCCTTATAAGAACAGGAAGAGACACCAGAGCAATTCCCCAACCACACCCCACACACCCACCTCCCCACACACAGAAAAGGCCATGTGAGAACACAGCAAGAAGGAGACCATCTGCGAGCTGACAGGGGCTTCACCGGAAACCAGCTGGGCGGCACCTTGATTTGGTACGTTGGCCCTCCAGAACTGCGAGAAAATAAATTTCTTCTGTTTAAGTTTCCCTGTGTGCGGTATTCTGGGATGGCAGCCCAAGCCAATTCCTATACCTCCTTCCCCCAAATCCCACACGATGCTGAGGTCACAATAAGAACAAATACCAACCTCTGGTCTCCAAGGCCTAATGAAAGTTACCACCTCTGCTAAGCACTTCCAGACTATCTCAGCCCCGCCCTAGAAATCTCCATTTTTTTACTTCTATTGCCCTGAAAGTTAATTTTCCTTTATGTGTTTTAAAGTTCAGACAAAACAGGGGCACCTGGATGGCTCAGTCGGTTAAGCATCCGACTTCCGCTCAGGTCATGATCTTGCCGGTCAGAGTTTGAGCCACACATCAGACTGTGCTGACAGCTCAGAGCCTGGAGCCTGCTTCGGATTCTGTGTCTCCCTCTCTTCTGCCCCTCCACTACTGGTGCTCTGTCCCTCCAAAATGAATAAACATTAAAAATTTTTTTTTAAGTTCTGACAAAACAAACAAGCTTCAAGAAGAATCAGATGAAGAACCCAACTAAAAGCATAATAAAGCTAACTGCACCCACTTAACCACACTCAGAACTGTTACTGAGGCTAATCAGGCATAAGTGGTAAGCACTTCATCTAAATGGCTACAGGCCGTATTATTTCTAGAGTTTGGCCTGCTCCTGGACGTTCTCTTATTTTGTATTTTTTCCAATATCTGTTACCAGCTCCATGTCAGTTTTCCCTTGTAGAGCAAACTCTAGTCCATAGTTACCACAGTTCCCAGCCTCACAGTGTCTTCCTCTTGATGGCCCAGGGCCCCGGACCAACACGGCTGAAGCTCTGAGCCAAGAGGCTAACTCTAACACCCCGCAGTAGTGACGGGGGTGTCGCAGCCCTCTCCAGCCCACACTCAGCTGCCAGATGCGCTGACCTGTGACACTCCTCTTGGTGCTCCCACCTCCTCCTGACAACCCCTCAGTGTACATGGAGGTTTCCCAGCCTCACACGCAAACCCTCTGCGGCCTCGCCTTCCGTCCCACCCCTACACAAATGTGCACGGAGCCCGCCCACCCTGCCACCACTGGGCCAACACAGCCTGCTTTTCCCCAGGTTTGCCTGCACCGTTGGCCCATTTGAACCATCTCCCTTTTGGGGCGCCTGGGTGGCTCAGTTGGTTGAGCATCTGACTTCAGCTCAGGTCATGATCTCGCAGTTTGTGAGTTCGAGCCCTGCGTCAGGCTCTGTGCTGACAACTCAGAGCCTGGAGCCTGCTTCCGAGTCTGTGTCTCCATCTCTCTCTGCCTCTCCCTTGTTCATTCTCTGCCTCTCTCTCTGTCAAAAATAAATAAACTTAAAAAAAAAAAAAGAAAAAGAAACATGTCCCTTTTTCCGCTGCCTGTCTGAATCCTTGCCTCCCCTTGAAAAATCCAGCTCAATATCAAAGTCGCCCGGATAACATTTAGCAAATAATCAGTCACATCAATCACATTCCTTGGTGACCATTTCACCACAATGGCCCCAGAGAGGAGAGGAGAAAGGCCAGCCCCCTCTAGCCAAGGCCATGTCCAGAAACCACGCCACCTGCAGTGGGCCCACTTCTGCGGCCAGCAACTGAGGGCCGGGAGGGCACCTTCATTTTTAAGCTCTTCAATCTCTACGGTTCTCCCTAAAGTTCAAGACTGGTCTGGAGAGAAGCTATAAAACCTCACCACAGAATTGGAAACCCCTCTTGAAAGGAAGGGGAGGCCCTCTAGGACACCCCACAGCCTAGAAACACACGCCCACACGGCCCTCATGAGGTGTATTTAACCTGCACTTCTCACTCACTCACGGGGGATCTGGGAGAGGCACACTGCCATTACTATGTGACCAGCATCCCTGCCCAGGTGGCAGGAAGGAAGTTACTCTGGGAGGATGAACAAAGTGGGTAAAGTCAGGGTAAAGATGGAAACAAGCAGCAGAGTTAATGCCAAGGCTCACTTGCTTCAGGCAGTCTGGCCTGCTGGAGTGATGAGAAAACAGCAGCCTTCAAGTAGCAGCCAGTGATTAGCAACTGTCACTGAAAGACGCTGAGCTAGACTCATTTAAAAAATATAAACCATGGGCACCTGGGTGGCTCAGCCAGTTAAGTGTCCAACTCTTGGTTTTGGTTCAAGTCATGATCTCATGGTTCGTGAGATCAAGCCCCACGCCGGGTTCTATGCCAACAGTGCAGAGCCTCCTTGGGATTCTCTCTCTCTCCCTCTCTCTGCCCCTCCCCAACTTGTGCTCTCTCAAATCAATAAATTAATATATATTTTTAAAAAGGTAAATCAAGATCCTTGCTCTCTAGGAGTTTCTGTGCGAGTTCAGGACATGAGATAAACACATGGAAAGCTAAATACCACTGTAAAAATTAAATCACCATAAATCTGATCATTCAACAGCTGCCACAAGGTAGCAAATGAGCAATTGCCCAGTTACCTCAGGAGAAAAGGAGCTTCTGCAACCTGAGGTAACTTCCAGAGGTGATTCAAGAATACGGACCAGAATGGTGACCAAGAACAGAAACGGAGGTTCTCAAACTTGAGTGTGGATCGGAATCGCCTGAAGGGCTGGTTAGACCACAGATTGCTGAGCCTCAGCCCCAGAGTTTCCAGTTCAGGAATCTGGGATGGGGCCTGAAATGTTGCATTACCGACAAGTTCCTAATGATGCCGATGCTACTGGCCCAGGGCCCCACTCTGAGAGCCACTAGTTTGGCCTGAACATGCTACATGAGTAGTAGGAACAGGTAGCCCTGGTGACCTGCCTGCCTCACAGCTAAGTCCTATTTGTACGACACAGTGTGTTCATTTTTTAGGTGGTTACCTACCAAGAGCCAGGACATCTAACAGAAAACAAACTGATGGTTGCCAGAGGAAAGGTGTGAGGGGAAGATGTACAAAATGGGTGAAGGGGAATGGGAGATACAGGCTTCCGATTATGGAATGAATAAGTCATTGGGGATTAAGGGCACAGCATAAGGAATATAGTCAATGATACTCTAATACTTCAAGGGATACTGCAGACTCGTTTCTGCCCCATGCCCCTGCCTCCCTACTCCCTTCCAGGTGAGCCTCTGCTCTTGGCAGGTATGTTGGGTGGGCAAGGTTGCTTATCACTGAAGAGAATACCCTCGTGGGGTGCTGCTGACTGACTTCTCAGGGAAGGGACAGCTCCGGGGACACTCTGTGCTGTCTGGGACTTCAGTGGGGCCCCCGACATACCAGGGTACATGCAGAGGACACAGGGATGGGGTAATGAGACCCCTCAGCTCTCTCGTGTGGTCATCCACGTTTTATGATTCCACAGCCTTTGCTGAGGCTGCCACCAAAGCCCCACTTGGTGCCTTTCAAGGCCTGACTGACCATGAATAGAAAGGAAGGGCCTCATGGAAGAGTGTGGGGAGGAAGGACAGCACAAAACATGGCAGGAGGGATATAGGAAAAGCAGAAAAGTGCCATAGTGTCCAAGGTGTGGCATTACACGATGCCACCAACATCCACCTCCAGCATCCAGGGCAGCCTCACTTCATCGCTGGGCCACAGAGTACCTCATCATACTGAGACTTCGACTGGCTCCTTGGATCGTCCCGGAGAAGAGTTCGTCCAGTTCCACCCAGCTCCTTCCCCTCCTCCTTCCCCCATCTTCTCCAAGCAGGGTAGACTGCCTGACCCAGCCCTGTTGGGAGGTGGACTCTGGAGGAGGGACAGGGCTCACACTCTCTGAGTGGCATGCTGGGGGTCATTCCTAGAGTCTAGGGGTGTCCTGGAGCTGATCTACCACGGAAGAACTTGCTGCTTGGGTGTCAAAGGGGTTCCCTGCTCCCAGGCAGGAGGCAGGGACATGGGGCCAAAATAAGGCTGCAGCATCCCTTGAAGTGCTTCTCTTAGGACTCCAAAGGCAGCAGAGCAGGGTCAGAGCCGGCTGAGGCCAGAACCCCAGGAGCACATGCGGTATCCATGCAGGTGTACAAAAATACCTAATTTTTCTAAAGTTCACTTTGGACTTTAGAGAAGCAGCCCAGAGCCAGGGGATGGCAGGATCACCACCAGCTTTATCTCTGGGTCCCTAAAATAAGAAACAGAGTGCCCAACCCACACTGAGTATGCTGAGTGCTGAAAGAAATGTGTCCCAAATAAAGTCTAGCCATAAAAAAAAAACCAAAAAAAGACTCAAATCCTGAGCAGGCCTGCTCCCAGGTGGAAACTGCATCTGGAAGTTCGTGAAAATCACAGCCAGCCATAAGGTACACAGTTGATTCAATTTCCTATTCCTGGTCCAGAAATAAGGAAGTAAAGGGAGACTTTACTAAATGGCCAGTAAATGGCCAAGGTGAAGAAATGCCATGGAAGATCCCCGCCCGGGAGAGCTAATGGCCCAGCCTGGACTTCAAATGTTTGAAGACCATGCCCATCACAATGGTTATGCTGATGCCCTGTGTGCAAGCAGGCACAAAGGTGACTCAGGGACTAGATGTCACAGGCTCCTAGGGCATTTACAGCAACTACAGCATTTGCCCAGCTATGCATAAGAACATGAAAATATTACAGAACAGAATTGGGAAAAGAATGTAAAAAAGCAAAAGACTGATTTATCTCACAAGCACAAAAGACTGGACATAATGTGAATTTAACACGCTGGTCTTGACACAGAAAGGCTGTATTTAATTTTTAAAGTAGTTAGCATACACTCATGTTGTATCCCATTTTGGCCACGGTATCTGCGAGTTCACTGTCTCGCATTGGCCTCACTGACATGTTCAGTAGTAGCCCACCTATTATCCTATAACCACTCATGAGCCCTTCCAACATGCCAGTCCAAGCACATTCCATTTCGATTATGGAAAATGCAGGAAAGTCACCCATCATTATCATGACCAGTTTCAAAGATGATACCATCTGCTTTTATTGCGGTTTATGACTAGGGAGCAGGAACTCCCTCCGCAAATCAGACCTGTGAATCTGGCAGGTGTTAGCACTCAGCGGAACTGGGTTAGAAAACCAGAGTCTACAGCCACACCACCCTGAAGACGCCCGATCTCATCTGATCTCAGAAGCTAAGCAGGGTTGGGCTTGGTTAGTACTTAGGGGGAGAAAACAGGAAACTGGGGAGCCCAGGCCAGCCCTGCCTAGTCTCTACAAGACCCCTGGCCCTACACCAGGTTTATTCCAACAGGAAAGTGACCCCAGCGGGGCCTCTGCTTGCTGATGCACCATGGCACTCTTGCCATGGCCTCTGGGCACAGAGACCTGTGGAGAGGCCTACAAAGTACAAAACAAGGTATCCCCAGGCTTTCCTAGGATTGGGCTATCCTAGCCCTGGCGGGTCCACACCCTCCTAAGGAATGTTGACCCTACATCCTCAGGAGGCTTTCTCAGACCAGCAAGTGCCTCCCCAGCTCATACCTCTCCTACATCCACCTGGCCCTTAATAGCCTGAGATGGAGACACATGGATGGCATCTTTCTAGAAATCTGCCCTGCCAGGGGCTGCCTCCATCACTCTGCCCTGCCTGGGACAGAGCCCCATCCTAGAGCCATGGTTTCTTCTATTAGATAACTGATCCATCTATTTTTTTTTTTTTTGAGAGAGAGAGAGAGAGGGAGAGAGAGAAGAGAGAGAGAGAGAGAGAGAGAGAGAGAGAGAATCTTAAGCAGGCTCTACACCCAGCACAGAGCCCAATTGGGGGCTCGATCTTACAACTGTGAGATCATGACCTGGGCTGAAATCAAGAGTCAGATGATTAACCAACTGAGCCATCCAGGCACCCTGTAACTGATCCACCTAAAGAGAACTTGCTCCAAAGAAGAAAAATCCCCATCTTCCCAACACCCCAAAACTGTGACTCAAGAAATGCACTTTTTCATAACACTCGAAAAACCACTGGGCCCAAACCATTGTTTAAGTTTCACTTTTTTTTGGGGGGGGGGGGCGGGGGGGGAAGAAAGGCTTTTTAGCAAAGCGAGTTGTTAGGGTCCTAGGGGTACAGGGTAAAAACCAGCAGTGACACCTACTACTGAAAGGGACAGCAGAAGTGACAGGTGAAAAGGCAAATATGAAATATGTTAGTGCCATCTATTGGCAAGAGTAAACAGTAACAGAAATGATTCTGTACAACAGCAGTTCAGATCATTAGCATGCTTATGCATCATCTGAAGAGCACTCTGGGGTTTACAACAGACTTTTACATCCAACTGACTTCAGTAGGTCGGGATACGAAAAGCTCAAAGATGCAGGCTTTACATGTGGAAGCAGAGGGCAAACCCGGACCTACGGGCTTGGCTCATATTAACTCTTGGATTCCGTGACTCAGACCCCAAACACAGATGTGGCCAGGTCCCAAGGGACAGACTCTAATCCTGAGAAGACTGGGGCTGTCCCGAATTCCCACCCCAGTCCACAGTGACATCCAGTCCATCACTGGGAAGTTGGCAGAAGAATCCTGTGGTCAGACAGATTTGTTCTGGTCAATCCCTCAAAGGAAGCAGACAGACGGCACCCTATGCCTACAGCTTGTGCACAGATGCCTGGTGGTGTGTGGCTATGGAAATAGGATTTAGAAAGATCATTTCTCTAGGGAATTCTTTAAGTCTCTAATGTGAACCCACCTCTGCAGCTGGGAAGGAAGGGAGGGGACTCACAGGTGAGCCCTGCATCACTAAGCCTCCGGCTGCAAGTTCAATTGCTTTCTGCACATAAGGAATGGCAGTGCAGCTGCTAACACCAAGCAGACACAAACTCTGGGTGAACGAGAACAGGCATCGTAACCTGACTCCATACTGAAACGGGAAGCAGGCATCTGCCCTGAGATGGCAAGAGCAAATCCACGGACAGGAAGGAAGCATCCTTTCCCTTATGCCAAATCCAGATCGCTGAAGGGAACAATTAGCTCTCAGGTAGTAAGGGAGAGGTGAAGGGGAGAAGTAGGAAAAGTCAAAGGATCTAGAACAGAGAGAGGACTTCGGTCACTTTCCACACAGAAGCTCACTAAGCATCTACTAAGGGCAGACTATGGTGCTAAGTCCTAGGAAAACAGTGATGAATCCTGCCTCGAGAAGCTGATCGCCTGTATCATAAAGACCTCAAGTTCTGGGAAGCAACAACCAGATTACATCTTACTCTTTTTACATGGCACCATGCTCAGCAGGAAATCAATGGATGTGTTGACTAAATGAATATAGGAACGGGTGGCTTAAGAGAATAACTCCTAGTAAACTCACACCCTGGTGTTTGAAGTTTAGGGCCAGCTGGGCAGGGATAAGTCTATAGATAGAGGAACAAAGAAAGCCATAAGATCAAGACATCACTGAAGGTTGCTAAGAGAACAGATCTTAAAAGTCCTTATCACAAGAAAAAAAGGTTTGTAACTATGTACGATGACAGATGTTAATTAGACTTATTGTGATCGTTTCACAGTGCTTACAAACATTGAATCATTATGTCATACATCTGAAACTAATGTTACATGTCAATTACATCTCAATTTTTTAAAAAATCAGACAAAAAAAAGATCTTAATAAAACTCAATAACTGCTTCCACTAATAACAAGTGCTTCTGATAAAATTCTAGTAAAACAGAAATCCAAGGACATTTCATTCACATCAGAAAGACTAATCAACTACCAGCATCATATTTAATGGTGAAATAGTAAAGCCATTCTCCTTCAAGTTAGAGAAAGAAAGAATGCCCTTTTTTATTACTACTACCTAATGCTGTCCTAGGTATCCTAACCAACACATCAAGGCAAGAAAAAGAAACGAGACCAACTACAGAAAGGTGGAGACAAAATAATTATTTATCAGTTCTATTTCTGGTCACTATGAAAGCAAGAGGATCAACTACCATTGTTAGAATACACGATTTCAACTCAGTAGTTAAACTGATATAAAACTTAGTAACCAGATAGAAAATATATTGCAAAGAGAGTCTTTACACCAGCAAAATTCTTATTAAACGTAATGCATAAACTTATGACTTGAGCAAAATCTAAATCAAGAATTCTACAAAATAAGAAAAGATTAAAATATAATCAGATAAATGGAAAGGATAGCATGTCCACGGATTAGTTGACTTAACCTGAGGAAAAATGTCAGTTCTTCCCATATTGATCTGGAAGTTAAAAAATCATAATCAAAATGATTTTAAAAATCATTAAAGAAAGTGACATCATTATCAAATATTTAAATCCAGTCACTAAGAATGTGATATTGATACAGAAACAAGCAAACAGATCCATGGAAAAATAGAAAGTGCAGAAACAGAAGGTACGTGCATACAGGCGTGGGTACGTGTGTACGTATGTGTCTGCATTGATACGCTAAAAACACAGAGCATCACAAGTCAATAGAAAAAAGCTGACCCCAGGCCAGTTACACTAGAAGGGGCAGCCATAGGCATTTAGAAGCTCCCCAGTGTCGAGCCCTGACTAGGTACGCAGGCAAAGGAACAGCCATGGGACCCATCATAGGCAGCATGGCCTCCAAGTGGATCAGCCTCAGACACACTCATCCAGAATCAGTCTGGATCAACACTGTCCAACAGAAAGATAGTGTGAACCACACATCTGATTTTAAATTTTCCAGCAGCTGCATTAAAAAAGAAATACTTTACAGCCAAAGTAGTATCATCTCAGCCTGTAATCAATAGAAAAGTTATTCATTCTTTAGCCATACTTAGTCTTCAGAATCTGTTACATATCTTCCACTCAACTGACATCTCAATTTGGACACTAAATTTTCATCAAAAACACTTGATCTATAGTTCATTTTCATAAAATTTATAGTCGAGAAAGGAGATCCACATGCCCAAGTTGTTCCAAACACAATTATTAGAACAATAATTGAATCAATTATCAGTTTTTAAACTTTAATTCACTTCCTCAGTCACAGCCATATTTCAAGTGCTCAAAAGTGAGCCTCATGTGGCCAGTTGTTAATGAGTTAGACAATGGAAGTCCAGAATCCTCCACTGCGACTCCAAACCCCAGAGTCTCACACTGACCACCACACCTGTTGGAGACTCAAAGTCACCATGACCTTCCACATTTCTGGAATCAAACCCAAATTCCTCCATCTGTTAGCTATGTAATCATGGGCAAGTCTCTTAATCCCACTAAGCTTCAGTTTTCTCATCTATAAAACAAGGATGACACTACCCATCCTGTAAAGTTCTGAAGATTAAATGCAATATTACCAATGAGGCCTGGCTCACAGAAGGCATTGCATGTTGGTTCTTTCCCTCTATATCTGTATAGTATTTATGATTTTCCAATTTACTGTTTTATTTGCTTCTGACAACAGGATGGGAGGGCAAATATTATTATCCCCATTTAAAGATGAGAAAACAAAGTTCAGAGAAGTTAAGGGGACAGCATAAAGTCTCATGCTGGTGATGGTGCAGGAATTCTCACCCCAGCACATCTGGCTCTGGGTTCACTGCTTCTCCCACAGAACAGCGCTCCAGCCTCAGCCATGCCTCAGTCTCCAGCTGCCTCTAACCTACAATCCAAGAGGAGGGTGGGAGCTCTGAAGCCAAGGCCCACAGGGCTCCTCCCAGGCCTCAAGGAAGACCCGCTCTCCTCTGCATCTTCCTGGCAGCTGGTTGGAGAGGTAGCTCAGGAGCCTGCGGGCCTGGCCATCTCCCCCTCTCACCTTGCAGTCAGGCACCAACGTCCTTCTTCAGAGCTACAGAGAACAAGGAGGAAGGAACCAACCACTCCTCAAATGGAGCAGAAGAAATGGAACAAAGGAATGAGTTAGGCTCATCTTCTATCAAATTGAATGCAGATGATCTTACTGTTCTCTGGACTTACTGAGAAGGGAGACTCCAGCAGGCTCCACCCCAAAGCCTCTGCTGGAATTCTTCAATTCCTCACAGAAGCGAGAATGAACAATGGACAACTAACTACACACAGCAACCAACATGGTGAATCACAAGGGTATTGCTAAGCGAAAGAAGCCAAGCCCTCTAAAGGAAGCATACTGCGTAATTCCATTTATGTGAAATTCTGAAACAGTCAAACTAATGTATGCTCAAGGACTTTCAGAACAATGGTTCTGGGACTGGTTGGGAGTGTGTGGGGGAGGAGTAGACATCAGGGTCAAGGGGCTTCAGGGGAGCCAGTGCTGCTGTTTCCCGCCCTGGCCCTGAGTGCTGGGCACATGACTGTGTTTGTGAAAATTCAGCAGGCGCACTTTTCTGTATAGTTATGCTGCAGGAAAAACTTGATACTAACTTTCTGGGGTGATGGAAATGTTCAATAAATCGATCTGAGTAGTGGATATAGGTATATGTCAAGTGTCATTGATCTGTTCACTAAGGTTGTATTTTACTGTTTATAAATGAAACACAGGAAGTTACACACCCCCAACCAAAAAAAAAAGTTTTAGGAATGTCATAATTTTTCCTCCTAAATTTAAACAACTTTAACCTCACTAGCTTAACCTTAAGTTCTTATAAAAAAATTAGTTTATAAATACTAAATACCTACCTGAACGTTAAGAAGGTGTTATGAAATCAAAATGACTCTAGTATATAACTACAGGCCCTAAAATATCTCTTAAATGTATTAAGAGATGGTGCTACACACCTTCCCTCAAAGATACCTTTGAGGGTATCTTGAGATATATTATTTGCCAAGCAGATATATATTTACCGCCAAGCCTTTTCCCCTCCCAGTTTGAAGTTTGAAAGAGGGCTTAAGCCCAAGCAAAAATGGTCATAGATTCCAAACTTGTATGGTCAAAATCAATAAGACTTTAGATCAAAGCACTATCCTTTTACAAAACATTGTATTAAGTTCAGACATTGGGCGCCTGGATGGCTTGGTTGGTTAAGCATCCGACTTTTTGATATCGGCTCAGGTCATGATCTCACGGTTGGTGAGGTTGACCCCTTGTCTGGCTCTCCACTGACATCATGGAACCTGCTTGGGATTCTCTCTCTCTTTCTTTCTCTCTCTGTCTCTCTCTCTCTCCCTCGCAGTTCTTTGCCCCTCCTCTGCTCACACTCTCCCTCTCTCAAAATGAATAATAGGGCTCCTGGGTGGCGTCAGTTAAGCATCTGACTTCGGCTCAGGTCATGATCTCGCGGTTTGGGAGTTCCAGCCCCACATCGGGCTCTGTGCTGACAGCTCGGAGCCTGGAGCCTGCTTCGGATTCTGTGTCTCCTCTCTCTGCCTCTTCCCCACTTGTGCTCTGTCTCTCTCTATCAAAAATAAATAAATGTAAAAAAAAATTAAAATAAATGAACTTTTTAAAAGTTGTTTATTTATTTATTTTGAGGGGAGAGAAAGCATGAGAAGGGGAGTGGCAGAGAGAGAGAGGAGACAGTGAGAATCCCAAGCAGGCTTCACACTGTCAGAATGGAGCCCAATGTGGGGCTCGAACTCACCAACCAGGAGACCATGACTTGAGCTGAATTCTGATGCTTAACCAACGGAGCCACCCAGGCACTCCCAAAATAAATAAGTAAACTTTTAAAATAATAATAAATGCAAACATTGAAAAAGTTAGAATATCAGCTTCTTAGGTTTCCAAAATAATGTAAGAAAACTCCCCCAGGAGATAGATGCAGACAATTACTGGTCCCTTATCTTGTCTATAAATCTCAGTGTGCCAAACAAATACTATATTTTAGTACCTGAGTAATTTTTAATATATACTCTTAGCAAGGTAAGTTAAATTCCCTACAAATTTTATTATCAATTCAGGAACACTATTTTTAGGCTGTTGAATGTCCTTAAGTTCTTTAAGTAACAACCCAAGTTCAGCATTTCAAGATCTGCTAAGACCTAGATATGCTAAGTCCTTTTATTCTGAGGACCAACATCCCAAGGCCAACCACTGAGAATATCTGCAAAACAAGAATACTTATTTCAATATGGTCAATAATATTGTAACAACTTTGTATGGTCACATGGTAACCATACTTATTGGGGTGAACATTTAGTAACATATATAATTGCCGAATCACTATGTTGTATACCTGAAACTAATGTAATACTATATGTCAACTATACTTCAATTAAAATTTTTTTTAAGTAAAAAATACTTATTTCACATTGGAAAATTCTCATTTGTCCCCAGAAGTATCTAATCTGCTATAAAACATCAACAACAAATTTCACCAAAACGATTAAACAATGGCACTTTAATAAAGTGCTACTTGTCTTATGAGAAATGAAGAACTTCTTGAATATGAACCTAAATTCCAATGTCCTGAGGGAGGGGCTATAAACGACAGAAAACAGGAATATAACTCTGCCTTACAAAAGGAATACCCTGGGGGGAGGGTCCTGAACAGGGACAGCAATGATCTCAAAGGGACCAATGTGACCTAAAACAGCCATGCCCAGTATTATTTTCAAACCAGGCCATACCCTGTGATAGTCAGTCTGACATTCACATTGTCCACATACTCTCAATGCGGCTTCTTTTTAAAAAATAAATACATAAGGATGGATTTTTTAGGGGCACTTGGGTGGCTCGAGCCCTGCATCAGACTCTGCACTGACAGTACAGAGCCTGCTTGGGATTCTCTCTCTCTCTCTCTCTCTCTCTCTCTCTCTCTCTCTCCCCCTCTCTCTGTCCCTTTCTCTCCTCTCTGTCTCTCTCACACACATACACACACACAATAAAAATAAACTTTAAAAAAATAGATTTTTTTTAAGTTTATTTATTTTGAGAGGGGGGAGGGGCAGAGAGAGACAATCCCAAGTAGGCTCCACACTGTCAGTGCAGAGCCCCATACAGGACTCAAACTCACAAATCACAAGATCACGGCCTGAGCTGAAATTAAGAGTCGGGTGCTTACCCGACTGAGCCACCCAGGTGCCCCTCAAATCAGCTTCTTTTTTCTTTTTAATAATTTATTGTCAAATTGGCTAGCATACAGTGTATACGGTGTGCTCTTGGTTTTGGGGGTAGATTCCCATGATTCGTCGTTTACATACAACACCCAGGGCTCATCCCAACAAGTGCCCTCCTCAGTGCCCATCAAAGCAGTTTCTTAATGAATGACCTGAATTAAAACAAGTGACTAAGGTATGTCAATACTTTTTGGGATGACAAGAAAAAAAACCCTCTTCTCTCTCAGTAACACACACACAAACGATATAACTGGCTCTATGGCTTATTTTTTAACCCTCTGAATAACATTCTTGAGCAAAGACAAGTTTCAGATCAACTGTCCTTCTGAACCATCTCCTATATTATAAGTCAGTGAACTCACACACAATCAAAGGCCAAGTCCTTCTTGCAAAGAGTCTTACCTGTGAAAAGTTCAGCCCATTCAGTGGATGGCACTGCTCTTCCACCTTTTCCACGGCCCCAGTCTGTTTCCTCAGCCGCTCAGCCTCCTGGGCAAGGTACAGGTCTAAGACAGGCACCCCCCGGGACTTAATGTCCACTTCGGTCAGGGAGTTGACCATGAGCATCACCCAGACGGGCCTCTTCCGCTCCCAGTTCCCCGCGATGGCGTTGAAGAGGTAGTCCGCATAGAGCCCCTTGCCACGCTGGTCTGGGGTCATCCACGAGGGCATCATGAGCTTGACGTACTCTAGGTGGCGCTTGAGGCGGCAGTAGATGTCCCTAGGGAGCACGTCCTGGAGGTTCTCACCCTGCGGCAGCATCTGACAGCTGGTGAGGGCCGAGATAGTGTAGGGGTCCGTGAGGTCCAGCTCAAAGTACACAATGCTGCTCTGCTGAAAAGCCTCCTTGGAGTTGTCCGGGATAAAGTCCCAAACCCGGGTGTATGGAACGTGGATCGTGCCAAAGAAGTAAGATGGCGGATCTCGCTTTATGGTCCACAAGAAGGAATTCAATTCACTCTGCTGAAGGGAAAAGAAAGGCCATTAAGTCATGATATGTAGAGTCAGAAAGCTGGGAGGAGAAAACGAACGGGAGAGACGAGTCACACTGCGAGAGGAAAATGATCAAGTATGATTTAGACTTTGGAGTCCAGGTAGATTCACCTGCCAGCAGCAGGAGTCCTCCATGCAGCCTTTTCCCTTTGTCCCCCCAAAGTGTTGATTAGAGTCGAAAAAGCGATAGCAGTCTTTACGTTTGCCCTAGCAATGAACGGGGCAGGAGATAAGGCGGGGACTCTCAAGGGATTCTGAGGACACAGCTGGTACCGATGAGGGGACACCTGAGGAGACACTGTTGCCTCCCGGGCAGGCAGACCGATTGTGTCGTCTGCTTCTTCAGATCTCAAATCCAACATTCCCAGAAGCTCTCCACGGCTGCCCATTCTCTCCCAGTGGTTTTCCAGGCTGAGCAGTGGTACACATCCACCCGAGGCCAAGCCATCATGCCCTTTGCCCCTGAGTAGCTCAGTTTCAACAGCAGGCATTTACGAAGTGTCTGTTTAGTAACAGACCCTGGACAAAGAAGGGCACAGGGCAGCCCTCGAGGACTTCAAGTCGTAAAGTCAGATATGAAGTGAACCATGAACCAAGCAACCCAGAAATGTGAAAATCCGGGTTTACAGAAAAGAAATGGAATACATTCCCTTTACAAAAGGCTTTAATTTCAGCAGTCTTTTAAGTGTGATGTTCTCCTGTACTGTGGAGTTTCAGCTCACAATCAGTTTTCATTATTGTCACCGTTATGTTCTACGAAGTCATCACAAACACTGAAGTACCAAACAATGAAGCACTGCTCCTAGGAGAAATCCAAGGGTTAGGTTCCTACAAGCCTCTGGTCACAAAATGTTCATCAACAGATAAATGCATAACCTTGTTTTATATGTGCTCTGTTGAAAAACACCTTATTTAATACATGTTGCTGATTCACTGACATTGAACTCACAGCCAACAGCATGACAACTCATGCCTGAACGAAGCTCATCTAACGCATACATTTTCTCCCTGAGGCACGTCACAGCCTCCTTGTGCTTAGGAACACTCAATACTATCTATGCCTGGTTATTTTAAACAGAGAGATCGCCACAAAAATGCAAAAAAAAAAATGTAGCATAAAGTAGATCACCAAAAGGACACTTACCACTCGTTAATTTGTCTGAGAGCTGAAACAGAGCACTGTATCAATTTATTCCACCTCAGCTGGCAGTGTGTGCATCAGGTACATGTCTGCCCATGAAAGTGCCACAGGCACTGGGGTTATTGATCAATTTTAGAAAGTAGCCTAATTCACAAATGTGAAATCTGCAAACAATGAGGATCAGGTGTGTTTGCATTTGTATGTTCATTGTTGAAGCTACAGCAACTTGTCTTCAAATGATATGTTACACAGAATCTCAAAATCTAAGACAGATGAGAGCTGGTTGATACAGGGGCCCCATTCCCCATTCTCACAGTCTTCAACCTCTTCTCCTCCCATTCCCCTGCCACCTTCTGACCACCCAGAAGGCAGAGGTGGACAGGTAAACACAAGGCCTGGGGGTGAGATAATGGGCGGGGGGCAGGGAAGATCAGTAGCAAATGAGCTCACAGCTCTGGATAAAGGCGATTGGCTATAAGCAGCCTGAGCCACATGGGAATAGGTCCGGTGCTCCAGAATGGGCTTTTCAAAAGCAACTAGAAATCCCGAGTTTAAATAAAATATTCCAATTGGAAAATGGAACCTCCATTTTCTTATACACCATGCAAGCCAAACAGAACATATCTCACTAGTCCCCAGCCTGTGACCTTGTTTTTTGTTAAGTATTTAAATTGCAGGGTGCCTGGGTGGCTCAGTCGGTTAGGCATCCAACTTTGGCTCTAGTCACGATCTCATGGTTCATGAGTTCAGGCCCCCCATTGAGCTCTCTGCTGTCTGTGAGGGGCCCACTTTGGATCCTCTGTCTTCCTCTCTCTGCCCCTCCCCTGCTGTGCTCTCTCTCTCTCTATCTCTCAAAAATAAATAAACATTAAAAAGAATTTTTTAAGTATTTAAGTTACAGTTCTACTCCCACACCCACCTTTTTAAAAACACACAAATGGGTGAAAGAAGCCTAAATTCTGCTTCTTTTTCAGCTACCCCACCGAGATTTTTTAAAGCCACTTCATTTCTCTGTACCTCAATTTCTTCATCTTTAGGAGTTAGATAACAGAACTTGTCATAGGTTATGGGAATAAACAAACTAGGCAGGTAATAAGTGAATGAAGAAATGAGAGGAAGAATGTATTTCTAATACCTATTAATGATTGAATTAATATTAGGAGAGGAATCGCATCCAGGGTCTCCAGCCAACCCTCAGGCATCTGCTTATGGAGTAACGAATGTCCCAGGGTTATTTAAGCACATCAAAAAGCCAAATGGAAACTCTACATCTAAAACAATGGCTGCCAAAACTAATTAAGCAGTCCAGTGTCTCACTGTTAGAATTACATCAAGCCAGTAGAAAAACACTGGTTAACTAGATGCTAATCAAAAGCCGAGACTGACAGTTATGGCTTTGGTTCATTTAAAACGGGTAACAAAGGGCACCTGGATGGCTCAGTTGGCTGAACATCCAACTCTTGATTTCAGCTCAGGTCACGATCCCAGGGTTGTAGGATCAAGCCCCAAGTCGAGCCCTGTATTGAGCCCCACATTGGGCTATGAGCTGAACGTGAAACCTGCTTCTCCCTCTCTCTCTCCCTCTGCCCCTCTCCCTGGCTCGTGCTCTCTCTCTCTCTCTCTCTCTCTCTCTCTCTCTCTCTCTCTCTCTCAAATAAAAAAAAATTGATAACAAAATAATTACCTGTAAATGTAACTGGTTTGGTAGAGGCAGCCTTCCAGGTAGAGGTTTAGTTTGGAGTTTGGTTTATTTGTTCACTTTATTGGGAAGAAACGATAACTGAAGGGCCCTGAATGGTGATATGTCTGGGCACCACAAACCTATACAATGGATCTGCTCACACAAGTTACAGCGCCTCCCAAAGGACGTATACCCACTTTCCAACCAGGAGACACAGCCAAGAGCTAAAATGTTATTATTAAAACCATGGACACCTAACTCATTTTCATCTGCTAGGAGCTTTTGATATTAAATACATATATTCCCAGGAAAATCCAGTCCATACTGCAAGATCACGGCTGAGATTGGGGGGTAGGCAGAGTGGAAGGCATGGTTTCATTTTGGTTTGGTTTTGCTTTGTTTTTACCCACTGCCTTTAGTCTCCCTAAAGTCTCATCCTACCTCAAAATATCTACACTTCTCTTTAAACAAAATCTATTCAACTATATGTATCCATTTTTATTTATTTATTTATTGCTGCCTTTTCGATTAGTATTAGTCTAGAAATAGAGTTGCTGTACGATATTTTTGCTGAAAACAGCTCATATTTAAAAAACAAACAGGGGTGTCTGGGTGGCTCAGTCGGTTAAGCAGCCGACTTTGGCTCAGGTCATGATCTCGCGGTCCGTGAGTTCGAGCCCCGCGTGGGGCTCTGTGCTAACAGCTCAGAGCCTGGAGCCTGCTTCCAACTCTGTGCTTCCCTCTCTCTCTGCCCCTCCCATGCTCATGCTCTGTCTCTTTCTGTCTCTCAATAATAAATAAATGTCAAAAAAAAATTTTAATAAATAAATAAACATTAAAAAAAGTTAAAAGCAAACAAACAAGACTCAGGTGCTGGCATCCAGCCATGTAATAACAGTAAGGACACTAAGAACAGCGGCTGTTATCACATATTCACTGTGTGCCAGAGACGATCTAAGCATTGCATATGAATGCTCCTACGACATGCGTTCAACATGCACACGTTCCACAATTCTTTAGGCTGTGCTTATACATGCCAGCCACTGTTGTAGGCATGAGACACTGGGGCATTCTAGGGCACTAGAAATACAATGGTGAGTGAAAAACAGGTACCCGCCTCGGGTATGTCCATGATATCTGTTGTGGAGAACATGAGCAGGGAGTACTGGTGGAGGAGATACTCAGTCTTAAATACAGTGATCAGAAAATCACTGAATGGGGGCACCTGAGTGGCTCAGTCAGTTACGCCTCAATGCTTGCTTTCAGCTCAGGTCATGGTCTCATGGTTTCGTGAGTTCGAGCCCCACATCGGGCTCTGTGCTAACAGCATGGAGCCTGCTTGGGATTCTCTCTCTCCCTCTTTCTCTGCCCCTCTCTCACTCATGTGCACACTTTCTCTCTCTCTCTCTCTCTCTCTCTCTCTCTCTCTTTCTCTCTCAATAAATAAACAAAATCACTGAACATCTGGTAGGAGATTTATCTTGCTGTGAAAGAGGTAAGAGTGCAAATCAGGGGGATATCTATCTGAGAGAAGAGCCTTCCCTCCAAGAGGAGGGAACAGCAGTGCAAAGGCCCTGAAGCAGAAAGGTGTTAGCGAGGACATCATCAGAACTGCAGCAGGATGAAGGAAAAGGAAAGCAGGAGGAGAAGTCAGAGTGGTGAGTAAGGCCAGGCCACACCAGAGCTAGGGCAGATGTTTGTGAGAGGCGCAGTGTGAGCTGATCCTGAACAGGGTCACCCTGGCGACCGTGACGAACAGACTAGAGAGGGATGAGGGCAAATGAAAGAAAGTCAGTCAGGAAGTTACCAAAACAATCCAAGCATGAGAACACAGTGGTTGTGACAGAACTGAAATGTGATCATGTTCTGGATATAGTCTGGAAGCTAGAGCTAATGGGACTTGCTGATGAGTTGGTTAATTCAAAGGACAAAGTTGCCATCAACCAAGATAGAGGAGAGAGCAGATGAAACGGGATCAGAGGGGAAGGTTGGAAGTCTGGCTTGGGCTCTGCTGAGTCGAGATGTGAAGCAGACAACCAAGTGGGGAGGTCGAGCTGGTAGACGGATGCATGAATCTGGACTTTGGGAGAGGCCTGTGCCAGAGGTTAAAAACAAGGTACTGTCACCATTTAGATGTGTTATTTAAAGCCATGGGACTGAATGAGATCTCCAAGGAGCCCAGTGTAATTTAGGAGGGAAAAGGTCTAGAAATAATCTAACCTTGCGAAGTCAAGGGAAAGAAGAGCAGCCAGCAAAAGAGAATGAGAGATGTGGTCATCGAGGTCGCTGGCAAATCAAGAGTAGGAAGCCAACCAAAGACAGTGCTTCAAGGAGGACAATGTAAGCAAGGGGTTCAGTGTGGCTGATGAGCCAAATGAGTCAAGGCTTTGAGAACTGGTCTCTGGATGGAACAACACTGAAGACACTGGGGCCGAAGCAAGAACAATTTAGTGGCACGGTGGGGACGAAAGCCTGCCCATTCAGGAGCAAATGGGAAGAAAGGCACTAAGAAGATACTAAACTAATTAAGATGCTAGCCCTTGCCACGTGCAGAAACTGAGCCCTTGAGAGGTTTATGATGATACCCAAGGTCCCGTGGTGGCTAAGTGGATTTGAAGCCAGGCAGACTGGGTCCTGAGCCCTGGGTCTGAAACATCACATTATGTGACCTTAACATGCAATACACTTTACTTGGTCTCCTAGTTTCTTTCTCCATGAATACCCTAGTGGGTGCACAGCTGCACAGGAGTGCTCCCTGACTCGGAATCTACAGAGGCTCTGTCCAGCTCCCCTTCCCTAGCCCCAGGACCTGCCCAAATAGATCCACACCAACGTTTTTAAATCCTCAGACTGCCACCTTTCCCCATCCTGTCTTTTCAAAGTAACACAACATGGGCGGTGGGGGGGGGGGGGGGGGTGCTTTTCCGCTTTTTCAAGCCAGGGGTTTTAAAGTGTTCTGAAGGAAATGCTCCTCGTCTTGTAGAGCTCCTTCAACAAATAGAGTTCTGTTCTGACCAAGTAGGCACTGTCTCTCCCATTCTGCACCAGCAACCATCCCCGACGACCACTGACAGTGCCCTACCAGGCAGGCCTTGGGTAGAGCACAAGCTCAAAGAAAAGTCTTCAGGGCTTAGGGCCAAGGAGTTTTCACGTTGCCTTTGCCCACCAGCCCCCAGGCCGCTGCACCGGTCATATGGGTGCCACTGCCCCGGTCCCCCTTATACTGACACCCTCAGGGGTAGGGCTGCTTGTCTCCACAACAGAAAAAGAACAAAATTGTTCTACTACCTCATTTCAACATAATTGTGGCCACCACGTGCTACCAGATGGATGAAGCCATGTGATTTAACACTATGATTCAATAGAATAAAAACACTATCAACATGTCCCTTCTAAACCTAAAAGAAAAAGGCATGGGTGGCCATGGATGACAGACACAAGAAGCTACGAGTTCTGTCCGTTGAATCACTGGAGATTTTAACACACACATCTGTAATCCATGCAGTGAAACAAAGGAGCACAGTGACAACTTATGTCACGTGGGCTAAGTCCCTTAGGGCTGCACCCCTCAGCTAGCTCCTCCCGTCCCAGCCTCCCGCGACCTGTGGTAATGGCACTTTTCCTAAAGTACAGTTCAGCAGACCAGCTAGAATGGATACCAAAATGAGTCAGTTGGCTCCAGGTGACACTTTTCATCCGAGAAATATTTATCGAGTGTCTACGGTGGCCAGGCACTCTTCTAAGCACTGGGGATGCAGCAGCAAAACAAACAGACAAAAATTCCAACCCCGATGAAGATTACAGGGGCTAGGGGAGCCGCAGCAAACACATTTTTATCAGTTAAGTGCTACAATGAGAAATAAAGCAGGAAAGGCAGGTAAGAGGGCAGGTGGGTCAGGGGTTTGACATAATCATTCATAGATAATCAGGAAGGGTCTCTGTGAAAGAATTTGAGCAAAGATCAGGTGGAAGTATGGGAAGAAGCATGTTACAGGCCAGTGTGGAAGATCTCTCTATAATGATTAACGAAAGTTGAAACCAGCTCTCAGGACACAAAATGCTACATAGTGGGTTAGAGGCTGGATTCCAGAGCTTTACTCTACAATCTCAAGACCACAACCTCCTGGAGCACCCACCCACAGTGCCCTCTCCAGAGCGCAGGTCAAGCATACAGCCCTGCCACTGACTGACCTGACCTTGGCACCGTATAACACCGTTTGCTCCCAGAGTAGTTCAGAGATTTTCAAAATATGGTCCCGGGACCTGTAGGTGTCCGCAAAGCCCTTCAAAGCAGTCTGTAGAGTCAGAACTTTTTAAATAATAATAATAAGGTATTTTCCTCTCTCGCTGTCATTCTCTCACAGGTGTGCACGTAGAACTTTCTAGAGGCTACAGGTGTGTCCAATGTCACTGCTGTGACTGTTAATGGCACGTGTGCTTATGTATTCCTGTGTCTTACTAATGTGTCCGTCAACCCACATACATAAAGGGCTCTTTGGAGTCCTTAGTACTTTTTTAAAACGTGGAGGGGTGCTGAGACCAAAAAGTTTGAGAACTGAGAGAATAAAAAGGCCATGAGGACAAGTTCAAGAGTCAAGAGAAACAGACTTTATCACGACTCACTCGTCACACTACAATTTGGAGTGGATTTTGCAAAAGTGAAAAACGTTTGCTTTCATAGGAAAGGATGGCTTTCTGCTTTGTATAACACAGCGCCGCTGCCACAACGCAAGAGTTCGAAACCCTCCCTGGTGTCGACGTCCCTCTCCAGCCACCACGCCTCCTGCTTGCCGGAGGGAAAGCTGGGAAGGATGGATGCCTTAAGGAAATCAGTGTGGCTCCCCAGTTAGCCCCCTGCACCAGGAAGCCTCAATTAGGTCACCCTCTCCTTTCCTGTGGTTAGGACGATGAATAAAATTACCACTAGCCAGAGGTGACACAGTCCCGGATGCTGCACAGGTGTCACCGAAGGTGGGGCGACCCTGGTGTCCGAGGGCGCACAGACCACCCGAAGGACGGGCCTAGGATCACCTCCCCGGCTCCGGGGACCCAGCAATCAGACCCACCAATACAAACTCACAAAATTCAACCGCCACGGAGCTCAGAAAAAGAACTTCAGAACGACAGAAAATTTCGAGCATAAGAAAACTGATCAGGAGAAGAAAACCTTGGTCTCGAAAGAGGGCCAGGCTAGACCTGTCCGATTTCTGCTCGGCTTCTGCTCCCATAGGGTGAGGTGGACCGGGGCAGGTCACTGGGACTCCCTCGGCTGGGTTCCGCTCACCTGCAAAACGCCCCTGAGAATGTCTAAGGAAGCGCCCGTGCGTGAACGCGAGGCTGTCAGATGTGGCTACTTCGCGAATGCGCTCTGTGACCAGGGGCACAAATGTCCCTCTCTGAGCCTCAATTTCCCAGATCGGTAAAACAAGGGGGATGGCTTCAGCTCCCCGCAATCCCTTCTAACTCAGGCACTGCCTCTACGAAGGTTAAAGCAAGCAGCTGCAGGGCGCTCTTACCATTTCAGTAAGAGCAGGAGAAATTAAACGCTAAGGATGAGAAGGCAGAACAAACTTGCAAAGTAAATGTGCCAAAGTCCCTCCTGCACCGCTCGGTCTTAGCGGACTCATCCACCCAAGGTCCCCGAATGCCCGCGAAGCAGGCTGGAGAGACCCGGGACACCCCGCCGGGACTCCCTTCGGCTGCACTGACCAATGGCGAGAGCTGGGGACAGGGTCTCACGCGGCCGAGGGACTGCGCTCCCTCCAGAAAGGGGACCCCGGGGTGCGGCGGGACGCGCCAGCAAAAAGGCGCGGCCGGGGGAGGTGGCTCGGGATCCGAGGGCTCGGTGCTTCGCAGGCTTGGGAAGGTAACCACCCAGGGGAGGTGCGGGGAAGCCGCCTCGCCCGCACCCGACGCGCGCCCTACCTGGGGCTTGAGCTCGCAGTTGGCTGAGGCAGGCGCGCCACGCCGCGGGGCTGCGCCGGTGGGCAGGAGGCAGAGGGTCTGCAGCAGGAACCAGCCCCAGGGACTCATCCTCCCCACGGCGGCTCGGAGGCCCCGCACGCGGAGGCACAGAGTGAGGCAGCGGTGGCCGCCCCGCCCGTTAGCCGGCGGCCGCGGAGCTGCGGACTAGCCGCGCGCCCACCATGGCGCTCGGGGCTCGGGGGACCGGGGCGCTCGCCGGCAGCCCCGCGCCTCTCGTCTGCTCCGTCTGCAGTTCGCTCCGCCGCCTCCGGGCGGGGCTCGGGGAGCGGGCGGTGGCGGCAGCCACGTGGGGCCGGGCCCTGACCTCCCACCCCCCACCCCGCCGCCCCTCCGCCCCGCGCGGAGACAGCCTCGGGAGCTGGGGCCAGGCTTCTCCCGCCCAAACCCTGGCGGGGCCGCAGGCCACCTCGTGAGCCGACCAGAACGGTAAAGTGAAGTCCCAGCACTGTCTTCCAACCTCCCCGCCAAATCCCATTGGCTCCTACCCTTACCTCTGTATTTATGCTGCCAGTTCTGAGAGTGGCTCTTGATTGCAAGAGACAGACCAAAGAAACAAATGACAGGCTATTTTTCAAAGGAAATCTCATTTAAACAAAGGAAATCGCCTACAAGTTTTGTCTGTTAAAAGAGGGGAATAGTCTGTGTGTGCATACACTTAAAATCCGGGACCACAAAAGCCAGTACTCCATTAGGTGTCGTCTTAAGGGGGTTGGGGAATAATATTAAGGATGTGAACACCAAACTCGAAGGACTCCTTCAAAGGTTAAGTGAGGACATGCTTATGGAAAGGATGCTTATGGAAAGCATCTTGTTTGGTACACATGGGAGGCCTGCAAAATGGACTTGCTCCCTTTCTGCCCCTAAAGCCTTATTCACAGCACTGAGCCTTCAGGAAGAAAAAATTATCAAAGCCACTAGCTGTGCCCACCCTCTGCCACCTCCTACCCAAGCCCTGAGTGCACTTTACCAACCTTTACGTTCAGCCCAGACTGCAGAGTGATCACTGAGTGGTGTAGCAGGGGTTCTTAATTGTTAAGTCCCTGTCCATTTTGAGACTCGGATGGAAACTGTGAGCCATAAGGTAATGAGGAGACGCAGAGGCCCAGATTTACACGCAATGGGGGGAGTTTTCTGAGCCTCAGACGCCCATTTGCAATACTCCAGTAAAGAGTATTTTAGAAGCCACGTTTTTCCAGCTTTGATTTCACAGACGTTTAGGCTTCAGGTGTTTTTGTGACATCGCTAGATTTTTCCTGTTCTAAGTTTCAGTGGGGGGTTGCTTTCCGGAGTTGACTCTCCTGTCTCCAAACGACACCCGTTCAGCTTGTCAGCGAGCCTTGGACCACAAGCCGACCAGCAGCGCAACCTGTCCGGGTTTTCAGGTTGCCAATGCTGCCGCCTACTGGCAAAAATGCTCTTTCCAGGTGTGAGATGAAAGCACCCGGAACTCTAAAGGAAGTAATTAACTTATTACTACTTTGTACTCTTTCCCCACTCCAAATGGAGTCTCAATCAGTCAGCTGGGGCCAGAGGAAGAGGGGAGGGAAAATGTGTCATAAAACCAGACTGAAGGGTGCCTAGGTGGTTCAGTCGGTTAAGCAACTGACTTCAGCTCAGGTCATGATCTCACTGTTGGGGAGTTCAAAAGCCCACGTGGGGCTCTGTGCTGACAGCTGGGAGCCGGGAGCCTGCTTTGAATTCTGTGTCTCCCTCTCTCTCTGCCCGTCCCTGCTCGTGCTCTGCCTCTCTCTCTCAAAAATAAACATTTTTTAATTAAAAAAAAAAAAAATAAAACGAGACTGAGTTTGTTTTCTTTCATCGTTTCTCTTTCCTATTCCATTGATGCTTGCTCTAACCTGTATTATTTCCTTCTACGTACTTTGGATTTATTTTGCTCTTCTTTTTCTGGCTTCTTAAGGTGAGACACTAGGTCATCGACTTTAAGCCTTTCTTTTCTTTTTTTTTTTTTTTTTAATTTTTTTTTTCAACGTTTTTTATTTATTTTGGGGACAGAGAGAGACAGAGCATGAACGGGGGAGGGGCAGAGAGAGAGGGAGACACAGAATCGGAAACAGGCTCCAGGCTCCGAGCCGTCAGCCCAGAGCCTGACGCGGGGCTCGAACTCACAGACCGCGAGATCGTGACCTGGCTGAAGTCGGACGCTTAACCGACTGCGCCACCCAGGCGCCCCTAAGCCTTTCTTTTCTAATATAAGCATGTTAAAGCTATAAATTTTCCTCTAAGCATTGCTTTAGCTGCATTGCCCAGATTTTTGAAAAGCTGTATTTTCATTATCATTCAGTTTGGAATACTTTCTGATTTCTCTGGTGGTTTTGTTTTTTTCTTTGACCATGGATAGTTTAGAAATATATTGCTTAATTTGCAAATTACGGATTTTTCCTAGACATCTTGTTACTGATTTCTGATCTAGCTCCACTGCAATCAGAGAACATAGTCTGTATGACTGCACAATAATTTTACATTAATTGGGACTTGTTTTATGGTCCAGGATATGGCCATACACTGGACTTGAAATGTCCAGTGCATGAACAATTTTCTTCAGGTCTAATATTTTTCTAGGTGGAGCTGCCTACCTTAGACCCATCATTAAGTAGAATTTATTCTGTAAGACACCCAATGTCCAAACATTCAATAAAATCACATCTACTCTCTATACATTGTACAGACATTCTTGAGGCCCCTGTCACTTCACAGTGCTACCCCAGACCTGGTGACAGGCAGGCCAGCATGCCCTGGTCCTTACCTATCTTCTAGGCTGATGGCTTTCCTGGCTTCCACTTTGTGGTTAAGAAAGAGATGCTGGAGTGCCTAGGTGGCTCACGGCCAACTTTGGCTCGGGTCATGATCTCACGGTTCCTGAGTTCAAGTCCCTCCTCAGGCTCTGTGCTGACAGCTCAGAGCTCAGAGCCTGGAGCCTGTTTTGGATTTTGTGCCTCCCTCTCTCTGCCCCTCCTGTGCCCCCCCTCTCTCAAAAATAAACATTGAAAAGTTTTAAAATAAATAAACATTTAAAAAAAAAAAAAAGGTAAAAAGGAGATGCTAAATGTTCCCCTAGCCTCCTCTCTGCCTTTCGGTATCTAGTTTGGTATCTCACAGTTTCAATATCCAGTTCAACTCCCTCACTTGGGTATTGTTCTTTTAGCCCATTGCCAGAGACCTGGATGTCCCTAAACCTTTCCCTGCTTCTTTCTGTTTCTCTTTCATGTACAGTTGATACCCTGGCAACCTTCCTACGTCCACCTATTCTTAGTTCTTCCTTCTGTGCCCCTACAATGGATTCCCGAATGTACACAAATCTGTGAAGCCTGTCCCCTTCATAGCAGTCACCAGAGGAAATCATACCCTGGAGTCCTCTTTGTCCTTTCCCCCAAATCAGATCTTCCCTCAAAAACAAAGTTTTCAGGATGCCCAGAGGATTTGCTGTGGCTTCCACCGCACCTGCCTTGCCTGGCTGGCCGGCCTGACTGACCTGCAGCCATCTAAATCCTGAATCACGTAACACACTGAAGATTTCCCAAAATGATCAGGGCAGCCCCGGAGTGGAGGGTAGATCCCTTGATCCTGCCTCCTGGTATTCACATTTTTGTTTAATTCCCTCCCCAAGTGTGAGCAGGACCTGTGACTTGCTTCTAACCAATGGAAGGTGACAAAGATGATGGGTTGTACACGATTACACAAGAGTGTGCTGCCAATCTCGCTAGAGTCTCTATCTTGCCATCTCTGACGAAATGAGCTGCCACGAGTCCTATGGCCAGGAGGAAATGAATTCTGCCAAGCACCTGAGTGACCTCAGAAGTAGATCCTTCCACAGCAGAACCTCCGATGGGAGCCCAGTCCTGGGCAGCACCTTGACTGCAGTCTGGGGTTACCCTAAGCAAAGGACCCAGTTAAGCCTGAACTCCTAACCCAGAGAAAATGTGAGATCATAAATATGTGCTATTCTAACCCACTGAGTTAGTGATTTGTCACACAGCCAACAGAACACTAACACACCAGGGGCACCTGGGTGGCTCAGTCGGTTGAGCTTCCAACTTCAGCTCAGGGCATGATCTCACAGTTCGTGAGTTGGAGCCCTGCATTGGGCTTGCTGCTGTCAGCGTGGAGCCAGCTTCAGATCCTCTGTCCCCCTCCCCCTCCTGGCTGGAGCTTTCTCAAAAATAAACAAAACATTAAAAAAGAAAGAAAGAAAAGAAAGGAAAGGAAAGGAAAGGAAAGGAAAGGAAAGGAAAGGAAAGGAAAAAGAAATAAAAGAAAAGAGAAAAGAAAAGAAAAGAAAAATAACACACCAAGTGAAATAGAGCACCAAGGAATACCCAGGTATTCCAACAGAGTCTACACCATCAGAGGGTGTGCTTAAAGTGAGCAACAGAAGACCTACTTCCTGCACTTCCACGTCTTCAGGCCCCATGCCTGCCCAAAAGGGGACCAGAGTTTTGCCACTCTCTCTTGGTCGCCCAGTATTGGCACCAGAATTTCTGGCGGGAAAGGGTAGCAATTACGCCACAGCTGCCTTTGCTTAGCAAGTACACTGTGTGTACCTAGATAACGGGCAAGAAGAAGCCTCCCCTGACAGCAGGGAGTGGTCTAGCTCGATGGGTGTCGCCTTGGTGTTGTTACAAGCTGACACTATCCACAGCCAGGCCGTGGTGTTCCCCCATTGAACGTAAACAATTTTGTAGTAGATCAACATTGGACAAGGCCACTCTATGACTGTAATGAAGACAAAATCCAGATGACTCCATAATCATGTTTCAACACAGACAAAACATGAACCTGGTCCAAACCACAAAAGGGACCAGACATCCTCATATCCTGGCTAATGAGTGACTGCTCCTTCTTCACAAATCCCTACTTTAGCCTTTATTATTTCCCCTACCATATAGACAAGATATTTGAATGTATCGTTACAGGCTGAATTGTGGCTCCCCCAAAAAATCAGATGTTGAAGCCCATACCCTGGTACCTCAGAATGTGACTGTTTGTTGTTGTTTTTTTCTTAAGGTTTATTCACTTTTGAGAAACAGAGATAGAGCATGAGCACGGGAGGGGCAGAGAGAGAGGGAGACACGGAACGTGAAGCAGGCTCCAGGTTCTGAGCTGTCAGCACGGAGCCCGACGCGGGGCTCAAACCTGCACACCATGAGATCATGACAGGCTTAACCATCTGAACCACCCAGGCGTCCCATAATGTGACTGTATGTGGAGATAGGGTCTTTAAAGAAGTGATTAAGTTAAAATGAGGCTATTACTATAGGCCCAACTCTGATCTGACTGCTGTCTCTGTAAAAGGAGGAAATTTAGACACACGACAGGGACACCAAGAGCACTGAGGCACGGAGGGACAAACATGTGAGGACACAGCAAGAAGGCAGCCCTCTGCCAACCAAGGAAAGAGGCTCAAGAGAAAACACATTCATTGACACCTTGATTTGAACCTCCAGGCCTCCAGACCTGTGAGAAAATAAATTTCTGCTGTCTAAGCCACCGAGTCTGTGGTATTTTGTTATGGTAATCCGAGCAAGTTAATAGAGATGCCCAATCGGAATGAGACCCAATTCCTCAGAACACCCAACCCAGAGCTAAGCCCTGCTTCCTTAAACCTTCCCCCAAATCACCTAAGGAAACGAGTCAAACTGTAAAACAAGCCCTCCCAGTACCTTCTCACTGAGATGTCCCAAGGTATGAGCTCTTCCTCTCTGCAAAGAGCAGTAAGTCCATCTAATTCACCTTCAGGTGTGTCCCTGGTGGCCTTTGGCTTTTGGCACTGATACCTGTCTGTCTACTTGGGGCGACTTTGGCCAGCCCCTAAGCCATCCCTTGTGCTTCCAATGGTCTTACATCAGACCTTGCGTGGAGAGAAGTTCTCCTTATGTTGACACGTTTTTACTCTCTTCCCCTGTGCCTGCTCTCCTGCCCACCCCCCTCCCCACATGCCACATGGGTAAGGCTGCGCTGAGGTGAACGGTACCTTGCTCCTGGGAGCCTGGTGCAAAACTGCTGTCTGTGTGAATGATTCCTGACAGAAAGCACGTAACAGCATGTCAGGATGAACTGAGGAGAGTGATGGAGCTAGCCTCTGGTCACTGTTCAGCTGGCTTCTGGCTTCCTCCTGACCCAGATCATGCAAGCAGAGAGAAAAAGCTGAATTGTTGGATGTCCATGAGAATTTGGTTTTTTTTAGAGAAGGAAGAAAGAAGAAGAAACTGGAGACAAGGAAACTGCAGAAGACTCCCGGGCAGAGAAAAGAGAAACACAGCAGAGATGTTGACTGGGGAATTTTTATTGTATTTTACTATTCATAAGTAATTAAAATTTCAAGAAATTTCTCATGAAATTAAAATTACACATCAATCTTTCAGAGGTGGGTTTTGGGGCCTCTGATAGTGTAGCATTTGGCTTCAAGGAGGCCTGGGGAAGAGAGACTTCCAAAGGGGAACCATCACACACGTGACTAAATGTGTAATTTTTACTGTGATTCTAAAGTAGACAAAAGTGTGCACGTTTTTAAAAATGACCTGAATGATCATGGAGTTTTTATTTATTTTTATTTTTTTAAGGTTTGTTTATTTACTTTTGGGGGGTGGGGAGGGGCAGAGAGAGAAGGAGAAAGAGAATCCCAAGCAGGCTCCATTCTGTCAGCTTAGAGCCCGACTTGGGCCTCGATCCCACCAACCACAAGATCACAACCCGAGCCAAAACCAAGAGTCAGAGGCTCAACCAACTGAGATACCTCGGTGCCCCAACTGAGGAGTTTTTCTAGGACAGTTTGCTGATTGTTCTCTGGAAACACTAAAAAGCAGTAACTTGCTATCCAATAGACGTTTGGTATGTGTCATTTTTTGTCCTTACTGATTCCTGCATCCCTTCTAGAGATACTGCTACATTCATTTATTCAACACACTTACTAAGTACCTGAGCCACCCAGGGCCCAGTGAGGAGTTTAGAATGATGACTACAACAGAGAGGACACCTGGGCCTGTGGAGCTTCCTAGGCGGCCCTGTTCTTACCCCTGGTTGCACACTAGAATCACCTGGGGAATTTTTAAAACAACCGAAGCCCAGGCCCCATTGGTGGTTAGTTAACTTGGAATCTCAGGGGCATGTAGCCCAGCACCAGCATTTTAAAAGCAGCTCTGGTAATTCTTGTATGCAGTCAGGATCAACAGACGACTGACAAAAAGAAAATCACAAGGTGGTAAGATGTGTACAACAACACAGCCCATAACCGAGCCCATCATTCCAGGGAGGGTTTCCCAGTGGAATGTTGTCTAAACAGAGACATAAAATTTGAGCTTGAGTTAGGGAACAGCATTCCACAGTTCAGAAGAGGAAACACTATAGGCAAAGTCCCTGAGGCACAAGAGAGAGTTAGCTGAGTTCACAGAATTTAGTCTGATTGACACAGAGACCCAAGCAGAAAAGGGTGGGAAAGGGAGAGATGAGCAGGGGCCAGAAGGTGAAGAATTTGTGAGCTGGGCTGAGGAGTTCGGTGCCTGACTGAGAGGCACTACAGAGCCATCCAAGCATTTTAAAGTTTGTTTATTTTGAGAGAGAGAGAGAGAGAGAGAGAGAGAGAGAGAGAGAATCCCAAGCAGACCCCACACTGTCAGCAGTGAGCCGTGCAAGCATGTTAAGCAGAGGAGTTACACAATCAAATGTACATTTCAGCACGGAGGAGAGCTGGAGGGAGCCAGGGTACAAATGGTAAGACCCGTTAGGAGACACGATGGGACCTGGGCTTGGTTCTGGCAGGGGACAAAGAGAAGAGAAGTGACACTAAGGAAGTGAAACCCACCCAGTTCAGTGGTTGATTGGATGTGGGAGAGAGGAGGAACAAGAAACTGTGGGGAATTAGTGCCCAGAAAAGACCAGACCACACCCTCTGGCCTCTGCTCTGTAGCCACAGTAATAAGGGGGGACTGAACACCCACGGACCCAAACGCCAGAGGTGTTCTGATGGCCCTTCATGCAGCAAGAACAACAGGGGAAGAGAGGATCCTCTTTCTGGTTTCCTCCATGCTCAGCAACGCCAGCTTCTAGATCCTCCCAGCCTCCCCCTGAAGACTCCCTGAGATTCCCCGGCCTTCCCAGACACCATCAGAGTCTTAATGCCTCAGGTAGTTTCCCTTTGGCCTGAGACTGTGGAAAAGCAAGACAGAGCCAGCTCATCTCATCCCTGCCACTTATTAGCTATGTCACCTTAGGAAAGTCACATGACCTCTCTAAACTTCAGCTTCTTCATCTGCAAAATGGGAATAATAATACTTATCTTGCAGAGATGTCATAAAAATTAAAACCAATATATGAGGAACCAAGCCAGAAATATAAAGCTGAAGATAGATAATACTCATAATACAGGAAAGCTCTTAAGTTTTAAAAAGAAAGAAAAGGACATCAACCTAGTTAGAAAATCTGCAAAGATCATAAAAAGGCAAAAGAAACAAAGGGAAGGGGGGAAGGAGAAAACAGGACAAGCAAAGAGAAGGAACAATATACTAGTCCATAAACAAAAAGATCCTCACTAGCTAATCCAATAAAAGCAAATTAATTCTGGAGAAGGATGCTGATGTTGGTTGCACAACAGTGTGAATATACTTAATGCCACCAAAGTGTACACTTAAAATGATTAAAATGGTAAATGTTAGGTATATTTCACCACAATTTAAAAAATAGAATAAATATCCTTTTAATAAAGGAAACTAAAACAACTAGGTGCAATTTTTACCTCTCAAACTGACAACAATAAAAGCATGGCAATATCCAGTAGGAATGGAAATAAAACCTTTTTGTAACACAGTTTGGCAACATTTAAAATGTGCATGCCCTTTGACTTAGAAATTCCACTGTAGGGATCTGTCCCAAGGAAATATTGACACATATGTGAAAACACACACACACACACACACACACACACACACACACACACACACACACCACAGTTTGGGAATCACCAAGCTAGGTTCACTGAAGCATTATCACAGTGAAAAATATCAAACAATCCTTGTAATGAAAAGATACATGCCCAGTTGAAGGAATAAGGCACATTTTTATGTTCTGGAATGGAAGAACACACACCAAACTGACGACTTCTCTAGGGAGAGACTGGGATTGGTGTGGGTGGGGGAGGGAAGGAAAGAGGGTCTTTTGTTTTTACTCATTATGCTTCTGTGTTGCTGATGTTTTTAATGTTTATTTATTTTTGAGAGAGAGAGAGAGGGAGCACGCAAGCCAGGGAGGTGCAGGGAGAAAGGGGGACAGGGGATCCCAAGCAGGGGCCCTGCAGGGCTTAAACTCAAGAGCAGTGAGATCATGACCTGAGCTGAAGTCCGATGCTTAACCAACTGAGCCACCCAAGCACCTCCTATTGCTAATTTTTTTTAACAAAAATCACAACTTCTATAATGTCTTTAATGTCATGATTTTTTTTTTTAACTGAATGCCTCCTGAGGACGTATTCTCTGACTAGCCCAGTTGAAAGTGTGCCTTGCACTCCAAACCCAACAATCTATTCCTTCTTCCTACCAGCTACCCAGCTCTTCACAGCATGGCCAAATGCCATTTTTTAAAAATGTTTATTTACTTATTTTGAGAGAGAGAGAGAGGGAGGGGCAGAGAGAGGGGGAGAGCGAGAATCCCAAGCAGGCTCCATGCTGTTAGTGCAGAGCCCCATGCAGGGCTTGATCTCATGAACCGTGAGACCATGACCTGAGCCGAAATCAAGAGTCAGACGCTTAGCCGACTGAGTCACCCAGGTGCCCCCCAAATGCCATTTTTTTATGAACATTCAGAGAATAATGCAGTGAAGAAAATCAGTGCTGACGAAACCATCAGGATTATCATTCTTGTTCTTCCAATCTGTTTGTTAGGAGCAGTGGCCTGGAGTGCTGCTGGCCTGGCCAGTCTCTGAGAGATGCAATGCGCAGCCAGCAGCCCCAGCCACCATCTCTCCGCTGACTGTCTGCTGTGACCCCCATCTGGCCCCTGAAACCCCACCGGCCTTTGGAATGCCGCCCTGGCATCTGGCAACTGATACTTTTATGACCGAGTGGGGAGGCATCTCCATTTCTGCTTCTTTCATTCCTTGCCAGAGGGCTGTTGTTTTTTGGGATAGTAAGTTCTTTTTGCCACATGAATGGCAATTCATATGGGGCCTGGCCTCACAGACTAACGTCAGTAGCCTCAGTAAGGGAGAATCTCGGCCCAGATCCCCTCCCACCAGCAAGCCATAAGCCATCCTGGCCAGAGGGTCAGAGATCTGCTTTCTTTCTTCCTGAGGTCCCTGTGGCACCTCCTTGTGGGCCTAGAAATTCTAGCCCAAGAGCAGCTTTTCACCAAGTGTGCATGCACACACTTACTCCAAGAAGATCTAGGCCTACAGAGAAAAATGTATTTTATACTCTCCCAGAAATGAGGCATCACTAAAATTATTTTTTCCAGTTGGTCCTTGTATACATACATGCACAACTTTTTAAAAATACATTTTGGCTAAAATCAACAACACAAAACAACAGGTGTTGTCAAGGATGTGGAGAAAGGGGAACCCTCTTACACTGTTGATGGGAATGCAAATTGGTGCAGCCACTGGGGAAAACAGTATGGAGGTTCCTCAAAAACTTAAAAATAGAACTACCCTACGATCTAGCAATTACACTGCTAGGTATTTACCCAAAGAATACAAAAAAAAAAAAAAACACCAATGCAGGGGCACGTGGGGGGCTTAATCTGTTCAGCATCTGACTCCTGATTTGGGCTCAGGTCATGATCTCATAGTTCATGAGGTCAAGCCCCACATAGGGGCTGTCAGTGCAGAGTCTGCTTGGGATTCTCTGTCTCCCTCTCTCTCTGCCCCTCTCCACTCACTCTCTTTCAAAAATAAATGAACGTTTTTTAAAAACCACTGATTCAGGTGGCACCTGGGTGGCTCAGTCGGTTGAGCATCCGACTTCGGCTCAGGTCATGATCTCGCAGCTCGTGAGTTCGAGCCCCGCATCGGGCTCTGTGCTGACAGCTCAGAGCCTGGAGCCTGCTTCTGTTTCTGTATCTCCCTCTCTCTCTGCCCCTGGCCCACTCACATTCTGTCTCTGTCTCTGTCAAAAATAAATAAACATTAAAAAAAAAAAAGTCTCTAACAATTATAAAAAAAAAAAAAACAACACTGATTCAAAGGGATACACACACCCCGATGTTTATAGCAGCATTCTCTGCAATAGCCAAATGATGGAAACAACCCAAGTGTCCATCAACGGATGAGTGGATAAAGAATATTTGCCATATATATACAATAAGGAATATTACTCGGCCGTATAAAGGAACAAAATCTTGCCATTTGCAATGATGTGGATGGAGCTAGAGAGTATAATGCTATGCAAAATCAGTCAGAAAAAGACAAATACCATATGATTTAACTCATATGTGGAGTTTAAGAAACAAAACAAATGAGCAAAGGGAAAAAAGAGAGAGAGGAAATCAAGAAGCAGACTTCAAGAACAAACGGATGGTTACCAAAAGGGGCTGGGGGTGGGAGAAATGAGTGATGGGAATTAAGGAGCGCACTTGCGATGAGCACCGTGAGATGTGCAGAAGCGTCGAATCGCTATGCTGTACGCCCAAAACTAATATTACACTGTATGTTAACTCACTGGAATTTAAATTAAAACTTTTCTTAAAAAAGAAAAATACATGTTGGGCTTCATGCTTGATATTTTCCCGTAAAATAACTGCCATGGATATGCCAGACACTCAACGCCCCCAACTATCAGGGGCCAGCCTGCTCACGGCACTTGCTGGGAAATCAGAGCTCAGCCCAGGGAGGCTAAGTCACTTGCTGAGGTCATACGTGCACTAGGGTCTGGATTCAAACTCACACATTCTAACTTCAGAATCCAGACTTTCACCCACTTCCTTATACCTCCTCCTCTCATTACCAGCTAACATTTTCTTTAAGGAGATAGGCTCGTTTACATTTTCTATTAAGGAGGTTTCTTCTTCTTTTTAACATACACAAAAGAAGGGAGGACAATGAACCTGCATATAGGTATCACCCAGCTTTTGAAAGACACATTAACATTTCCATAACCAGCGTTTCAGGGAAGAGTTTGGGAATTACAGTCCTAGGTCAACGTGGGTAACTCTTCCAGAACTTCATCAGAACATGCTAAGGGGGGTACAGGTGGTGCCCAGGAGAGAGCAGGCCAGACCCACAGAGGAAGCAGACAGTAGATAAGAGGGAAGCACGTGTGTCATAAAAGTCAGGGGTGGGGGGTGCGGGGAGTGGAGCAGAAACTCAGACTTCCTGAGGGCTGCTGGCAGTAGTCGACTTCCAGCCCGAAGGTATTCTTACTCTAAATCCCCTGTGATGGACACTGAGAGGCACTGCCCACATCCTCCTTACTGCCCCAGCTGGCTAGGGCACTGTCGACAGACAGGTGCCAGGCCTTCAGTATTGTCTCAGGCTCAGAGAGCCACCTCGCCCTTCTGAAGGCCATCTCAGTCCATCTTGGGACAACTCTAGTTCCAGAGGCCCCCTAGGGTGTTGGGGTTACTGAGGCTGTCCAAGCTTGACTTCTCGCTCTGCCCATCTCACTTTCTTCCTCCCCCCTCCATAGGAGTTCATCCTAGGGCATTCCTTAATAAATATCCTGCACGTGAAATCAGCTCAGAGTCTGCTTCCCTGGAAATGCAACCCAAAACACCCCCCTTCGTTTAAGGAAGTCCCAGTGACGTGCAATCTAAAGAGCACAGTTAACACCGTCACCCAAGGGTCACCATATTGAGGCTGTGATGGTTACCATGGCCCATTCACAAAAAATGTACTGACATTGGGACAGAAGAAAAACAAAAAAATGGGACAGACTTCTCCATGGTATGTGTCCAGGGAATATGCCCGTGGGGGCAGGGGTACAGCCTTCTCTATTTCTCTGGGAGTACTTGGGATCCCACTCCAGCACATTAAAGAGAACTCGGTCTCTTCCTGCTCAACGTCTCCCAGGGCCTCATGCAACCCCTCTGGGAGAAACACTTAGTCTTTGGGGGTTCGTTCTCTTTCCTTCTCTCCCAAGGAGATCCCAGACCCAGAAGCTAACCTGGCCCTGCCCATGAAGCACCGGCTGCTGGTGTAACTCAGGGTCTGTTTTTTGGCTGATCTTCCTGACTTTGCAGATTAACTAAGATCTGACTTCCACTTTCCTTACATCTCTGGGTTGGGCAGCCTTCCCTGGGATTCTCTTCATAGGGCCAGTTCACCCGTACTGTGGTGACACCCTCACCCCTGCAAACTTATCAGCCAACCTCTCAGAAAACTTCTATATTTGTCCTGGGATTCAAGGGAGATTCCTGGACGCCTTAAACTCTGTGAGCAAGTCATAAGGACTGTGTGCTCTCTAAAGCCAAGCTGGTAGGTCTCTGTGATGACTTTTTTGATGTGTCATCTTGGCTAGGCTACAGTGCCCAGCTATTTATTATACTACATAAATATATAGTACATACTGTAAACTATACTATATATATATATATATATATATATATATATATATATATACACACACACATACGCCCGGTGGTTTGATAAATGTTATGAAAAAATAATCAAGCTGGGTGAGGTTCTGGATACACAGGGAGGAACATTTAGCACAGAGCCTAGCACATAGTGTTAGTTATTTCTGCCAATGTCACAATGTCACCCAAGCCAGCTGGAGACCTCTCTCTGTCACCCACTACATCATATCATCATATCCACCAACCGCTTATTGTCTATGGTGATTAACTCTCAAATTTTTCAGCTTCTTCTCCCCACTGCCACTCTGACTCTGACCCTCATTATCTCTTACCTGGATCATAGTAACAATCTCCTAACTAACCTCCCTGCATCTGTGAAATCCATCAACAATGTGATAAGAGCAAACACATGCCTGGCCTTCGCTACGTGCCGGGTGCTGTTCTAAACACTTTGCATTCCTAAGACGTGTGTACTATTGTTGTCGTCCCATTTTACAGATGAGGATGCAGAGGCACAGAGGGGCTAAGGCAGGACACCCCCTATTGTCCCTCTTTGCTTCTTCCTTGTTCCTCCCTGCCTTGCTTCTGCTGAGATTTACACCAACGTAGCCTCTAACCCCGTCTCTGCCACTTAGGACCATAAGACCTTGAGCAAGTTCCTTTAGTTCTGTCTTCATCAGCTTGGGCAGCTACAATAAAGCACCACTGACTGGGTGGTTTAAACCACAGACATTTATTTCTCACAATCCTAGAGGCTGGAAAATCCGAGATCAAGGTGCCAGCAGTTTCAGCTTTTGGTGAGGGCCCTCTTCCTGGTTTGTAGACCAGGCTTGGAGCACCTTCTCACTGTACACTCACATGGCATTTCCTCATGGCACATGTGGAGAGGAAGTGAGACAGCCCTCCTCTCTCTTCCTCATTTTATAAGAGCACTAATCCCATCATGACAGTCTCCCCCCCCCCATGACATCATCTAAACCTAATTACCTCCTAAAGGCCCCACCTCCTAATACCATCACACTGGGAGTTAGGGCTCTCATATATGTATTTTTCAGGGACACAAACATTCAGTCCATAACAAGGTCCCCAGGCCTTCATTTCCTCGTCAGTAAAATGAAGGCAATAATATTTGCTCCCAGGGTTATAATGGCTCAACAACCCGGTTGTAGTTGTGGTTGAAATTACTATTGTTGAGATAGCCCAAGTAAAGCATATAGCACCTAGCCCGCCACACAGTCAAGATAAAGATCCCATGAATGTCAGCTATTATTCTTCATGGCATTACACACTCAGCTCAAATGTCCACAGCCATGTGGATCACCCTATCCCACCACTGAATGTGGTGTCGACTTGTCCTGTTATACCCATCATACAGCATCACATCTATTTATTCATGTGTCTATTTCCCCTTACAGACCATGAACAGCTCACGGTCAGGTGTCAGGACGCCCTGGAATCCCTGGCACCTGGCCTGGCACTCAGCACCTGACAGGCACCCAGGAGATGCTTGTTGAATAAACACATGAGCACATGAATGAACGAGCCATGTCAAGTGCAACTCAGACTCCCAGCTGAAAGCTCCCTGGTTCACTCGACTGGTCAAAAGTATTGGTACATGCTTTGGGGACAAGAACGCAATGGGCTAAACTCAGCACCTGTACTGACGTGTGAGTTAAGTGTTGATGAGTGTTATGGGCTGAATTGTGTCTCCTCAAGTGTCATGTGTCACCAACCCCCATACCTCAGAATATAGTTGTATTTGGAGAAACGGCCTTTAAAGAGATGATTACACTAAAATCAGGCTCTTAGGGTGGAGCCCTATTCCAGTCTGACTGGTGTCCCTTTAAGAAGAGGAAATATGACCACACCGAGAGACAGGATGTGCATGCACCATGTAAGGAGACAGCGAGAAGGCGGCCATCTGCAAGCCAAGGAGAGAGAAGAAAGCAAACCTGCCCATGTCTTGAATTTGCCCAGGTCTGGAACTGCGAGAAAATAAATTTCTGTTGTTTAAGCCACCCAGTCTGTGGTATGCGGCATTTTCTTATGGCAGCCAATAGAGTGGGGAAGTCCCAGTCCCGACTTTCATCTGTGGGAACCTCCCCTAACTTCCTGGCAAACATTTTCCAATCAGTTCCAGACATCATCTGATCTTAATTTCAGAACTGGCATTTTCCTCCATCCATTATCACCGTCCCTTCAAGATGACCCTGTCCTTCAACATTTCCAGAAACCCTTTTTGAAGCATTAATATTCAGCTCAGGAGCATTTATTGGGGAGCATGGCATGATAACAATAGAACCAGCTCAGAAAATACTACAGAGAGGTAATTAGCATGGTGCAGGGAAATTATAAAAAGAAACCAAAGTAGTTGAACCACTCCCCTTCACACAATACATCTCACCTACAAAATGCTTTCAGCTACTTGATCTCACAGATCCTCGTGACAGCTCAATTACTATCTCCATTTCTTAGACGAGGAAATTGAAGTTCAGAGAAGCCATGTGACTGTCCAAAGGCCCAGGGCTGGTAGGGAATGGTGCCAGTGCTTGGACCCAGGTCTCCTGACCCTATGTGCCATGTGAGGTGCTTCAGAAAAATGTCTTCACTTTCATTAGAGAAGAGGGGGTTTGCATGAAAGCACACATACACCACCATCCTTTCCAGAGGTGCAGTGATAGTAAGTTAAACCTTTCTTTCCACTTGCCGGTTATAAATTATTGCTCCTTCCCCAGTGAGCTTGTAATTGTCTCTTTATAAGGCTTGATTGGGGGAAGCTTAGTAATCTGGCTCCAAGCCAAAGAGCAACACATGGCATAAAGGAGACAGAAAAAGAATATGAATTCTGAAATGAGCAAATTAACCAGAAAGGAAATGGCAATTTTGCATATTCTTGAAGGAGGAAGATAAAAAATGTAGTATGCAAGAAGGGGCCAGTTTTCTGGAAATTATGCAAACTAAAAAAAGTCAGAAATGAATGAAAATTGGTCAAAAACGACAAAGAAACAGTCAGAATTTATCCCACACAGACACTTGCACAGATTTTGTTTGAATTCATTGGCAGCATTGCTTACAGGTGTCCCTTCCATACACCCAGGCAAGAGGGGCTGGCACTCTAGACGACCCCCCCTGCACACACGAACACCATGCAGACCTGGGCACGGGCTTCTTCTGTATTCTGGAGGCAAAGGGTGACTATACCTCAACGCCAGAGAGGTTTCTAGGCTGTGTTGCTGCCAGCACCAACGATGAGATGCTTCTGAGTTTAGGGATGACTGGGGAGACAGAAGCACTTACCTCAGCGCTTCTGTCACTCAAACCTTTTCTCTCACAGATTCTTATAAAACCAGGATTTCCAGGAGTACCAAGCGCCCATCTTCTCACTCCTTTTCCTGTTCCAGTCTGTGGCTCCAAAAGCTAGCGCCGAAATTCTGGTAGCTACAGGAATTACTCACAAATTAGCACAGTGTTCCCAACAAGTGCATTGTATGGCAGCTGAGAAATATTTCACAATTAGTAAATAGCTCATATTATTCTTATACCTGTACATACGTAGATAACACATATGAAGCAATATACAGATTCTTTATATTGTTCACAAGATAGACATTGAAGACACTTTAAATTTTATAAAAAATTATTCATCACATTTAACTGCATAGCCAATAGTTTAATTAAATATTTTATTTTTAAATAATGCTGGTTTGGGGCGCCTGTCTTGTTCAGTCAGCAGAGCATCCAACTCTTGATCTCAGGGTCATGAGTTCAAGCCCCACATTGGGCATGGAGCCTACTTAAAATAAAATTAAAATAAAATAAAATAAAATAAAATAAAATAAAATAAAATAAATAAAAAATAATGCTGGCTTACAATTTTGAAATTCATTAATAATTATTTGTACTTCACTTTCGAATACTAGATAATATTTTAAGAGAAAATATCGTTTAAAATATATATGAACATCTTAACATTTTAAAATTAACTGATACCTTTTATGAAAACAGCCAATCTTCATTTCTCATGGATTCCCTATTGGAGAATTCACTTACTTGTTAAAATTCATTTGTAACCCCCAAATCAATATCCCGTGTGATAATACATTATCTTTTGTGAAAATAAAAGAATATATGTGTGCACATATGTAATGCCAGCATCTCTGAAAGAGTACACAAAAGACCAGTAGCAGGGATTGCTCCCAAGGAAGGAAATGGGAGATTTGGGGCTTGGAGGTGGGAGAGAGATTTTCACCATGTGCCCCAGTTTACTCTACATAACAAATCATCCCCCAAAACTCAGTGGTTTAAAACGACATCCAGGTATGAGAGTCACAATTTCTGTTGGCTAGGAAATCCGACAGCGCTTGACAGGGACGGCCGATCCCTGCTCCATGGTGTCCGCAGTCTTTACTATTACACTAGCTCTATTTGATTCCACCAACATTTTAGGTTTCTTTCAAATCTGTGTCGTCCGCTAGACTGTATGATCCTTAGGACAGGAACCACAGCTTACTCGTCTCTATATCACAGATACTCAGCACAGATACTCAGACAAATCTCGATGGACTTAATGGAGAAATAAGAATACATGTTCTTATTTTCTCTGTAATCCTTCTATTCATCATTTCCTAACCCCATGTATGACCCGTACCTCCTCATTATCTAATACCATGCCCTAGAGACGAAAAATTCACAACCTAAGGAACAAAGCCTCATTTGTTCTTAGGTATAATTTTCTTGCATCAGAGTGACTCTTCAAAGAGTTTTATCAACATGGAACACTGGTGCCATAGACTGAATGTTTGGGTCCTCATCTCCAAGATGATGGTATCAGGAGGTGGGCTTTTGGGAGGTGATCAGGTCATGAAGGTGGGGCCCTCATGAATGGGATTCATGTCCATATAAAAGAGACCCCAGAGAGCTGCCTTTCCCCTTCTACTAGGTGAGGACACAGTGAGAAGATGGCCGGTTAGGAACCAGGAAACACATCCTGACTAGACACTGAACCTGCCAGCAGCTTGGACTGTCCCGCCTCCAGAATAGTGAGAGAGAAATTTCTATTGTTTATAAGCTACTCAGTCTATAGTATTCTGTCATGTCAGCCCTCATGACTAAGACAAAAGGTGTAGACAATAAAGGATTGAACACATTAGCAAGCACTGGTGCACAGAGCAAACTTCACGCACAGATCGGTGGCAGGCAAAATCCAGGACCTCAAGGCTTTCCACTGAGATCTATACCAAGCAGGGAGGGAAAAGAAAAAAGAAAAAAAAAAAACTTCTTTAGCATTTAAAAGAAAGAAAAACACAGAGGATAGATTATCCTGCCAAAAGACACAAGTGGTATTATCTTAATAACTAACACCAAAATCCCACTGAGGAAGGAACTATCTTTGGGGAAATATTTCCATCAGTTGCATGGAGTAGAAAGGGAGACCCAAAAATTTCCTTTTAGCAAGAACCAGGGTAGCAAAGAACAAGTACACTGTTCCATTGGAAAGAAAGAAGGGACTTTGGTATTTCTCAATGGAAAGAATAAGGAGGAAGGAAGGAATCCGAAAATGGAAATGAGGAGATAGTGAGACAGTGTGAGTTACCAGCTAACTAGTAAAAGACCCCAATGTACCAAAAGGGCTTTCAGGATTCAGAATATATCAACAAAGGGGTGCCTAGGTGGCTCAGTTGGTTGAGCATCTAACTTTGGCTCAGGTCATGATCCTGCAGTTCAGGGGTTCAAGCCCCGTGTCGGGCCCTGTGTTGACAGCTCAGAGCCTGGAGCCTGCTTTAGATTCTGTGTCTCCCTCTCCCTCTGCCCCTGCCCTGCTTGCTCTCTGTCTCTACCTGTCTCTCTCTTGAAAATAAATAAACATTTAAAAAATATATATATATATATATACCATTAAAAATACAGGTTCATCCCTCTCCTTCACCCACAAACCTTTGGTAAAAATTGTACTGCACAGACCAGCCTTATTTTTACAGTTGCTTTGAAGAAAGAAATGAAAGCCAAGGGCTGGCCCTGTTTGGATGGGATCACTGTGGAGACACAAAAGTTCAGAGACCAGAAATAACCATAAGAATATTCAGAGAAACCATGGGAAAGCATCAGACAGGAGTTGGAATCATTCTTATCTAGATCTTTTTCAGACACCAGAAGACATCTAGGTTAAACATAAAATTTCAGGAACATCTGAGAAGGAGATGTTCTAAATTCTCCTTAAATTCTCTCTAAAGGAGAATTTAGAAGTTAAAGAGATGATTTGAGAATAATGGACGCTAAGCCACTGATTGAAATTATCCCCCTACAGCAGAGTTTGAACTGCTGGACACAACCAGTTAGTGGATGATAAAATCAAGTTAGTAGGTCACAATCATATTTTTAATGAAATAATAAAATAAAAAGGAATAGTTCGACACCAGTGGCCATTAGGGAAACGCAAATTAAAACCTTGATGAGGGGCACCTGGCTGGCTCAATCAGAAGAGCATGCGACTCTTGATCTTGGGGTCATGAGTTTGAGCCCCATGCTGGGTGCAGAGATTGCTTAAATAAATAAAACTTAAAAAGAAAAAAACCTTGATGAAATAACTCCATGCCTATTAGAACAGCTAAAATTAAAAATAGTGGCAATACCAAATACTGGTAAGAATGCTAAGAAACTGAATTTCCTATAAATTGCTAGTGGGAATATAAAATAGTATCACCACTCTGAAAATTTCTTGGCTATTTCTTTTTCTTTCTTTCTTTCTTTCTTTCTTTCTTTCTTTCTTTCTTTCTTTCTTTCTTTCTTTCTTTCTTTCTTTCCTTCCTTCCTTCCTTCCTTCCTTCCTTCCTTCCTTCCTTCCTTCAAGAGAAAGAGAGAGCAGGGGAGAGGGGCTGAGGAAGAGGGGCAGAGGGACACAGAGAGAGAATCCCAAGCAGGCTTCATCCTCAGCGCAGAGCCCAACACGGGACTTGATTCCACAACCCTGGGATCATGACCTGACCTGAAATCAAGAGTCAGATGCTCAACTGACTGAGCCATGCAGGTCCCTGAGCAATTTCTTACAAAACTAAAATGCACTTACCCTATGACCCAGCAAACACTTCCCTAGACATTATCCAAGAGAAATGAAAACTTATGTCCACATGCACCAAAAAATGTACACAAATGTTCACAGCAGTGTTATTTTTAATAGCTGAAAACTGCAGTCAAATGGCCTTCAGTAAGGGGTACATTCATGCCACGGAATACCACTCAGAAATAATAAGGACTGAACTTGTGGTACACTCCACAATTTGAATGGATCCCAAGGGCCTCGTGCTCAGTGAGAAAAGCCAATCTCAAAAGACAAAATTTTAGAGACAGAGGATAGATTGTGTTTGCCAGGGGCTATGAGTCGGGGAAGAGTGGGGGTAGGTGACCCTATAAAGGTGTAGCACAAGGGATTTCCCTTTGTGGTGATGGAATACGTCTGTATCTGGATTGTAGTGGTTGTACAACTCTGTACATGGGATAAAATTGCAGAGAAATACAAACACACACACACACACACACACACACACACACACACACTGCACATAATAAACTGGTGAAATCTAGAAAGGTCTGCAGATTGCACCATTGTCAGTTGCCTGGTTTTGATGCTGCACTATAGTCATACACGATGTTACCATTGAGTACACAGGGGACCTCAGTTGTACTATCTTTGCAACTTTCCATGAGTCTATAATTATTTCCAAATGAAAATGCTTTAAAAAATGAAAATGAATACAACAGAGAAGCTTAGAATATATCACTCATAGTGAAAGTGAATATTGTTCTAGAGAACTTCTGTTTCATTTGTGTGCGCTCATGTGAATACCATATCACAGTGTGAAGTGTACTTAATGCACTTCTTGGGGAGGGAGTCAATCATCAAGGTCAAAAACAATCTGAAAACCGTTGCTTTATGGCAAGCTTGGAAGACTTAAAGACCTAAAGGGGCCAGGTAGAGCACGTGAGGAAGTAAAATCGGCCTGGCTCATGAAGACTGTCTCATCCTTCCCATATACCATAGTTCTTACTATGGCAGGCTTCCTAATGATATAAATATTCTTTACTTCCACAGACAAATAAGCTCTTTCTTAATTTTTTTAACTACATGGTACTCTTGACCTATCTGTTCTCCCCACTTTTGATAGTGAATGAGTTTGTCTCTTGCTGACTAACAAATTATTCCTAACCCTGGCAGCATAAAACAGCAAACACTTACTACCTCACAGTTTCTGGGAATGGCTTGGCTGGGAGGTTCTGGCTCAGGGTGTCCCAGAAGGTTACAGTCAAATTGTCACCCAGAGCTGCAGCCATCTGAAGACTCACCTGGGGCCGGAGGACTTGCTTCCAAACTCGCTTGTTGATCACCTCAGCTCCTCACTGGCTGTTGGCCACAGACTGGCGCTCCCTCACTCCGTGGTCCTCTCCGTAGAACTGCTCACAACATGGCAGCTGGCTTCCCCCAGAACGAGAGACCCAAGAGAAAGAAAGAGAAAGCCAGGCACCAGAATGGAAATTATAGTCTTTTATAACTCAACTTCAGTCTAACTCATAACTTAACTATCTCCTCTGCCGTATAACGTTGGTCACACAGACCCATCCTGGTACAATAGAGGAGAGGACTTTACAAGGGTGGGAACAAAAGGCAGGATCACTGGGGACCATCTTAAAAGCTGACTTCCATAGAGAGAGGCCTGGGAACAAGAAATATTTCTCCACTGGGGGCAAAACACCTGTACAGATAGGATAAACGACAACTGACACTGGTCTCCATGCAGGGAAGACATTAGGGACTGGTAGAGAATCAGTAAAGTGAAGACAACATGCCCCATTTCAAGGGTGCAGCTGTTAATCACAATGCTGCCATGAGAAGATCTACATCTTAAAGTGGAAATCTTCCCATGTGAAATTTAATGCGGCCAAACAAAATACATATGCCAGCTGGATCCAGACTGCTGGTTTGCAAACACTGCTGCGAGATCAAGGCAAAAGTGCCACGGGTAAGGGGCGCCTGGGTGGCTCAGTCGGTTAAGCGTCCGACTTCGGCTCAGGTCATGATCTCGCGGTCCGCGAGTTTGAGCCCCGCATCAGGCTCTGTGCTGACAGCTCAGAGCCTGGAGCCTGTTTCAGATTCTGTGTCTCCCTCTCTCTCTGACCTCCCCCCATTCATGCTCTGTCTCTCTCTGTCTCAAAAATAAATAAGCGTTAAAAAAAAAAAAAAAGAAATTAAAAAAAAAAAGTGCCATGGGTAAGAGCTCAGGGTTCGGAATCAGCCAGACCTGGGTTCAAATTTCAAAAACACTAATCACTAATCACCTGCTGTGTGACCTTGCCCAAGTCAAAGATCCTCTGCTGTAAAGCAGAAATGATCAAAACAGGATTAAGTGAGATGATACCTGTAAAAGTCCTTAGCACAAGGCTTAGAACACAACAGCCACTCGATAATGTTAGTTGCCATCATCACTGCTATTCTAGCACCAGAAATGAAAACTGGAGCCATACTATTCGCACTCGCACTCTGGCTGTTAGCCACCTGGGTGAGCTAAGCAGCTGCCAAGCTTTATTTAGGGGTTCATCCACACATCTACAGAGCAGAACAATCTACAGAGCTGAACCTCAAAGGCCCGCTTTACATTCTTCACAATTTTATCTCAGGTCCTTAAATTCCATGACCTACAAAGAGAAACAGCCTTTTGATGGCATGGAAAATACAGAGATCACCTCCTGATTTCCTTGCTTCCCATACCTCCTTTGTGCGAGACTCGTGCAGCTATTCTCCAGGCTGGCAAAACTGGTACCCAAAAGGAGGATGTTTCACAACTAAAACAACAGCAAGAAAAGGACCAGAAAGGTCCTGTAGGGAGAAGTAGATTTGCTTGCCTGCGAGCCTACTCCAGCCCAAGGTCTGAACCATCTCTATAATAGTCCACATACTTGGCTATCCACTTCTCATTGAATGCCTCCAATGACAGGGAACTCATCATCTCACTCAGAATAGCTTATTTCATCTTAAGAATTTTATGTATTGTTCATTGGGGCGCCTGGGTGGCTCAGTCGGTTAAGCGTCCGACTTCGGCTCTGGTCATGATCTCATAGTTCGTGAGTTCCAGCCGCCCATCGGGTTCTATGCTGACAGCTCAGAGCCTGGAGCCTGCTTCAGATTCTGTGTCTCTCTCTCTCTCTCTCTCTCTCTCTCTCTCTCTGCCCCTCCCCTGCTCACACTCTGTCTCCCCGTCTCTCTCAAAAATGAATAAACATTAAAAAAATTAAAAAAAAAAAGAATGTTATGTATTGTTCAAAGAACACTGATTGAGCACTTAAGGTGTCAGGGCATTGCATTTGGTGCTGGGGATGCAGTAGTAAACCAGATAGATGAGGTCTTCAATTTCCTAGTATGGGGGAGAGACAACAAATAAGTGAATATATAACACATTTGGTAGAGATGGATTCTATGAAGAAAGAGGAAACAAGGTAAAGGTTGAGAGAATGTCAGGGGTATTACTCTATATGGATGGTCAAGGAAAGCTCTCTGAGAGGAGGACACTTAAACAACGTTCTGAGTGAAAAAAGGTGCACAGTGTGAATATTTAGAGTAAAAACAGCATCTCACATGAGGATCCCAACAAGGGCAAAGGCCCTGAGGCAGAAGTGAATGTCTTCCTTGCGGTCAAGGGAAACCTGGACTGAACTCTTTCTTATTCACACAGCCACAAAATTCACCTTCTTTTGAGAGGTAATCATATTTATCATGTCTGTCTGTATTTGTAGGGTTTGTGGTCAGACCAAGCAGACCCCGCATCTGCCCCTATCAGGTCTAATCTCATCTTATTTTGTCTATATCTCCACTGGATCCAGCTTGCCTTAGTGTTTTGTTTTGTTTTCTTTAATGATCATTTATTTTTGAGAGAGGGGTGCGGAAGGGGAGAGAATGAGTGGGGGAGGGGGGCAGAAAGAGAGGGAAACACAGAATCCAAAGCAGGCTCCAGGCTCTGAGTTGTCAGCATAGAGACCGCTGTGGGGCTGGAACTCGTGAACCACCAGAACATGACCTGAGCAGAAATCAACTGACTGAGCCACCCAGGTGTCCCTTGCCTTAGTGTTTACAGAGCTACATCCTTCCTAATATGATCAGCATTCTATCTATATCCCCATTCAAAGCCCGAATTAAAAAAAAAAAAAATGTCAAATTGAACAGGCCTGAGGAATGTTGCCCCACAGCAAATCTCCAAAGGCTTCTCTCCACTGCCTTCCCCACCTCCTCACCCCGCAGTTGACAGTCATCAAGACTCCATTAGCTCCCTCTTATTAGCTCGACATTTTCCAAAGCATCCTTCTCAACAAAGAAAATGGAAATGTAATTGGAGTTGAGTGGTTCGGCTCTCTCAATACCATCTGTTAACAGTACACAATCTGTTCCAAGCAGCAGGCTGAAATGTTGTCAGACATAAATGACACCCAAGTCATAAGTAAATGCAAGGCATGAGCATGAGCTTGTTGATTGACTTAGAGCGATTCATTTACTACACTAGACTTGTAACTCAAGAGTCTCATCATCTTTGTATCTTCCACATCCAGAGAACACTGCTAGAAACTTCATGGATATTTGATAAATGACAACTGACTAAGTATATGTGTGAGTATTGCAGAAGATACTTAGGAAAAATCCCCAAACGTGACCTGAGACCCTGACACCACTAAGTTATGATTTTTCCACCTCACGGTGCTGCTGCATAACAAAACATCCTGAAACTCAGTGATTTAAAACAACTACACATTTATTTTGCTCACGAATCTGTAATAATCTGGCCAGGGACAACTTGTGTTTGTTCCACTCAGCAATAGCTGGGGTAATTTAAAACTTCAAGGCTCATCTGTTTGCCTGTTTAGTGGTTGATGCTAGCTGATGGCTCAGACCTCAGCTGGGGCTGTAGCTGGAATGCCTACAAGCAGCCTTTCCTTGTAGGTGCTTGGTTTTCTCAGAGTGCAGAGGTATCCTGAGAGAGAGTCGGGCCTTTTATATCTCCATGGACTTTTATGTCTTAGCCATAGAAGTTAAAAAGCATAACCCTTGCTACATTTCACTCATTAGAAGAAAGTCATAAAGGACAATCTATTCTCAAGAAACGGTGGGAGTGGGGCCCCTGGGTGGCTCAGTCGGTTAAACATCTGACTCTTGGTCTCAGCTCAGGACGTGACCACATGGTTTGTGAGTCCAAGCCCTGTGTCAGGCTCCACGCTGACAGTGTGGAGCCTGCTTGGGATTCTGTCTCTCCCTCTCTCTCTCTCTCTCTCTCTCTCTGCCCCTCCCTTGCTTGCTCTCTTTGTCTCTCTCAAAATAAATAAACTTAAAAAGTTTTAATAAAAATTAAAAAATTAAAATAAAAACACTACCCATGGGATTGAATGAAACTAATAGATTTGACGAGTGTTCTTAAGCAACAAACGACAGAGGACACCCATTTTCTTAGAGATGGGCCACAGAGCTGAGAATAAAGAATATCTGCAAGTCCCTGTAGGCTCCTTTGTTTAGGTATCCTGTGCGCTTGATGTGTTTGAAACATGTGTTATAGCTGTATCTAGAAGGAATAGATCCCTTTGTTTTCAAAATAAAAATTGGAATTGGAGTTCACCCTGGGTCCAAACTGGGACAAATGCTCAGGCCAAAGGTGGGGTCCCATAAGATAACACCTAAATAATGCTTGCCATTGCATCTGAAAAGGAATCAAGTGCCAGTGAGACCCAATGAAGAGTTGATGTCTCAGGATGTCTGCATTTTTTCACACTCAAGTTTGGCAGATCCTTTAATAGTGTATGCTCCAGGTCTGCCCAAACCTGCCTTCTTTTTCTCCTGGGTGCACAGCTTGACTACATTTCTCAGCCTCTCTTGCGATTAGGTAAGACCATGTGACTAAGTCCTGCCAATGAGATGAGGGCAGAAGTGATGGCGACTACCTCTAAGACTGGTCCATAAAAACTCCAGTGCAGTCTTGTATTTGTTTCCTCTTTTCCTATCTCCTGGATGCACGGAGTAAACTCCCAGGACCTGGAGGAGGGCAGAGTGACAAGAGAGAAGAAGCCTGAGTACCTGAGTCACTACATGGAGGTAAGCTGCCTGACCAGAAACATCAGCGTATAGTATTGCCACATGAGTGCAATATAAATTCTTACTGCTTTAAGCCACTATAGGGGCCATTTGCTACAGTTGTTTGCCTACCCTAACCACGAAGTTGGATTTTTATTCAGGAAATGTCCATGCCCCTCCCTCCCCCACCAAGGGCAGAATATAATTCTCCACTCCATTAACAGTGGGTTTGGCCAATGTGATGTTCACAGACATGAGGTAACATGATATGCTTTTACACGCACTTCTTCACTTCTACACTCTCTTGTGCTACAACCCTCTTGCTGCTCTGCCATCACCTTGAGAAGAATAAGCACCAGCTAGTTCCTGGTCCTGCAGACCTAGATTCAGCTGGCAACCTGCAACCAAGCCCAGCCTGGTCCAAACCAGCAGCAGCTGACTGACCTGTAGATGAACAAGCAAAAATAAATGATTAATATTTTAAGGCACTGGGTTTTGGGGTAGTTTGTTACACAGCATACTCTAGAGCTAGATGACTGATACACTAAGGAAGTATGAGTGTGGCAGTCTCACGGGGCTGCCCTATTAGGCTTCCACTTGATGCCTGTTCTATTAGCTCACTTAGGCTTTATGCTAAAGCTGTTTTCCAGATGAAGAAATGGAGGAGTAGGAAAGACTTGCCCAAGGCCACACAAGGGGTTTGGGATATCAAATTCATAAGCCTAAATACTCTTCCTTCTCTTCCAAACACACTGAGGGAATGCAAGAAAAGCAGAGAAAATAGGGAAGATGTGGACAGAATTTAGATGTTTCCACCAAATCCCACTTTAACAGAGCTTGCTAATACTCCTTGGCACTTGAAAAAGGAAAGTTCTGCACAAATAAGACAACAACCAGCTTCCCCCCCCCCCCGTGTTGTTAATTTATGGAACTTACTACCTAAACATCTTTCGATAATACCACTGAAAATAACAACTTCTCTAAGAAAGATTTGAACAATCGCATTATACCCCTCCTATAATGGGTTAATATGGAAAATAAGAACGTTTGTAGGGTATCTTCAAGGTTATCTTCAAGGAGGAAAACCACACCCTTGGACACAGTGTTCTTGGAGCCCTGGTGTGAGAAAGAATAGAGAGCCCTCTCGGACTGCCTGCTCTCACCACCGCCCTTCAGACAATGCTTACAAGCCTTTAAGGAACACCCGCCACCACTCCCGCGAGAGCCTCCCAGCTCAGGGAACGCAGACGACGACGAGAGGGCAACCGGCCCCCAATCCGAGCAAAGAGCAGTGGAAACCTGTTTCCCCCGTCTCTTCATCTCTAGGAACCCTCGGCTCAGATTCTTTTAGGGCGAGTCTATGCAAGGGTTCAGCCTCCCCAAGGAGAGGAAGAGGGGAGGTTGGGGGAGGGGGGGGGGAGGGCAAAGGCATGAGACGTGGGAACCGCACAGGGACGGGGCGGGGGGGGATCTCCTGCGAGCCGGGATGACTGCAGAGCCAGCGTGCAACGCTGCACATCCACACCTACAACTACATACTACACACACAACCACACACACAACCACACACTCCTACCCCCGCCGGCCCCCACGCCCATTATTTTGGAAGGGAGCAGCAGATTCCTGGGGAGGGGAGCGCAGCCCCGAACGGAAAGCAAGGGCCCAGCACCCGTCCCGGCAGCACCGACAGCTTCCACCGCGGGGTCACAGCGGGCTGGGGGCGCGGGGCGCTGGGGCCCCGGAGCAGGAAGTGCCGCGCCCAGCCCCCAAGGCAGCCTGGGCTGAGGGCGCGGCGGGGAAGCGAGCCGCCCGCGCTGCCCCCGCCCCTCGCCTATCAGCACCGCCCCCGCTGCGGCGGGTGAGGGGCGGGGCGGGGCGCGGCATATATAAGGCGAGGGGCGGGCGCCGCTCTTTTGTCTCTTGCTGCAGCAACGCGAGTGGGAGCACCAGTCGCCGGGCTCGAGGCGGAACTCCACGGTGAGCGCTGCCCTGGGCGGGGGCCCCATCTGGGTGGGGTCGAAGTGGGTGCACCTGGCCCGCGCGCCGCGGCCGCAACAGGCGCCCTTCCCCGACGGGACGCCCGTCCGGCGGACCACGCCCTGGGGCTAGGAGGGGGGTGCGGGCCGCGCCCAGATCCTAGGCCTGGGGCTGCCGGGAACGCCCCGGCCGAGTGCCACGTCGAGAGGCGTCGGCGGAGAGGCGGAGGGGACGCGGGCCCCGACCGCAGGCCAACCGCCTTGCTTTCCCCACTAGGATCGCTTTAAGAAAATGGCAGACAAGCCAGACATGGGGGAAATCGCCAGCTTCGATAAGGCCAAGCTGAAGAAAACGGAGACGCAGGAGAAGAACACCCTGCCGACCAAAGAGAGTGAGTGCACCCCCGCCTCCGGGTCCGCGGGCCCCCAGCCCGGTCCCCCCCCACCCCGCCCTTCCCGCGAACCCAGCCCCACCCCCACCTGGCCAAGGCGCCGGGTCCCGGCGGCCCCGGCCCCCTTTCTGTTCCACGAAGTGCACGTCTCCCCAGCCCCAAGCCTCTTTCTTAATCCCCAAACCTCGTGGGTGCCTCGGCTGGGGGGTTGCAAGGTGTCCTCCTCCGCCAGTGCCGCTTCCTGCTCTCCACAGCCATTGAGCAGGAGAAGCGGAGCGAAATTTCCTAAGATCCTAAAGGATTCCCCACCCCCGTCATCTTCGAGACACCCTAGTCGTGGAGGAAGAAGAGCCACCTGCAAGATGGACACGAGCGACAAGCTGCACTGTGAACCCGGGCACTCCGTGCCGACGCCACCGGCCTGTGGGTCTCTGAGGGGACCCCCACCAATCGGACTGCCAAATTCTCCGGTTTGCCCTGGGATATTATAGCAAATTATTTGTATGATTAATGAAAATAAAACACACCTCGTGGCATGGCTGGCGTGGTCTGAGTCTTCGTTGGGAATCTCGTGGGCAGTGTCGCTGCAGCACAGCCCCACGCACAGGAGTTGCTGCCGCAGAGCGGGAGGGGGTCGCAGAACGGGCCGGTTTGGAGGGACCATTTTAAATTTTGACTTTACCTTCTTCAGGGGATTTTGTGCGTTATTGTTAGCTGCTTAGCTCGTGCTTACAATGCAATCCATGTAAAAACTAACCTCACCTTGTCCTTCCTGGAAGCTGGGGAAATGCTTTCTCAGGGGAGCAGGATTTTTGATAAGCTTTTACCGTCCCCCTGTCTCCCTGGCCTCTTCACGGTTCTGATTCACACCCAGAGAGAGAACAGTGATTTAAAGTCTGAGAAGAGAAGGGGTAAGAGACTAAATCTGGAAGGTTGGAAATTGGGTGAGGTCACAAACTCTCCAAGAGGCTTTCTTGGAACTTAAAAGAGGAGGCATTGGAAGGAAAACAAAGGCGGGATCCAGGGAAACCACAGCAGGAACATCGGAACTAGAGGAGCCTTAGGGGACAGCCTAGCTTTTTGTCTTTCAACCCTAGCGCGGAACCTTCCACAAAAGCTAGCCATTAGAGGGAGTGCTGGGCTGAGCAGCAGCAGGAAGGGTGGGCCTGCTGAGGGAGGGCTGGGGCTGGTAGCAGAGCCCCACAGGGTCACACCCTCTAGACCCATGGGGAAGAGAGGGACCATCCCGGGGTGGGGTGGGGGGATGGGGAGGCTGCAGGACATTCTGGAACAGAAGACCCTAGCTGATGATTTCAGGGGTGAAATCTAAAAAGGGAGATGAGGACACTTTAGTGATTTGTCCCACATTTTTGTCTGACCATAAGGGACTGGACACTGGGTGAGGGCAAGTAATCTCAATGAGGTGTGATCCCTGCCCACAGGAACTTAAACTCCTAGCGGGTGAGATGGGGCAGCCAACAGCAGACAAGGGCAGGAACACCTAGGCTGAGGGAGCTGCTGCCCATTTTGCACAAAGAAGTGACTTCTGACAGTGACACCTATGCTGTGGAGGGTAAGTGGGGGTAGGGGGGTAGGGAGGGTAGATAAGGAAACACCTTAGGAGGCCCCGGTGGGGAGGGGTCTTAGCAGAATATCTGCTGTGAGTCAGGCACTGTTTTCGGATTTTTAGTTCTCAGAAACTATTAAGGCAGTATGATTATTATTCCATTTTACAGATGGGGAAGCTAAGTTTCAAAGAGACTAGGGATTTGCTAAAGCCACACAGCCAGTGAGTAGTGGAGCCAGAATTTGGGGCCAAAGCTGTGCTTTGGAGATTCTATAACCTAAGGTTCAGGACATCTGTTGTGTCAAACATTTCATGAGATTTCATGAGCATTTACTACCTGAGCATAATTGACCCTTTTAGGGTCTACCGCTGGAAGGTTAAAGAAAAGGGACCAGAAGAAATGACTACTGCCTTCAAGCAGTGACACAGTATGCCTGCTGGTGAGAAGGGCCCGGAGAAAAGGCAAGCTGGGTAGGGGGGAGAAGTGTGCTGGGCAGGAAAGGGCATGTAAGTGCCATTGCAGTTTTCAACAGGTCAGTCGAGGGAGGCCTCTGGATAAGACAAGTGCTTCCAGGAGGGGGAACACAAATGCAAGAGTGTTGGGTGATCTGAGGAAGAACAAGCTGGAGTGGAGGGAGCAAGCAGCAGGGAGATGAGGTGTGAAAAGGCAGGAGATGGAGGAGGCAGATTTGAAGTTACCTGCAACTGTTACAAGGTTGGTTGCTGAGGAGTTCCTCCTTCCCTCCACCCCAAGCACCCTCCACCTCTGGACCTCCCTCCATAGGTCCCCTCGTGGGCATTAGGAATCCTGTCCCGGCAGCCACATCTAAGGCCTCTTTGGCCCCAACCTCCTCTCTGGGATGCAAATCACATGCTCCCTTCCTTTGGATCCCACAGATTCTCTGACCCCAGTGAGCTCACCTGGAGAGCAGTTCCTGAGCCCCATTTCCTGGGGCCCCTTACTCTCAGAAGATTCCCATGACTTTCTCACCCCCTCCCTGAGAAATCTATTTTGAGGTTGCAGGGTGCTGATGACAGCCCTGCTCTAAGATTTAAGTCACAAATCAAGGGGAGACTTAAGGCACTTTTGCTTTTCCACCCTCAGATAATGAGCTGATCGGATGTGGCCAGGACAAAGTGGGGAAAGGAGATGCGCATAGGGGAGGGGGGTCGCTTAATCATTTCAGAAGTCTTAAGCACCGCATCAGTTTATAAGGTAAGCCTGCCTTCCACAACCCACTTGAGCTGCACACTGGCGCACACATCTAGGTATTCAGAGGCCTGAATGTTAAGACAGACCCCAGAGGCCAAGTACTGGCAGGGAGGCCTAGCTTCCTAGGCCCCGCCTCTCTCGCAGTGATTGGTCCCCTGGGATCACTTGGAAATCACAATGGCCCCGGCGCCAGATCTGGGAGTTGGAGTGTGGAAGAACACTGAAGCACCCACGCCTCCTTCCCCCCTCTTTTCTGTCCCTTGCCACATGGGAATACTGACATCTTGGGAGGATTATAGTCAATTGCTGGTTTATCCCTTTTCCTTCGATCTAAGAATTCAGGGACCAATTACTAGTCCAGTCACAAAATGACTGAGGTTTGCCCTGAAGCTAAGATAAAACTGCAACATTTGTTTTTCTTTTCTCTTTCAGAAAGAGAGCAGATGTTCCAGGGAGAGGCGCAGAGGGAGAGCAAGAGAGAATAATCTTAAGCAGGCTCCACAGGTGAGGTGGGACTTGATCCCACAACTCTGGAATCATGACTTGAGCTGAAATCAAGAGTCAGATGCTCAACTGACTGAGCCGCTCAGGTACCCCAACAACATTTCTTTTTAAACCTACTTGAATTTCTAGTTTTGTTTCCTTATTTCATTCCTAAAACCAGTTTTAACAATTAGGCCTCAGGGCTTGGGCCTTTCCACTGTCTTAGGGTCAAACCAGACCACTCAGGGATTCTTGCAGACGTCCCTCCACCTCCTATTCAACATGCATGCACTGAATGCCTGCTCACCGTGCTGAGAAAACAGATGGAGGACACTTAGGGAGCACCTGGTCTAGATTAGAAGGAGGAGCCAAGCTCTCTTCCTCACACTTGCCAATCCCCCAGATGGCTTTCCCACCCTCTTTCCCCTCAGGCAAACACCTCCTCTCCTCTGACAATATCAGATGCGTCAGGTCCCATGCCTTTCCTCACCTTCTCCTGTCATTTCCCTGGAATAGAAAAAGCACTTCTGGGGCACCTGGGTGGCTCAGTCAGTTAAGCATCTGACTCTTGATTTCCACTCAAGTCATGATCTCACGGCTTGTGAGTTCAAGCCCTGCTTCAGGCTCAGTGCTGACGGTGCAGAGCCTCCTTGGGATTCTCTCTCCCTCTTTCTCTGCCATCCCCCACCCCCCCCCCTCAAAAATAAATAAACTTTAAAAAAAAATGAGAAAAAACACTTCTGTGTTTCTTCTCTCTACCCTTACTACACTACTCACACCACACATAAAGGAAAAAATCGGTTTCTCCTTTACTATGACACTCTACACAGAGAATACTCTACTTCAGGTCACCAAATGTGTAGGTTTTCCCAATCAAGCAGTTCTGTGATTCTCTGGACACTAGGTAGGTGTCCTAAAATTCAATTCATTGTGACACTATCCACCTGAAGTTAGTGCAGACCCTATAGGTGAAGAGCTCAGTCCCACAAGGCTGCCGCCCTACCCCCACTTCAGACACCAATCCCAAGTCCAGCCTGGCAACGTGCACCTACTAAAACTGAACATAAGAAACCCAATGACCCAGCAACTCCATTCCTACTTCTATATCCCGGAGAAATTAGTGCATGTGTCCACCAGAGGACATGTTCCTGGCAGCTTTATTCATATTAACCAAAGAGCAAAAACATTCCATATGTCTCTCAACAGAATGGATAGACAAATTTAATATATTCACACAGTTATTCATTAAGTTACTCAACAATAAAAAGGAACCAAGTATTGATACCTAACATCTTACAATTCCATTTAGATGAAATTCTAGAAAAGACAAAACTGCTTTCTGATAATATAACTCAGCCAAACCTACCAGGGTGATGAAAATGTATACCTTGATCAGAGTCATAGTTACATGGGTGTGTACATGTGTAAAAAATCATCAAGATGTAAACTTATGATTAGCACTCATATGCATTTTACTGTATGTACATTTTATTTCAATGAAAAGATTCTTTTAATCCCATTAAGAGCTAAGGATTCCCAGCTTTTAAGGCCACATGCTATTAACTCAGAGGAAAGAAGTGAAGATTGTGTAAACAACCCCTCTTGAATATTTTCCCCACTTTGAGTGATCCTCCATTGGTTTTCTAATTAGTCAAATACTGGCCATCTACAAGGCCCTCCCAACCACCACTCTCTCTGATTAGTCTTCCTACATATCCCCGCCAAAGATGTTCTCTTTCTCCTCTCACCTCCTGTCCCTACCTCCCTATGTATCTGGACACATACATCACCTTCTTGGCTAGGCCAAATAGAGATGGATTCTTATTAGTTGAAGCCAGCACATAATACACAGTAGTTGGCACATAATAACATACTCAATAAACGCTTGTTAAATTGTAACTGAAATATCACCTGCCCTCACCTACTCCATCTTGGCCATGCTAAAGCCAGGCTACTATCAGGCCCCACCGCTGTCATATTGCTGGTTCTACTGTGCATTGACAGAGCCCAAGCATGAGGGTATGGGAAAGTTACCATGGTTCAGGAAAGCCAAGCATCCTCATTTTCCTCCCAGAGCCCAGTTCAGGATACAATCCTACTACAGTGAGGGGAAGTACAGTTAATTCACAACTGAGGCTATTGACGGAAAGCTGTATGTTACCCAGATGGCAACTGTGGGTCTCAACCAGTTAAAAGATTTTAGATGTTGGATTGCTGATTTCTGTGATATAGAGGCTGTGTTCTTGGTCAGTTTAATTCAGCATGCATTTTTGAGTATCCAGTGGGTGCCTATCACTGTACGAAACCTATGGATGCTACAAAAGACATGAGCCAACCAACAATACAAAAGGCAGAATAGGGGCGTCTGGGCGACTCAGTCAGGGGAACATCTGACTCTTGATTTCAGCTCAGGTCATGATCCCAGGGTTGTGGTATCGAGCCCCGTGTCAGGCTCCAAGCTGTGGAGCCTGCTTGGGATTCTCTCTCTCTCCCTCTGCCCCTCTCCCCCACTCACATAAGGCACCCAGGGGTTCAGCATGATAGGAATTTGTGAGGGTGTTCTGTTTCAGTTTGGCTATCATAATGATTAGGGGACCCCACTGACAGTTCATAAACAGGAATCAGGAATACTAGACAACTGTCAATACTAGACAGTTCCACACATCAAAGATTTGTACTGTGCCCTACATGACTCTTTAAAGGTTCTTTATTGTTGTATAACACAATTACAGAAAAATGCACAGATCATAAGTGTGTTACAGCTCGATGAATCTCCACGAACTGAACACCCCCTGTGCTGAGGATAGTCCTATACCTATCCTAACTTCTAACAGCACGTATACATTTTGCATACTTTTGAACTTTACATAAATGGACCCATGGCTTGTAAATGAATCACTACGCATTTGTAGAGCTGAACTATCTCTTCACAATTATGTGACTCCAGCAAAAACTAATTCTGCCCAAATTTATTATACATTGCATATTCCAAGAATGCAGCTAGCATATAACTGTAAATTGAGGGATGCTTTTTTGTTTCGTTTTGTTTTTTAACTCAGAGCTTCACCAAGAGTTCATGGCACCGATAGCGATACTTTTTCCTGGTTTTTGAATTGCTGGATTCCTGGTAACGCTATGTGTAGGTGCAAACACACATAAAGTGCAGATTGCTTCTTTAGGTGCAGAAATAGCTGTGCCAATATTTATTAGTCAGCTTGTGATAGGTTGTACCGCAGTAACAAACTCCAACAATTTCAGTGGCTCGCAACAACAAGCTGTATTTTTTATTCATATGTACATCAGGTGAAACCCGATGCACATGTCTTTAGTCTGAGTGCCAAAGGAGCAGACCCTGTCTGGAACACGCTCTCCTTATGGCAGAAGGAAAGAACAGTGGAGCCATATGATGGCTTTTCAAGCTCTGCCCGAGTGTGGCACTTCCATTCACATTACACTAGCCAAAGCAAATCATAAAGCAAGCCTGACATCACTTGGGTGAGGTGCTGCAAGCCACATGCTATCAGGTTGGCATGTATAGTTCTGTGATGGAGAAGGCAGGAAATAATCAGGAGTCATGATAATACAATGTACCATATACACTGAAATGCATATGCATATTTTTTTGTAAATTATATTTCTTTATTTCACCTTTATATTCCAATAAGGGCTTATATTGCTTTGTTTTTAAAGTATATGTGAGAGTAGATTATATTCTCTTTGATTTCCACTTCAGGAGAGAGGAGTGTTATGCTGCAGAAGGAGATGTTGGTTCTAAGGGGTTGGGAATTAGTGGTCTGACCCAATCATGGTAATTTTATTACCTTTGCAATGATTGACTTAAGAACAGATACAGGTTGCGATCCTGACCAAGGAGATCCAAGAGGAAGCCTGTGGAGAGGGACTTCTGGGAAGTCCCTTCCGAGAATTCGTTCTTTAAGAAAAACATAAGAAAAAGCTACACACATCATTGTGTATGTTTTTGTGATCACATCATATGTGATATGTTTTTGAACCGTGACAGTTATCTTGAACCCATGAAGGGAAAATGCAACACACTGAGAGTGGCAAAGTGGAAAAATAAAAAGAATCTGAGTACTTGAGCTCTTGAGCCACTGAGGTTTCTTGAAAGTGCCTTATCAGAAGCTCCTGTGTAGCTCAGTTGGTTGAGTGTCTGACTCTTGATTTCAGCTCAGGTCCTGATCGTGAGGTCGTGAGATCAAGCCTCATGTCGGGCTCTGCTCTGGCAGCTAGGAGCCTGCTTGGGATTCTCTCTCTTTCCCTCTCTCTACCCCTCCCCTGTATGCTTTCTCTCTCTCTTTCAAAATAAATTTAAAAACTTTTTTTAAAAGTGTATTGGGGCACCTGGGTGGCTCAGTTGGTTAAGCATCCGACTCTTGGTTTTGGCTCAGGTCACGATCTCACAGTTTGTGAGTTCCAACCCTGCATCAGGCTCAGGGCTGACAGCGCAGAGCTTGCTTGGGATTCTCTGTCTCACCCTCACTCTGCACCTCCCCTGCGCGCGCGCTCTCTCTCTCAAAATAAATAAGTAAACATTTTTTAAAGTGTCTTATGTTTGAACACCTTGTGTGAAATAATGCATTTTTCTTATATTGAAGAAATCTGTAGTTGACTTTTCTTACTTGCAGTTGAAAGTATTCTACAATGATCATGTGGAATGGGAAGTCTGGGTGCAGAGATACTGGTTAGTAGGATATTGTAACCGTCCAGGCAAGAGGTAATGAGGATTTAAATTAGGGAAAGGTCTGTGTACATCCATGGTGCTATGCTAGTAAATGTTTAACAACCAGCTCTCGGTCAGGGTGGAGGGAGGTACGAGCTGTTTTGTAGCATTTGCTGATTTCTACAGTGTAAATATTGCCAATTTTAAGCTGTCAAGAGTTTGACAACTGGATCTTTGCAAGTTGGTGCCAGTTGGCTCTAGCACACCGCTGGCTGTGGGGTTAGAAAACCAGGGCAGACACAAAAGACTCCGCAGAAGGAGAACTAGTAAGACTTCAGATTATGCGAGCAATATGGAAGTTGTAATCTGACAGGCAAACAGAAATTTTACTTGTCTATGTGACTTCATTTCTGTGTTTGAGGGGAAGACCGAAGCATCCCACAACCAGGACACTTCCCAGAAAGTACCTTAGGAGACACAGCACTGCTTTGGAGAGAGATTCCACAGCCCCCAAAGAAGTATTATAAATTAATTTTATGGCTAACACACTGTACAGAGAGGCAATAAAATGAAGCTATGATAAAGCGGGTGTCTCTGGCACTGGGCCCAGGAAAAGGCAGGGTGAACATGCAAGACATCACAGTGTCTGAGAGCCCGTATAGGCAAGACCCTGGAAGCTGACGCTGGAGGGAGTCTGGGTGGAAGCACGTGGCAAGGAAAGCAGCAGCATTGGCCAGAATGAACACGCTAGTTAGGGCCAGCCAAAGTGGAGAGGCCATTGCTAGTCATCAATCTATCGCTTTCTCTGCTTATTCAACCACAATTTAGTAACAGTCTGCTAAATACTGGGTCCTAGGCTAGGTAGTTGCCCAGGATGCACAAAATGAATTCTCCCAGACCTCTGTTTGTCACAGGTAAGATAAACAGGTAACCTGGATTAACGGCAAAATACAGGATCATGGAATACTGTATTCTGATTTAAAACTAAATGTGCATCAAGCTTAATTTTTGTCTCTGCAGTGAAATTCGGAAGACTAAGAGAGAGGGCCCTGTCGACTCAGCCCTGGCGTTATTCAGCATTTACTCTGAATTTCTGTAGCATTCATGTCTATTGCTGTAATGTTAAATCAATGTGTTTCATAAAAGTCAACAAGATCAGAAAGACTTGGCTATTAATTAGAAGATAAAAAAAAAACATTGGCCCTGGGGGGCCTGGGGGGGCCTGGGGGGCTCAGTCAGTTAAGCATCTGACTCTTGATTTCAGCTCAGGTCATGATCTCACAGTTCGTGAGTTCAAGCCCTGCCTCGGGCTCTGTACTGATGGCACAGAGCCTGCTGGGGATTCTCTTTCTCCCTCTCTTTGCCCCTCCTCTTCTTGTTCTCTCTCTATCTGTCAAAATAAATAGACACACTTAAAAATTTTTTTAAAAAAAATACAAAAAACCATTGACCCCATGAATGCTATTTAAGGTTGTCAAGCACCCCTAAGCCATAGCTAAGAATTTTTCTATTGTAGAGAGATCCTATTCTCTAGGAAGGCAATTCTGCAGGAAAAAGCTCCCACTTTTGCATCAATGTAGCCCAAGACCTTCATCTCAGGCATGTGTAGCTAAAAAGAACCTGTTCTTTGAGTCACTGTTTTTATCCAAATGTTATCTCATGCCAAGCAGTCCCTTATTTTGTTTCCTGCTACTCAGATGCCAGGTTATTTGATCTGGCTTGTTCTTAGAAAAAAAATCAGTAGCGTATACAATGGTATCATGAACATTCTTCAGTTTTTTTGATTAAAAAAAAAAACTTATCCAACCTGTCTTAAGCAAAAAAAAAAAAAAAAAAAAAAAAAAAGGATACATTTACTTATGTAAATGAGAGATCCAGGGAGTAGGTTTTACTTCAGGTGTGGCTGATGGAGATAGTCAAATGATGTCACAGGGACCTGGTTTCTCTCTCTCCATCTTTCAGTTCTGCATCTTCCTTCTCAGGCTGGCCTCCCCGCTCATGGTGACAATACAGCTGCTGCAGCTCAATACACTCCTCCCAGGTATGAGAACAGCAGAAAATAGAGACCGTCTGGTTCTATTCTATCCAGTTCAAACAAAAAGGCTGGACCTAACTTTCACTAGCCAGAATTAGGTCAGGTGCCCCTCCCTGACCCAATCACGCTGGCCAGGACACAGCCTGGTTTAAACCTAGGTCTAAAGCCATCCTTGTAAGCAGATGGGTCAGCCTCACTGGAATCACAGGAACATTGAGTAGAGATGGAGTCTATTTCTTTTTTTTTTTTTTTAACTGAAGTATAATTGACATATGACATTATATTAGTTTCAAGTGTACAACAATAATGACTTGATATTTGCATACACTGTGAAATGAACACCACTAGACTTAGTCACCATCTGTCACCATCCAAAGTTACAAAATTCCAGTGTATTTGTAAATGCAAATTCAGAACTATTATTAATAACAGGGTAAATGGATATGAAGCACCCAAATTCATCGTTGCTCACCACTGTCATGTACTAAACTGATGTATAAAAGCTCCATATTAACCTCTTAACCCCTGGGGACTACATGAGTCTTCCCCTGGTGTAGACAGACTTGAACTGGTGGAGAAGACCTGACTTCTTTGTCATCATGGTTCTTTTTTTTTTTTATTATTATTTTTTTTAATTTCTTTTTTCAACGTTTTTTATTTATTTTTGGGACAGAGAGAGACAGAGCATGAACGGGGGAGGGGCAGAGAGAGAGGGAGACACAGAATCGGAAGCAGGCTCCAGGCTCCGAGCCATCAGCCCAGAGCCTGACGCGGGGCTCGAACTCACGGACCGCGAGATCGTGACCTGGCTGAAGTCGGACGCTTAACCGACTGCGCCACCCAGGCGCCCCTGTCATCATGGTTCTTATTCCCATTGCTCTTACCAAAATCCAGGGCTGAGGCAAGGGTCCTGAGATTAAAGACACACACACACACATACACACACCCCTACATACATACGTGTGTGTACATGTAGAGAGAGAAAGAGATTTTTAAGGAATTGGCTCACACAACTGTAGGGGCTAGCAAGACCAAAATCCATACAGCAGGTCAGCAGTCTGGAAACTCAAGCAGTTCTTCCATGTTACAATCTTAAGACAGAATTCCTTCCTATCCAGGAAGCTTCAATTTTGGCTCTTAAGGCCTTCAGTTGATTGGGTGAGGCCCACCCATACTATGGATGGAGGGTAATCTCTTTCACTTCAAGTCAGTTGATTGCAAATGTTAATCACATACCAAATACCTTCACAGCAACAGGCTGTGTCTGGGCACCATGGTCTAGCGCCATGATGGGCCAAGTGAGCACCCACCAAACAACTGGGCACCATGGTCTAGCCAAGTTGATTCATAAAATTAACCAGCACAGTGCTTCAGGTCGTTTGTGATGTCATCCTCCCAGGTACTTGATTCCAGCAAGCATGGTCTCCAGCAAGGAACACAGAATGCAGGAGTCCAGTTCCCACCCTGACCTACAGCCAGGAAATGACCTGAAAGAGAGAAACTATATGAGAGATGGTGGACCAGAAATCTGGGAAGGGCCTCAGCTCTGAGCATTGACTTCCAAGTCACTATCAGGCTTGGATTGCCTACTTCCAAACTTCTTCATGAGGAAGACGAAAAAACTTCTATAATATTTAAGTCATTGAATTTTAGGGGTGTTTCTGTTATGCGCAGCTGAGCTCAATTCTATATAAGACCAAACAAACAAACAAACCCTAAGAAAAATAAAGAAAACACAACTCATTTACAAAAACAAAGGATGAAAGAATGAAGCATTACTTTAATGAAAGCATAGTTCAAGATGACAGAAATAAGACCAGAGAGATTTTTTTACTATAAATATAAATGTTTTAAAAATCTTTGTGAAGGGCTCTCAGATGAGGTCAAAACCATTTTCAATCATATTTTTTCAAGAAAGGCACATTGTTCTCAGAAAGAACTTAGGGTGTGTGAATATCAAGCAAAGTAAAATTCAAGCCAGAAAACAGTAAATAATTAAAGAGTGTTATTTAATATTGGCAGTCTCTATTTTAAAAACATCCACAAGCTTTTATGCACCGAATAACATCATACGCATGCATGCATGCGCGCGCGTGCGCGCACACACACACACACACACACACACACACAAAGTTCGCACATCGTTATAACTTAGTACAGTGCCAAGCCCAGATGGTTTCACAGATGATTTCTTTCAAAGCTGAAAGAAAGCAATAACTTCAACACCTCAAAATTTGTTTCAGTAGCTAGGAAAGGACATATGTCTACCAATACATTTTACAAAGCCAAAAAGATCCTGAAAACAAAATGTACTATGAATATTGTTGCAAAATTCTAAATAAAATACATACCAGGAAACTTAATCAGGAAGTACATTAAAATAGTACCACCGCAATGCTGCTAATTAAAGTTTATTACAACAATGCCAGGATATTTCAGTATCAGGAAATCTATTGTCATAATTTAGCAAGTTAATTGGTAAAAGGAAAAAAGTATATATATATCTTGATGTGAGCCCAAAAGTCTGCTTTTATGAATTTCAAAAGCTATATCTGATTTTTAAAAGTTCTTGGTAAACTAATAATAGATGAATTATTTCTTAATAGAATATAAAAATATCTGGTTCATACTAGCAGCCAACGTATTATTCAACAGTGAAACAGAGTAACTCCCACTATAATCTTCATCAACCTCATAAATAAAATAAACACTTATAGGGCCACCTGGTTGGTTCTGCCAGTTAAGCATGGGACTCTTTATTTCGGCTCAAGTCATGATCTCACTGTTAGTGGGTTCAAATCCGGTGTCAGGCTCTGTGCTGACAGCACAGACCCTGCTTGGGATTCTCTCTGACCCTCCCCCCCTCATGTGCACACACTCTCTCTCTCTCAAAATAAATAAACCTTAAAAAATAAAATAAACAATCATAATAACATCCTCAAGTAACTGTTATAAAGAGATCTCTAGAAACTATTGCTGCTTTATTAAACTGCAAAAGCAATGTCCTTACTAGGCACAAAGCAGATCTGTAGGTGCCTCCCTCATTTCCACCCCACAGGCTACCTTCTTCTAACCAGATTGCTCCCCCAGGCCCTTTAAAAAAAATTCCAGAGTCCCTAGTAATGATAGAAACAAGGCAGATGAATAGCCCTTTAGCCACGGCTGTTCTCATGGTTAATGCCCAGCTCCTCCTGGAGGTGCCAGAGCGGTAGGTGGGTCTCCCCAGCTTCCCCCTCTTCTGACCACAGGCTCAGGGTGCTGAGGGGGCTCTTTCCAGAACCTCTCCTGGAGTCCAGCCCACCCAGACCCCAGGCCTAATCAATGGCCTTCCCAAGCCAGGAGGGTGCACAGACTGATCCAGGGCAGGTCTAGGCAAGTGGGATGCACAGAGCTGTTATTTTACAGCTTAAGCATCATGAGAGGGTCTGATGACTCAGCCAGCAATTTCTTGAGCCAACATCATCCATGTGGTAAGGAACTGAGAGGTAAGGAACTAAGGGTATTCGGAATTAGCTGTGGGGGCAGAATGGGGTACAAATGCACCTCAAGCCGGCCTCTACTGGGTTCATGAGATCCAAGGGCCATTTGGAACAAAGAAAAGCTTGCGATCCAAAAGTGCCAGAGATGTGTGCATAACCCTCCTCCCCAGTCACCACCCGCCTGTGATATGGAGGCCCCAGAGGACTAGACGGGCGCCATCTGGTGGCGCTCCGTGGAGGTGTGCGTGACCCCAGTAACTTAAATCACGCTGAGTACCGGCTCCCTGGCTGGAGGCGGCAGCGCACAACTCCTAAAACACCAGGGGAAGCCATTCTCAAAGAATCCGAAGTGAAGTCGCCCCTTGGAGTGAAGCGGTGCTGTGGTCCTGACTCTGTCGGCCTTTGAGGTACCCACAACCCAGGGGAGGGGAGGGTCACCCCTGAGCTGGCTCTTGAATGAGGTGAGGAAGGGGAGAAAGGGCCTTCCTGACAAAGGGCATGTGACCGGGACAAATGTTGTAGAGGGGCTTGGCACGTTCCGTGGCTAGAGTGTAAGTGCCTGGGGACCAGGTGGGAGATGGGGAGGAAAAGGATGGGAATAGCTGTGAAGGGTCCCCAGCGCCTGGGCGCCTGGCAGGGAGTTTGGACTTTATCCTGGGCCAGGCATTTTAAATCTAAGTAGCATGCTGATGTACATGGTCAGGCCAGCACTGTGTTATAAGAAAATGTGAATTGGAATGCTGTCAAGAGGACACTGTGCTCTCACCAGACCCCACCGCTCCCTGTCGTCTGCCCCTACCCTCAGCTTCATCGGTATACACCACTTCCCCAGCCCCTGAAGCCTGTGGGTTTATGACCCTGTAAGGTCATGGGGTGCTGGTTCCAGATGGCACACCCAGGAACTGACAGAAAAGAGACATATCTGCCAGTGGCAGGAGGGTGTGTGAGAAATAAGCCCACTGACCCAATCAAAGGAGGGACGCAGACTTGGAGCACAGTGAAGCGAGGCTTTAAGCAACGTTCTTGCAAGAGCGGGTATCTGATGGACAGGCACACTCGGGCAGTTACAGCAGGCAATTTATCTCCCAACATGCAAGTCCCTCCCCTGATTTCTCACTGGCTGAGTACTACAGAGGTGACAGCCTTACCTGGACATTGTCTATGCCCATGTAAGGCAAAAAGTAGTCTAATTGGAACAAATGTACATTTCCTGAGGTGACTTAAAGACTTTCAGTCCCGGGGTGCCTGGGTGGCTCGGTCGGTTAAGCGTCCGACTTCGGCTCAGGTCATGATCTCACGGTCCGTGGGTTCAAGCTCCACATTGGGCTCTGTGCTGACAGCTCAGAGCCCGGAGCCTGTTTCAGATTCTGTGTCTCCCTCTCTCTCTGACCCTCCCCCGTTCATGCTCTGTCTGTCTCTGTCTCAAAAATAAATAAACGTTAAAAAAATAAAATAAAATAAAAAAAAGACTTTCAGTCCCTCCTTTGTTCTTCGGCACATGCTCATTGCAGAGGCCATGAAAATAAGCCTCTGAGATGGAGGGGGAAAAAGAACCAGGAAGTGAAGTGCCTCCGGGTTTGGGACTCCACTGGGGGGAGAGGGGGAGGCGGTTTCATATATATTTCCAATAGGTTGTAAACCTATTGTTAACTAGACAGCACAGTTTTTGTTTGGAATTTCTGAAAATGGATTATCTCACTTACTCCTCACAGGTGTGACATCAGCCTCTAATCCTTCACACTGGATGATGTGGGGGCGGGGGTCAGGTGCTGCCCTGCCCCCCCCCCCCCCCCCCAATCATCATCACTCTGTAATGACATGAGAGGCCCAGGCTCTCAAGGAAAGGCCGCCCCCTGGCCCCTAGCAAGGCCCTGGACACGAGGCACAGCGGTACTGTCTTCCTGTCCTTGCTTCAGATCAACACTGTCTGGGTCGCCTCTGTTTTAAAGATTGCCTCTTCCTCCCTGGCTCAGGATTTCATTCTCTTTGACTCTGTCCTCCCTCAGGGAAGCACTGGATGTTTTAGAGGGAGACCAGACCTCCCCCCATGAAGGGTCAGAGGTACACCAAGGCACTCAAACCACTAGCCCTCAGGCAGCCATATGCAGGTTCGAGGTACAGAAGGGCCGAGGTGGCAGCCAGTGTGCCTTGGAAGAGGGAAAGAATGCCATCTGGTGGCCATTTCTGAAACACAGAGGACTGGAATGCATTGTATTTTGTTCTGATTCTGTCCCAAGATCTTGAGCAAAGTAGAAAAAAGCCAGAGAGTAGTGGAGTACCTAAGGGCCACCAGTATCTAAGGGCCAGAGCGGAAACGACAAATTCAAAACATTCCCTCTTCTCTGGCCACAACTGACCTCCCCTCCGTTCCCCTGTCATGGATCCCCCTCCAATGTTATTCCTCTGTCTGAATGCCCCTCTCTCCCTCCAGGCAGGAACCTGCTCTTCCTCGGAGACCAGGCTCAAAGGTGATCTCTCCATATTCCAGTGTAGCTAATGCCTTCCTCCTGTGCTCTCCTAAACATAGCCAAACCAGTCCTGCACTCCTGGCTGTGCGGGGTCACTCCTTGGCTCTGATATTGTCTCCCACACCGGGCGCAGTATTCTTCCTTGAGGAGTGCTGAGAAGCTTCTCATCCCTCGACTGGTGTCAGAGTGAGTCCTGTGGGTCAAATGACGCGAGAGGTGTTCAGAGGAGTGAGATCCCAAGTTCTCATTGCTGTTCCCCCCCCCTTTTTTTTTAATTTTTTAAAATATTTATTTGTTTTTGAGAGACAGAGAGACATAGTGTGAGCAGGGGAGGGGCAGAGAGAGAGAGAGAGACAGAATCCAAAGCAGGCTCCAGGCCCTGAGCTGTCATCACAAAGCCTGACGTGGGGCTCGAACTTACAGACCGATCCGTGAGATCATGACCTGAGCTGAAGCTGGACACTTAACTGACAGAGCCACCCAGGTGCCCCTAGAGTTATTGAAAAGTAGACTTTGATTAATTGTAACAAACTCCAGCAAACTCTGGAGTAACCACTAAAGAGAGTTTGGGTGTTTTTTTTTTTTTTAATATTTATTTTTGAGAGACAGAACACAAGCAGGGGAGGGGCAGAGAGAGAGAGAGGGAGGCACAGAGTCTGATGCAGGCTCCAGGCTCTCAGCTGTCAGTACAGAATCCCATACGGGGCTTGAACTCACGAGCTGTGACATCATGACCTGAGCCAAAGTCAGACACTCAACCAACTGACCCACCCAGGCTCCCCTGGTGTTTTGTTTTGTTTTTTAATGTTTATTTATTTATTTTGAGAGAGGCAGAGATCATGAGCAGGGGAGGGGAAGAGAGAAAGTCCCAAGCAGGCTCTGCATGAAATCAAGAGTCAGATGCCTGACTCTGGCTGAGCCTCTCATGTGCCCCAAAAAGAGTTTTTTTCAAGAACTATAACTGATATGTTAAGAGGAGAAAAGTAAAATTTTTTTAAATATTCAAAACCAGGGGCAGACCTAGGTGACTCAGTTGGTTAAGCATCTGATTTCGGGCCATGATCTCATAGTTTGTGAGTTTAAGCCCCACATCGGGCTCTCTGCTGTCAGCACGGAATCAGCTTCAGATCCTCTGTCCTCCCTGTCTCTGTGCCCCTCCCCCCCGCTCTCGCTTTCTCTTTCAAAAATAAATAAACATTAAAAAAATAAAATAAATTGGGAATGCAAGCTGGTGCAGTCACTCTGGAAAACAGTATGGAGGTTCCTCAAAAAACTAAAAATAGAACTACCATACGACCCAGCAATTGCACTACTGGACATTTATCCACGGGATACAGGTGTGCTGTTTTGAAGGGACACATGCACCCCCATGTTTATAGCAGCATTATCAACAATAGCCAAAGTATGGAAAGAGCCCAAATGTCCATCTATGGATGAATGGATAAAGAAGATGTGATATACATATACAATGGAGTATTACTCGGCAATCAAAAAGAATGAAATCTTGCCATTTGCAACTACAGGGATGGAACTGGAGGGTATTATGCTAAATGAAATTAGTCAGTCCGAGAAAGACAAAAATCATACGACTTCACTCATATGAGGACTTTAAGGGACAAAACAGATGAACATAAGGGAAGGGAAAAAGAATATAAAAACAGGGAGGGGGACAAAACAGAAGAGACTCATAAATATGGAGAACAGAGGGTTACTGGAGGGAGTGTGGGAGCGGGGATGGGCTAAATGGGTAAGGGCCATTAAAGAATCTACTCCTGAAATCATTGTTGCACTAAATGCTAACTGATTTGGATGTAAATTTTAAAAACTTAAATTAAAAATTAATTAATTAATTAATTAATTAATTAAATTAATTTAAATACTCAAAACCAGAAAAAGCAGAAAAGACGGGAAAGTTAAGAAAGAAAGAAAAGCAGGGACTCAAACAGGCAACTTGTACACTGACATTCAGAGCAGCATTGTTTATGCACAATCACCAAATGCTGTGACAACCTTTACCACACAATAAATGTCCATCAACAGATAAATAGATAAACAAAATGTGGTATATCAATGTAATGGATTATTATTCAGCCTTAAAAAGGAATTAAATTCTGATGCATGCTACATGAATGAAGCTCAAAAATATTATACTTTAGTATAGTATAGGGGCACCTGGCTGGCTTGGTGGAAGATGCAACTCTTGATCCAGGGTTGTAAGTTCAAGCCCCACATTGGCTGTGGAGATTATTTTAAAATAAAATCCTTTTTTTAAAAATCTTTATTTATTTTGAGGAGGGAAGGGACATAGAGAGAGAGGGAGAGAGAGAATCTTAAGCAGGCTCCACACTCAGTGTGGAGCCCAACACAGGGCTTGAACTCACAACCCTGAGATCATGACCTGAGCTGAAATCAAGAGTGGCATGACTGACTGATTCACCCAGGTAATGCTAAAAATAAAATCTTCAAAAAAGAAATATATATATATATATATATATATATATATATATATATATATGTATGTGTGTGTGTATACACACACACACACACACACATATATATATGTGTGTGTGTGTGTATATAGCACTATGTGAAATAAACCAGACACAAAAGGACAAATATTATGATACCATTTTTATAAGGTAGGTAGAAGAGGCAAATTCATAGAGACAAAAAGTAGAATAGAGCTTCCCAGAGGCAATGATGAGGGGGAGTGGGGAGTTTTTGTTTACTGGGTACAGATTTTCTTTTGGGATTGTCAAAAGTTCTGGAAATAGATAATGGTGATGGTCATACGACACTGTGAGTTTGCTTAATGCCACTGAACTGTATGCATAAAAATGGTTAAGATGGTAAATTTTATGTTATGTATATTTTACCACAGAAACAAGGAATAAAGAACAAGTACTATGAATGAAAATGTTACAAACATTGTAGGTATTAATCTAACTATATTTATAATCAATGTAGATGTGAATGGTCTAAATACACCAGTTAAAGAACAGAAACTGTCACAGTGGATTTAAAGAGACCCAATTATATGTTGTGTACAAGAAATCCACTTTAAATATGAAGACATGGACAGATTAAAGGTAAAAGAACGGGGGAGTTCCCCTCTACTTGCTAGATGGCATGCTGCCCAATTCATGAATTATTTAATAAAGTTGATGAGATATTTTAAAAAAAGTAAAAGGATAGAGAAAGACACACCATGCTTACACTACTCAAAAGAAAGCTGGAATTGCTACATTAATTCTAGACAAAGCAGACTTCGAACAGGAAGAATCAGAGATAAAGATGTCAATTCTCCAAGAGGATATAACAGTCCTTAAGCCGTATGCACATAACAACAGAACATTAAAATACAAGAGACAAAAGCTGATGGAACTGAGCTGAGAAATAGACAGTTTCACTGGTATAGACTTCAGCTCTCTCTCTCTCTGTGGTGGACAGATCCATCAGGCAGAAAATCGTAAGGATATATCTGAACTGAACAGCACGATCAATCAGCTGGATCTAATTGACGTTTATGGACTACTTCATCCAACAACAACAGACTATACTTTCTTCTCAAATTCCCATGTAACATTCACCAAGATAGACCATACCTGGGCCATAAAACACGCTTCAGTGGGGCGCCTGGGTGGCTCAGTTGGTTGAGCGTCACTCTTGATTTCAGCTCAGATCATGATCTCAGGGTTTGTGAAATCCAGCCCCGTGTTGGGCTCATGCTGACAATGTATCACCTGCTTGGAATTCTCCCTCCCTCTCTCTCTGACCCTTCCTTTCTATCTCTCTCAAAATAAAGAAATAAACTTTAAAAAAAAAAAAAAGCACTTCACTGGATTTGAAAGAATAGAAATCATACTAAGTCTGCTCTCAGACCACAATGAAATTAAACTAGAAATCAATAACAGAACAGTAACTGGAAGATCCCCAAATATTTGGACATATTAATATATATTATAACCATTATATGGATGTATTAATATAAAATGTATTAAACAGCATACTTCACAAATAACAAATGGGTCAAAAAAGTCTCAAAATTAAGTCTTAAAACTGTAAAATATTTTTAACTAAATGAAAATGCAATTTAATAGGAATTTGTGAGAGCAGTACCTAAAGGGAATTTTATAAAAAATAAAGAAACAGGGGTGCCTGGGTGGCTCAGTCGGTTAATGTGTGACTTTGGCTCAGGTTGTGATCTCATAGTTCATGAGTTTGAGCCCCACATTGAGTGAGCACAAGCCCCGCTTCTCTCTCTCTCTCCCCCTCTCTCTCTCTTCCCCTTCTCTCTGCCCCTCGCTCACTTGTGCCCTCTCTCTCTCTCTCTCTCTCTCTCAAAAAAAATAAAGATAAAAAATAAACAAATTCATAGCACTGAATGTGCATACAGTACTGATACATGCTACAATATAAATGAGCCTTGAAAACATACTAAGGGAAAAAACAGACACAGAGTCCATGCATTGCATGATTCCATTTATATGACACGACTGTCATACACAAATCTATAGAGACAAAGTAGATTAATGGCTGCCTGAGGCTGGGGAGCATTTCTCCTGGGGAGTAAATTTGGAGTCACTGCCAGGTGGATTTCTTTTTGGAGTAATGAAACGTTCTAAAATCAGGGGTGGGGCATTTGGCTGGCTCAGTCTGCATACTCAAGAGTATGCAACTCTTGATCTCAGGGTTGTGAGTTCAAGCCCCACTTTGGGTGTAGAGATTACTTAAAAATAAAATCTTGAAAAATAAATAAAGTAAAATAGGGGGCGCCTGGCTGGTTCAGGTGATAGAGCATGTGACTCTTGATCTGGGGTCATGTGTTCAAGCCCCACACTGGCTGTAGAGATTACTAAAAAAAAAAAAAAAGAGAGAGAGAAACAAAAGTGTTCTAAAATTGATTGTGGTGGTGGTTGCACAATTCTGAGTATACTAAAAGCCATAAATTGTACAGGCTAAATGAGTGAATTGTACAGTATGTGAATTCTGTCTCAATATAGATGTTAACCAAAAACAGTAAATAGGAAAAAAAAACTCTAAGTAATCTAAAAGGTGTGAGCAATTTTAAATGATTTTGAAATGCTAGATAGTAGAAACACAAACTAAATAGCAAAAACAACCAAAACAATTATTAAAACCATTCGCATCTAGGACTGACCTCCCCTTGAGTCACCATATTAATCAAACAGCCTTTGGTTCCACAGGGCATGATGGACTTGTGTGGTACGAGATTGCTATGGCCTGAATGTCTGTGTCCCCCAAAATCCATAGGTTGAAATCTTACCCCCATAAGGTGATGAAATTAGGAGGTGGGGCCTTTAGGGGTGATTGGGTCATAAGGGTGGAGTTCCCATGAATGGGATTAGTGCCTTATAAGAGACACCACCGAGCTCCCCAGTGCCTTCCTCCATGTGGGGACACAAAGACAGCTGTCTATGAACCAAGAAGCAGGCCCTCACCAAACACTGAATCTGCCTGCCCCATGAACTTGGACTTCCCAGCTTCCAGCACGGTGGGAGATACATTTCTGTTGTTTATAAACTATTCGGTCAACGCTATTTTGTTATAGCAGACAGAACGGACTATGACAGAGGTCAAGTAGCATGAATGCAGCCATCCTAAGGCTGTCCCAACACACTGAAGGCTTCCAACCAAGGGGCACAGGAGAAAACTAGAGGTGCAGCCTTTTTCCTAGGGAAGAGTATGTGCACGGGAGGCCTACCCTGGATTGGGACCCTCACCATGTCTTAAAGATGCATGGAATTTCACATCAAAATCCTGCATGCCTCCCCGCCTCAGTCAACCACCCCTCCCCCAAATCCCATGTACCAATATGAGCCAGAGCACAGCAGCAGCTGCCTCCTGTGTAAGGGCCTGGGTGTCTGGGCTCTTCCAGTGTCCCCACCCCCACTGCTAACCTCACTCCTGGGTGGCCAGTCGAATTTGCTTTACCTGCCTGGCCCCTAAAGTAAATCCCTGTACCCCACCAAAGATTTCTAAGGAAGGGGCGCCTGGGTGGCTCAGTTGGTTAAATGTCCAACTCTTGATTTTGGCTCAGGTCACGACCTCCCATTTGTGAGTTCGGGTCCCGAGTCCAGATCCGCACTCCTGGCATGGAGGCTGCTTGGGATTCTTTCTCTCTGCCTCTCTCTCTGCCTCTTCCTCACTTGCGTTCTCTCTCTCTCTCTCTCTCAAAATAAATAAACTTAAAACAATTTTTTAATTAAGAAAAAAACATTTCTAAGGGAAATGCCTGCTCCTTTGGTTTGGAAGAGAAAGAAAGAGGGGACCGATCATCTTTTCGCCTTTAAAAAACGTTCTTCAATTCTTGGCTAAATTTAAAATATGAATCATAAAAGCAAAGGCATGGTGGAGAGGGAGAGACAGGGGACAAAAACCCCTCTCTGGAGGGGAACAAAAAATCTAGATTTAGAAACTACTAGGTTTAGGAGCTGGGTTCCTCAAGCCAGGACATCAGAGAGCATTTAGGGGGTGCTTTGTGGTGACCGTTGGCCGTTATACTTTGGTTTCAGTTTTAAGCACATGGCTTTTAAAGGGACTTTCCCCAGCGGAGCAGGAAGAGCTAACAACTGGAACAGTCGCAGAACAAGGAGCAAACTTAGCTGAAAACAGCTGCTGCCTGCAAGCAATAAAGCGTGAGCGGCTGGAGTGTCGCACAGCTGCCAGCAGCTGGAACCAACCAGGTGACCGTCAGGTCAGAGCCTCAGGACTTTACGCACACCGAACCCTGAGGTTTGTGAAAGCACGATGTCTTCCGTAGGGCGGGGGAAAAGGAAATGAAAGCTAATATTAGGTTGAGCAGCTACTGGTGACACTAAAAGTTCATGCCAAGTCAACGTGAAGAAAAATGCCCAAAGATGGCCTTTCTGGGGGAAGATAGAGGGATCACTGAGATGCAATCAGTCAGGCCCACCCTCCCCATCCCGAGATACAAATTACCACCCCCTCTTCCTGCCTTCAGTTAAAAATAAGGAAGGGGGTGCTTTTTAAAAAAAAGATAGGACATTAAAAAGTAACAGGTGGTCGGGTGCCTGGGTGACTCAGTCGGTTAAGCATCCAACTTCAGCTCAGGGCATGATCTCACAGGTTTGTGAGTTTGAGTCCCACATCAGGCTCTCTGCTGTCAGCACAGAGCCCGCTTTGGATGCTCTGCCCCTCTCTCCCCCTGCCCCTCCCCTGCTCATTCTCTCTCTCTCTCTCAAAATAAATAAACATTAAAAAAAGTAAAAGGTGGTAAAAATTTGTCCCCTCAGATGCCCAGGTTCTCTCTGCAAAGAAAATATAAGTTTCTTTTGTTTCCTTCCAGAGCTAGTTTATATATGTACAAGCAAAATATATCATTTTCCTCTTTTTTTTTTTTTTTGTAAAAAAGGCAGCACATTAGAACACAGTTCAGACACTTGGCTTTTTCACTTCTCAGTATGCCTCAGAGACTGTTCCAGATCCTCACAGACTGAGTTGATTTTCTAGTTTGTATAGTATTCCTTTGTGTGGTTATACCATCTTTTTTTTATTAATGTTGAGCCTCAAGGTTATTTCCAGCCTTTGCAACTACCAACAGAGCTGCAGTGAAAAACCCTGTATGTGTGTAATTTCCTATGTGTGCTCGGAAAGGTATGTTCCCAGAAGAGAAAATGCTGGGAATATTTTGCTAGTTTTTGCCAACTTTACCCTCCCGTTTGCAATACAGGCCGGTGCACCAGGCATGAAGTGAGGCGATGTCAACCCCACTGTTTTGAGAAACTGCACAGGTGAATGGACCCCAGGGCTGTGGGTTCCAGGCCCCCAAGGAAGGGTTGTGCCTTCCTTCCAAAGCTCTTCCTCTATTCCTTTATTATACAGAATCATCAAGTTCAGGATGGTCATTTTTTCAGTCTCTCTCCCCTGCTCTGTCCTGTGAGCCTCAAGAGCTAAGTCTGGGCCTTATACACCCTTGTACCTCTGACGTCTGGCCCAGAGTAGGTGATCAATAAATGCTTAGCAGATGAGTGAACAAATTCATAAATTGGGTTCCTAGATTCCACCTAGGAAAAAGAATTGGAAACTACAGAATAGGTACTACGGCTATAACAACCTTAAAAGACTTGATTTCCTGCAATATTTCTGGGGGTATGGCGAGGGCGGGGGTGGGGGTGGGGTGGGTAGTGGCCCTTTTGCCTGTATTTCCCTAGAGAGATTAGCAATTAAATATTGAAAATGAAAAGAGCCTGTGCCTTGCAGGTCTCCAGAGTATCTTGACTCAGCCAGCAGGCACCCCCATCCTCTGGGCCCACACTGACCATAAGGCCAGAGTCCCAGGTGGTGGCTTTGTGGCACCACATTTTCATGAAATGCGGGGGTATTTCCAGAGCTGCAAAATGCCAGGCACTGTGCCCTGTGCGGTCTAAGCTCCACCCTGGTGGGATTTCAGAGTGTTGCCCCCGCTACCCATAGTGAACATTTATTGTTTCCGCTACTCCCTAGGACCCATCCCTCCTTATCCAGCAGAAGACATTGCTGCTGGCCCCTGACCTCAAACATGAGGAGCCAGCAAACAACCACACTGGCCTCATTAGAATGACTCTCGGGCTGTTGCAGGCCCCTCTATAGATAAAGGCTTGCTCCTTCTGGCTGAGCTTGGCTGGAGAGGAATGGGCAGGAGCTGCTACAGCCACTTTTTGCCATCCCACAGGGAGAGCTTGCTGAGAATACAGCCTAGAGCCAGGAAGCAAAACTAAATCATGAATGAATCAAGGTCCTGACATTTATATCCAGCCATGGCTAACGTTAGATCCAGCCCCTGGAATTTTCACTTATGTGAGCCAATAAATTCCCATTTTTGCTTAAACCAATGCCTGCCAGGCTTCCAGTTATATGCAAGAAAGAGTCCTAAAATGTGGCCCCTCTAAGTATAGAGAACGGATCACATGAGACACTTTTTCACAAGGCTGCCAAAGCCCTGAGCATCTGGGGTCTGGGCATTTAAAAGAGGCCTCTTGCAAAGATTAAGAGAAAGGATTCCTGGAATACGTGGGTGGTACGGAGACGCTAAGGAAAGCCATTAAGGGGCATTCTACACTACACTGAGACACAACAGATGTAGAAGACACAGAACAGGCCTGACAAAAGCCACGCCTACATCTAGGGCCTGTTAGCCTGGCCCAGGAGTAGGACTGGGGGGTGGTCACTCAACCCCTGCCACGGCGAAACATAATCATAAATGATTGTTATTGGGGTGCCTGGGTGGCTGTCAGTTGAGTGTCCGACTCTTGATTTCAGTTCAGGTCATTATCTAACAGTTTGTGAGTTTGAGCCCTTTGTCAGGCTCTGTGCCAGCAGTGGGAAGCCTGCTTGGGACTCTCTCTCCCTCCCTCTCTCTCTCTGCCCCTCCCCTGCTCTTGCTCTCTCTCTCTCTCTCTCTCTCACTCAAAACATATAAAATAAACTTAAAAAAATAAAATAAATGATCATTGTTGTTCTGTGTCACTATACAATAGATAACTGCACAATCTTCCTTCTCGTACCTGTTTTTCTTCCCCTATCCCCTGCCTTGGTTTATGTCAGTATCACTTCCTGGGATAAAGATATATTTGGTTTTTGTCTTGGATTCCTGGTACACAGCGGCTAGAACCATTGGGATCTCTAAAGTAATGAGTGTCTTTTGTCTGCTGATGAACTGACGAGGGGCTGGGAGTTCCTAGAATGCTTCAGGATGGGGTTTGGAAATGTTCTGGGTTGGTGAGCACATTGAAGTACTCAGAGAGTGAGCACCCAGAGAGGGCAGAGAAGCTCCATGCCACCCCACCCGACCCCCTAAAACCTTGCCCTATGCCCTTCTTCCGTCTGGCTGCTCCTGAGTTGTATCCTTTATAATAAACTGATAAATCTAAGTAAAGTGTTTCCCTGAGTTCTGTGAGCCATTCCAGCAAATTACTGAACCTGAACAGGGGGTTGTGGAAACCACCAATTTAAAGCCAGTTGGTCAGTCACCGTTGGGAACCCGGACTTGGAGTTGGCATCTGATGTGGGAGCATCTCGTGGGACCCAGCCTCCTTACTGCCTCTCTAACTCCAGGTAGAGAGTATCAAAATTGAATTGAAGTGGTTACTGAGAGGAAAAACCCACACACACTGGGTGTCAGAAGTATTGTGAGTAGAAGCAGTTCAGACCTCCCTGACTCCCAAACCAGAAAACCCCTCTCACTGCCCACCTTCCCACTAGCCCTGCTCAATCACTTGACAAGTGTTGTGTATTGGGTATTTTATTTTATTTTATTTTTTGAGAGGGGGCCAAAGTGAGTAAGGAGCAGAGAGAGAGAGAGAGAAAGGGAGAGAGAATCTCACAAGGAGAAGAGAGAGAGAAGCGGGGCTTACCCGAAGTGGGGCTCGAACTCACCCAATGCAGGACTCAAACTCACGAACCATGAGGTCATGACCTGAGCGGAGGTCAGATGCTTAACCCACTGAGCCACCCAGGTACCCTGTATTGGTTTTATTATGACAAAACTGAGGTTGTTTTTAAGAATAAAGCCATTTTGATAGAAGAATAAAGTAAGCTGCGTCAGGAGGTCACCATCTCATCTGTTGTCACTGATAAGCACTCAGTAGGTCAGCTCTTGTGGGGCACCCCTGGGGGCTTATCAAGTAAAAACTTACAAAGAAGCAACTATGTCAACGGGACATTTAGACTATAAATACTGTGCATTTGTGAGGACCATCCCAGTGTTTGGTCTAGCCAAGGCAACTCTTTGCTGATCTAAGTAGCTCTCTAAAGACCTTGGGGCATAAAGGTGACTCCTTTACCTCTTGCCCAACACCTACACCAGCATTCTCTACAAACGAGCTCTAGCAACAGGGGACTCTGACTTCCATACTGGCACCCGGATGTCAGCTCTCTGGTTGGCTAAGTCATCTCTCCTATAAAGGAATACCTGAACTAAATTTGGACTTTATTCTTTTCATCCTCCCTTGCCTGGAACAATAGTGTGATTAATCTATAATTGGTTTTTATGCCACTGGCTTGTGAAATTCTCACAGTGAACCTGTGTTAAATAAATTGCTGGCAAATCTGCCTCAAATAAAACAACCTGTTAACCTAATTCAGCTTCCCCAGCATGTCTCATCTCCCCACTTCACCTTTCATTCATCCTTTTATCTATTCAGTCACAGGTATTTACTAATCCCTTTCTCTGTGCCAAGAGAGGGCTTACCCGAAGTGGGGCTCGAGTTCACCCGATGCAGGACTTGAACTCATGAACCGTGAGATCAAGACCTAAAGATTAATGAAACCTGGCCTCTACCCTAAGAAAATCACAGTCTAGTGGTAAGTCAGAAATCAAAATACAGTCATAAAGCAATGGGATTCACACGGAGACAGTGGGATACACAGAGCCTCATAGAGCCCTGAGCAGAGGTCTTTGACCCAGCTGGGAGTGTTAGGACCTAAAACGTCAGTGAACTTTTCTTGGTGGAGGTAATGACTGAGTTTTAAAAAATTTAAAGACTGAAGGAGAACTGGCCATGCCAAGAGGAGAGGAGGGAACATGGCAAGCAGAAGGACAGCTTAGAGAATGGCCCAGAGGTGAGGGCAACATGGTTTAAATGCACTCATGAGCTGAATCCAGGCTCATGTCACTTCTGGCCTGGACAAGAGATAATTGATGGCTCTTCCCCCACTCCCCGTGGCCACCAGAAAATCTTCTAAAGCTCAGCTGTGACTTCCTGTCTCCCTTGCCTGCAACCCTCTGCTGGTTCCCCTTCCTGACCCGCGGTCTCTCAGCCTCTCTCTTCATAAACTTCTTAGGATGACTTTGACAGTATTTCCCATCTCTGAACCTTCATCTCTGCTCTTCACTCTGCCTGGAATTTCCTGTCTTGCCTTGGCTGATGTGGCAAACTCCTATTCATACTTCAGAGTGACTCAGATGTGACTCAGATGTGACCTATCCCACAAAGAGCCCCTCCCACTTGCACTCCCCCCTGTGGCGCACCCATTCCATAGCCGGACACTTCACCTATTTACTAGTCTGCGTCTTGTTTCACCTGCCAGGGTACAGACCTCCTCCACCCACCACCTTCAGCTCCTGGCTCACGCAAAAGTGCATCTAAGGACCTGTAACATTCCTGACACCCTCCACATCTAGAAGGAGCCTATGGCAGGGGATTGTTGACCAGGGAAGGCCTGAGTTGAGGCTGATGCATCTGTCCCCAACTCTGCCTCAGACCCGGCTTCAGATTCAGCCTCATGCTTCCCAACCAAGGCTCTGAGCTGGCATCTCAACCAAATCTGCCTCCCCTTTGTCCATGGATCCATCTAGACTCCCACTTATAACTGTAAGATTCTGCAGCTCAGACGCAGTGTATTGCTGACTGTGTGGCCATTATGATTGTGAACTTGTTACATTTTATGTAGGATACATGTTATGCACCTTATGAATAAGACAAGTAAAACTCATTTGAATCTAAAAAATCTCAATTGAATTTTATTATTTGTTTGTTTGTTTATTTTGAGAGAGAGCACAAGCAGGGGAAGGTGCAGAGAGAGGAGACAGACAATCCTAAGCAGGCTCTGTACTGTCAGTGCAGAATCGGATGCAGAACTCCATCTCAGGAACCACAAGATCATCACTTGTGCTGAAATCGAGAGCCAGATGCTTAATCAACTGAGCCACCCAGGCGCCCCAAATTTTTTTAAATTACAAAACCAAGGCTCTTTCCGTGTACAACAGTCAAGTAAGGTAAGGAAAAGTACCCGTCTGCCCCAAACTCCCCACTTCCTCAATCCTAATCACTCTGTTACTGTTAACAGGTGGGTGTGTGTCTTTTAAGGCTCTTTTTCAGGCCTGTACAGTGTGTGTGTAATTTTGCTCTCCTTCTTCCTAAAAATATACATACATATATATATAAATATTTAAACTTGATGGACATCTTTGTCAATACACATAATTCTATTAGATCCTTTAACAGCCACATGGAAGGAGTTCGTTATGTCAGAGGTCAGCAAACCATGGTCTGCAGATCAAAGATGGCCCAACACCTAAATGAAATTTTACTGGAATGCAGCCACACCCATTTATTTACATATTGTCTATGGCTGCTTTTGCACTAAGACAGCTGAGTTGAATGGTTTCATCAGAGATTCTGTTGCCCACAAAGCCTAAACCGTTACCATCTGGTCCTTTACAGAAAAAGTGTGCCAACCCCTGCAATCTATGGCTGTACCAGGCTTTCTTTAGCAATCCCATATTAATAAAATTTAAATTGTTTCCCTCTGCTCAGTATTACAAACACTTCCACAACTGACACATTTTTTTGGTCAGCATTACACCAGTTGATTACCACCGTTGGTTCTCAGTGTGTGAGAACATGACCAAATGTGAACCCAATATGTCCACACAGAAAGATGACCTTTAAAAAGGGTCTTCAGGGGGTACCTGCCTGGCCCAGTCAGTAAAGCATGTGACCCTTGATCTCAGAGTCATGAGTTCAAGCCCCAGGTTGGGTGTGGAGCCTAATATATACAGACATACAAACATACATACACAAATAAAATGAAAAGGGTCTTCAGGTTAACAGACCAGGTGTCTGAAGAGGGGACTCCAGGATTAGGAGCAGTTGCCAAAGTCCTGGAAGCAAACGGCCACACAGAGATATATGATCTTCATGATAAAGAACGAGGACAGCCACCAAAGAGCATCAAAAAACACTCTTGGGTCCAGGGTGAGGTGAAAATAAAATATACATACCAGCAATCAGCGGCCTACTTTTGATGATGGCAGGACATAAAGGAGCTCAACAAAAGAAGGGAAGGAAAGAAATTAACAATTACCAACTGCTTGCCAGACACACGAGCTGGGCACTCAATATGTAGGCATGGTATTCCAAACGTTAAAAAAACATCAAGGCATGGGCATCAGCCAATCGGAACAGATGCAGACCTTAAATAACCAGTACTGCTGAACTGAGCCACTGAATATCCTGCTGCCCATATTGAATACTCAATTTAATCCCCACAGTAATATGCCACCTGACAGCCAAGAAAAGCCCTTTGAGGAAAAACATCAACCCACACAGAATTCCTCTTCCTTTGAGGAAGCCTCAGGAATATTCCTCTTCATTCTAACCACTGATGGCAACTTGAATAAGCAATTATCAGAACTCGTACACAGTCTCAGACTGTACCGGGGAATTTGGTTATGTGTGTATATGGTTAAAATCACATAGTGTTTTAGATAATTTTCCAAAGAAGATATACAAATGGCCAACAAACCTATGAAAAGATGCTCAACATCATTAGTAGCAAAGTACAAATCAAAGCTGCAATGAGGTATAGCTTTACACCCAGTAGGATGGCTACAATAAAAAGATGGACAGGGGCACCTGGGTGGCTCAGTCGGTTGAGCGTCCGACTTCAGCTCAGGTCATGAGCTCATGGTGTGTGGGTTTGAGCCCCACGTCGGGCTCTGTGCTGACAGCTCAGAGCCTGGAGCCTGCTTCGGATTCTGTGTCTCCCTCTCTCTCTACCTGCCCGCCCCCCCCGATTGTTCTCTCTCTTTCTCAAAAATAAACATAAAAAAATAAAAAAGGATGGACAATAATCAGTGTTGGCAAGGATGTGTGTGTGGACACTGGAGCCCTCAGACATTTATGGCAGGGAGGTAAAATAGTGCAGCCACTGTGGAAACAGTTGAGTAGTTCCCTAAAAAGATAAACATAGAGTTACCTTCCATATGACCCAGCAGCTCTACTCCTACGTGTGTACTCAAAAGGAAGGAAAACATGTCCACACAGAAACCGGACACAAATATTCATAATAGCATTAATTCAAATAGCCAAAAAGTGAAAATAACACAAATGCCCTTCAAATGATGAAGGGGGAAAAACAAAAGGTGGCATATCCATAAAATGGAATATTATTTAGCCATAAAAAGGAATGAAGCACTGATACATGCTATAATGTGGGTAAGCCTTGGGGTGCCTGGGTGACTCAGTCAGTTCAGCATTTGACTTCAGCCTAAGTCATGATCTCCCAGTTCGTGGACTCGAGCCCCATGTAGCAGTTTGTGCTGATGGTGCATAGCCTGCTTGGGATTCTCTTTTCCTCTCTCTCTGCCCCTCCCCCACTTGCTCTCTCTCTCTCTCTCTCTCTCTCTCTCTCTCTCTCTCTCAAAGTGAATAAACCTGAAAAGAAACGGGTAAGCCTTGAAAACATCATGCTAAGTGAAATAACAGACACAAAAGGCCACACACGAAATGTGTGATTCCACTTTTCAAAGTTTCATTTATTTTTTTAGTAATCTCTACACCCAACATGGGGCTTGAACTCACAACCCCAAGATCAGGATTTGCATGCTCTTCCGACTGAACCAGCTAGATGCCCCTGTAGGATTGTGTTTTTAAAAAATGTCCAGAATAGGCAAATGTAGAGGCTGAAAGTAAATTGGTGGCCAGGGGCTAGGGGAGGGAAAAATGAGAAGTTACTGCTAATAGATACAGGGTGATGAAATGTTCTAGGATCAGATAATGGGGATGGTTACACAACTCTGTGAATATACTGAAAACTGCTGGATTCACCCTGAAGAATAAAATTCTCTTAACAGTTACACACTGTTATACCAGTGAACCATATTGATCAGTGCTTTGCCTTAACATTTCATCCCAAAGCTGTCTCTGTACAAGAGAGAACATTTGCTTCATTTTGGTGCACCTCACCTAAGCCCTCATTCCAGCTAATCTTGCTAGTTCCTTTCTGAAACCAAGCATTCTGCTCGGCCCTGTTGCTAAGGGGACTGCTTCAGACTGTGTTCTCCCATAGGTCTTGCAGGCCCCGCACCCCCCTTCAGACCAAGCTCGCTGGTTTTCTTTCTTTTTTAATGTTATTTATTTTTGAGAGAGAGAGACAGAGACAGAGTGTGAGAGGGGGAGGGGCAGAGAGAGAGAGAGACACAGGATCCAAAGCAAGCTTCTCGCTGAGAGCAGAGAACCCAGTGTGGGGCTCGAACTCACCGAACCATGAGATCATGACCTGAGCCAAAACCAAGAATCAGACACTTAACCGAGTCAGCCGCCCAGGTAACCCTAGCCAATTTTCTTTCTGCACATAGTGTCTTCTGCCACCCTTATGGGGACAAGAGTCAGCACCACTGGATGGGAAGAAAGAGAAGAGAGGGAGGGAAGGTAGGAGGTGGGGAAGGAAGGTCCCAGGTCACTGAAAGCCAAATCTTACTCTTGACTTATTTATTTTATTGGTTTGATAGTGTTTTTATTTATTTATTTATTTATTTATTTATTTATTTATTTATTTAAAGAATGTTTTAATGCTTATTTATTTTTGAGAGAGACAGAGAGAGAGAGCAAGCAGGGGAGGGGCAGAGAGACAGGGAGACACAGAATCTGAAGCAAGCTCCAGGCTCCAAGCTGTCAGCAGAGCCCGATGTGGGGCTCGAACCCACGAACCATGAGATCATGACCTGAACAGAAGTCGGAGGCCTAACTGACTGAGCCACCCAGGCGCCCCTGGCTTGATAGTGTCTTTTAATTTTTCTTCTCTTTCCTTCCCTCCTTGAATCCATTCATTCATTCTTTTTTTTCTTTTCTTTCTTTTTTTTTTTTTTTTACATTTATGGATTTATTTTGAGAGAGAGAGGGAGTGTGAGCAGGGAAGGGGCAGAGAGAGAGAGAGAGAGAGAGAATCCAAGCAGGCTCTGTGCTGTCAGTGCGAGCCCAACAGGACTTGATCCCAGGAACCATGAGATCAGGACATGAGCTGAAATCCAGAGTTGGGTGTTCAACCAACTGAGCCACCCAGGCACCCACTGTTTTTCATACATTATTCTTAGTGGACCAGGCACAGGACCAGGACCTGAGGAAGCCACATATTTTTTCTTTCAGATTCCTTCTTGCTTTTGGTGAAGCTCCTCTTCCTTTTTCACTATTCACAATTGACATCCCACCTGACTTTCCCCAGTGACCACAGAGCCTTGATGGTAGAAGCCCCGTTCCTGGAATTTGTGATCAATACCTGTACAGCTCCTGACAACCCGAAACCCACTCCTGTATTTTCCTGTTTCAAAGCCCATGTACACTGGAATCTAATTCCTGACCTAAGAGATGCCCAGTGCCCACAGTTCACTCAGAGTGAAAGAAGCCAGTAGGTTCTGGACATTGTCTAAGTTACCAGCTCTTCACACTTCGCTAAGTTATTAGGGAAAGGACAATTAGCAACCCTCAGCCTTCGTTCAGGTGAAGGGTCACTTGTAGTGAAGAGTAGGAAAAGTGACTTCATAGGGGCACGAGATTGGATGAAAGGGATAATTGGGTCACAAACTGAGAGTACAGCCACAGGAATAGATCAAGAGGGAGTCCTAGCTCACAAAAGGTCAAGGTAAGTCCTACGTGCTGGTTACAGGGCGCCTGGTTTGAGGCAACATGGCAGGGGCCGGGGTGTCCATTAACCTTTAAAGTATGGCTTACTGGGGCACCTGGGTGGCTCAGTTGGTTGAGCGTCTGACTTCGATTAAGGGCATGATCTCGTGGTTCGTGAATTTGAGCCCAAGTCCGGCTCTCTGCTGTCAGCACAGAGCCCGCTTTGGATCCTCTGTCCCCTCTCTCTCTGCCTCCTCCCCCGCTCATGTGCACTCTCTCTCTCTTAAAAATAAATAAACATTAAAAAAAAACTTTAAAACTAAAGTATGGCTTATTATTTTTACCTGTTACGTATACCTTCCTCTTTGAGGAACAAACCTTGCCTGCTTTAATTAGAGAGTGATAACAACAATAAATAACACTTAGAAAGGCTTATTCTAGGCCAGACACTAAACTGAGTGCTTTATATAAGTAAATAAATTCTATGGGTGGGAAGAAGCCACTCTTAATACTTGTAGACCAGTGATCCTTGAGGTTTCCCCATAAGAGTTCTGAAGAGCTGACCCCAACATGGGGATGGTGGGCAGCAGTGGTGTGAGAGAGCACAGGGCTCCAGGTTCAAAAGAAGCAAAAGAAGACTCAGAAGCCTGGTAGAGGATAGCCTGGGACTGTGTCCAGCAATGGAGGAGCAAGGTCAATCTCAAAATCAGGACCCAGGCTGCAGACTGGGATTGGAAAAGAAGTCAAAGTGGGAGGTAGGTTCCCTAAAGGGGACAGTGTTCAGCACCCCACTGAGAGGCTGGTGCTACAACACCTAATCCCAGTACGGTATGATAAATTTAATCAGGTCTACATCGAGAGTTCTTGGGGGGTACCTGGGTGGTTCAGTTGGTTAAGCATCAAACTCTTGATTTCAACTCAGGTCATGATCTCAAGGTTCATGGGTTCAAGCCCTGCATTGGGCCCCACAATGATAGTGTGGAGTCTGCTTGGGATTCCCTCTCTCCGTATCTCTCTGTCCCTCCCCTGCTCATGTTCTCTTTCTCTCAAAAACAAATAAACTTAAAAAAAAAAAAAAAAAAAAAAGAGTTCTTAGGGCCAGAGGTGTGTGTGGGGTAAGGCACAGGATGGCTGTGGAGTTCAGGGATGATGCTGGTATGGATTTCCAAGCCTGGTTTTCCAGTGGGTTCTGAGAGGGCAATATGTGGAAGAACGAGGGCAGGATCCAGTGCTCCAGGTGGTGCTCAGAGTCGATCAGTCAACAGGGAGGGCAAGGAAGAGAGCAAGACACAACAGTAGGACCCCAAACAAATGGCCAAGCCAAGGATGGCTTGACAAGCAATCCTCACTTGCCAAGGTAGGGCAAACAATGATTTCAGAAACATGTAGGATTAGTGGGTGTCCCAGGGCCAGAGTATAAAGCAAAGACGTGGAAATGGCAACACAGGAGGTCAGGGATCAGCCCAGGGCTAGCAGAGCGGAGTCTGCTCCCAACGTGCTCCCCGGAATGAAGGTGGGTAGATGGGCTACATAACAGGTGCTGATACTCTCCCGAGAGCCAGTCTGAAGGGGCTGGGCAAAAACCAAATATCAGGAGGTGGGACAAGGATAGAGGAAGTACATTCAGAATAGAGAGAGGAGGCAGTCCTGGAGAAACTTCCTGTGACACTTGGAGCAAATCAAACATGGTTTTATACCCCACGGGGAAGAAGGCACCAATGAAGGCATCACTCCAGTTCAGAGGCTGAGTCCTCCTTCCCTCCTCACTGCTTCCACACTCCCTGCCTGGGGGACTGGCTCAATAAGTGGACTTATGGAAAGTAGCAGTGGGCAAGCTGTGAGCCAGCATTTACTGAGCTCTTACTGTGGCCAAAAGCAGTTCTAAGCATGACCCTTTAGTTATGGTTCATCTTCTCAGACTTTCCATTCTTTCTTCCTTAAATGAAGTTCTCTTTTTATAATTGTTTATCAACCACAACCTCTACAAGCGCCAAAATGACAAGTTTCAGACAAAATGACAAATATCTGTTAATAAGGTAGTCATTGCATGCATATTACAAAAAAAGGGGGGGGGGGTGACTAGGCTGTTTTTTTCCCATTCTTGGGAGGAACAAAAACATCATACGTGCTTGTTGAGCTCTCTGGAAGTGGGGCACCTGTGTATACCTTATTCTTGTTCAACTGATTTGTAGTTTTAAGTCACTGAAATTTGGGGTTGCTTGATATTGCAGTACAATTTACCTTATTGTGATTTATAGGAGTATAGGGGAAGGAGATCAGGACAGACTTCACAGAGAAGCCAGTAGAGAACAGACAAGAGGACATTCCAGAGAAGGGATGGGAGCCACTGACCTGTTCCATGGTCTGCTGTGGCTGGTGTGCAAGACAGAGACGAGAGGAAGAAGGAAGAGAAGAGGCTGCAGAAGATTGGGGCTAGATCATGACAAATCCTAAAAACTTCATTATGGAGTTGTAGAAAATGAGGAGCCAACAAAGGGTTTTGGGGGAGTACAACCTTACTGGATTTATATTTTAGAAAAACCTCTAGAGAGAGCAGAGGCTAAGAGATCAGTTAGGAGGTGATTATTACACGTTGGGTGTAATGAAGACCTAAATCAGAGACAAACTTTTTCAGTAAAAGGTCCGATGGTAAATATTTTAGCCTTTGTTTGCCATATGGTCTCTGTCACAGCTACTCAATTCTGCCCTTGTAGCACAAAAGCAGTTATAGACAACATATAATAAAAGCATGTGTCCCGGGGCACCTGGGTGGCTCAGTCTGTTAAGCACCCAACTTCGGCTCAGGTCATGATCTCATGGTTTGGGAGTTCAAGTCCCGTGTTGGTTCTGTGCTGACAGCTCAGAGCCTGGAGCCTGCTTCAGATTCTGTGTCCCCCTCTCTCTCTGCCCCTCCCTGATCACACTGTCTCTCTCTCAAAAAAAATAAACATTAAAAAAAAATAAAAATAAAAAGTGTGTCCCATTAAACTTTAATTTCAAAACAGGTGGTGGGGCCAATTTGGCCCATGGGTTGCAGTTTGCCCACCTTTGAACTAAAGTAATAATTGGACAAGGGCACCTGGATGGCTCAGTCGGTTGAGTGTCCAAGTCTTTGATTTCAGATCAGGTCATGAACTCACACAGTTCATGGGTTTGAGCCCTGCATCCGGGTCCATGCTGGCAGTGCAGAGCCTGCTTGGGATTCTCCTTCTCTCCCTCTCTCTCTGCCTTTCCCCCCGGCTCAGGTGTGCACATGCTCGCTCTCTCTCTCTCTGAAAATAAACAAAGAAAGAAAGAAAGAAAGAAAGAAAGAAAGAAAGAAAGAAAGAAAGAAAGAAAGAAAGAAAGAAAGAAAGAAAGAAAGAAGAAAGAAAGAGGGATATACAGGACTCTCAATTCTTAGGACCTGGGAGAATTCACTCATTCATTCACTCATTCTTTCATTCATTCATCCACTCATTCCTTCAACAAATACTTTGCTTGTGCTGTGTGTGAAGTACTGGGGATTCAAGATGAATGACAGGGGAACCTGAGTGGCTCAGTCGGTTAAGCATGCGATTTCGGCTCATGTCATGATCTCACAGTTCATGGGTTCAAGCCCCACATCAGACTCTCTGCTGTCAGCGCAGGGCCTGCTTCATATCCTATTTCCCTCTCTCACTGCCCCTCCCCTGATTGTGCATGCTCTCTCTCTCTCAAAAGTAAACATTAAAAACAAATTAAAACAAGTTTTTAAATAAATGATACCTGTCCATGAATAGCTTCGTCCAACATTTAGACCTGTAACTGGGTGTGGGGGATGAAGAGAAAATGTAGTAACAAGGAGGTAAAACTTTAAAGTTGCTCTCATCCCTGCCTCCTTTTTTCCTTTAAGCATCCTCTGGGATCAGAGACACCCAATACTTTTACCCTCTAGCATGAATGCAAAGATGGGTTACTGTGAAATTACTGAGGCTAAAGCTTCTGGACCCCTTGCTTCCTGAAACAGGGTCTTCTCCTACCCTGTCTAATTTTATATTTCTTGCTTAAGTGTTGCCCCTCAGAAATATGTAGGTCTCATTCACCCAAATGTGGTCCTACCCTTGAGTGAATGTTTTCCAGAGCCAGGTCTCTTAAATGCTGCTTTTAGGAATTACTAGCTAAGGATCCTGGTTTCAGCTTTCATGGTTTCTCTCAGGGGAGCTAAGAAGCTGGGGACCATCCTCAAAGTCACAAGTGTAGCCGATCCCATGTCTGTTCCCATTATGTCCATTCTCCTCCACTTACCATCAGCCACCCCTGCTCCCTCTTCCTTCAAAGTCAGCCCTGGGCTGCAAAGCTTCTTCTGACCCAAGCTCTTTGGAATTCGATGCTCCAAGAATCCCCTCAGCAACCTCTCAGTGGGCCATCAGGGCAGGCAAGGACACCTGCAAGAAATGCAAAATTAGACAGAGTAATAGAAGGCCCTGTTTCAGGAAGCAAGGGATCCAGACGTGGGGCTGGCGGGAGGAGCCAAGGTAGTGCAGCAATGGAGAGCCGCTGGAAGCTGGCCACTGCCCGCTGCTGGCCTTCCCAGGGCAGGGCTGTTGTATCAAGCTCACCAGCGGACTCAGGTTTATAGGCATTTATCCAGAGGAGACCGCACTCTGGGAAATGTTTCACTTTCACCCAAGTCACAGGTGATTCAAAACTGGAATGTTATCAGTGTGCGAACAGGAGGGCTCGCTGGCCAAATAATTGGCTCTGGTCACTTGCTCAGAGTCCTATGCCTTGCCAGGCAAGTCCACAAAGCATACCAAATGACAGACTGGGATTTGAGTGACTGGGTGGCATCAATACTGACTCCTTAAGAGCAAGTACTGTGCCTGTTAGCCTACGGTCACATCTCCAGCAGCTAGTAAAGGCCCCTGACCCACGGGAGGTGGTCAGTAAAGTCTCTGATTAAAGAAAGGGGATTTGCTGTTCTTAGGAGATATAATGATTTCTTCTAAGATGACCTGCCATTCTTTTGGACTAGTTCTCTCTAAACGAACAGCACTAGCCAATAGTATCAGAGCATCTTTATCCTTGGGTAGTGTGGGAGATACCCTATAATTTCTCCAGACAAGCCACACACAAGCCTTCTGTTAGGACTCATTATCTCCCGAGCATCCACCTTAACTGTTACATTCCAGGGTTCTTTTCCAGAGTATGTTTTAACTCCTTGATAGGTTTGGGGGGAGACTTGGGTGACACTCAGAACAGATACCAGCTGTAGAGGTCTTGTGCATCTGAATTCGTGTTGATTCCACTCACTTAACTTCATGTTGTTGTTGTTGTTGAGATTTTATTTTTGAGTAATCTCTACACCCAATGTGGGGCTTGAACTCACAACCCTGAGATCAAGAGTTGCACTGGGGCGCCTGGGTGGCGCAGTCGGTTAAGCGTCCGACTTCAGCCAGGTCACGATCTCGCGGTCCGTGAGTTCGAGCCCCGCGTCGGGCTCTGGGCTGATGGCTCGGAGCCTGGAGCCTGTTTCCGATTCTGTGTCTCCCTCTCTCTCTGCCCCTCCCCCGTTCATGCTCTGTCTCTCTCTGTCCCAAAAATAAATAAAAAACATTAAAAAAAATTAAAAAAAAAAAAAAAAAAAAGAGTTGCACAATCTACCAACTGAGCCAGGCAGGTGCCCTTCTACTCCCTTGACTTCAGAGCACCTCAAGTTTGAAGGGGGACTTAACCTCATTTTGACCTCACACTTTCTAATTGATTAAGTTGTTCTTTCCAGCTTATCTCTTAACTTAGGCAAAAGACCCTGAGGGCAAAGCATCCCCTGATGGGAACAAAAGGACCCCCTCAAGCAATCAAGACAGCCCTGAGCCAGCAACACCCGCCTGGGATTGACCCCAAGACAATGACGACTTGACCTTCACTGCCCACCTGCCTGTATTGACCAACCTTTGTCCCACATTCTCCTTAGATAACCTGGAAGTATTTTCAGCACTTTGGAAACAGTCTTTGAGAAGCTAGTCCACCGTCTTCCTGGTGTTGCCTCACTGAAATAAAATCCCTTTCTTGTTTCTCCACCACTCATCTCTCTGCCCTTGGATTTTATCAGCGAGGAGTGGCCAAACCCAGCTTGGGACCCCTGGAGCCAGGTGCTCTGGCACCCCTGCTGCGGCCTACACTTGACTTTCCTTAGAGCAATCAATCCTCCATAAGCTCCATTCTTCCCAGGATCTCTCCATGTGGGTGTGTGAGGTTAAGTTTGCATATGATGTTCAGGCATAGCCAAGCAGGAAATGCTTTCATTAAGAATTCAGAGACCTATGGAGATAACCCATGATGGGGTAGGGAAGTTGTGGGTCACGGGGGTCAAGACACCAGGGCTCCAGCTCTGGACATTTCATTCATTTCACAAATAAGAACCCAAGGCCACTCTCCCAGCCTACATAGTGCAGGGCTGTACTCGAAAGCCCAGAAATGAAGAGACACTCCCTCCCAAGAGGAACACGGTGGGGGAGGGAATAGTTTAATTTCAATAATGGAGGGTTGTAAAATGAATTGGGAACACTTAGTGGGGTGGTTCTCCAACTTTATTGCACCACCTGAATTCCCCATGGCTGTTCTTTCAAATGTAGATCCTGTGTGCCACCGCTCAGAAATTCTAACTTTAAGTCTTAGAGTGCTCAGGGACTCTGAAAGCTTAACTAGCCCCCTTCCTTCCCCCATCCCCCCACCCCACCAAGGTGATTCTAGAAGGAAGGGGTCAGGAAAGGGGTTGCAAAGGCAGAGATCTACACCTTGTTTTTATTTTTGCTTTTTTTCCTAAGTTTTTATTGATTTATTTTGAGAGAAAGAGCACACGGGCACATGCTTGAGTAGGGGAGGGCAGAGAGAAAGGGAGACAGAGAATCCCCAAGCTGGCTCTGTGCTGTTAGGGCAAAGCTCAAAGCAAAGCTGGAACCCACCAACCGTGAGATCACGACCTGAGCCCAAATGAAGAGTCCGAGGCTTAAACAACTGAGCCACTCAGGTGCCCCTACAGCTGATTTTTAAAGGAAGGAGTAGAAACTTACTAGGCACAGAGGCACAAAGTGGTATGACCTTACCTTCCACTTTGGGAAAAGGAAGGCCAAGGGGTAGGACTGCCACAACTTCCTGCCCTACCCAAACTGACAGCTTTATCTCCATTGACAACTGTCAGCAGAGACTGAAGTGTCCTGCCTCCTGGTGAAAGCAAATCTTATCTGGGCTCCTCCTCACTCCCTCCTCCACGTGCCCCACTGAACACTGACACACACACAGGAACGCAGCTCTTCCCCTCGGTCTCTAAACGTGCCGGAGTCTCCTGATTTCAAAAACAATTGGCATCAGAACGGTTCCCTTCACTCGAGGACCTACTCCACTTACCACCTTCTATCTCCCAATTATTTCAATGCCAATCTTTTTTTTTTTTTTTAATTTTTTTTTTAATGTTTTATTTTATTTTTGAGACAGGGAGAGACAGAGCATGAACAGGGGAGGGTCAGAGAGAGGGAGACACAGAATCTGAAACAGGCTCCAGGCTCCGAGCTGTCAGCACAGAGCCCGATGCGGGGCTCAAACTCACGGACCGCAAGATCATGACCTGAGCCGAAGTGGGCCGCCCAACCAACTGAGCCACCCAGGCGCCCCACAATGCCAATCTTTTTTAAACATAAAAAAAAAAAAAAAAAAAAAGGAAAAAGGGGAGTTCCCCGGGTGGCTCAGTTCATGTGAGCATCCTACTCTTGATTTCGGCTCAGGTCATGATCCCAGGGTCATGGGATGGGGCTCTGTGTTGGGCTCGGCGTTGAGCGTGGAGCCTGCTTGAGATTCATTCTCTCTCTCTCTCTCTCTCTCTCTCTAAAAAAATTAAAAAAAAAAAAAGTTTACGAAGCTAGTCTATGTTCGTTATAGAAAATTTCAAAACTAAGGGGGAAAAGGCCCTTCACATTTGTATCATATGCTCTCAAAATACTCTTGACACTTATCAGAACACCAGTTCAATTCAATTCATTTTGTCACCAGAATGTGAACAACTTGAGAATGGGAACATGGTTTTCTTTCTCATCCTTGTGTCTTTGGTGGACACAGAAGACTCTCAATAAATACGTATATGTTGAACAGGAGAACCTGGGTAGCTTAGTTAAGCATTCGACTCTTCATTTCATCTCAGGTCATGATCCCAGAGTTATGGGATCAAGCCCCCACTTGGGGTTCTCTCTCCATCTCTCTTTGCCCCTCTTTCTCCCTTGCACACACACTCTCTCTCTCAAAAATAAACATTAAAAAATATGTATTGAACAAAAATGTACATCATTTATATTGCCCCCTCTCATAACCATATTAAGAATCTGGGATCTATCCAGTCTTTATGAAAGAAAGAAAAGAAAAGAAAAGAAAAGAAAAGAAAAGAAAAGAAAAGAAAAGAAAAGAAAAGAAAAGAAAAGAAAAGAAAGAAAAAGAAAGAAAAGAAAGAAAGAAAGAAAAAGAAAGAAAAAAGAATGGCATCATGCCGTTTAGAAAAGGCATCATTTAGAAAATGACCAGAATATATTTTGAAACCTGCTTTTTTCACTGAAAATGTACCACAGATATATTTCTAGCTGCTTTGGTTTTATATAAAGCATAATAACTTTGTCTTCAGTTTTAAATATTAAAAAACAACGTAACGGGGCACCTGGGTGACTCAGTCACTTAAGCCTCCGACTTCAGCTCGGGTCATGATCTCAAGGTTCGGGAGTTCCAGACCCACGTCAGGCTCTCTGCTGACAGCTCGGAGCCTAGAGCCAGAAACCTGCTTAGGATTCTGTGTCTCCCTCTCTCTGCCCCTCCCCTGCTTGACTCTCTCTCTCTCAAAAATAAATAAACATTAAAACACACAAAAACTTTTTTCTAAAAAAAGAACATTATGATAAACATCCTTGTATCTAAAATCTTTACATGTATCATGATTCAGATAGGCTAAATGTCTTGAAGTGGGATTGCAGTGTCAAAGAATGGGCAAAGCCTACGCATACCTCTTGAAATCCTGTTTTGCAATGGCTTAACAATTCATATGGGTAAATAGTAAGAAACAGGACTTAAAAAAATATCAGGGGGCACCTGGGTGGCTCAGTTGGTTAGCGTCTTGACTTTGGCTCAGGTCATGATCTCGCGGTTTGTGAGTTCGAGCCCCGCATCAGGCTCTGTGCTGACAGCTCAGAGCCTGGAGCCTGCTTTGGATTCTGTGTCTCCCCTTCTCTCTGCCCCTCCCACGCTCATGCTCTGCCTGTTTCTCAATAATAAATAAACATTAAAAAACAATCAGTGTGTGTGGGAGGGTCTTAGAATGCTCAGGAAAGGCTTTTCCAAAATGATCTTAAGTTAAGCCTGTCATATGAAGACTCCATTACAGACATGCCAGAGAAGCAAATGCAAAGGCCCTGAAAGCAGAGAGACCAGACTAAAGCCAGGGCAACCCACTTAACACCGACCACACGGTGCGTAACACTGACCACAGGGCAGAGAGTAGTAGACAAGTAGACAAGTCTATATAGACAAGTCCTATATAGACTTTGGACCTTGGTAGGCATTTCAGTTATCATCTGTAAGAGATCTGAAACATTGAAAGTGAGCCATTGGGATGCATAGGTGGCTCAGTTGGCTGGGTGTCTGCCTCTTGATTTTGGCTCAGGTCATGAACCCAGAGTCATGGGATCAAGCCCCACATTGGGCTCTGCACTGAGCATGGAGCCTGCTTGGGATTCTTTCTCTCAAAATACATAAATAAACATTAAAAAAAAAAAAAAGTTAAGACATTGAAGGGCTTTAAGCAGGGGAATAGGATCTAGTCTGTGATTTTAAATAACAGCTCTAGGAAGGAAACAGATCAGGATATAACAATGTTTGTCTCTGGGTGCGAAGATTATAAGCAACTTTTTTTATGCTTTTCTGTATTTTCCAAAATTTTTCTGATGAACATGTATTACTTTTACAGTTTGTTTTTGAGTAGGTTCCACTCCCAACGTGGGGCTTGAACTCACAACTCTGAGATCAGGAGTCACATGCTGTACCAACAAAGCCAGCCAGAATGGCAGTTTAAATTTTTTTTTTTTTTTCAACTTTTTAATTTATTTTTGGGACAGAGAGAGACATAGCATGAACGGGGAAGGGTCAGAGAGAGAGGGAGACACAGAATCGGAAACGGGCTCCAGGCTCTGGGCCATCAGCCCAGCCCAGAGCCTGACGCGGGGCTCGAACTCACGGACCGCGAGATCGTGACCTGGCTGAAGTCGGATGCTTAACCGACTGCGCCACCCAGGCGCCCCAAAATGGCAGTTTAAAAAATTTAGTCAAAAAAGAGGCATGCCTGGGTGACTCGGTGAAGCAACTGACTCTTGATTTTGGCCCAGGTCACAGTTCGTGGGCTCAAGCCCCCCATCAGGCTCTGTACTGAGAGTCAAAAAGGAAAAAAAAAAAACCAAACAGCTAACTGGAAATGGTACAATGAAGACAGCATGATTGGTAGTAAGGAGTCAAGATCACTCTGAGTCTCAAGGACGGATGATAGTGGCCTGAAATGGTTTGGCTGCCTCGGGAATGGAGAAAGGGGTGAACTTGACCAATGTTTCATGGATAAAATTTTCTGGTGACCAACAGGCCATGAGAGGTAAATGGGAGGGAAGTCTAGGATGACTGTTGTCTTCATCTTAGGTGTCTGAGTAGGTTGCGACTCTGCTCAACTCTAGGGGATATAGGAAGAGCACAGACATGGTAGGGAATAGGAGTGGCTCACAGCATTAAAAACCAAACAATAAGATTAATCAGGTTATAAAGCTGAGGAAGAGAAGTGAGAATTCTTCCAAGAAGCTTGACTCTGAAGAGAAAGAAACAGGGCAGTACTGGAGAGAGTATAGTGTTGGAGTGGGTTTTTTTTATTTTTATTTTTTAATATTTGAGAGAGAAAGAGACAAAGTATGAGTGGGGAAAGGGGCAGGCAGAGGAGAGAGAGAGAAAGAAAGAGAGAGAGAGAGAGAGAAAGAGAGAGAGAGAGAGAGAGAGAGAGAATCCTCAGCAGGCTCCAGGCTCTGAACTGTCAACACAGAGCCCAATGTGGGGCTCAAACTCACGAAGTGTGAGATCATGACCTGAGCCAAAGTTGGACGCTTAACCAACTGAGCCACCCAGGCACCCCTAGGGTTGGAGTGTTCTTGGACAAGAGAAATGAACCAGTGAGGCTGAGCAGTTGGAAGTACAGATGTTGAGGGGGAGGCTAAGGGAGCATGATCCAAGATGAGATGAAGTGGGATCCTAAGCAGAGGTGGGGATGAACCAAAAGAGGGACATCTCTGTTCTTCTGGGACGGTGGCAAGGACGTGAGGCAGCAGGATACATATGTACAGATTCCCTTGGAGGCTCATAGTGGGAGGGGAAACTCTTGCTTTTTTTTTTTTTTTTTAAATTTTTTTTTTCAACGTTTTTTATTTTTATTTTTGGGACAGAGAGAGACATAGCATGAACGGGGGAGGGCCAGAGAGAGGGAGACACAGAATCGGAAACAGGCTCCAGGCTCTGAGCCATCAGCCCAGAGCCTGACGCGGGGCTCGAACTCACGGACCGCGAGATCGTGACCTGGCTGAAGTCGGACGCTTAACCGACTGCGCCACCCAGGCGCCCCAACTCTTGCTTTTTGAACTTTACTTCCTGTGATTAGAAGGTGAGGTTATCTGTTGGGGATGTGGATGCATAAGTAGTTGAAGCCAAGTGAAATTTTCTAGCAATCTGAAAATAGAGGGTGCTGATCAAAGACACAAACCGCTGAACAATACTGAGTCCCAACTGCAATTGGACCCACTAGATTCTGTAACAGCTCTCCCCTCCACCCAATCTGTACATTTCCATCATTTTGTGATCTGCTGTGATCTGCACTCCAAGCAGAAATAGAATCACGCAACGGATTCAGGGCTGGGAGTTTGCAGAGCTGGTGCAGCTTGAAAATGAGGGGGTCTAAAGAGTCAAAGGTTATGAGTGAGAATAGCGAGTGGACCATGGTGGCACCCACTGGGTCAGGAAGAGAATGGGGTTAAAAGGAAAACGAAAGGCCAAGTGGAAGGTTCAAGGTAGTGGGGTCCTAAGTCAAAGAATACATTTAGTGCTAGATTAAGAAAACTGGACAAATAGGAAGTCGTAACAGGAAGTTGTATAACCAAGTTCCAGGTATGGTCATGAGGGGGGTGGGTGGCTGAAGTATAGGTGCACATGGTTAGATTGGAAAAAAACCAAGGCATCACAAGGCCAGAGCACTACTTAAATGTTGCCATCATTATCATTTCTCATTTGAACAATGAGGGGTTGTAAGAGTCTCTAAAGGCAGAGATTCTTTTTGTTTTTTTTAATGTTTATTTTTGAGAGATCACACACAAGTAGGTAAGGGGCAGAGAGAGGGGGGACAAAGGATCCTAAGCAGGCTCCACGCTGACAGTGACCTGGATGTGGGGCCTGAACTCACCAGCAGTGAGATCATGATCTGAGCCGAAGCTGGATGCTCAACCCACTGAGTCACCTAGGTGCCACTAAAAGCAGGGATTCTTAAACGTTTTGGTCTAACAACCCCTTTACACACTTAAACCCAAATTTTAACAAATTTTTTGTAAGCTTTTTTTTAATGTTTATTTATTTTTGAGTGTGAGCGGGGGAGGGTCAGAGAATCCCAAGCTGGCTCTGCAATGTCAGTGCAGCGCCCCACTTGGGGCTCAAACTCATCAACCGTAAGATCATAACCTGAGCTGAAGTCAGAGGTTTAACCGACTAAGCCACCCAGGCACCCCAGCAACAAATATTTTTAAGAAAAATAACAATTTTCCAAAAGAAAAACATTTGGAGGTGTGACAATATTTTACAGCTTTGCAAATACCTTTAACATTTGGCTTAATTGAAGACAGCTGGATTCCCTCATCTGCCTCTACATTCAAACTATTGAGACGTGCTGTTCGAAGTATGTAAGAAAATCCAAGTAGTATCACTGCCCCCTGAGAAAGATCTTGAGGACACTGGACTACACCTTCAGAAGTTACTTTAATAAGCATTCTTCCTGTTTTAAATCATTCACTCATTCATTCATTCACTCACTCATTCAACACTACTGGATCCCGGAGATAGAAATGAATCATGTGATTGCCTACCCTGGAGTTTAGCTGAGATGAAAACTAATTAAAAATTACAGCACAGGGGCGCCTGGGTGGCTCAGTCAGTTGAGCATCCGACTCTTGATTTCAACTCAGGTCATGATCCCAGGGTCATGGGATTGAGCCCTCCATCAGGCTCCACATGGAACCCACTGAAGATTCTCTCTCTAAAATAAAAAAAAAGTAAAATAAAATAAAAATTACAGCACAGCATTAATGAGAACAGAAGAAGGTGCTAGTATGCCTAATAGAGGCAAGGAAGGCTTAACAGAGTACAGGGAATTTAAATTTGGGCCTGAATTTCCTGTGTTCTCTTTAAGCAAAGGGAAGAACATGTGCAAAGGCCCAGCAGCAGGAATCAATACAGTACAAGGCAGCACAGGGTACACTGGTAGACAAAGGAAAAATTTGTTGGACCTTATATGAGAAGTTAGGTTTCACCCTTTGGACCATAGGAGGCTGGGGTGACAAGAGCTTGCTTTTCTTTTTTTCAAGTCAGTTTTCAGGTATCATTTATATAAATAAACTTTGCCCTTTTTGGGTGTACAGTAAACACTAAGACAATCAAGACTTAGAATATCTTCATTATCTTAAAAAGTTCTCTCTGTAGTCAACGCCCACTGTCCCACCCTCCCTCTGAGGCCCGCAATTATTGATGATTTCTGTCTCCATAATTTTTTACTCTGAAATAATGCACTCACAGGAAGTTGCAGAGAGGGCCCATGTACACTCACCCAGCTCCTTCCGATGGTAGTAGCATTTTACAAAACTATAGAAAACTATCAAAGCCAGGAAGCTGACATTAGCACAATGCAATTAACTAGGCTACAGACCTTATTCAGATTTCGCCAGTGTTTACACTCATTAGCTTGTTTTACAGAACATAGTTGGGCCACAATATGAAAGATGGGTTAGCGAGGTAAGGACAATGGAAGAACTCAGAGGTACAGGGAAAGGAAAGGACTGGAGGAACCATTTCTGAAGACCAGAAATCATCTGATGGGACAATTTGGTACAAGCACTTAATCTTTCTGGAAATGACATCTCCCATACCACAGAACAGCAAACAGAAGGTTGTTTTAAAGCGAAGGGCCTGACCTCTAACCGAATTGAGGAAATGTTTCCTTCAGCCATGAAAACACCAGATAACTATAATATTCCTTCTCACGCTTATACAAAGAAGAAAAATGTTTAGTCATTTTCATTTTCTTACTTTTGACTGATTGCAAACAGTGAAATAACTGTCAAAGATCTGAGATTCTCTTGAGGTTTAGACACTTTTTCTGTTTGCTCTCCTTAACAGAATAAGCTAACAACTCCCCAAACTGAAACAAACTAAACCTCTATACTTACTCTTATTCCTTCCTGGAGTCCAGTTATTTTTGTTGCTTCTCTTACCTGCTCCAGCCATGTATACTATTGACAATGCCTTAATGTCTGATTATATTTACAGACATCAATTACTCATCACAAAACTGTAGGGTGTGGTTGTCCTCACTTTTATAGCCCAAGACCCAGAAGCTCCTTAGTGTTGGTACCCAGGATCACACACGCCAATACTGTAAAGTGCTTAGAAAGGCACGCGTTCAATAAGTGTTAGCTAGACTTGTCAGAAGCCGGGTTCTCTCCACTTACCAAACCCCAATGATAGCCTGGATGGACCTCTTTCTTCAACAGCTGTGATGGACTTAATTTAGGCAAAAGCTCCACGAGTGCAATGGAAATATTTCTGGTGACAAAGTCCCCATTTAAATCCCGTTTGTTTAAACCTTATTCGGCTGACAGCTAGTTTATCACTAGTTACTACCAAATAGAGTGCTTGGGTAGATCTGAGTGACTCAATACCCATTTCTTGACTTTAAAACAAGCTTTTTAATATGTTTGAAAGTAGATTTAATTAAATATGGTAACACTATACTGTGTCCTGTGCTAGATATTTTATACACATTTTAGCACTAAATCCTCCAAATTCCAACTGTTATGATCATTATTAGCCATATTACCATCTGTAATCTGGCTGATTTTAAAGATGGGGAAATCAAGGCCTAGGAAAGCTGCCATGCGTTGCCCCAGGTCACAGAGCTAGTAACGGGTGTACAGGATTAAGAACAGCTTTCGCCTAGGGACAGACTCCTATATGATACACACACAAACCAAAAAGCCCAGAACAATTTCAAATATAAAAGAGTAAATTAAAATAAGCAAAAGCAAACATAGGACAAAGAAACGGAGGCTCAGCAAGGTTAAATAACTGGTCCAAGGTTACAGAGAGACTATCAGAACCAGAATCCGATGGCAGATCTGTCTTGACTCCAAAGCATAGTTCATTTCCACCAAACCACACTACCACGGACACCTGGTAAGGAGTAGTATAAATATTCATTGAATTAATAAGTCTGAAAACAAAGTTGACAAGGAAGAGGGTTAAAAAAAAATGTAAAAGAGAAATGAAAATGGAAAGGTAGTTCACGGGCAAGGGAAAAAAGGAAAATACAAACACACCCTCCAACAGTTTTCCAAGCAGCGCATTCAGGGTGAGTCAAGGTGCTGGAACAAACTTTGCTCGGGTCCCGCCGGACACCCAAGCTGGCGGGCGCGGAGTCTTCAAAGAGATGGTTCCGGAGGAGCCTGCCTTGGAGCACAGCAGCGAAGTCCGGCCGCCTCCCGCGCCCACGCCCTCTCCCGACCGCGAGTCACCCGGCCTGGCAACACGCGACGACGACCGGAGGGCTGCCGCCTCTCCCTTCCGAGCTGCTGGTTTAAAAAGAAATACAAACACATGTCCCCAGGCAGCCCGCAGCCTCTCCTCGGGGTCTGGGCCCGAAGCTCGCTTCCCGGGTCGGCTGGACAGAAATGCGCCCGAGGGCCAGAGACCCTCGGGGCTGCAGCTCGTCTCCGGGCAGCGCCCGCCGCCCGCGGTCAGCCCAGCCCAGCCTAGCGGCGGAGGCGCACACAGCCCGGACCCGGGTAGGCCCCAGACGGAGCTGGGGCGGCCGGGCAGGCGGGCGCCCTACAGGCCACGCGGGCCGGCAGTACCGGCGAGCAGCGGGCGCCGGCGGCTGGGCATTTCCTCTTCCTCCCTACGCGCTGCGCGGCGGCGCGGCGGCGGCGGCGGCGGCGGCCAGGCCAGGCCGAGGCCCGGCTCGGGCGCCCGACCGCGGCCTGCTGGCTAGCGCGGGCAGGCGCCGCGCCGCCCCCGCCACGACCGCCGGCCGCGGGGCCTCGGGGCAGCTGGGCCCGGCGCGGGCAGCGAGAGGCGGGGCCGGCGTGCGGGCGGCGGAAGGAGGCGGAGGAGGAGGAAGAGGAGGAGGAGGCGGCGGCCGGGAGCCGGGGGAGAGGGGCGGGGGGTGGGTCGGGGGAGGGGAGGAGCGGGATTTGCGGAGCGCGGCGCCGCAGCCGGGAGCCGGCGGGCCCGAGAGTGACCGAGTCACGGCGGGCGCCGGCGGAGCCGCGGCGTCGGACCCGCCTCCTGGAGGAGCTCAGCCCCGGCCAGGCCCGGCCCCATTCCCGCCCCGCGCCGCCTCCCCGCCGCCGCCGCCGCCGCCGCCGCGGGAGCGCTCCCCTGCCCACCCCGCCCCCGCGGCCGAGCCCGGGAGTCGAGTGGGAGTCGGCCGGCCGGCGCGGGCAGCGCCGGGACCCCGCCGGGGACACTGCAGCCGGAGCCCGGGAGGGGCCGCGCCGCCACCGTCTGAACTAGGATGTCCCGACATGAAGGTGAGAGGAGCCCCCGCCCCCACCCCCACCGCCCGGGCCTCGGCCTACCCCGCCCGGGCCGGGCGCCGCGGAGGGCGGCCGGGAAGCGGAGGAGACTTCGGCCGAGCCCGAGCCGGGCCCGAGGCGCCGGGCCTGGGAGCGAGCGAGCGAGAGCGGAGAGCCGCGGCGCCGCCGCCGCCACCACGGCCGCGGCCCTGAGCTGGGCCTGGTGCCGGAGGCGGGGCGGCCGGGCCGGCCGGAGGGTTTGCACTGTCATGGGGCGGGGGAGGGGGAGGGGAGTCGGCGGGGCCCGTTACCGGCGGGAGCCGGGCCCTCGGGACTGATACCGGCCGCCGCGGCCCGCCCGGCCAGCCCCAGAGCCACGGGCTCCGGCGCGGCCTAGCGCTCCCGCCGCCCCGGAAGGGCTCGGTGCGGCCGCCGAACGGGGCCCCAGGCGGCAGCAGGAGACACAGGAGCCCTCCGTGGACCCAGTAGGCGCGTCCGGTCGCCGGGAGACGACGGCGAGCGCCCCTGCCTGCGGGCGACCGCGGGGCGGGCGGGAAGGCTCTGCGGCCGGGGAACGGGAAGCCCTCGCCACCCGGAGCCCGCCCCGGCCTCGCGGCTAGGCCTCGGCGAGTCCCTGGGCTCGGGTAACCAAGTTCCCGGGGCGGATCCGGCCCGGCCCCGGCGAGTAAACTCCCTGCTCGATCCCCCGGTCAGAGCGGGACTCGCTCCTGGCGGGCCGCGGGCCCCTCGCCTGGCGTGCACTACCCTACCTAACCAGGTTTTGGTAAATGACCGTGGTGTAGTCTGTTAGTGGTCAGGGGCGTTTTGGACTTGTTGTTCGGTCTAAAAGCATGATTGGGGTACAGTTGCAGATAAGCAGACAGCCCTAGCCCAGTCCCAGGGCACAAAGAGAAACATGTTTAGGAACGATGTATAGGCATTGAGCCGGTAAAAAAAATAAATAAATAAATAAATAAGTTAACTTCAATTTACTGCCATATGGTTTAGAAAAGGGGGAGGGGGTTGTGTTTTCTTTGTTTCGCTACCACAGGTCTTTAAGTAAATAAAAAGTGTTAACATACTTGGCGAAAAGTTTATCCTGGTAAGGTTAATGCAAGATTGTAGAAGTGGCTTTCAAGTATTATGTACTCTTGCTTTTAAAATCCTGTATAGGTGATGTAGGAGTGGAGAAAGTTTAGTGAGTCAGATTAGTGTGTTTCACACCATTGGAAGGGTATTCTTAAGGTAATGCAGGCCTTAGAATTTCGAGGTCGAAAAACTTAGATGGATTAAAATTATATTTAGGGCAAGTTTCAGAATTTGCTCAACTGGGCTGTTGAGATTGACTTAAAGAACATTTGTGTTCAAGGATTCTGTATTTTAAAAGGCTCAAACCTAATAGGAAATATACCGTCTTTTCTTCACTTATTGTGGGCAAGTGTTGGACATTGTAAGGCAATAAGGGACTTAGGCTCATAGAAACTGTGTCCATTTTCCCAATTTTTCCTACTTAATGAGAATGTGTTCTCTATCTCTGTAATTTAAAAGAAGTTGTTACTAAAGCTACAACTAAATTTTAATTTGGGATGTTAAAGTTTATATTAGATGTAGCTGTGTGTACATAGACCACCTTTAAGACAAAATGAAACAGAGCATGGCCGCAGGCTCTCTTACTCTTAAGAACTGGGAGCGTTAAAACTACAGAATCAGCAATGGAAGAATGGGTTTGAGACCCGTTCTCCTGCTTCAGGAAAACATCCAGATAGTTCCATTCTAATTGGATGATGTCCTGGGAAGATTCCTTTACCCCCAGTAATCTTTTAAAGTCCCACAGTGTGAACATTCTTGAATATAACACAAATTCTGTAATTTAAGCCCATTTCCCCCTATTTGATCCTGTGGAAAGGCATATGGTTTTGAAACTTACATTACCTTTTACTTACTTGAATACTACTGAACCTCAGCAAGTTAATAGCACACTTTTTCTGGTAACTTACACAATCCCAGATGTTTCTCAAAATGAAACATTGCTATATATAATCTAATAGTTGAAAACTTATAGTACAATATTTGACAAGTGATTATCTTTTGAGGGGCTAGTTTATGGCCTAAGGCAGGAGTGGCAGTCTCATTAAGAATCACATTTAAGGGGCGCCTGGGTGGCGCAGTCGGTTAAGCGTCCGACTTCAGCCAGGTCACGATCTCGCGGTCCGTGAGTTCGAGCCCCGCGTCAGGCTCTGGGCTGATGGCTCGGAGCCTGGAGCCTGTTTCCGATTCTGTGTCTCCCTCTCTCTCTGCCCCTCCCCCGTTCATGCTCTGTCTCTCCCTGTCCCAAAAATAAATAAAAAACGTTGAAAAAAAAATTTAAAAAAAAAAAAAAAAAAGAATCACATTTAATTCATTAGATATGTTTTGTGGATTATTAGTTCAGGCTGCCATTATTTTCATCAGTAAAAATTTAATCAACAAATTTAGAGTTTGACACCCTTACTATTATAGTTCTTTTCTCGCTTTTCTCTTTTTTGGGCAAGCAAATCTCATTTCTCTTAGTATTTCTTTAGTGGTATGATTTTTGAGTTCTTTTAATCATCTGTCCCACCTCCACATTCTCTGTGGTTCTTGTTTCCTTTTGCACTGTGACCCAGACTGGATGTAGTAGTCTGGTAAAACATATGAAATGTGCTGCCTGTATTGTTGTACTTGGATTGCGCTACCTTTTCAGTGCCTTCCGAATGCATGTAATTTGTTACTTTGTCTTTGTGCCCACCCTAATGAGTTGCATGATATATGTAATGATGTAACTTTGGACAACTCAGCCCCAAGGTGGACATATGTCAAGCTGAGTCTCTACCTTGTGAAGCAGTGGACCACGTCTGAGAAAGGAGATGCAACCAGGAGCATAAAGAAATGTTCTAGCCAGGGGTCAGCATACTTTTTCTGTAAAAGGCCAGGTAGTAAATATTGTAGGCTTTGTTTGCTATAAGATCTCTGTCATCTCTGCCATTGTAGTGCAAAAGCAGCTATAGACAACATGTAAATGAATAAGCACAGCAGTGTTCCAATGAAAACTTTATTTTTGGATGCTGACATTTGAATTTTGTATAATTTTCATGTGTCGTAAAATATGATTCTTTGTTTTACCACTTAAAAATGTAGAAACCATTCTTAACTTGCAGGCGTACAAACACAGGAGGTGGCTGAATTTGGCCCACTTTGACCTGTGGGGTATAATTTGCCTACTTCTTTTCTCACCTAGAGCTTTCGAGAGTTGATGGAACTCATAAAGGGCCCACTGTGCTTGGTATTCATGCCATCATTTCCTTTGGGTAATGGTAATGGGGAGTAACTGGTTTGGTCCATGTTTTGTACCTCAGTTTCCAGCCGCACCGTGGAGATTGGTAGAGAAGTAATTGTTCTTCAGGAGTGAAAACCAGGCTCCCCACCTTCCCAGACCATGTCTGAGTGGAGTCGGCAGTACTCTACATTAAGTCTCCTGCTTGCCCATTATGACTTTTCTAGCCAGAATTCCATTTTTCTGTCTTTTAATTCGCTTTGTAACATTCTTGTCATCTTAACAAACTTTTTACATCAGTGCCCAGTCACTTTATGTTCACCATACCAACGCCATCTAGTTCCATGTTACACAGTGAAATCAGTGATCTTTTTTTATTTGTAAGAGTATTTTTTTTAATGATTCACTACACACTTTCTTAAATATAGGTATGTTATTCAGAGCTTAAAATGCATTTAATAGCTTGGCAAATTAAAAACCTCAAGTTACTCAGTGCTTATTAGATAAAATGAAATTATGAATGCTCTTGCATGAGTTTGAGCCTAGTTGATTCCCTGGAATTAGGAACACATTTATTGCCTTAAATCAGTCAACCTTTTTTCAGTTGCTACTATGTATAAGGCACTTTCCTAGGAACCAAGGAGTGTGGAGATGAATGAGACATGGCTCCTCACCTTGAGTCCGGTGGGAAGATGCATGTGTATACAGCTTCTGCAGCACAATGGGAGACCATAAGGAGATAAATGAATTGAGGACAAAATCATTATCAACTTTATTCCTAATGGGTTTTGCCCCACTTCAGAGAGGGAATCTGTTTTTCTTGAGCGCTTTCCTTTTTTGTGGGCTCCTCTTGATTTTGGGAAAAAATGAGATTTCAAATAGAGCCCTTATCTTTACCAGATTTATATTTCCCCTAGCTTTTAGAAGACTTTCATATGTAAAAGTGAGAGCAAGTAGGTGAACAGGTAGGTGACCTTATTGCTACGTTTTTCTCAGAAGCATCTGATATTGTTTATTTTCAGACTGTAAAGTATAAAAGTATGTAGGCCATTAATCTAGCTTTTGAAAGTTGTACCATTTTTTGAAATTGTACTGCTCTTGTTAGTAGATTTACATTTCCTCGTCTCTAAAAATATTATCTGACCCTAAAAGCTCACATGCAGATGATCCCAGAGTGAAGTGCAAGAATTTTGTTTTCAGGATTTGGGGACTGCAAAAGCCAGGATTGGTAATTGGCTTGTGATTGTAAGGTGATGACTTTTGCCTTCCTGTAAGTGAAGTAAATTGACTCCCACTGAAAAGATTTTGATTTTTGCTAACATGTCAGACCATTTATTTTACTTTAACTATGATTTGTTAAAAGATTATGACATTCTTAATTAAGGCTTTTTCAGTTCAATAGGTCATGAATTATATTTACCCTGATTTTAAATAAAGGATAGATAAAAATGTAAATATTTTATTCCTGGGGTCTTTGATTTCATTTCATAAAATGTTGATTTTGAAGCTCATTTGTCCCATATTTTTGGCATTTGTGTTTAAGTTAAAATGTCATTAAATAAAACTTTCTTGTTTTAAATTAGAAATTTAATTTGGAAGAAACTCCTTTCAGTCTTAGAACTTGAAGAAATATTAGCGGCAATCTTGTTTAAAAGAAAAACTTTTTTATGATAGAAACTTAAACTTCTGATGTGAAATGAACAAAACAAATCCCTTCGATTAGGCTTGCAAATCTTAAAAATGAAGAAATCCATGCACTTACGACTCATAATTTTAAAAACATCAGCTTTAGAGAATCTACCATATACATTTGCTGAGGCTTGTTTTTTGTTGTTGTTTTAAACTGGAGGGTCCAAAAGCGGTTTCTAGTGAAGGTTAAAGTGTGGTTGAATTATCCTAGAAATAGTGTGTCTTTTAATTACATTATAAATATTTCTGGGGAGCTATTTTCATGAGCATGAACTCAAAGGAAACATTTCCTACATTTTATGCTTGTAAAAGTTAAAGGCAAAACCCTGTTCATAATTAAAATCTTTTTTATTTTTATTTACTTATTTAAAATGTTTATTGATTTATTTTTGTATGTGAGACACAGGGAGAGCATGTGGGAGGGGCAGAAAGAGAGGAAGAGAGAATTCTAAGCAAACTCCGTGCTCTCCGTGCAGAGCCCAACTCAGTGCTCCATCTCACAAACCATGAGATTGTGATGTGAGCCAAAAGCAAGAGTTGGCCACTCTGCTGACTGAGTCACTCAAGCGTCCCTGTTTGTTTTTTTTGTTTGTTTGCTTGTTTTTGTTTTTGTTTTAGAGAGAGAGTGCAAGTGGAGGAGGAGAGAATCTTAAGCAGGCTCCACTCTTAGGGTGGAGCCTGACCAGGGCAGAGCCTGATGCAGGGCTCTATCCTATGACCCTGGGATCATGACCTGAGCCAAAATCAAGAGTCAGATGCTCAACCAACTGAGCCACCCAGGCACCCCTATAATTAAAATCTTTGTTTTTTGTTTTTTAAGTAAGTAATTTTTTTTCTTTTAATGTTTGTTTAATTTTAAGAGGGAGAGACAGAGCATGAGCATGGGAGGGATAGAGAGAGGAAGACAGGATCCAAAGCAGGTGCTGTGCTGACAACAGAGAGCCTGATGTGGGGCTTGAACTCACAAACTGTGAGATCATGATCTGAGCTGAAGTGAGACCCTTAACTGACTGAGCCACTCAGGTGCCCCTCCCATAATTAAAATCTGTGTGAAAGATTAATTCCATATTAATTTTAGTGTTATGCTAGGAACCATGATGTTTTTCAGGTTTTTTTTTTTAAATGATAAGGTATGGTTTTTTCAATTGCTGAAGTTATTTATTAAATTGAGGAAAGAGCCCTTAAGAGGTATACAGATCAGAACTTTTTTAAAATGTGGTAACTTTGGGGCGCCTGGGTGGCTGAGTCGGTTAAGCATCCGACTCTTGGTTTTGGCTCAAGTCAGGATCTCACACGGTCTGTGGGTTTGAGCCCTGCCTTGGGCTCTGTGCTGACAGTGCAGACCCTGCTTGGGATTCTCTGTCTCTACCACTTTCTCTGCTCCTTCCCCCTCAAAATAAATAAATAAACTTTAAAATAAAAAAATTAAAACGTAACTTTTGTATTAGTCATGTCCTGATTCGTGTTGGAGTGGGGATAAGGCAGACAGTTCCCGAAGGGAACATACTACCTAGATTACATAGGAAGGAAGCGAGTGATCATGAAAAGAGAGGGTGTTCTTGGGATGGTAAGGATAGGAGGACAGGACAGTGCCGTCAGAGGAAAGTTAGGCAAGGTGGACATGAAGCTTGGAAATGATCTGTAGCCACAGGAAGTTAGAGACAGAAGACCACCTTTCATGCTGAGTACCAGGAGGTGAAAATTCATCTTCCTGTGAAGCTAGCAATAGATGAATTTCCTTGTTAGGCACCTTCCAGGGTGCCATCCCTACTACCTGTCTCACCACTCTCCCACAGTGTTTGTTAATCGTGCTTTTAGTTGTCTTTCTGAATAGAAAGATAGTTCACGTACATGGGTCTATCCAGTTCATGTACATGGTCCATTTATTTCTTCCACAGCCACAGTGCCAACCAGCAGTCCAGCAGACCTTGCCAATGGCTGTAAGGAGTATCAGGGAGGAAGTATGAATGGATCCCAGCAAGTCCATCACTGCTGTTAGAAAAAAACAACTAAAATCACGAGAGTGGGTCAGTCAAGTCACCTTCAGCTAGGAGGGACAGACAATAAATGGGTGAAGCCTCTTGACATCATGATTAATTAGGTTTAGCATTATGTTCTACTGAGTTGTGTGGGTTTGTTTTTTTTCCCCCCTCACTGGTTCTCAGTGCTAGTGTCATGAACTTCAGCTTTTTTTTTTTTTTCTGTTAAGAGGATTTTCATTAGGAGAGTCACTTTAGAGTGCTAACTTGAGGACCTATTAGAACAGTCACAGGCATAATCAGTTATAATTTATTTTTTGTTTTTGGCTTTTGTTTCTTTTTGAGACTGTCACCCTCGCCTCCCACCTAGTAAAGTGGAGGGTCCCTCTAGTGGCACCCTTGCCTTATTCTCCAAGCATTTTTTTATGCCGTAATTGTTTGCTTGTGTGCCTCCCCAACAAGTTACCTGAAAGACAGGTATAGTGTTACACTTACCTTTACACCCTACCACCAAGCACAATGTCTGGACTGTCGGAGGCCAGACATTTGAACACTTGTGGGTGATTGTTAGAGATGTTATTACTTGTCTAAAAAATGGTGAGACTAGAAACTGCTGTCTTCTGCTTTTATCTGGGAAGCTGGTTAAGAAGGAGGGAGATGGTAGGAAAGATTTGGAACTTTCATAAAAGTAAGAGGGGATGAATAAACTACGTAGAGTGAAAACTTAAAGGAAGGTGACTCCTGGGGGAATGACTTGGGATTAGACTCAGGTACTATTTTTTTGTTCTACTTCTGTCTCTGGTTTTGGATTAACTGGCTATGGGTTCTGAATATTAATTGCACCATGTGTGAGTTTTCTGATTCATTCATTCATTCATTCAGTGGGTATTTATGGACTTCCTACTTGAGTACTACTCAAAATCATCTCGAGAGCTTGCCGCAAGTTGTTGACCCTTGCTGCAGCATTGATAATATTCAGTGGGTTTGAAACACCTTTGGGAATTAAATGCTTTCCTGTTGCACAGGCTGTGGTTCTTTTACAATTTGCTGGAATTAGTCCTTAAAATTTATATCTTATGACAGGGTAATTAAATCATGTAAATACTTTAATATTTTGACAATATTCATCCACCCCTCCTTTTTTGGGAGAGAGCATGTTAGCAGGGGCGAGGGGCAAGGGAGTAAGGGAGAGAGAGAAAGTGAGAATCCTAAACAAGCTCCACACTCAGCACTGAGCCTGACGTGGGGTTCGATGAACCCTGGTTCATGACCTGAGCCAAAATCAAGAGTTGGACACTCAACCAACTGAGCCACCCAGGCGCCCCTCTTTTTAAGCCTACTTTCATTTAAGTTTCTCAATTCTAATTCTGCCCAGCAGTACATTTCTTTCCTTAATATTGTCCTTAGACTGTGAACGTCTCAACACATATCTGCATATGTGAAAGTATGTTCAAGTAGGTTTATAGGTTTATAAGTAAAACTCATAGGTTAATAAGTATCTTTGATGCTTAGAAAACAACTCAAGGGATTAAATGTTTAATTTTTGTATTCAGTATAGTTTGTGTGTGAAGGCCTAATGGTTATATAGCAACTGTTGGAGTACCTAGATGGTACTTGTTTTTATTATTTCTCCTCAACCGTTATTCTTCTTTGGTGTCTTCTATGGTTGTAGAGGTTTGGCAGTGCAAGGAAATGAGAATCTTTCTAAATTAGGAGTTAACGGCATCGCAGTAAAACAGGCAGGGATTATTTAAAGGAGTTGTTACAGATGTGTCTCTTCTGTAAGAATGAAATAAGTACATGCTGGGAGCTGGGGGTGCTTGGGTATTGGGAACCACATAGTTTTCTAGTTTTCATAATCTGAGATCTTACATTTAGCCTGATTAACACTGCTAGGTACTCTGATACAGTAAATTGCAATTTGAAATTAACGTAAAATGTGCAGAGGAGGGACTGATCTTCCCTTCCATAGGAAAAATGGTGATTAGCACCTGAAGTGACAGTGGGTAAGCATTTGACCCATGGTTTTCCTGACATTCCCTGTTAGGCGTATGATATCACTTCATGTTCTTTCACTGCTCCATGTCATTTTCTACAAGCTTTTTAGAAGTGCAGGCCACATGTAATTTTATTTTTTTATTTTTATTTTTTTAAGCCACATGTAATTTTTTTTGAGAGAGAGAGAGAGCCACTGAGCGCAAGTGAGGGAGGGGCAGAGGGAGAGAGAGAAAGAGAAGAGAGAATCCTAAGTAGGCTCCATGGCTCATTCTTATGACTGGTGAGATCATGACCTGAGCCAAGATCAAGAGTCAAATGATTACCCAACTGAACCATCCAGGTGCCCCTAGGCACATGTAATTTTAAATTCTCTGGTAGCCACAGTAGTAAACTAAGAAGGTGAAATTAAATTTAAATAGTTTAATACTTTAACCTAGTATATCCAAGTTAACATTAATCAATCAAGATAAAATTATTATATTCTTTTTTTCTTACAAAGTTACAAAATTCTAGTATATATTTTACACTTAGCACACTTTAGTTCATATCATCTGAGAATCATCTTTAGACTTGTACATTAGGAGTCTGCTAATAGACCATATATAGTCTCTTTCTGTAGGTACGTTTTGATGTAGTATTGCCATCTGCTCAATGGTGAGTTCATTAACATTCTGGATTTTTGCTTCTTGAATTAATTTCCTAAGAACCCAGATTTTACCTTTTTCACTTAAAAATTTTTTTAACCTACATTAGCAACATTTAACCATTACAATAGAAAACTACTTTATAAGCAGCTATAAATGTATATAAATTATAATCCCTCTGGGCCCTTCAGATTGGAAGAGTAAATAATGGCCTCAGGGTGATTTTAATGTGAGTTTGTGGGGTTATTTTAAGTCCTCCGTAATGACAAATGTAAAATTTATAAAAATTGTTACTAGTCCATTGCAGGTTCTATTATGGTGGAATCCAAAGATTGTTTGGGTTCTATCTGGTGAGGATAGACTTTTCATCATTTGAAGAAAGTGACATCCAGGCTTGGTAATTTATTGTAGGTGTATTTCATTGTAATGAGATTGGGTCTCTAGTATCCATCTGGAAAAGGCCTTTGCCATCTAACAACAGAAAAACAGATGGTTATGACTCTTATTTAAAGCAGTTTTAAGAAAATTGGGGCATTTGGCTGGCTCAGTAGAGCATGCAACTCTTAATCTCAGGTTGTGAGTTCAAGCCTCACATTGAGCATTTTAAACCTATGTTACTTTAAAAAAAAAACAACAACAAAGAATTTTAAAAAGTAATTTTAAGAAAACGGATTATGGAGCTAATAGCCAGCCCATTGTCAAGGTTAGCCAGCCACTGGTGATTTCTCTTTTTTACCTGTTTGGTGTGCTGTTTAGCCAGTTAGAACTAGATTTGCAAATAAAAATGGACTGTTTCAGAGATAGTCTGTTAAAAATTAAAGACCTAGTGTTTTTTTTCCTTCATTTCACTGAAGCAGCAGTTCCACAAAGCAGTGGGTTTTATGGTTCTGTTCTTTTTCAGTCCCCCTACAGCCAGATCTTTGAAACATCAGGAATTTATGGCTTTTTTTTCTTTAATAGTGTAAAAATACTAGTATTGTATGGCTTGGGTGCTCTCACCTAGTGTTTTTCAAAGGGTAATTTAGGACGTGCGCTATTAGCACCACCTAGGAACTTGGACAGAAATGCAGATTCTTGGATGCTGCCCTGGACCCATTGAATCAGAGTTTCTGGAGGTGGTGCCCAGGAGTTTGTGTTTTCACAAGCTTCTTACCTGGACCCAGTTATGACCAAAAGCATTTATGTGTGAGATGGTTATCGCTGGTAACAGGGACACACAATGGTTGTGATACAATTTTTTTATGGTATGGTACCAGTCAAATAGAAATTCAATTGCTGACCTTGACTTTATTCTTTTTTTTTTTTTTTTTTTTTTTAGTGTTTTTATTTATTTTCGAGACAGAGAGAGACAGAGCATGAGCAGGGGAGGGGCAGAGAGAGAGGGAGACACAGAATCCAAAGCAGGCTCCAGGCTCTGAGCTGTCAGCACAGAGCCCGTCGCGGGGCTCAAACTCACAGACCGTGAGATCATGACCTGAGCTGAAGTCAGAGGCTCAACTGACCGACCCACCCAGGTGCCCCTTGACTTCATTCTTCTTGAACACTATGTTACTGTCACCTGAGGAGGTGAGAGAGAAGTGTGGCTCCCCACTCTAGACCAGTACTATAAATTTACTCAACACACATTTACTGAATTTATTGAATGTATACTTGAGGCTTGAAGGATACCATAGTGAACAAAACAGAGAAGATTCCTGTCCCTGTTGCACTCACATTCTATTAGAAGGAATATATCAGGGGTATATGGTCTGTGAGCCAAACCTGGCTGGTTGCTTGTTTTTGTTTGTTTAGGATTTTATTTTTAAGTAATCTCTATACCCAACATGGAGCTCGAACTCACAATCCCAAGATCAGGAGTCACATGTTCTACGAACTGAGCCAGCCAGATGCCCCTGTGATTTTTATATTTTATTTTATTTTATTTTATTTTATTTTAGTTATATTTATATTTAAATTCAAGTTAACATACAGTGTAGTATTGGTTTCAGAAGTAGAATTTAATTGGCTGCTGGTTTTTATAAATGAAGTTTTATTGGAACATAGCTGCATCTGCTCATTTACATATTGTCTAAGTTCTTTTTATATGGTAAGGGTTGAGTTGAGCAATTGTGACAGAAAAAGTTGAAAATATTTGCTATTTAGCTATTTACAGAAAAAGCTTGTGGGTCCCTGGGGTAGACCATAAAAGAATAAATATGTGATATGTAAGAAAGTGTTAGGAGTTGACAGGTATTATGAAAAACCATTCAGTGGGTTAAGGGAATAGAGAGTGGGGGCCTACTTTAGATACTGTAGTCAGGGAGGGCCTTCTTGAAGATGGGACATTAAAAGAAAAAATTGAATTAAGTGAAGTATATTTAAAGAAGGAAGGATATGGCTGAAGGTATAGCAAGTGCAGAGGTACTGAAACTTGGAATGTTTTGGGAACAGCGTCAAGGCCACTGTGACTGGAAGACTGTGATTGAGGGGGGAAAGGGATAGGAAAGTGCCATAGCCAGGGCCAGATCCTGAAGACCCTTGTATTGTGGGCTGTAGTAAAGACTGTTTACCTGTAAGTACATCGAGAAAAACATTTTCAAAGCCCTTCTATAGAGAGCGGTCTTTTTGGCTAAACAAATGGCAAAGGCTGGAAATTAAATACCTGGTGTTACGATGCATTCCAACATCTCTAAGAAACATTTCTTTATAAACTTTCCCTTACACTCTTTACTCTTAAGCTTTGTGGTCCTCAGCCCCCATGTATCTATGTATTCTATTTAGCTAATGTTTCTTGTACATTAGAAATAGATAGAGGGGTTTGGTAGAGATCAGATATTTCCCTGGTTTGAATGTAAAACCCTTGAGCCTAGAAATTGGGTCATCAATATTAGCAGGTTTCAAACTTTAAAAAAATATAACTCATAGTAAGAAGTGTATTTGATATTATCCAATAGTTACATACATATGTAAAGAAATAAGTTTCACAAAACAGTACTTATCTTTACTATGAGAGATGTATTCTGTTTCTGTTATTTCATTAAAAACAAAAATACTAGGGACACCTGGGTGGCTTAGTCAAGCATCTAACTCTTAATCTCAGCGCAGGTCTTGATCTCAGGGTCTTGAGTTCAAGCCCTGTGTTGGGCTCCACACTGGGTGTGAAGCCTGCTTAAAAGAAAAATAGTTGTGACCTCCTAGACTGATTTCCCATTCTATTCAGTTTGTAACTTGCTATTTGAAAAGCACGGCCAATGCTATCTAATCCAAAACTTGGGAGTCCCTTATGTACAAGGTATTGTGATAGGTACAGAGACAAATGGAAAACAGTTTTTCCTCTTGGAGGGGGATATTGGAAGTTCTAAGTATATTAGATAAACTAGCTGTAGTATAACTGGAGCAGTAAGTGTCAAATCAGTTATTACAAGTTCCATGATGTTATTAGCAAGTGGAATAGAATGTTTTTTGGGTGTCAGAGAAGGCATTTCCAAAAGTTTGATATTTAGACTGAAGACTTGAAAAAATACTGTGGGTATTTTTAATTGAAGTATAATTGACATAGAATATTATGTTAGTTTCAGGTATACAACATAGTGATTTGGTATTTGTATACATTATGAAGTGATCACCACAAGTCTGGTTCCCATATGTCAGCATACAAAGTTTTTACAATATTAATGACTATTCTCTATGCTATAGTACTGTATTTTTATAACAAGAGTTGGAAATAGAGCTGTCAACCAAGTGAGAGAATGGTAGAGGGTAAACTACAGAGCTACGCAAATCTGAGATGTGCTCAAGAGAGGTGGGTGGGACAACACTGAGACCAGGGTTTCTGGAACAGAAGACTCCTGGATGTCTGCTATGGGAGTGAGGTATTAGAATGATTGATTTACCTAGGACGCTTACCTGACTGAGCCACCCAGGGAACCAATTTATTTATATATTTTTAAGATTTTATTTTTAACAATCTTTATATCCAACGTGTGGGGCTTGAACTTGCAACCCTGAAAGCAAGAGTCATATGCTTTACCAACGGAGCCAGCGAGGCACCCTTGCTGACCCCTGCTTTAATCCATTTATTTAATAAATATATCTTGGGGGCCCCTAATGTGGCTTGGTCAGTTAGGTATCCGACTCTTGATCTCAGCTCAGGTCTTGATCCCAGGGTTGTGAGTTCAAGTCCTGCGTCAGGCTCCGCAGTGAGTGTGGAGACTCCTTAATATTCTCTCCCTCTCTCGCTTTGCTCTTCTCTCCTGCTCACACTATGTCTCTAAAGTAAGAAAAAAAATTTTTTTTAATTAAAGAAAAACAGAAAAGATGAGATAGTTGCTGAAATGGGTGCAAATAGACCTACTTGGTGATTAATTAGACAGGGATTATGGAGGGGTGAAAAGTCTAGGAAAATAGCGTTTTGGTTAGTTGGGCAGCACCATTCATCAAGCTGCATATCTAAGAAACATGCCTTGAGGGAGAAGGTGGAAAGCAGGGGAAAGAAAAGTGGTTTCCATTTTTAGCATGTTGGGTTTGAAGTACATGTGGGAAATCCAGGTAGAGATTTCCAGGGGCAGTTGAGCATGTGGGGTCTAGAATTCATGAGTTTGGGTGTAATCCATAGTAGTAGAGTTGGTTGCTCAGTGATGGTGAGAACATAGACATTGAGAGGATGAGGAGACTGATCAATAAGCCCTTGGAAACACTTAACATTTAAGAAACAGGAGACTGAATGGGAATAGCCTGGAGAGTAGGAAGAGAACCAGGAGAGAATGTTGGCATTGAAACTTAGGAAGATGATTTTCTGGGAAGGAGGATTCAGTCAGTATTGCTGCAGATGGGTCAAGAAGATAAGAAATGAAGTGTTCACTGGCCGGAGCTCTTGGAGTGAGGAAGGTTGTGGAACTTGATGTGCACTTTCAAAGGAGTGGGCTAGAGCCCAGACTGCAGGGTGTTAAATCCTGAAAGAACACGAGAAGTTAGGAATACTCCCTAAAGATTTAACTGTGAAGGGAAGGAGAGATGTCAACAGTGAAAGGTATCTCTAGCACCTGGAGCAGGTTTTGGCAGATATTAGAGACTGGGAAAATCATTCATTCAATACTGTGCCTACTACTAGTATAGTATTTAAAAGTGGGGTAGAGTAATGAAAGATAAGTTCTCATTAGGGGGGCAAAAAAGAAACGTATCATATAATTTTGGTTCATGATAAATATTCTCAAGAGCATAAAGCAGAGTGAGGGAATAGGGAATAAGGATTAAATGTGGTAGAAGGTGAATGAGTGCTCTGTGTAGCTATTTTTACAAGAATGCTCAGGAGGGCCTTTCAGAGGATGTGCTCCTTTGATGCAGAGACTTAGTCAAGTATAAAGCCCTGGGGTTAGAGTAAAGTAGGTTGTTTGAGGAACAGAGTAGCTGGAGCTGACCAGATGGGAGGATGAGGAGAGAAGAAGAGGTAGCGATGGACTGACTCCAGATTATATGGGGCACTTAGAGGCTATGATGAGACATTTGAACTTAATTCTTTGAATGTCGAGCTACCAGGACTTGCTGGTGTAGTGTAGGCAAAACCACGTGGATACGAAGAAGGCCATTTACTGAGACAGGGAAGCCAGGGGGGAAGGAACGTGTTTGGAGGTGGAGGTCAGGAGTTCTGTTTCAGACACACTAGGTTAGAGATGTCTGTTAGATGTTCAGGCAGAGCTGTCTAGGCCATTTGGATGAATGACCTGGAGTTGAACTGGCTGAATGAGTGAATGAAATCAAGACTTGATGTGACTGTTGCTCTTCTCTCCAGTTTACTGGGGCTTGAGTTCCCCAAACCTTTTAGTAGGTAAATGTCTGTTTGGAAGCCTATGACCCTTGTCTTTTTTCTCAAAGTAGCAAGAAAGAGGGAGCACAGAGGTAGAAAGCCCCATGTCTCCTGTGGCAGTGCTGTAGTGATACAGTTCCAGACAGGAGAGCTCACTGTGGGAATTAGGCCAGTTTGGCAGCTGGGTAATGAATTAGTTTATTTTTGTTCTTTTCTCGCCAATAAATCAAGAGGAAGATAGAATAATAGACCTTTTGGTCCAGAAGGAAATCAACCTTCTATTTTTTTCCCAAATTGTGTTCTAGAAAGGCTGAGTCATACTACTTGAGATCATAGTGAGGACTAGAATTCAGATCCCATGACTCTTGTTCCAGCCCATTTTCTACTGTATATGCTGCTGGGATGAGGGCTCAGAGTTTGTTAGTTTGTAGACTAATACTAGAGGCTAGACTTCTGCATTAGATAGAATTTTCCTGTGTACTCAAATTTTTTCTGAGATGCTGAATAGTAAATTTAAGGATGGGATTTTGGAGCCAGACTGCCTGGGTTCAAACTCTTCCTTAGTCACTTACTCACTGTGACATCAATAAGTTGTTTACGTCTCTGTGCATCATTTCATGAAATGGGCATAATGTTTACTTAATCTCAGGGTGTTTAGTCGATTGATTATTATATATAAAAATTTAGGCTAGTGACTGGCATATAATCACTCATTGGGGCAACTGGGTGGTTCAGTCTGTTGAGCATCTTAACTCTTGATATCTGCTGAGGTCATGATCCCAGGGTCTTGGGAGCCCTGTGTGAGTCTCAGTGCTGAGTGTGGAGACTGCTTGGGATTCTCTCTCTCCCCTGCTTGCACTGTCTCTCCCTCTCTCTCTAAAAGCAAGGAGGAAGGGGACACCTTGGTGGCTCAGTAGGTTGAGCAGTTGACTCTTAGTTTTGGCTCAGGTTGTCATCTCATGGTTCGTGAGTTCAAGCCCCACATCAGGCTCCATGCTGACAGTGTAGAGCCTGCTTGGGATTCTCCTTCTCTCTCTCTCTCTCTCTCTCTCTCTCTCTCTCTCTCTCTCTCTCTCCCTTTCCTCCTTATGTGCACATGCTCCCTCCCTCTCTCTCTCTCTCAAAATAAGTAAGCTTAAAAAAAAATTAAACAAATAAAAAATAAATTAAAAAAATAAAGGAGCACCTGGGTGCCTTAGTTGATTGAGCGTCCGACTTTGGTTCGGGTCATGATCTCAATGGTTCGTGAGTTCAAGCCCCACGTTGGACTCACTGCTACCCACTTTGGATCCTCTGTCCCCCTTGTTCTCTGCCGTTTCCCCACTCGTGCTCTTTCTCTCAAAAATAAATAAAACATTAAAAAAAATTATTTGAGCCACCTTCATTTGTGTCTTGGATGTAGAAAACAGCTGTTTTTCACACTTCTAAATTCTTCGCATATAATTTGAGCACTAACAATATGCAAATTATTTTTTCTTATTTGAGATATAGTCCCTGCACTCAAGGAATTTGTAATCTATTGAAGAAGGAAGGATAAAAATACAGGAGATAACAAAAGCTTACCCTTACAGGCCAATGAAAGCTATGGATACTCTCTTCCTTTTCTGATATTCTGTAAATCAAAGTGTCCGATGAAGGCATGGAGACTGAGGAGAAGGGATCTGAGCCATCTTTGTGGAGAAGGGACTTGCTTGGATAGAGTAGAAGCAGATAGATATTCCAACCAAGGCAGTAGGCAGAAATGAGTACGTAATAAGAAGGCTACATAGATATTATTAGATGAGGATGTAAGAGGAACTTTTCACTGGTTGAGTAGCTCAGAGTGTTGATCCATAGGTTAGTGGCAACCTAAAGGCAGGACTAAGGAGATGATTCTGTATCTTTTTTATGTTCTAGGACTTTTTTAAAAAGTCAACTGAGATTAACACATAATTATTAATATGTTCCCCTGGTCTATTACTTAGTTTTCAACACATTTTGCCATTTTTATATCAGCCGCCTCTCTTTTTTAGGGTTTGAACATTTTACAAATCCCAGACCTGCATATCATTTTACCCACAAATATTTCAGCATTTATCTCTAGGTGATAGGGATGCATTAAACATACATGCTTGCATGTGAAGCCACAGTATCATTATCACACTTGACAGAAAAAACAATAATTCTTTAATATTATCTAATACCCAGTTCATGTTCAGTTTTTCCAGTTGTCTCAAAAGTGTCTTTTTTTTTTTTTTTAATGTTTGTTTAAACAATTTTTGAAAGAGAGTGCAAGTTGGGGGCGGGGGGGCAAAGAGAAAGACACAGAATCTGAAGCAGGCTCCAGGCTCTAAGCTGTCCGCGCAGAGCCCAACACGGGGCTCGAACCTACGAAGTGCGAGATCATGACCTGAGCCGAAGTTGGTTAACTGACTCCAGGTGCCCCTCAAAAATGTCTTTTTAAAGTTAGTTTGTTAAAATCAGTATTTAAATAAGGTCTACATATTACATTTGGTTGGTATGTCCTTTAAAATCTGTATTTGTAACAGTCCTCTCTTTTAAAAGTGCTGTTTATTTGTTGAAGAAACTAGATTACTTCTTTAATAGTATGTCTCACATTCTGGCTCACGTTTTTATGATGTCTTTTTAACATATTCTTTCATTTCCCTGTATTTATGTGGTACTCAGTTCTAGAAGCTTGATTCAGATGTATGTTTGTTTTGATAAGACCGTTTCATAGGTGCTAAATATTTCATAATAATTCTTATTATATCACATTGAGAGGCCCATAATGTCTGGTTGTCTCAGTAGGTTCAGATGTCAGCCTGTCCCTCCATTGGCTGTCAGTGATGTAAGCTGCCTGGATCTTTTGCTTCATAGTGGTTGCAAGACGTTGATTTTCCAGCTCTTACAATTTTTCATGTGTTTATTCAATGGAATTTTTCTGTAAAGAACTCTTAGTCATATATGCTTTAAAGAAATCACTGTAATATAAAGGAAAAATAAAAATGAAATGATGTATAATAAAATAATGTGTCTTTCAAGATGTAAATGCTCAGGCAGAATTACATTAGAGGAAATAATGAGGAGTTTGTACCAATATATAGAATCACTGCGAATGTGACAGCTTCAAATGCAAATCCTTAACAGACATCTTGGCAGTTCAGATACCTTAAACAATGTTGCCGTTGATGCTGTTCCTTTTTGAACAACTCACAGTGTCAAGTTCTACACAATTACACGAACAATTGTGTTACTGGTGATTTCAATGTGTGTAAAAATCATGCAAAAAGTACTTAATATCTATATGTAAAATTGACCTATCTTCTGAGTTCAGGTCATTATAAACAGTTTTTCCATTGAGACATTTTATTTACTTTTTTTTTGTTTGTTTATTTATTTATTTTGAGAGACAGCACGAACAGGGGAGGGACAGAGAGAGAGAGGAAGAGAGAGAATCCCTAACAGACTCTGCACTGACAGTACGTAGCCCCACTCAGGCCTTGTACTCATGAATTGTGAGATCATGACCTGAGCCAAGATCAAGAGTCAGATGCTTAACCAACTGAGCCACCAAGGAACCTCTTTTTTTTTTTTTTGAGAGAGAGCGCAAGTGCAAGTGGGGGAGAGGGGCAGAGAGAGAGAGCTTTAAGCAGGTTCCATACTCAGTCAGAGCCCAACCTGAGTTCAGTGTGAGTTCATGACCCTGGAATCATGACCTGAGCCGAAATCAAGAGTTGGATGCTCAACCAACTGAGCCACTCAAGCACCCCTACTTTTTTTTTTTTTTTTAAAGTAAACTCTACACCCAACCTGGGGCTGGAACACAACCCTGACATCAAGAGTCACATGCTCTACTGACTGAGCCAGCCAGGCACCCCTCCATTGGGACATTTTAAAGTCATGGGAAAAGTGGGACAGTTTTTCACTGTGTAATATTGTCCATCACATTACAAGTTTCTAGAATCCCTGGCCATTGACCTCCCACATGTTGAGGTAAATTACCCAGTCATTGTGATAACCAAATTTTCAAAATGTCCTCTCAGAAGTAATGTTACCCTCTTTAAGAATCTACGTTAAGTGAATATATTAAGGCAGAAAATCAAATAACTACTACAAGTAAACATTTGAAAGTGAGAGATAAGGGCGCTTGGGTGGCTCAGTCGGTTAAGCATCTGACTCTTGATTGTGGCTCAGGTCATGATCTCACAGTTCGTGGGATCAAGCCCTGCATCCTGCCCCGTGCTGATAACACAGAGCCTGCTTGGGAGTCTCTTCTCCTTTTTCTCTGCCCTCCCCTGCTCACACGCTCGCTCTCTCTCAAAAAAAGTAAACATTAAAAAAAATTTTTTATTAAAAAAGAAAATAAGATAAAATACATCTCTTTTTGCTAATAATACTTTATGCCTGGCAAACCTAAGGGACTCTTAAAAATTATTAGAATTAATGAGATAATTTAGTAAGTGTTTATATACCTAGAAGTGAGAATTGCTGGATTATAAGGTATGACTAATTTTCATTTAACATATTCTGTTGCACTTTTTTCCCCTCATTGCTTCTTCCTGAGTATTGTCAGTCTTAAAGATATGAAACCTTTTTGATATGATAGGACATTTTCCCAGTCACATTGGCCTTGTATATGTGTGGTGCCTTGGCTCCTCCAAAAGATTTTCATTTTTGTTGTAGAAGACATTGCTCTGCCTTTTCTTTATGCTTTCTGGATTTCATAAGGCCCAAAAGGTCACTTTTTTTTTTTTTAAGATTTTATTTTTAAGTAATCTCTGCACCCAACAATGGGGCTCAAACTTGCAATCCCAAGATTAAGTCCCTGCTCTACCTACTGAGCAAACCAGGCACCCCTAAAGAGGTCACTTTTTTGGCCATTTGCCATGCCCATAATTTTCTGTTTATTAGCTTGCTTGCTTTTAGACAGAAAAGGTAAAAAATAAATCGAGGGAGTGAGTTAAACACATACATGTGGGAAGTGGGGAAATTGAATGTATGTGCTTTAGAGAGAGGAGGAGGACTTAGAGGTGGGAAATACATCACAGAGTAAGACTGAGAGCCCAGAAGGGGAAGGACCTTGTAGGAGAATTGTTGACCACTGGCCTGTTTGGTTATTAACTACAGCTTGCTTATTTGACCCCGAATTTAGCAAGAAATCAGTTTTTATAACACCCAGAAAACACATGCGTAATGGAAACACAAGTTTCATGAAACTACCCTATTTGCACTGCACTCTGTTAATTTTCTATTGCTTTTTCAAGAAATTGTGCTTATGATCAGTGATTCTCAACCCTATCAGTGCCTCATTTATTTGTATAATAAATATTTTAACACTGTTGATTATTCTGAAATAAAGTTAATTGATAAGTCATCAACTACCTTATATGTTAAAGTTAAGTACATTGTTGAGTGCCTACATCTACTTACAGTAAATACTTTTGGACTTACAAGAAATAAGATCAGAAAACATACCCTATAAAAAGTATAGGAAAATGAAAGAGTTGAGATCTATGTATATAGTAGAATAAAAACTGTTAGAATAAATAAAAAGGGAAATAAGAGAAAGGGGGAAATTTTTAAAATAGGGAAAATATAAAGAGAGAAATAATCTTACTTGATATAGGGATAACATAAGACAAATTAGACTATCTATCTTACTGAATAAATAAAAGTATCATTAGGGGCACCTGAGTGGCTCAGTCCATCAAACGTCCTACTTTTGATACCGGCTCAGGTCGTGATCTCTCAGTTGAGAGGTGGGTAGCACTGTATGCTCACCAATGAGTTTGTCGTTTATGAGTATAGTGTCAAAATAATTCCCTGTGAAATGACTTGGCATGAGACCAGGAAGTTGAAGTCTCATGGAAAACCTAGTGGAACACCCACCATTAGCAACCTACAATCAGCTTCTAGTCTTCAACCCCCGCCTGGGGAGCAAATTCTTTGGTAAACAATACGGAGTTGAGGCTAGCCTGGAAAAAGAAACAGCGGCTGTGTGGGAGGCTTTGGGAGGCATTATTAGAGTAAAAAAGAAAATAACAGCCCCAGATAAAGTTTAACATTTAATTTTCACAAACATGGATTTCTAATCATTCTGCAACAAAAAGTTAAGTATGTATAGGACAACCTTGATGTGAAATATGTTTAATGTTAATACAATTTAGAAAGAACCTTCTATTTCATAAGTCCCTGCTAAATCATGTTTGGAAATAAAGGTATTCCGAATAGTCTCTATTACCTATTTGAAAATTATAGCTGCAAAAGCACTGTGGTACAGGTATGCGGTGGTAGAAGCTCCATCATTGCAAACAGCTTCGTCGTCAGATTTTCTGAAATGCTAAACAGTCTTTTGTAAAGTTATAAATGAAGCAAAATGGACTTTTCTTAACTTATGGGATGGTGGCATACCTGGAAAATCAGTGTTTTTAAAGCTGCAGAAATATTTTGTGTTTATGGGGAAAGTGGAGTTTAGTAGTATGATTAGATAATTTTAAAGGTTGTTATTATTATTTTATTTCCTACATGAATGTCTCCTGGGAAATTTGGCCTAGCTTATTGGGATGTTGAACAGTTCTTTACTGCATGTCCAGACACCTAGTATCTTTGGTGCTTTCCCCCCAGTAAACTTCAGTAGTAGCCCCAATCATTGTGATGAACAAAAAATACCCCCACAGAGTTCCAGTATGCCCCCTGGGAGTGGTACCTCCAAGGAGAGCTAATGTGCATAAACTGATTTCATTGAGTCATGACCTCTAGTTTGAAAAACACAGAAGGCTTTTTGCATCTTCCTCAAAACTAGCAGAAGAATCAATTGCAACATTATTGGAAATGTAAGATTACTTCCTAGTGTTGATGGATCTGCTTCAGTTAGCTTTGTTCTTTACATTCTGGCTTTCAGACTCCAAGGTAGATTTTAGTGACCTCCAGTACAAATGATACCAGTGTCCCGTGAAATAGGCAGATATCCTTTCAAAGGCATATTTCAGTTTGTCTAATCTCTGAACATACCCCACGCATGCCTTGTTAGAGCACTTACTACACTATTTGAGGATCATTTGTTGAACCATCTGCCTCCTTGGTTTTTTGTTTGTTTTTTTTTAATAACCTTTTAACTGTGTAGTAATTTCAGATTTACGGGAAAGTTGCAAAGATAGTATAGAGATTTCCCATTTACCCCTCACTCAGTTTCTGCTAATGTCAACATGTTACCATGGCATATTTGTCAAGACTACTAACCTGACATTGGTGCGTTTATTACTAAACTGGAGATTTACTTGAATTTTTACCAGTTTTTCCACTAATAGCCTTTTTCTGTTACAGGATCCAGTATAGGGTAGCACATTGCATTTAGTGCTTCCTAGTTTTGACTTCAGTAGCTGCAGAGAACGAGTGCATAAATCCTTTGCCATTCTGTCATTATGCTGTATTCATTTCTCGTGTTAAAACAAGACACCCAAGGGGCGCCTGGGTTGAGCATTGGACTCTTAGCTCAGGTCATGATGTCACAGTTCGTGGGTTTGAGCTCCGCACTGGGCTCTGTGCTAAGAGCAACAGGAGTCTGCTTGGGATTTTCTCTGCTTCTCTCTCAGCACTTGTCCTGTGTGTGCTTGCATCCATGCTCGCTCTCTCTCTCTCTCTCTCTCTCTCTCTCTCTCTCTCAAAATAAATAAAATAAAACTGTAAAAAATAAAACAAGACACCCAGAACTGAATGCAGTTCTTTTATAATAATAATAATTATTATTATTTTAAGTTTCATTACTTTGTGGGGCACCTGGGTGGCATCCGACCTTGGCTCAGGTCATGATCTCACGGCTTGTGGGTTTGAACCCTGCATCAGACTCTGTGCTTACAGCTCAGAGCCTGGAGCTTGCTTCAGATTTTCTCTCTCTCTCTCTCTCTCTCTCTCTCACTCTCTCTCACTGTCCCTTCCCCGCTTGTGCTCTCAAAAATAAAATAAAATAAATTTTTTGTAAATAAAAAAATAATAAAGTTTATTTATTTTGAGAGACAGAGACTGTCTCTGTCTGAGTTGGGGAGGGGTAGAGAGAGAGGGAGACAGAGAATCCAAAGCAGGCTCTGCGCTGTTAGCACAGAGCCCAGTGCAAAGCTCGAACTCACGAAATTGTGAGATCATGCCCTGAGCCGAAACCAAGAGTCAGACACTTAACTGACCGAGCCACCCAGGTGCCCCTAAATGCAGTTCTTCACATACAGTCCAAGAGTAAAACATCTTGGGAATAGTAGTTATGTATCTTATATGTTTGCTACTATGACCTGAGCTTGTTTATTTGCTGGCTTCTTTAGCAACTGCATCTGATTTTAGGCTAATACTGAAGCTGAAGTTCTGCTTAGTTAATTCACTCAGAATTTTTTATCCCATGGATTGCTGTTACATCTAAAGGCAAAACCTTATGAGACTCCCTTTAAAAATTCAGCTTATTTTGGCACAACCATTCACCTTTCTTTGAATTGCTGTTCTGTCACCCAGCATTTTAGCTGTTTCTTTCATGCACAAGCTTTATAGGTATATTTTCTGTCATTTTCTAAGTCACTATTAAAAATATTATATAGAATGAGGTCAAGTACAGGACCTTACAGTGGTGCAAGATAAGTGGCAGGTGAAAAGATGTAGCAAGTATGTAACTATGTGAGGAAGCTAAAATGTTAGCAAAGAGTGAAGGTCTTGATTCAGTGTTACTTCTTTGTGGACTGTGGGTGGTGCCTAAGCTAGAACTCTTGCAAAATGAGAGCAGTTGAATTTTTTAGAGGAAGGTCTGGTAGCAGGGGGGTCAGTTTTACCTAAGAATGAAGCCAGTTGTGATTCATAGGATTGATAGCTTACCTTTCATTTTATTGGTCTCACCTGAATCTTCCACTTTAAGATATTCATGAGCCTTACTTCAATTAGGCCTTTTTATGAATGGCTTTGAAAATTTTGGAGGACTTTAGATACTTTTTTTTATTACCAAGGATGTACTTGAATCACATACTTCCTCTTCAGTAATGCCTGGTCATTTATCATTTCCCATTTTTCTATTTCTTTTTCCTGTTGGTCTTTTTCTGAATTTTTAAGAGCCCATCGTTGTTTGTTATATTTGCTGCAAATATTTCTCCTCGTCTTATCATTTGACTTTGTTTATGGAATCTTTTGTCACTATTAAAGTTGCATACCTCTCTATTATCAGATTTACAGTGTGCTCTCCCCCATTTACGGTTTCAAGTTCCCTGTGTTGCTTAGACAGTCTTAACTCGCCCATTAACAGGTAATAAAAATATCCTCTTACAGTTTTAACTTTCTAGCTCTTCAAAAAAACCTAAACCATATTTATCATTTTTAAGATCTATGGCCAGAGAGTCAGTCCTTTAAAAATGAATTTTTACATATGTGTGAAAATGTGTCTTGCATTCAGAAGAGCATACAAAATGTGTGTATTCAGTAGAAAGATAGATCTTTGTTTTCATCACCCATATGACAAAGTAGACCATCTCACACACATCTGTAACCACTGTCGGGACCCTTGTCTTGATTATCCTCTTGCTCTTCTCTATACTTTAACCCTCAATGTATCTATTCCTACCTGAGCAACATATTGTTTAGTTATGAAACATGGAGTAACAACCTCGCTGTGTGAAGAAAGGGCAGTTTGCACTGTTGGGGAAAGCTCTGAGGACAGGAGAAGCTGACCAGTCTGCCTTCAGCCTCACTGAGACTTTACAGTGAGGAAACTTGGAGAAGTCATTGGGTGAGGTCATGAGAGAACTTTGGAAACTTAGGGCCATCACAGATGGAGGGATTTGGTTGGGCCCTTGTGTGGGACCAGGGTAGATTTCCAGCAGAGGTGTGGTAATAGGATGGGTGCTCACTGTGGCCCACCTCTTGCTCCCATGAGCAGGTCAGAGTAGAACACTTGGGTAAAATGAGGGTCCCCAGCTGAACCTCTGTCCTGGAGGGGAGAATAGGAACTTCAACAGCACACAGCCACGACCAACCAAGTCCAGACAAACAACTGAGCCTGAGCCACACTCCCTGGAGATCATTCTTTCCTCAGATTAAAAAGAAAATGCACAAAACTATATGAGTGTGTGTGTGTGTGGTTGATTATTATTACTTGTGGTAGTCCTGTAAAGTTTCCATGAACACTGAATTAGCAAATACTGAGCAATTGCTTCTAGGGGAAATTCAGGGTTAGGTTCCTGTAAGCCTCTGGTCACATTTTCATAAGTAGATCAGTCTTGTTATAAGTGATTCTGTTGAAAGACATCCTACTTAATATATATTGTTGATTTATGAATATAGAACTCAGCCAACAGCACTATAACTCATGCCTGAACAAAGCTTCTCTAATATCTGTTTTCCCTGTAAGACACATCACAGCTTTATGATGCTTAGGAACACTAGACAGCACTACAGCACTACCTTTAGGGGACATTTTAAACTGTGAAACTACCTATAAACAGTACAAAAAGGTAAGAACCATGGCACTAAATAGGCCATGAAAAGGACACTTATTTAAAATATGAGGGCAGAAACAAGAAGGGAGAGTGTTGCCTTTGTTTGTTTGAATATTTATTTATTTTGAGAGAGAGTGTGTGTGCGAGCAGGAGGAGGGGCAGAGAGGGAGGGAGAGAGAGAATCCCAAGCAGGCTCTGCATTGACAGAGCAGTGCACCCCAAGGTGCATTAAGTTCTTAAGATTACTTCCCCTGCATCCTTTCTCCAGAAACTATAGAAGTATATGCTACCAAAAGAATGAGAGGAAAACAATGGGAAGATGGAATCTAGGAATCAGAAGACCAATACAAGAGAGAAAGCAGCAACAAAAATCTCCAGGAAGCAGGTGCTTGTGTGGCTCAGTCGTTAAGCATCTGACTTTGGCAAAGGTCACGATCTCACGGTTTGTGAGTTCGAGTCCCGCATCTGGTGAGCTCCATCCCTGCTTTGGGTAAGCTCGAATCCCACATGGGGTGAGCTTGAGCCCCACTTCCGGTGAGCACGAGTCCCGCTTCGAGTGAGCCCTGCTTCTCTCTCTCTCCCTCTCTCCCCCCTCCCCATTTCCCCCTCCCTGGTGGGATTCTCTTTCTCTCTGCCCTTTGCTCACTTGTGGCTCGCTCGTGCTCTCTTGCTCTCTCTCTCTCTCTCAAAAAAAAAAAAAAAAAAAAAAATCACTAGGAAGCAAGGTGATAAAGTGGCAACCCCCAGAATCACTAGTCCACGTGAGAGCAGTGACTCACAAAGCCATACATGTCAAGTGGCCATCATCCAGATCCTTAGGCCACAGTATTGTTTTACACTGTTTATTAAAGTTTAACACATTCAGACAAGTACACAAATCATAAACACAGCTTGGTTTTCACAAAGTGAACACATCCTGTGCAGCACCTAGATCAAGTAACAGCATATTACCAAAGCCCAAGTCTTCCTCATGCCCCTTCTAGTAACTACCCAAGTGACTATCTTGACTTTTTTTTTTCTTAAAATTTTTTTAATGTTTATTAGTTTTTGAGAGAGCGTGAGTGGGGGATTGGCAGAGAGAGGGAGGCAGGCTCCAGGCTCCAAGCTGTCAGTACAGAGCCCGATGCGGGGCCCAAACCCTTGAACTGTGAGATCTTGACCTGAGCCGAAGTCGGACACTTAACTGACTGAGCCACCCAGGCACCCCACTATCTTGACTTCTAACGTTCTAGATTAATTTTCCATTTTGTTCATATATATGTATAAACATACATACATACATATATAGTAATGCTTGCAGCGTTTTCACGGTCATCCGTGCACATTACTAGCTGAGGTTATAAAAGGCAACACATGGGGCTCCTGGGCAGCTCAGTTTGTTGAGTATCTACTGTCTCTTGATTGCGGCTCAGGTCACGATCTCACGGTTCATGGGTTCAAGCCCCACGTTGGGCTTGCTTGGGATTCCTCTCTCCCCTGCTCTCTCTCTCTCTCCCCCTCCCCCTCTCTCTCAATAAAAACTTTAAAAAAAAAAAAGAACCTAATCCACCTTAAAATGCACTTGAACGATAACTTCCCTTGGTGTAGAATTTTAATTTGGAAATTTCTTTCCTTTAGAACTTTGATGACATTAATGCATCACCTTTTACTGTCCCAAGTGTACCTGTTGCAAACATCAGATTTTCTTTATCTTTGTGTGTAACCTCTACTCCCTTCTTCTCCCCACCCCTCTTCTAGAAGCTAGTAGAATTAGAATCTCTTTTTTATGTCTGCTCTTCTGAAATGTGATTGGTAGGTCTCCTTTTATCCACTGTGTTGGGTATTCTATGGGCACTTTCATTCTGGCAATTAATATCCTTTTTTTTCTGAGTTTTCTTCAGTTATTTTGTTGGTTATTGCCTCCCCTCCATTTTCCCACTTTTAGGATACTGAAACTTCCGGACAAGTGTTCCAATTTTCTTCTCTTTATGCTCTATTCTTTCTCTCCCCCACCCTTTCTCTTGGAAGTAATTCAGTTACTTAACTCCAGCTCCTCTGTTTTCAGTAAAAAATGTTCTTTACATGAGTTCCCTAGGTTCGAGACCCTCTGTTTTACCCTCTTTAATCAATAAACTTTTACTTTTCACTTGGAGTGTACTGTTGGAGAGACAACTTAGAAATTTAAATGCTTCCTGACTCTTTTAACTGTAAAGAACAAACTGATGGTTACCAGCAAGGAGCTGGGTGGGGGAATGGGTTAAATACGTGATGGGGATCAAGGAGTGCACTTGTGATGAGCACCAAGTGATGTATGGAAGTGTTGAGTCACTGTATTGTCCACCTGAAACTAATATTACACTATATGTTAACTGGATTTAAATCGAACCTTAAAAAAAAAATTTATTTTCTCAAAGAGCTTTTACATATTACATCTGTCTACAGTTCTCCACCCTGACTTTTGTTCCAGTGGTACCTGATGCTGCCAGTCCTGGACATTTTGTTGTATCCGCACTGTAAATTGGGTTGTTTCTTAGCTTTCCCCTTTACCCATTCTAGGATTCAGCTGTCTTCAATTTCCTAAGCCCATTACCAGTCATCCGTCTACTTTCCATCTTCCAAATTTTGTTGCTATTGTTTACTCTTACTCTATCATTATGAAATTGTCAATTTTTAAATTCCAATACTAAAGAGTTTCAGAAAAGAACAGCATTAGATTTTACCTTGTTACCTGTTCTATAGAAGACTTCATTTTTAAAAAATTATGGCTCAGTCTCAAATGCAGTTGTCAGTACCTTGCTGCCCAGTCTGGTGGCCACTAGCCATATGGGCACTTGAAATGGGGCTAGTGTGGAACTGGATTTCAAATTGTATTTAGTTTTGGGGCGCCTGGGTGGCTCAGTCGGTTGAACGTCTGACTTCAGCTCAGATCATGATCTCACATTTCAGGAGTTTGAGCCCCACATTGGGCTCTGGACTAACAGCTCAGAACCTGGAGCCTGCTTCCGATTCTGTCTCCCCCTCTCACTGCCCCTCCCCTGATCGCGTTTTGTTTTTCTCTCTCAATAAACATTAAAAAAATTTTTTTAAATAACTTATATTTAATTGTAAGCAATTATATTTAGGGGTGCCTGACTGGCTCAGTTGGAAGAGCATGCAATTCTTAATCTCAGGGTGGTGAGTTCAAGCCCCACATTGGGTGTAGAGATTACTTAAATAAATAAAAACTTAAAAAGAAATTACATTTAAAAAGTCACATGTGCGGGGAACCTGGATGGCTCAGTCAGTTAAGCATCCGACTTTAGCTTAGGTCATGGTATCATGGTTCGTGAGTTCGAGCCCCATGTCAGACTCAGCACAGAGCCCACTTCAGATCCTCTGTCCCCCCCCCTCTCTGCTCCTCCTCCACTGGTTCTCACTCACTCAAAATAAATAAATTTTAAAAAATAAATAAAAATTAAAAAGTTGTATGTGGCTAGTAGCTACCAGACTAGACAGCACAGGTCCAATGCTGAGTAAGTAAGAATTGGGAGTAAGTTCTTTTTTTTTTTTTTAGAAAGATAGTGAGCATGCAAGTGGGGGAGAGGGGCAGAGGGAAAGAGAAAGAGAACCTTAAGCAGGCTCCACATTCAGTGCAGAACCCAACACGGGGCTTGATCCCATGACCCTGGGATCATGACCTGAGCTGAAATCAAAAGTTGGATGCTCAACTGACTGAGCCACCCAAGTGCCCCTGGGAAGACTAATCAATATATCTATGATAAGGAAAAAAATTTTTCCTATTTCCTTTACCATAAGGAAATTATTTTTTCCTATTTTCTTCTCCTTTCTTACTTATATCAGTATGAGCACATGGATTCCTATATTCAGTGGGTTATAATCTGGTACTTTTATTATTTATTTTGGTGCTCAAATTATCCTAGATTTGACCAATGGAAACCCCTTCAAAGTTTCTTCTGTATCCTTTTGACATGTATCCATCATTCTTTCTGCATCATTCATTCTAGAACTAGATATTACAGGCTCATGTACTTGCCCTGCCCCAGTCCCTGAAATCAACTTTCTAGGGAGCTCAGGTTCCTCTTAGTGGAGGGTGCTGTTTAGAAACCAAGATCATGGTGCTGTGTGTGCTCATTGCTACTGGAGCATCACTGCTTCTAGACCCCCCTCAGCTGATAAGGTATTTTAATGGCTAGGGGCTGTTGCATTGGACAGTACAGATATAGACATTTCCATCATTACAAAAAGGGAAAAGGTGGAGTTACTAGTTTTCTGAGTGGGATGCAACTGGCTGGTGATGGCAATGCTGGGGCTGGAGCCCCTCTGCTGCTGGAGGGATGCTTTCTCTCTCCCGCTAGGGCCTCCCATTGGCAGAATATAAACCAGAAGCCAGCTGCCGAGACAGTCTGAATAATTGAGTTTGCAGACCCGAGACCATGGTTGCTTAATCTCAGCACCATTAACATTTTGGGCCAGGTGACTATACTGGGCTTTGTAGGATGTTTAGTAACATACTTGGCCTTTACCGGCTTGATGCCGGTATCTCCCTCCCTCCAAATCAAATGTTTCCATACATTGCCCGATATCTCTTGGAGGGCAAAATGGCCCCTGATTAAGAACCACCTCCTAGACCCAGTATTGCAGAGCAAAGTATAGAAGGGTAGGCTTGAGGGGCGCCTGGGTGGCTCGGTCGGTTGAGCATCCGACTTCGGCTCAGGTCATGATCTCACGGTCCGTGATTTCGAGCCCCGCGTCAGGCTCTGTGCTGACAGCTCAGAGCCTGGAGCCTGTTTCAGATTCTGTGTCTCCCTCTCTCTCTGCCCCTCCCCTGTTCATGCTCTCTCTCTGTCTCAAAAATAAATAAACGTTAAAAAAAAAAAAATTAAAAAAAAAAAAAAAAAAAGAAGGGTAGGCTTGAAGCTGAGAAATAGTAGTAATAACCAGTACCTTACTCTTGGATTCAGATGTCCCTGATGTCCTTGAAATGTGAAGGAAGGGAAGAGAAGTTAATATGTCTGTGACAGCCCTGCAATATAGAAAGATTATTATATGCTTTTTTTTTTCTTTAATTGATGAAAAAAAGCAATCACTTTGCAGTCAAGCAGGATTCAAATCTTTGCCAGTAATTTGTTTACCTGCTCCTAGTTTGTTCTAGAATTTTGTACCTTGGAGTTATTACCATACCTTTTTTCAGTGGGTGAACTGCTTTTTTGAGTGTTGTATTTCAAAGTCATTACTGATATGTTGTCAACCTGGATGCATATTCTGTATGTTGCCCTACTCAGGGTCATACTGCTGAGAATCATGGCTAGAAATGTTCATATGTAGAGAGAAGAAGAAACATGAATAGTATTTATATCAAAGACAAGGTTTGGGGTGCCTCAGTTAGTTAAGCGTCCTACTCTTGATTTCAGCTAAGGTTGTGATCTCGTGATTCATGAGATTGAGGCTCACATTGGGCTCTGTGCTGACAGCACAAAACCTGCTTTGGATCTCTCTTTCCCCTCTGTCTGCCTCTCTTCCGCTTGTGTTCTCTCTCTCTCCCCCTCCCCTCCTCCGGTCAAAATAAATAAACATTTTTCTAAAACCAGTACTTTGGGGTGCCTGGGTGGCTTGTCACTTAAACGTCCGACTCATGATCTCATGGTTCATGAGTTTAAGCCCTGCGTCAAGCTCTGTACTGATGGCATAGAGCCTGCTTGGGATTCTGTCTCTCCTTCTGTCTGCCCCTCACTTGCTTATGTGTGCACTCGCTGTCTGTGTCTCTCTCTCTCTCTCTCTCTCTCTCTCTCTCTCTCTCTCTCTCTCTCTCAAAATAAATAAACTTAAATTAAAAGCCAATGCTTTTATTTTATTTTTAGCTTTAGATATATACTTATATTTGAATACCAGTTAAGCTGATTTCCTAGAGACTTATTTCAGACTCTATAAGCACTGTTCGTTTTCCTCATTTTGTTCTTTCCTTCTTTCTTGTCCATACTATTGTATATCACTGTCCCTGATACAAAGATATGTCCTCTCTTAAAAAGAATCTCCCACCAAAGATCAGCCTGTTTACAGTATCTTTCAACTTGTATGTTTCATTATCATCTCATACATAATGTCTAAAATTAGACTAGTATGCTTCCTAAACCAGACTTACACTATCTCTTTTCTCCTGGTGCTAGAGTATTCTCTGTACTTTGTGTTCATTATTCCTAGTCCCCTCCAGAGTTTTGTGTCTGCTGTAGGTCCCTTTAGTTTAAAATCAGTGAAGGAACTGGAGCTGAATAAAGAAAAATATGTAACAGTTGAAGGTAACATTTTTGAGGACCTGTTAGATTTTAAATTGGTTAGCCTAGACAAGAGGAGGCAGTGACTGAATTCTTGTCTTAAACTATGTAGTGGGTTTCTGAGAATGAGTTTAGAATAACTGTTCTATGTGTGGGTAACATAGAAGAAAGGGACCTGAGGTTGTTTTGAAGAGAGAAGGTACTTCAGGAACTGCTTGGTACCAAGAGTTGTGTCAGAGGGAGGCTAACTGGGTTCTCTTAAACCCCTCCAACCAGAATAGTTCATCTTTTATTGTTTTGTTTTGTTTTGTTTCTATGTTGGATGCATTTCCATAGTTGTCTGTCCCTCACTCTTCATACTGTAGTTTGCTTGTTTACATATCTTTATTTCCTATTAAATTTTAAGCACTAAATGGGTATTGTAGGTGTTCAGATTTTTTTGTTGATTGAAATAATGTTGTTTAGGTAAGTCAATGCAAAATTAGCTCCTAATATCGATCCAGGCCAAATCTTTTCCACAATAGAAAGAGCTGTCATGTGCCTTGCTTGACTGGGAATTTATCACAAGTGCATGCACAGACATTTCTAGCTCAAATATCATTAAATAGGTATCATTAAATCATATGTTTTCTGCCTCCTTCCTGTCCGTCATATGGTACATTAAGGATTTCCAGTTTTCTTCTCCTTTCCTCAAACAGTTGTGTCATAGGCTGTTAATTACCAAGTTTGAAGATGTCTTTGTTTTTTTTTTTAGCCTGAAGCATGGCACATGCTCACACCCAATCCGGGACTCAAACTCATGAATCGTGAGATTATAACATAAGCGGAAGTCAGATGCTTAATGACTGAGCCACCCAGGAGCCCCCTGTTGTGTATTTTTAAATTTACATAAGTGGTTCAAAATAGTAAGCATGTATCCTTTCACAGTTTGTTTTTCTGTGAGGACTGACGGGAATTGGTGTGTGGAGCTCAGTGTTGTAGCGTTTCATTGTATGATTGTAATGTGTCATAGGCTGTTAATTACCAAGTTTGAAGATGTGTGTATGCCAGATTTCCTTATATGTCTGAAAAGACCAAAAATGAAAAATAAATTATATATTTGAGAGTCAGTATTGATTATTGTTCTGCTGTGAATTGAAGGAGTGAGGCCAGACATGTTTCCACCTTACTGAGATTTTAAATAAAGGAGATGGTAATGTTTTTAAACCATTTACCAAGATAGGGCATAGGTTTTCAAAAATTAGGAAAATACTACTCTCGAGGGGCTCCTGGGTGACTCATTCAGTTAAGCGTCTGACTTCTGCTCAGGTCATGATCTCACAGTTCTTGAATTCTAACTGCATTGGGCTCTCTGCATCAGCACAGAGCCTCCTTTGAATCCTGTGCCCCCCACCCCCCACTCCCTCCCCCTCTGCCTCTTCCCTGCTCACACGCTTTCTCTCTCTCTCTCAAAAATAAGTATTTTTTTAATTAGTCTTAAAAAACAAAATACTAGTCTAGAGTAAGAACTTGTAAAATAGTGACTTTAGGTAGAACTGTGTTTGACTGATTATCAACCTCTGTAAATAAATATCTATAGGTACCTGTCTCAGAAGTAATTCCTCAACCTCAGGGTTTCACTTTAGAGAAGTTATATGATTGACAAAATTAGAGTCTCTTAGAAATAGTAAACACGACACTAAATGTATCCCTGTGCCACAGCAAATAAAAAGTACTGAAGACATCCACTTCTGAAACAAACAAGCGAAAATGGATTTATTGTTGTCAGAAGGCATGCCTCAGTGGATGACCCTGCATGGTAATCATTGGCTTGCCACTTAATGACAGTGTGCTTTTGGAACAAGGTACATAATGCCTGTGTCCTCAGTTTATTCATCTGTAAAAGAACAACAGGTCAGTGACCACACCATTTTCAGCAGGTGCCTGGGGCATCAGGGTCAGTTAAACACTGATTGGTTGTTGAAGGAACCATTGCTGGGTAGAGATGAGCCGAGGGAGATTCTCCTATGTTGTGTTATGCCCATTTAAGTGTTTTAATTTCTGTAGCCCCTCCAGGTTTGAGATTTAGTGTCTTTTTTACTAGTATTCACTTTTCCAAAACTCTGGAAAATGCAAGCACTAGATATTTTCATAAAAATGATCACCTTCTCTAAGGACCCTTGTTTTGGGAGGGCTGGAGCACTCTGCCCTGTACCATAGACCTGCCTGGGAAGGATTTTCAAACAGAGGAGTAGTTTCTGTGCAGAAACTGAATTATACATACATACCTATGAGAATCCTGGGTTTACACATTAAACCGTAGCTGACAGTAACCTGTTTCTCCCACCACCGACCCTGCCCTTTGTTACAGCTGCCAACCAAGCTTTCCGGGGCTGATGTGGCTGACTGGTAGCTGGTGCCTAGAAGTATTTGGCACAGCATTTTTACCTAATTCGTTTTCTTTTCTCCTATGGGAAACCAATCCCTATTGTTCTGTTCCTTTCTCTTCCCCCTCAATTTTCATCATTCAGTCATTCTTACGTCAAGAAGTCTATGATAGACACACATTAATCCCTTTTCCCTTCTCTTTTAAATGAGCTCTTATCTCGTTACTCTAGGAAAAATGTCCCCTTCTCTTTTCATTCATTCATCAGATATTCACTGAAATCCTTCTGTACCTCCTCTTCCTTCATCTTATGTGTGAGTCAGAAAACAGCTCTAATCATGGCTGAAGATAATAATAGATTGAGTAATATAGAATCTTCTCTGTTTCCAGATAAGAGTTTCTGAAAGGCTGTTCATCAATGAGCAAGTCCATTGTTACTAAGATGGGTTTCCGTTTGCAGGCCAGGGATGTGTTTCTGTGAACTAAGAGCGTAGACTATTTCTTTAAAACCAAGCAAACCACTCATTTGTTCCCAAAGGGGCCAACTTCCTCTGCACTGAAAACTTTTAGAGAATTGTAGAGAATTTAACTTCCCTCTTTGACAAAATGAGTACGGAACTCAGTAATATAACATCCAGCCCCTGCCTTTCTGTCCGCTTTTTGGGGCAAATCTGAACCGGCTTTGAATCCTCCTTAGCCACAGAAGAAGATTTATCACACTTTGCAAATACCTCATCACTTTGTTGTGAGGATTAATAAAGTAATATAGGTAAGCTTTCTGGCTCACAGTAATGATAGAAGTTGCTACTGACACCACTAGAGTATAGCTCTATGTAGCAAAGATTTTTGTTCCTTGCTGTATCTGGCACATATTAGATACTCAGTAAATAATGAAAGGATACATGGATGCCCCTTATTGTCACATAGGACAGAACTTGTAGAATTCTACTTGAAAACAATAAAGTAAAAAAGCCGAGTCTCGGTAATAAAGGGTTGGTTTAAATTGCCAGGTAAATGTATCAGTTTCAAGCGAGTCTACTAAGTGTGAAGAGCAAGCATACTGCAAACTCCTCGGTGTTTTCCATACTTCAGTGTTCCTCTTCGTCACTCTGTTCTCTTCCTTCTGAATCTTGCCCCTCCCCTCCCCCGAACTGTGTACCTCTTTCTCATTTCTCTTTCTCTGCCCTTGGACTCTCTTTATAGGTCTTTTCTTGAATGGTATATGTTTGTATGAGTTTCTCTACCCAGTTTTCTCTTCTCTTGATTTTCTCCCTTCACCATCGTAGAGATTTTTTAAAATAAACATGTATAGAGTTTTGGTGGTGGTGGTTGGTGGTGGTGTGTGGGAAACTCCTGGAGTTACTTTACCTTTGCAAGGCATGATTGAATTTCCTCTGTGATTCTTTAATAGACAGAAGGAACGCTTTTCACTCCTGATCTAAGCTCCCAGATTGTGAAGCATTTTAAAATTTGTCTTGGGGCGCCTGGATGGCGCAGTCGGTTAAGCGTCCGACTTCAGCCAGGTCACGATCTCGCAGTCCGTGAGTTCGAGCCCCGCGTCAGGCTCTGGGCTGATGGCTCGGAGCCTGGAGCCTGTTTCCGATTCTGTGTCTCCCTCTCTCTCTGCCCCTCCCCCGTTCATGCTCTGTCTCTCTCTGTCCCAAAAATAAATAAAAAACGTTGAAAAAAAAAAAATTTGTCTTAAATTCCTTCCTCCTGCATTTTTGCTTCTGGAAATATCCTTTGACCATCTTCTTTAATTCTGACTACTTCTGCTTTTCACTGAGTTACAATAAGTGGTTCATGAATTGCTTCCATGTTCATCTGAGATCCTCTTCAAAGGGTTGCATGATTTTTCAACCACTTAATTCAAAGAACCTTTTCTTGGAAATTGTCCTTATCATTATAAAGTTGTTTTAATGACATAGTTCTCTGTGCCGTTCTCAACATTAAAGTTATTGTATAGCATGTGCAATATAATATACTGGGTTTTTTTGTTTTTTCTAAGTCACACTTATTGGAAATGCAAGGGCCCTGAAGTGCCTGAGTAGCTCAGTTGGTTGTGCATCTGACTCTTGATTTGGGCTCAGGTCATGATCTCACAGTTTGTGAGTCCAAGCCCTGTGTCAGGTTCTGCGCTGACAGTGTGGAACCTGCTTGGGATTCTCTCTTTCCCTCTTTCTCTGCCCCTCCCCTGCTTGCACTTGTGTGCTCGCTCGCTCTCTCTCTCTTTCAAAATAAATAAACATTTAAAAAAAGAAGAAAAGAAACGCAGAGGCCCTAAAGAGATAATACTTAGATATTTTGCTAAAGTAAAAAGAGGGTCTTCTCCCCAAATTACCTGGCACTAGAAGTCAAAATAAATTGTCATTGACAAATACTATGTTATATAATCCCAGGCCTTCAAATTCCAGGCGGGTTCTTTCCTTTTGGGTTCCTTGTCACTGTATTCCTTGACAGATCACTGCCCTTTATTGACCTTCCCTTCCCATCAGCTCTTCCCTACCTAAAAATTTATTGAAAAAAGAAAAAGCTGTATCACCCTTTGGGTTTTTCCTTTTTAAAGATCTGTAAATAGGGGGGCGCCTGGGTGGCTCAGTCGGTTAAGTGTCTGACTTCGGCTCAGGTCATGATCTCACAGTTCATGGGTTTGAGCCCTGTGTCGGGCTCTGTGCTGACAGCTCAGAGCCTGCAGCCTGCTTCTGATTCTGTGTCTCCCTCTCTCTCTGCTCCTCCCCCGCTCATGCTGTGTCTCTCTCTCTCTCCTTCAAAAATAAGTAAAAACATTTAAAAAAAAAGTTTAAAGATCTGTAAATACGGGCACCTGTCTGGCTCAGTTGGTAGAGCATGTGACTCTTGATCTCAGCATTGTAGAGAAGTTCGAGCCCCACATTGGGTGTAGAAATTACTTAAAAATAAAATCTTTAAAACAAATAAGTAAACCGTCATAAATAAATATAGCAGCCTCTTTGTTTCATTTTAGAAAATTAAGGGGAGAAAAGACTTTACATATTATGTTAGTGGCTTTTTAAAACTTTATTTTCTGTTCCCACTAGAGGGCATTCTTTCCTCTGATTTTAATTCATAGCTTTTGTATATTTATTTTACAGAACTGCTAAATAAAAAGATAAATGTAGGGGCGCCTGGGTGGCTCAGTCAGTTAAGCGTCTGACTTCTACTCAGATCATGATCTCACAGTTCACGAGTTGGAGCCCCACATCGGGCTCTGTGCTGACAGTTCATAGCCTGGAGCCTGCTTCATTCAGATCTTGTGTCTGTCTCCCTCTCTCTCTGCCCCTCCCTCGCTTGCATTCTCGCTCTCTCTCAAAAATAAATAAACGTTAAAAAAAAATTTTTTTAAATAGATAAATGTTGAGGATATGAATGTGCTCAGATACACCTCTTACAGATAGGAGTTGTCAGAAATACACCATTCTCTTCATTTAAGCTTCATCTGTGCCAATATCAAAATTGATGTCAAACCATATTTCCTAGCATTTTTACCTCATAAGTGAGCTTGGTTAGATGGGGGATCACAAATATCCCACCATAACTTTATGATGCTGTTTGTGCAGTTACATTTTACAGACCAGTGCTTATCCTAATTTATGTTGCAATATGGCTAAAGCTAGATTATTCAAAGATGAGTTTGCGTATTTTATTATGTGGTTAACTCCGTTTTTGTAAGCTGTATTTAATATAGGACAAACGAAACCTAAACATATTTTGTTAATCCAGTAGATCTCAGTGCTAACACCCAATGGTTTTCCAGCCTTGCCTCTCAAGGCAATATTTTATTTGACAGTAAGTATTTGAACTCTTGTTTCTGTTGTGACATCATGCTTTTCTGCAGGAACTTTATCCTTAACATCTAATCAGAAGCAGCTCCATTCTTCTATTAAAGAATTGATAATTTGACATGAGCCGCATATATGTTCTGTTTCAGACTTTCCTGAGCCTCCTGGTACCAGGTACGACCACAACTGCTAACCAGGAGGCTGTTCAGCAAAGAGCTAACTTTTTTTCCTCTAGTAGGAGCCATAGATTGTGTGTAGTTGACACTAAGGGAGCAAATTTTGTTAGTCTGTGTGATTAAAATGAATTCAGACAGGTATACTCAGAAGGGACTCTAAGTGGGAAATCTGGGCTCTTTGTCAAAGCTAAACGAGATTTGGTAACTCAGAGTGGCAGTGGGGGGCGGAGGGGAAAGGGAGACATGGTCGCTATCAGGAAACTGCTGCAGAGCCTGTGTATGCTTCTGTGCTTTTGTTTGCAGATTTAGAGCTACTTGCAAGTAGAAGGTGGTATGGAATCTTCTACAAACTTAAGATACTGACTTAATTAGGTATTGATTTAAGCTTATGTTGACAGATTCGAAGAATTAAATTAGAAGTGTTAAATGGCAGAGCTATTACAATGAGAAGGGCAGGCTGTGTGGAAAACTGATATAAAACATTTTCACCTCCTTGATTTTTTTATTCATAGTCCTCTAATCACAAAAATCCTCCATAGCATATTTGACACCACAGATAATTTATAAAGCAACTCTTATGTTTTAAGAGACCCTGCTAAGAACTTACCTATCATAATGTTTGATGGTATGGCTGAACTGTATATTTGTGTTTGAAATTATAACTTTGAATCATAAAAGTTGTGTCTATCGACTTGAAGTTAGAAAACATACATTTTAGAAATGACTCCATCAAAAATAGTTAATATTAATTTAAAAACAATAACAACAGCCCTATTTCTTAGGATTTAATTTTTTTACGTAGTCTTTACACCCAACATGGGGCTCGAGCTCACAACCCTGAGATCAAAGGTTGCATGCTCTACTGACTGAGACAGCCAGGCATCCCAACACTGCTATTTCCTAAAGATCTGACAGTTACTAAACTCCAGCTTGGTTGTGGGTGAAGCCTCCCACCACCTCATACCCTTATCTCTTAGGAGAGCCATGGGCATTTTTTTTTTTTTAATTTTTTTAGTTTATTATTAAAAAAAATTTTTTTTAATGTTTATTTATTTTTGAGAGAGATGGAGACAGAATGGGAATGGGTTAGGGGCAGAGAGAGAAGGAGACACAGAATCTGAAGCAGGCTCCAGGCTCCAAGCTGTCAGCACAGAGCCTGCTGCAGGGCTTGAACTTACGAGCTGTGAGATCATGAGCTGAGCTGAAGTCGGACGCTCAACCTACTGAGCCACCCAGGTGCCCCTTTCTTAATTTTTTAAAGTTTATTTACTCAGAGAGAGAGAGAGAGAGAGGCAGGGAGGGGCAGAGAGAGATGAGGAGAGAGAATCCAATCAGGCTCCGCACTGTCAGCACAGAGCCCAATGTGGGACTTGAACTCATGAACCATGAGACCATGACCTGAGCCGAAATCAAGAGTTGGCTGCTTAACTCACTGAGTGCCGCAGGCGCCTCAAGATCCATGGGCATTTAGATTTAGATAGCCTTGAATTATATCAGAAGAGTAAAACAGGCAAGGGATAAGCACCCGCAGACCTTCCTACTGAACGTGATGGATGCAGAGTTTGGTAGCGTCACCATCCAGGGTTGCCGTAAGGTTTGTTCACGTTCTATTGGTCAGCCAGCATCCCCACCATGGGAAGGAAGGTCAGGCCTACACAGTAACGTTAGATGGGACACACCAGAAAGTTAGTGTTCAAAGCTGGGTTTACCTTTCTGGCATCTTTTTAGCACAGTTCATGCTACATTTGTTTGGCAAAGTTATTGTATCCAGTTAGATTAAACTTCCATTTGTGAATCTAAGCAGTTATTTACTGCTTTTCAAGATTTTTATGTTTATGTTTTATGTTTAAAGCGTTATCATGCCTGGCAGCTGTTTTGAATGAGCAAATTTTGAAGTATTCCATCCTTTTGCTCAAATACCATCTTTTCTGTGAAGCTTTCTTGCCCACACAATTTTTCTGTTTTCTGCTTTATTTTCCTCCATAGCACTTTCTTCTAACTTGCTTTACAGCTTCATGTGTTTTTATACCTGTCTTCACCCACCAAAGTGTTAGCAGCTTCATAGGGGCGGAGCTCTGTCTGTGTTGTTTATTGCTGTCTCCCCACCACCTAGAACATAGTAGGCACTCGATATTTATTGAATTTGCTGGAAAACTACTGGCTTGATGCCATCATTTGGCTTTCAGTGTAACTTGGTGAGATCTCAGTACATCTCTGGAAATCTTAACAATCGTGAAGGATATTTTGAGGACCAATTTAAGAGGTTGTATATAAAGGTGCCTGGGTGGCTCAGTCAGTTAAGTTTCTGACTCTTGATTTTGGCTCAGGTCATGAGATGGAATCCCTTGACAGGCTCTGCACTGAGCATGGAGCCTGCTTAAGATTCTCTGTCCTCCCGCTGCCCCTGCCCTATTTGTGTGTGTGTGTACGCACATGTACTCTTTCTCTCTCTCAAAAAATAAAAAATAAGGGCGTCTGGGTGGCTCAGTCGGTTAAGCGTCTGACTTCGGCTCAGGTCACAATCTCACAGTTCGTGAGTTCGAGCCCCGCGTTGGGCTCTGTGCTGACAGCTCAGAGCCTGGAGCCTGCTTCACATTCTGTGTCTCCCTCTGTCTCTGCCCCTTCCCTGCTCATGCTGTGTCTCTCTCTGTCTCAAAAAATAAAATAAACATTTAAAAAAAATTTTTTAAATAAAAATAAAAAATAAAAGGTTGTTTATACTATTACTGATACAAATTGTATACCAGAAAATATGATAACATAGTCCTACCACATTTGAATAAAATAATGTAAGACCTTCAGGCACGCCTGACTGGCTCAGTCAGAGGAATGTGTGTGATTCTTGATCTCAAGGTCATGAGTTCAAGACCGCTCGTGTGTAGAGATTACTTAAAAATAAATAAGTATTTGTTTTAAAATTTAAGACCTTCAAGGGCACCTGGGTGGCTCAGCCTGGGTGACTCAGCCGGTCAAGTGTCCAACTTCGGCTCAGGTAATGATCTCATGGTTCATGAGTTTGAGCCCCACATCGAGCTCACTGCTGTCAGTGGAGCTCACTTTGGAGCTCACTAAAAAAAAAAGAAACAAATTTTTAATAAAATAAAATTTAAGACCTTCAAATTTTTCTTCTCATATGATTCTCACAACAAACTTAATAGATGAAGAAATGTAGTAGAGTACAATAAGTGGTTTGCCTAAGAGCTCATGGTTAATAACAAGAATCCATGTTCTTTTTTAAATAAAAACTTATTCAGTAAACATTTATTGAGAGTCTGTAATCTGCCAAAACTATGCTAGTTTTCCGTCTTGAACTGACAGCCCAAGGGTTGTTATAAGCTTTGTTTTTTGTTTGTTTGTTTGTTTTTTATTGAAGGGGGAGGAGACTTGAAGAAAAATTGAGGGATAGTTGAGGACGTTTTTCAAATAAATGTAAAGGAAAAGAGTGGTACTACAGATCCCCTCTGCTAGATGTGAAAGTGTTTACCTTTCAAGATCGCTGAGTACTCCACTCCCGCCAGAGGAAACCACTGACCAAAATTTTGTCATTCCCTATTTTCCTTTTATAGTTTCACTACATGTTTGATTTCCTAAACTGGATAGTGTTTTTGAACTTTAAACTATATATGTTCTTTGCAGGGCGCCTGGGTGGCTCAGTCGGTTAAGCTTCTGACTCTTTCATGATCTCAAGGTTCGTGAGTTCAAGCCCTGCATTGGGCTTCATACTGACTGGAACCTGCCAGGGATTCTCTCTCTGCCTCTGTCTCTGCCCCTTCCTTGCTCGCTCTCTGTGTCTCTCTCTAAAAATAAATAAATAAATAACTTAAAAAATATATGTGTGTTCTTTGAGACTTTCTTTGATACATCTGAGATTCTTGAAGTCTTTACCTATGGCTATGATGCATTTTCTAATTCATTCTGTAGTAGACTGTTGATGGGCCTTTGGGTTGTTAACATCCCCCCTCCCTTACCATGTTGCAAAAACTGCTGTGAACATTCTTCTCCATTCTTCTGGTACACATGGACAAAAGATTCCCCAGGGAATATATGTAAGAGTGAAACCTCAGAGTCATTGGAATTGCGCATATTTAACTTAACTAGAATGTGAACAAAATTTTCCAAGTTGTTGTGATGATGTATGCTCCCACTAGCAAAGTAGAAGTGTTTCTGTTGTATCTTCACTAGCACTCAAAATCATCAGATTTTTAGGTTTTTGCTAGACTGGTAGGTGTAAAATGATAGCTCCTGAAAATTTTATTTGTACTTCTTTGATGACTGATGAGATTGAGCATCTTTTCATATATTTATCAGTCATTTGTGTTTGTTCTTTATAGTGCCCATTGAAGTCTTTGCCCATTTTTCTCTCTTTTTTTTTTCTTTTAATATTATTATTATTTTGAGAGAGAGAGAGTGGGGTTGGGGGGGAGGTACAGAATCTGAAGCAGGCTCCAGGCTCTGAGCTGTCAGCACAGAGCCCAATGAAACTCATAAACCATGAGATCATGACCTGAGCCAAAGCTGGACACTCAAACAACGGAGCCACCCAGGCACCCCGTTTTGCCCATTTTTCTATTGGATGTCTTCTTACTGATAGGCCCGCATTCTTGATGTATTCTGAATACCAAACTGTTGTCTGTCATGTATGTTGCACGTATCACCAGTTTCAGGGCCTTCTTGTCTTTCCATCACTCTAGGGCATTAGAAGGTAAAGAAAAAGTCTTAATTTTAATGTGGTTTAATGTCTCTCTTTTTGGTTTCGACCATATGTATGTGTTTTAAGAAATTATTTCCTACTCTGAGCTCATATAATTATTTCCCTATATGGCCTTTGAGGGATTTTTTAAATTAAAAAAAATATATATATATATTTTAATATTTTATAAAATATATTATAAATACAATTATAAATATTTTATTATATATTTTATTATATAAATATGTAATATATTTTATTATATATTTTAAATATTTTATAAAACATTATAAATAGTATAAACATTATAATTATAAATATGTTATAAAGTATATTATAAATACATTATAAAACATATATATATATATTTTTTAGTTTCCTTCGACATTTCTCTTTAAGCCATCCAGAATTGGTGTTTGTGTATGGGATCTGTGGAAGAGATCTGATTTTATTTTCCCCACATATGGATGATCACCTGTTCTACTACTCCCTCCTTTTCCCACTGATCTCTGGGGACTTTGTTGTCATAAAACAGATTTCAACATGGGTGTATCTGTTTTGGGCTTTCAATTCTCTTCTCATTGGTCAAATGATCTGTGTCTGTGCTGATACCATCCTGTCTTAATTTAGCTTTATATTAGCTCTTGATATGTTAAGCAGATCCCTCCATCTTATTTTTCTTCAGGAATACCTTGGTTATTTGTGGCCCTTTGTAACTTGCATAAAAATTTGAGTCAGCTTATCATGTTCCACAAAAACTTCTTTTGTGATTTTGATTAGAATTGCACTGAATCCACGAATCAATTTGGAGAGAATTGACATTTCATTTCATTGAACCTTCTCTTCTGTGAACTTGATATTATTATTTTTTTAAGTCCTTTAATGTCTTTGAATATACATATACTTTTTTTTAAGATTTTTTTTTTTTTTGAGAGAGTGTGCACATGTATGCATGCATAGGGGAGGGGCAGAGGGAGAGGGAAAGAGAATCTTTTTTTTTTTTTTTTTTTTAATTTTTTTTTTTAACGTTTATTTTTGAGACAGAGAGAGACAGAGCATGAACAGGGGAGGGTCAGAGAGAGGGAGACACAGAATCTGAAACAGGCTCCAGGCTCTGAGCTGTCAGCACAGAGCCCGACGCGGGGCTCGAACTCGTGGACTGTGAGATCATGACCTGAGCCGAAGTCGGACGCTTAACCAACCGAGCCACCCAGGCGCCCCAGAGGGAAAGAGAATCTTAAGCAGTCAGTGCCCAATGCAGATCCCAATGTGGGGCTTGATCTCATAAGATCGTGACCTGAGCCAAAATCAAGAGTCAGACACTGACTGAGTCACCCAGGTGCCCCAAGATTTTTTTTTTAAAGTAATCTCTGCACCCAGTGTGGGGTTTGAACCCACAACCATGAGATCTAGAGTCACATGCTCCACCAACTGAGCCAGCCAGGCATCCCTGAATATATTTTTACTGATTAGCTTTATAAAGGGCCATCTTTGGTTAAAGTTTTTTATATTTATTTTGAGAGAGAGAGAAAGCACCCGTGGGGAAGGGACAGAGAAAGAAGGAGAGAGAGAGAGAATCCCAAGCAGGTTCTGCACTGTCAGTGAGATCTAGGAGATCATGACCTGAGCCAAAGTCAGACACTTAACCGACTGAGCCACCCATGCATCCCAATTCATAGGCATTTTTTTTAATGCTGTTACAAATGTCATATTTTTTTTATTGTGGTAAAACATAAAATCTATCATTTTAACCATTTTTTGTACATACAACTCATTGGCTTTAAGTATATTCACATTGTTGCACAACCAACTCCAGAATTTTTCCACCATCCCAAGCTGAAATTCTGTACCCATTTAACAACCCTACCCAGTCCCTGGTAACCACTTATCTACTTTTTCTCTGAATTTTACGAATCCTAAGTACCTAAGGTACCTTAGGTACTTAGGATTTTACGAATCCTAAGATCATGTGAGTACAATCTTAAATGACATGTTTTTAATAATAAATTTTTCTTTTTTGGAGTTATGAAATACAACCAATACTTTATTAAATTGGTTTTTATATTTATCAGCCTTGCTTAAAATAACTATAATAATTTAGCTGTGTTGGGTTTTTGCATAACCAAGCATATTACTTGTGAATAAGAGGCTTTTCCTACTATTATGCCTGCCCATCAAGTTTTAAATTCTAATTAATTTTTTTATATTTAGATGTTGTTTGCTTCATTTTCAAATCTGTTGGTTACCTCTTCTTTTCAAACTTCTCTTTTATTTACTTTACCCTATTAACTATTACCTCATATCCAATTCTGATATAAACTCTTTCCCAGTCTGATTCGGCTGTTTCTGCTACTTCTTTCTCATGGTGCTGTGTTTGTGTGTGTGTGTGTGTGTGTGTGTGTGTGTGTGTGTGTGTGTGTATTTTGTGTATGGATTCATACTGTGGAAGTTTATTTCTGCCAGAGGCTTGGTGGTAGTGTTTGTTCCCTTAGGACCACTTTGTTTGTTTGTTTGTTTATATTTTGTTTTTAAGTGATTTCAACACCCATCATGGGGCTCAAACTCACAGCCCTGAGATCAAGAGCTGCCCGCTCCACCAAATGAGCCAGCCAGGCACCCCCAGACCACTTTAAACTAAACTCTTCACCTGAGAACCATTTGGAACCATTTGTTAGTTTAAATTTGGACTCTTCACTCATTACAAGGCTGGGCTGGTTTGTGGTTATGATTTTTCAGGGCTTTTTGTTGTTGTTTTGTGCCAAGCGGGTGAGGGAATTTCACTAGGGCAAGTTTTGTAATCCCCTAGGGAGGATTTCTGGCTTGCCCATGCACTGAGAGTATATTAGGGTCTCAGCCTTACAAGGAATTGCTTGTTAGACACTCCACCTTCGGCAGACTTTGGTATTCACTTCCTGTGCTTTGTCCTGCAACGCTGTGAAAATCCAAGCTCAGAGTTTTACCTGCTTTGGTAAATGAATGCTTGCCCCCTTTAGTGATTCTGGTTACCAGTTCCTCTTTCACTTGGTTTTTATCCGCCTGCTAGCTTATCAAGGCATTTTAAAAGCTGATTTTACATTTTTATCAAATATTTTATTTTCATGAGGAATGTAAATCAGAGTAACAAATCCACCAGTGTCAGCTATTCCCGTATCATCTGACTATGTTGTTTCTGGTCATTTGGGAAAGGAAATTTGGGGTTAAATCTGTACTTAAAAAATGTTATAAAAATGAGATGGAGTGAGGCGTATTACAGCTGCTAATTAATGATATTTCTTTTTTTTTAATAGGTGTCAGCTGTGATGCATGTTTAAAAGGAAATTTTCGAGGTCGCAGATATAAGTGTTTAATTTGCTACGATTACGATCTTTGTGCATCTTGTTATGAAAGTGGTGCAACAACCACAAGGCATACAACTGACCACCCAATGCAGTGCATATTAACAAGGGTAGATTTTGGTACGTATTTATTTCTCATTCTAATGGGTTGTCATTTAGAATTTTGTGTGCATGTGCGTGAAGAAGTTTAAAGGCAAGATGTTCTAAAACTATTCCCGATAGCATACATTAAAAATAACATGACTCTTACTTTTGTATTCTAAAGAATTCTCATAATCATAGCTCAACTGTTCATAAAAGCTATTCAGATATCCATCTAGAAAACTGACACGGTATGAGATGGAAGGAGCGCCTCGGTAAAATAAAGGAACTGTTCGTGCTAGCAGTACACAAGTATTCTTGCTCTGGCTGCCAGAAAGCACAGTTTCTGTTTCTGCAGTTGATTAGAAGCCCTTGTTAATCCATAAGAAAGGCTATAAATGTTTCATGCTATAATTTCTTACCTAGTCGGCACTTGGGGTTTTTTTGTTTTGAGAGCGAGAGAGACACATGCATGAGGGAGGAAGAGAGAATCTTAGGCAGGCTCCACACTCAGCACGGAGCTTTTCTGTTTCTAGCCATCATAGTGGGTGTGAGGTGGTATCTCATATGGTTTTGATTTGCATTTCTCTGATGGCTAATAATAGTAACCATCTTTTCTTGTGCTTACTGGCCATTTGTATATCTACTTTGGAGAAATGTCTATTCAGATGCTTTGTCCATTTTTTTAATTGGGTAATACGTCTTTTTATTATTGAGTTTTAATAGTTCCTTATATACTCTTTATACAAGTTCCTTATCAGGTGGATGATTTGCAGAAGTCTCCCATTTCATGGGTTGTCATTTCACTTTTTTGATGGTATGTTTTGAAGCACAAAGATTTTCATTTGTTGTTGTTGTTTATTTATTTTGAGAGAGAGAGAGTGAGTGGGGGAGGGGCAGAGAGAGGGGGGAGAGAATCCCAAGCAGGCTCTGTGCTTGTCAGCGCAGAGCCTCATGCGGGGCTCAAACTCCCAAACCGTGAGATTATGACCTGAATCAAAATCCAGAGTCGGATGCTTAACTGAACTGAGCCACCCAGGCACCCCTACAAAAGTTTTAATTTTGATGACGTCCAGTTTATCTTTTTATTTTCTTTTGTTTTGCTTTTAGTGTCATATCTAAGAAACCATTACCCAGTCTAAGATCATGAAGATTTACATTTTTGTTTCCTTATAAGAGTTTTATTGTTTTCGCTTTTACTTTTTTTATTTTAGTTATTTAAGTAATCTCTACATGCCGTGTAGGGCTCGAACTCACAACCCCGAGATCAAGAGTAACATACTCTTTCTACTGAGCAGTTAGGCACCCCTTAGCTTTTACATTTAGATTTTTGCTCCATGTTGCATTAATTTTTGTATATGGAATGATGAGATCATTCTTTTGCATATGGATATCCAGTTGTCCCAGCATCATTTATTGAAAAAGACTATTCTTTACGCAGTGAATTGTCTTGGCATTCTTGTTGAAAATCAGTTGACCTGAGGTGGGAGGAGTAGGGGATTGGTGTAATATTGGTCACATGGTACAAAGTTTCATTATGCAAGATGAATAAGCTCTGGGGAGCTAATGTACAGTATGGTGACCATAGTTAACAATATTATATTGTATACTTGAAATTTTTGGAGAGGACAGATCTTAAATTTTTCAACACACACACAGGTAACTATGTAGACATGGTGATCTTTTCACAGTGAATACTGCATCGGAACATCAAGTTGTATATCATAAATACACATAATTTTATATGTCTGAGATATCTCAATAAAGCTATTAGGAAAGTTGGTTGACCATAAATGTGTCTTTTCTTAGAGTCTCCGTCTGTTTCATTGATTTATATATCTGTCTATATGCTAGTACCACAATCTTAACTACTGTAAACTTCTAGTAAGCTTTGAAATTGACAAGTATGAGTCTTCCAGCTTTGTTTTGTTTTTTGTTTTTTCAAGATTGTTTTGAGTATTCTAGATCCTTGAGTTTCTATGAAAGAATTTTAGGATCAGCTCATCACATTTCTGCAAAGAAGCCAACTGGGATTTTGATGGGGATTGTTTTAAGTCTGTAGATCAGTTTGGAGAGCAACGGTATTAAGTCTGCCAGTTGGTGAACATGAGATGTTTTTCCATTTGTTTAGTTTGTCTTTAATATTTTTCAACAAAGTTTTGTAATTACCAGAGGTTAAGTTTTATACTTCCTTCTTTAAATGTGTTACTAAGTATTTTATTCTTCTTGTTATTGTAAGTGTATTTTTAAAATTTTATTTTTGGATTGTTCACTACATGTGTATAGAAAAATAATTGGGTTTTGTATGGATCTTTTTTTTTTTTTTTTTTTTTTTTTTAAATGTCTTCATAACTTTTCTTCTTTTTTTTTTTTTAATTTTTTTTTTCAACGTTTTTTATTTATTTTTGGGACAGAGAGAGACACAGCATGAACGGGGGAGGGGCAGAGAGAGAGGGAGACACAGAATCGGAAACAGGCTCCAGGCTCTGAGCCATCAGCCCAGAGCCCGACGCGGGGCTCGAACTCACGGACCGCGAGATCGTGACCTGGCTGAAGTCGGACGCTTAACCGACTGCGCCACCCAGGCGCCCCTGTATGGATCTTATATCCTATGATGTTGTTCATTAGTTCTAATAGGATCTAATTGGATTTTTTAGGATTTTCTATATGCAAGGTCATGTCATCTGCTGATTACAAATGGTTCCACTTCTTCCTTTCCCTCTAGCTGCTTTTCCTTTCATTTTCTTGCCTAATTACTAGACCATCCAGTAAAATAATGAATAGAAATGGCTAAAGCAGACACTCTTGTCTTGTTCCAGGTCTTAGGGGGGAAAACATCCAGTCTTTCACCAATAAGTGTGATGTTAGCTATAGTTTTTTTGTAGATGTCTTTTATCAAGTGAAGTTTCATTGATTTTTATATATTTATCCCTACCTATCCCAAATATACCTGGCAAGTCTTATACATATAATAGTGTGTGTGTGTGAGTGTGAGTGTGTGTGCACAAGTGTGTATGGGCAAATACTTTTAAGATAGCCTAAATCTTCCTAAAAATGAATGTGAACAAATCTCTCACATAGCAAATGTTCTCTCTTATAAAATTTTCTCTTATAATGTGCTATTTTTAAAAAAATTCTTATGTTTATTCTTGAGAGAGAGAGACAAGAGCACAAGCAGGGGAGGGGCAGAGAGGGAGACACAGAATCTGAAGCAGGCTCCAGGCTCCGAGCTGTCAGCACAGAGCCTGATGCAGAGCTCAAACTCATGAACCGCGAGATCATGACATGAGCCGAAGTCGGATACCCAACTGATTGAACCACCCAGGCGCCCCCTCATATCCTATTAAATTAAGCATTTGTTTCATGTTAAGTATAGTTCTTTGGAATGAAGTGACATAATATACTAAATATACTTTCTTTTTTTTTTTAATTTTTTTTTTTTAACGTTTATTTATTTTTGAGACAGAGAGAGACAGAGCATGAATGGGGGAGGGTCAGAGAGAGAGGGAGACACAGAATCGGAAGCAGGCTCCAGGCTCTGAGCTGTCAGCACAGAGCCCGATGCGGGGCTCGAACTCACGGACCGTGAGATCATGACCTGAGCCGAAGTCGGACGCTTAACCGACCAAGCCACCCAGGCGCCCCCTAAATATACTTTCAAATGCATTTCCTTTTGTGTTACTAATGGAGAAAAATAAATCTATTTCTTGAGATGTACCAATGAGGCAAACAGATTATTCCCATAGAATATCACTAATTCATCAGTTCTTCAGTAACCAATATGGACAGAGTCTGTTGTGGTAGTACTCCATTCAAGTTAGCATTTTTGCTCAGGGTCCTTCCTGCTGTAAGAATGGTGTGTGCTTTAGACAGATAGCTGCGTCTGGGGGTTGGCATATTGATCACATTTGCCTATGCCGAGCACTTGTGTTCTTGTATTATGATATGCCCTGCTGATTCTTTTTTTTTTTTTTTTAAGATTTTATTTTAAGTTATCTCTGTACCAAATGTATAGAACTAAACTCACAACTCCGAGATCAGGAGTCACACACTCTGCCGACTGAGCCAGTTGGGCACCTCTCCCTCTGCTGATTTCTTTGTGTTGACACTGGCATTGGTACAGTAGCCACAGAGATAAAGAAAAAATAAATTACAGTAAAATTAGAACTAGATGTGAAATGAGAGATGTTTCAGAATTAAATGAAGGGAGGGGGCCTGGCTGGCTCAGTCAGAAAAGCATGTAACTCTTGATCCCAAGGTCGTGGGTTCAAGCCCCACATTGGGTATAGAGGCTACTTAAAAATATCTTAAAAAAACATTCAAAGTTAAATGAAAGGATAAAAAGTTGTTTGTTTTTCTCTCTTTTAAAAAATTTTTTAACGTATATTTGTTTTTGAGAGAGAGATGGGGCACCTGGGTGGCTCAGTCAAACATCTGACTTCAGCTTCAGTCATGATCTCACAGTTTGTGGGTTTGAGCCCCCACGTTGGGCTCTGTGCTGACAGCTCAGAACCTGGAGCCTGCTTCCAATTCTGTGTCTTCCTCTCTCTCTGCCCCTCCCCTGCTCATGCTCTGTCTCTCTCTGTATCTCTAAAACAAACAAACGTTAAAAAAATTTTTTTCTTTATTTTTGAGAGAGAGAAGGAGCATGAGCAGGGGAGAGGCAGAGAGAGGGAGACACAGAATCCAAAGCAGGCTCCAGGCTCCAGGCTCCGAGCTGTCAGCACAGAGCCAGATGCGGGGCTTGAACTCACGAACTGTGATGTGAGATAATGACCTGAGCTGAAGTCAGATGCTCAACCGACTGAGCCACCCAGGTGTCCCTGTTTGTTTTTCTCTTAAGGAAATAATAGCTATGTGGGTGAAAAAGGAATTTTGGAGGGGTGGCATGGAGTCCCAGGCAAAATAAGGATGTTGCACATATGAGGTACCTAAGCACTCTTTGACAGGGTGAGGTTTTTGGAGATTTCAGGGACACTGTTGTTTTACATTATTGTACCTACCATATGTTTACATTTTCATGTGATAAAAGAAAACAATAATTATTATTTCTCACTGCAGTTCCACTTTATTTTTCAGATTTGTACTATGGTGGGGAAGCTTTCTCTGTAGAGCAGCCACAGTCTTTTACTTGTCCCTATTGTGGAAAAATGGGCTATACGGAGACATCTCTCCAAGAACATGTTACTTCTGAGCATGCAGAAACATCAACAGAAGTGGTAAGTGAAGAAACCTTGTATCTAAAGTGATGTGTTAACGTACATCATTTCTAACAAAAGTAAAGCTAGGTCACTATCCTCTGTCTCCTACTAAGTGTACTGATACTGTTTGCATAATAATTATTAAAATGCTCTTTTAACAGCAAGTTTTACACATCCTAGGAGGTTGCATGTGTGCAAGATAACACGCTTCATTTATTCACACTAGCCGTTCTCGCCCTGTTGCTAAAAGCACAGTGTGGAATCTTGACCAAATTCAGGAGCCCTTAGCAAACGTACTGTGAACAGGTTAAAAGCACCCCACCCTGAAGCACAGCTCTTTCTAAAAAGCAGGTATTCTTGCTACCTGCTTAATTTTCCTTCTACAAGAATGCCTTCATAATGAAATTTTAAAATTTTAAGTCATATGTAATAATCCATTGTCACATCTCATTGTAAAATACCGCTTACTTTGTTTTTATTAGGTCAGATCTCTTGGTTCATTGGTTGGAGCTCTAAGGTCCCTACAAGTTCCTTCTACTCTAATCTTTCCCAACTGGCTAAGAGCCAAAGACCTGGAATAATGCACAAAGGAAATCTTGCCTTGAAAGCTTTTTGGGTATTTAACTTGACATCTGAGTCAGCATATATTCAACTTTTAAGAAACGATAAAGTACACCCAAAAGAGCACCCTTCCCCCTCTTTACTATTGGTAATAATAGATAAAGTGAGAGATGAGAAATGGAACTGTAGGTCTGGAATTTGGAGAATTTTGGCACAAGCAATCGCACATTGCATCAACTAATAAGCCCCTAAATGTATTCAAAACAAATTAGCTGAAACTCAAGAAATAGGGTGTCTGAGAACATACAGCTGCTGAGGGGCAGAGCCTGGTGTTTGAAGTCAGCCAGAGTCCCTCTGGGTTGTAGAGTCCCTACTTAACCATTGTCCTGTTTTATCTCTGCTACAGCCCTGCTGTTACAGCTGTGAGTACTACAGGTTCACTTTTATTCCCATTCACACTGCTTAGTTGGATGCTTAAAGTTGCTTATAAGGTGTGTAGGTCAACCATTTGGTAAATTGACATTACGTAGTCCCAAAGCCAAATTTTCGTATCTAACAGCTCAGAACTGCTCTCATCTGGAGCCTCAGAACACTGTTGACACATTTTACTACTGTTCTTAATTTGTTGTTCTTATTTTGTAAAGGTGACCTTGCTTCCTTTTGGTTCAGTCCCAGATACCAGTATGAGGAATGTGGACTTGATCGCATCTCATCCTCATCCCTCGTGGGAAATTTGGAATAATTTCTTTTTGACTTAATTTCTGTTACTGGATACAACAGAGAGGGGTTTCTCTTACTGAACCAGGCATTCTTAAAATCTTTACTAGCCAGTAGGCCCTGGGATAGTACTTCATCACTCCACTGGGGCAGGACAGCTACTCAGTTTTCCACACCCCAAATTGCAGAATCCAGCAGAAAGTTAAGTCCTTCCATGAGCGAAAAGCTAGTCTTTCGAAATAAGAATGAGTAGTTCTGCCTCAGCAGCTTTGCCTTGATTTTTTTTTTCCTGTAAGTAAATACTCATAATTTGTTTACACTCCTCTACACCTGATTCACAGTTTGAAAATTAAATATTTACCATCTACAAATGGTTTAGTGGTCTGTCTCTTATAAGGCATGTTCAGTATATGCCTTGTTAAGTTCCCAAGCTTTTGTACATAGTTCAAGACAGTGGCCATACTGTTTTTAAATTGGTTTTTGTGGAGTATTTTAAGGATTGCTCCCTCCTCAGCAGCCCTTAGTCTGCATGAACACCATATCTGCCCTCTGTTTCCACCCAGGCGTTTCAAAGTGAAAAATGGCAAGCAAACAAGAATCTTTGATATGAAGGTACAGGGTTTTTTCTTCCTCAAATCTTGTGAGTCCTGTCCTCTTCAGTCCAGGGCTGGCACCACATGTGGCTTACTGACTGGTGTCCGTTCTGAAGGATTGGTGCCTGTGCCACCAGTTATTAAGTCTTTTGAGTGCCTCTCGGCATGCGTGTGAAGCATTTATAAATGTCCAGGTGATGTTACTAGGTGTCCCTCTCACCCCACCGCCCTCCCCAGTATTTTGCCGAGGTCATGGTTAGTCAAACGTGGAAAACTTCTGGAGTTCAAGAGTGACTCATGTTATTTTGGCGGGGGACTCGTGTACCCCATTTTCTATTCCTATTTACATTTTTCTTTCCTTTTTTTTTCTTTTTTTTCTTCTTTGTTTTTTTGTTTTTAGAGAGAGAGAAGACACAAGTGAATGAGGGGCAGAGAGAGAGAGAATCACAGGAGTGGGAGAGAATCACAGGAGAATCACAGGCAGAGAGAGAGAGAAGCGAGGCTTACCTCAAGTGGGGCTCGAACTCACCCAGTGTGGGACTCGAACTCACAAACTGTAAAATCATGACCTGAGCTGAAGTCACATGCTTTAACAACTGAGCCACCATGGTGCCCCACCTACATTTTTCTTTCTAAATGCTTAATGTGCTATCTTGCTTTGCTCCTGTGTTTCTTCCATGTGTCGGCTAGGCCACCGGTTTGTAACTTCATGGGACTTAAGGATCTCCCTCCTCTAACCAGCATACATTTGGAACATTTAGGGGTAAAAGAATGCCACTGTAGGTATTATTGTCACCACTAGTAAGCATTTACTGATACCTGACATAGCTGGTAAGAAAGTCTACTGAAGGTTAATGTTTAAAACAATTTTGTAGGGGCGCCAGGGTGGCTCAGTCAGTTAAGTGTGTGACTTTGGCTCAGGTTATGATCTCATAGTTCATGAGTTTAAGCCCCGCATCGGGCTCTGCACTGCGGAGGCTGTTTGGGATTCTCTCTCTCCCCTCTCTCTCTACCCTGCCCCCACTCTCTCTCTGTCTTTCTCAAAATAAATAAACATTTTTAAAAGAGAAAAAAATACAACAACTTTATAGACAACTTTATAACCTTGTCTATATGTCTCTGTTTTCTTTTTCAAATAGGGACTCTAAAGGCCCCATATAAGATTTGCCCCCCTTCTTAAGATTAATTTGGGATTACTCAAGAGACTTTGATTTTGAGGGCATGGAGGACCCTTCAAAACCAGATACTATGAAAAACAACATCTGACATAGAATGAGTGAGGGTGATTACTAGTTAAAAATTTAAAAAGCGGATTGGGCATAGCCTCAGGAGTCTTTTTTTTTTTCTAAGCTTTTATTTGTTTATTTTGAGAGAGAGCAGGCGAGCAAGCACGAGCAGGGTAGGAGCAGAGAGAGAATCCCTCACTGTCAGCAGAGAGCCCGATGCAGGGCTTGAACCCACAAACCATGAGATCCTGACCTGAACTGAAACCAAGCGTTGGATGCTTAACCAACTGAGCCACCCAGGCAGCCCTCAGGAGTCTTTATGTAAACACTAAACATGGTAAACAATGTGATCTTGAGATTAAGCACAAATTCTTAAAATCCCGCACAGTTACCACGAGATTTGGTAGATTGGGTAGATTGGTAATGGAAAGAATTAAGAGGGGAAGTGTAGTACAGTATGTAATTTTAAAATCCATCAATCTAGTAGCAGAAGTGAGCAGTAGGGGCCAAATGGGATTGCAGATACGAAGGATTATTGAGGAAGTGTTAGGATGGTGGAAGAAACATCGTAGGTAGAAAAACTTTTCTTCAGACATAAAAGAAGTGACTCCTGAATTTTTTCTTAAATCCTATGTATTTGAGCTTGCACTGTAGCTAGTTTGAAAGCCGTCAGAGATTTTGTTTTTAGATGAAATGTGCTACTACATTTCATTAATGACATGTAGTTAGCTTGCTCTCAGTTGTTAAAGTAAATCTCTTGTAATTTATCTGAAGAATATTATGCTTAAAAGATAAAAGCACTTTTTGGTTTACCAACATTTTCTTCCCTCTTCCAGAAATGTATGTATTAATGTTTTATTCTGTTCATAATAACAGCAGTCTTCTAATAGGTCATTGCTGGGAACTTCTTGCTTTCTATTTTTCATTTGATTTACTCATTTTTATTACTTTCCAGAAAAGGGGTTAGGGTAGTGTCCAGCTTTTAGGTGCTCTTCATTTATGTTACTGATAACATTACCCCCACCCCTTTTTAATGTTTATATATTTTTGAGAGACAGAGTGCAAGCGAGGGAGGGGCAGAGAGAGAGGGAGACACACAGAATCCGAAGCAGGCTCCAGGCTCCAAGCTGTCAGCACAGAGCCCAACACAAGGTTTGAACCCACGAACTGTGAGATCATGACCTGAGCCGAAGTCAGACAGATGCTCAACTGACTGAGCCACCCAAGCATCCCTCCAACCCCCCCTCTTTTTAAAGTTTATTTATGGGGCCCCTGGGTGGCTCAGTCGGTTGGGTGTCTGACTTTGGCTCAGGTCATGATCTCGCCATTCGTGAGTTCGAGCCCCGTGTCGGTCTCTGTGCTGACAGCTCAGAGCCCGGATCCTGCTTGGGATTCTGTGTCTCCTTCTCTCTCTGCCGCTTCCCCGCTTGTGCTCTGTCTCTCAAAAGTAAATAATGTTAAAAAGAAGTTTTAGGGGCGCCTGGGTGGCTCAGTCGGTTAAGCGTCCGACTTCAGCCCCGGTCATGATCTCGCAGTCTGTGAGTTCGAGCCCCGCGTCGGGCTCTGTGCTGACAGCTCAGAGCCTGGAGCCTGCTTCTGATTCTGTGTCTCCCTCTCTGCCCCTCCCCTACTCATGCTCTGTCTCAGAAATAAATAAACGTTAAAAAAATTTTTTTTTAATAAATAAATAAATAAATAAATAAATAATAAAAAAGTTAAAAAAAAATAAAAGAAATAAAGTTTATTTATTTATTTTAAGAGAGAGAGCGAGCAGGGGAGGGACAGAGAGAGAGGAAGAATCCCAAGCAGTCTCTGCACTGTCAGCATGGAGCCCTATGAGGGGTTTAAACTAACCAACCTGTGAGATCATGACCTGAGCCGATCAAGAGTCAGATGCTTCATCAACTGAGCCACCCACAAGTGCCCCCATTTCCTCCCCTTTTTAATGAAGACTTAGGTGTGTTCTTAACAAAAGGAGTTTAGTTTTGAAATAGTACAGTTGTACTGTGTTTTATTTATAAGAACTAAAAATCACGGAGAAAGAATGATTTTGGAAATTTCCCATAGTCTGACTTTAGACAATTTTATTTTGAGTAATAATTCTTGGGGCACCTGGCTGGCTCAGTCAGAAGAGCATGAGACTCTTGGTCTCAGGGTTGTGAGTTTGAGCCCCATGTTGGGTGTAGAGATTACATGCATACATACATACACTTTAAAAACTAATGACAACAGTTCTTACGGAGAAAACGATGGCATAAAAGGACCTTTGAATTTTTTTTCATGATTCAGAATAATCGATTTTAGCTGGTAACTTACTTAATATTTAAACAGTTGTTTGAATGTCATAGAGCACAGAATAGTTTATCATCATTGTCGTGGCAAATTTGTACTAAACAATTAGATGCATTTGATCTCTAAATTAAGCAAGCAAGAAAGTATTAGATCAAATATTCCAGCCAAATTAACATGATAGATATGATTTATTCATGAAGGCTATGAGAAGTGACATCTGTTTTAAACTGTCTATAGGACTTTTAAATCCTGATCATCAATCTATCTGTATTTCATTGAGAGACTGTTTTAATATGTCGATATGTAGAGCTAACTTCCGCACTTATTTCCTTATTAGGGGCAACAGTGGAGTGAACCACAGTTTGTACATCTCTTTTAATCTCATTTTATACACTTTCTTAAACATTGTAACTACCTTCTTACCCTTTTAATCAGATAATCAGGAAAGGTAAGCATTTAAAAGCCAAACTCACATTAAAAGAAAAAAATACATTTGACTCTTACTGCTTGCATTCTTTATCAGAGAATGCAGTTGGATGCTATCTGCTTTTCTATGAACTCACAAGGGTATTTTATCTAATAATGCTGTAGAAATAAATACATGGGATTTGAAAAATACAGTTGCTGCAGGGAAACCATATTGCCACTGCTCAGCTGCATTTAGCTGGAAAGATTGTAGAAGATTAGGATTTGGTACTTTTACAATTTGTGCTTTTCATTACTTTTGACTCCAAACACTTTCTATTTTATAAATCAGTTTTTCCTGTCTTTAGTGTTTGGCTGTCTTTGCATATTTTTAAATAATAGTTACTTTGAACACATTTACTTGTTTAAAATCAGATCATGGTACTTTTTTTTTTTTTTTTTTTAACATTTATTTTTGAGAGAAAGACAGAGTGCAAGCAGGGGAGGGGCAGAGAGAGAGGGAGACACAGAATCTGAAGCAGGCTCCAGGCTCTGAGCTGTCCACACAGACATGGGGCTCGAATCCGCGAACTGTGGGATCATGACCTGAGCCAAAATTGGACATTTGAATGACTGAACCACCCAGGCACCCCAAGATCATAGTACTTTTGATTTTAAGAGTGATATAGCTATTAGTACCCCGGCAGATTTTTTGGAGTTGTGAGCAGGGAAGGAAATGATAGGAGATATTTTGGGGATTCCAGATTTGTTCTGGGATAATCCTATATACATGTGTCATGACATTTTTAAAATCTATTTCTGTAAGAAATAAGTTCCTCAAATGCCTGCTATTTGAGAGTATGTTGTTTTTCCTGGGTAGGGTTTTCATTGCTTTCTACTTTCTTCTATGTTGAAGTTGAATTAAAATCCTGTAAGGGAAGGAAAACGGGCAGTTTTCTGAATGGGAAGGGGAGCACTGGGTAAAATAGCAGGTGTTACACACATTCATTTTGAATTTTTTTTTTCTTTAGCCACTAGTCTGGTTTCTTCTTTGTCCTATAAAATACTGGTTTGTCTAGTTCAGTGTCCAGACAGCTAATTTTAAGTCAAAGAAATGTTCTGCAGGGTTTGTAGAAAGATTTGTAGGAAGGTTGGTATAAAGATGGGAGCTCTTCGACAACTGTTGGCAAATTACAGGGTGACTCAGAAGTTCTTTAAATGCTTTTCAGTCTTGTCTCTTCTTTTCCGGACCTGCCCCTCAGATTTAGAAAAAAAAACCAAAAAAAAAAAAAAAAAAACTGGTAAAATTATTTGAAGATGCCAGTCTTGATGTTCATAGCTGAGGTCATCTTTTTCTAGGAAGCTCTGGCAAACTCAGTCTTACTTGACAAACTGGTTATGCCCTTGAGAAGGGGAACATGCAGAAAGCTTCAGTCCTCATCAGACTCTAACTTAAACTCACTGTAAACCACACAGACCCACTAACTAAGGTAGAGTTTATTTCTGATTCTTCACTAAAATTGCTTCTTGCTCTCAGGCACTGCCTCCCTGCCCCTGTCTCCCTGCATCTTTCAGGCTCTTCCTGATACCACTAAGAGGTAAGAGGTTCCCATGTCCTTTCTCAAAGTCTACAGGTAATAAATACAGCTTGCACCGGGTTAGATTAAGAAAGTGGAGCTGACATTTGGGTTTTTCTTCTAGGTGAGCATGGGTGCTCATATCTAGAGTGAATTGTGGGCAGGATAAAGAAAAAAGACAGTTCTAAATCCTTTGGAGTTATTTTTTACTGTTGCTAAATTATTTTTTTTTTATTTTTTTAAAATGTTTTATTTTTATTTTTGAGAGAAAGACAGAGCACGAGCCGGGAGGGGCAGAGAGAGAGAGGGAGACACAGAATCTGAAGCAGGCCTCTGGCTCTGAGCTGTCAGCACAGAGCCCAACAGCACAAGGCTTGAACCCATGAACTGTGAGATCATGGCCTGAGCCGAAGTCAGACACTTAACCGACTGAGCCACCCGGGAGCCCCATCAGTGTACACATATAGTTTAAATTTCTGCCCAAAAAACATATTTAAGGAGATGCCTGGCTGACTCAGTCGGTAGAGGGTATGACTCTTGTTCTCGAGGTTGTGGGTTTGAACCCCATGTTGGGTGTAGAGATTACTTAAAAGTGAAAAATCAAGGGGTACTTGGGTGGCTCAGTCAGTTAAGCGTTCAGCTTTTTCTTATTTTTAAGATTTAAATTTATGTATTTATTTTGAGAGAGAGAAAGCATGCATGGAGCAGGGAGGTGGTGGCAGAGAAAGAATCCCATGCAGACTCCACACTCAGTGCAGAGCCCGATGCGGGCTCGATCCCACATACCTGACATCATGACTGAGCCAAAAGCATCACTTAGCCAGCTGAGCCACCCAGGTGCCCCAAGCATCCAATTCTTGATCTCAACTCAGATCTTGATCTCAGGGTCAGTTCAAGCCCCACCTTGGGCTCCGTGCTGGGCATGAAGCCCTACTTAAGAAAAAAAAAAAATCTTTAAGTAAGGAAGTAAAATAACATTTAAAACCAAAACTTAGTTATTTAGGACTTTTAAATCATGTATAAAAATGTAAGGAAGGGGCTTCTGGGTGGCTCAGTCGGTTGGGGGTCAGACTTCGGCTCAGGTCATGATCTCGCGGTTTGTGAGTTCAAGCCCTGCGTCGGGCTTTGTGCTGACAGCTCAGAGCCTGGAGCCTGCTTCAGATTCTGTGTCTCCCTCTCTTTCTGCCCCTCCCTCCCTCTTTGCCCCCCCCCCCACCCCGTCTCTCTCTCAAAAATAAATAAACATTTTTTTAAATGAAAAAATTGAAAAAAAAATGTAAGGAAAATTAAAACTTTTGTATATAGCAAAAACTCCTAAAATTCTAAATGCTACTCTTTAGAAGCATGTGACACTTCCAACCTAAGTATTAAAATGGGGAGAATGGAACTGAGGAGAAAAATAAATTCAGTATGAAGTAACTCCTACTTCATTATAAATTAATTTCAGTGTTGCGCTGTAACAATAGAAAATTAGATTGTAATCCAGTTGAATGGTGTGCTCACTCAAGTCTTGAAAGGACCTATGTCTCTATTGGCAAACTGGATGGTTAAGGTGCAAGTGGCTACAACTTAGATAGTTCTAGGCCCAAAAGATTTTCCAGTAGTGCTTTATGTATCTCTTCAAAGCAAAACTCCAGCATTCAGTCTTATATTTATTATAGCTACAGATTTTATAAGATGAACCACTTTTAATTGGGTAGGAGATCAAAAACCTGACATCACCAATAAACCTCAGCAATAGTTAGCTTGGTAGATTATCAACTTTATGTTTGTTTAACTCTAAGGATTAAAATGCATGTGAAGGCTTTTTTATGTGTCTTGGCCTTAAATTCTAATAGCTCTTTTTGGATCATCACTTTTCAGTAAAAGAAATTCTGTTAAAAACATCCCATTATATTGCAAGTGATCAGAAAATTTTGCCTAGCAGAACAAGCGTGGGGTATATCTAGAGTTGAGTTTAAGAGCCCTTCAAAAGAAGAGACATGAATTGTAATCTGGTTTGAATAAATAATGAAAAATACATCCCAATTTATAAGAAGAGATGAAACTCAAAAAAAAATGGAATTTGTATGAACTTGAATGGTGGCAGGATCACCATGTTCACTGTCTTCGTTTCTTAATAATTTTATAACCCAGGATATTAAGTGAACACTGATTTGGTCCTCAGTAAATACTTAATGAATTAGTTAATCCATAGTAACAAAATTATACAATATAACAAATTTGACTGGTGAGAACTTTCATTAACTGTCATTAACTAGCCCACCTGGACTTCTTGGCATAGATCCTTTAACTAGAAAACGGTCGCAGTTGTAAACAGTAGCACAAGAGACACCGTGTTTATTGCAGTCCCGGAAGGTGCCCCGTATCTGAAACAGTGCTCACAAGGCTTTGTTACATGTTTTCATTTAAATTTATATAACCTACACATATGAGAAGAAAGGAAGAAGAAAACACCAACTTAAAAAGAAGTTATTTTTGTAAATGTCCTTTGGACACCTAGCTTGAAACTCAGAGCACAATAAATAAGTACGAGGTTGGCAGAACACATCATGTGGTGAATTTTGATTTCGAAGCTAGCTTAGGAAAAACCTATGTAATCTTGTGTTAGAAGGTTAGTAGAGTCTGCACTGTCAGCACAGAGCCTGATTGGGATTCTCTCTCTTCCTCTCTCTGCCCCTCTCCCACTCACACTCTCTCTCTCAAAATAAATAAACATTAAAAAAAAAGAAAGAAAAAAGAACTTTCTCTCCTCCCCATTTATTAAAAAAAGAAAGAAAGAAAGTTGGTATAATATTAACAAAGGAAAATTATTTGACTTGGAATTGTGTTTTTATCTTTCTTGTGCTTATGATGTGGGGGATGCACAAACTCACCGAACAGCTAAAGTAAATAAGCAGCTTTCCTGAAGGCAGTAGAGCTGTGGCAGTTATTCTTCACTGCATGGTAATTTTGTCCAGAACCTGTAACTCCTCAGATACAAGAGTAATACCTTTAATCTTCTTAACCGTGATTCACTTCATAACTTGACCCACAGCTGTAGTAGAGAAAAGGAGCAAGGAGAAGGAATGTTCATGTAATGACTGGACAGAAAGCAAAGTAACAGGAAGGTGGGGGGCTGCAGAAGGGCTTTATTTGAGAAAATGTGTGGGTACCTGAGAGAAATTGAGTCGTTAGTTATAAACAGGAAGAGGGTGAGGAGAACACAACACTCACTTTACCTTCCCTTCTTTGCCCTCAGAGGATAATGTCAGAAGATTCTCTGTTCTAGATCATTCCTGGGTCAATTATTAAGGACAAGTTGGAAAGGGAGATTTTAGTGGCCTTTCTCTAGATAAATGTTCGTGACTTCTGAACATATCTCCCCAAGTATTAACCAAGAACATTACGTTTAGTATGTAAAGTGTGAAGTGCTTTCTGAGGCCTCTGAATTCTTGGAGTAAGGCACAATGGCTCTCAGCATAACAACTGTAAAACATGTGGCCTCAACCCACACAGACTTTATGGCCCATCTGAAGAGCAAACTAGCTTATTTGACACAATTGGAGAATAACACAGGAAGGAGTCAGAGGGCTTTGGGACTTCATGTAGGCCTTGAAAAAATGGGTATGATTTCAAAAAGTGGACAGAATGGGAAGGTAAAGGCATTATTCAGAGGGAAGAGACAACATGAACTAAGATGTGGTATTGAGAAAGAAACATAGGCAGAAGGGATGGTAAGGTATTGATTGTTGTGGGAAATAATGGGAAATAAAATGGAATCAGGTGAGTACGGCCAGATACTAGAGAACCATTAAAACGAGAACATTTGTCCACTTGGTCTGGTGGATAATAAAGAGGTTTGACATTTGTACTGAGGAATAATGTTACTTTCTCCGCCATCATGCCACCTGGGCTTTTACTTGGGAATGGAAGGATGGTAGGATTTGAGTGATTCTGTAGTCCTTTTGTGACAGGATGAACCTAATCATAATGATTATGTGGATGAAAATGAATCTTTTTTAAAAAGGGTCCAAAAAACGAACTACAGAGAAGCTGTGCTGCCGTAAGATCATCGTTGCCAGACAAACAATGCATCAAACATTTGGTGTGTTACTAGAAAGTAACAATAGAAGATGATATAGGGAAATCACAGCTTTTGAACAGTTACTCAAAAGGAACGTATTTCTCAGAGATCTAAAATTAATCAGATAAATGAAATAAATGAGTTTATCAAGTTTCAGAAACCTAGTCAAGAAATACCAATTGTCAAACCATTTATTTCACTTCAAGTGTTTGCTGCTACAGGGCGCCTGGGTGGCTCAGTCAGTTAAGCATCTGACTCTTGATCTCAGCTCAGGTCATGATCTCACAATTCGTGGGGTTGAGCCCCAGGTCGGGCTCTGCACTGATGAGCCTGCTTGGGATTCTCTCTCCCTCCGTCTCAACAAACCACCCCCCCCCCCCCCCCCGCTCATTCTCTGTGTTTCTCTCTCAGTAAATAAATAAACTTTAAAAAAAAGTGTTTACTGTTAACAAGAAGCTTAGTGTCCCAGAATCTGAGTTCAAGGGCAGTTTCAAGTGGTCTGAGAGGATGATGCTCCAAAGTGGGTCAGCCTCATGGTAAAGAACCAGCCTAGCTCTCAGCATCTGCTGAATGATTTTGGTGCAAGACCGATCTCTCTATAGTGCTGTGATCTAGTAGCTTCAGTTCAAGCCAGGTTATATGCTGGATCAGATAGACAGTTTTTTAAAATGCATTTTCTGGAACAGTGAACAGAATGGCCAAGAAACTTGTAATGAAGCCTATCCAAAAAAAAAAAAAAAAGGAGAAGAGCTCACTACATCATGAGAACTTAACCCCTCTGTGGTTGTTTTTGTGTCTCCCTCTCTCTCTGCACCTCCCCCGCTTGTGCTCTGTCTCTCTCTCAAAAATAAAAACACTAAAAAAAAAAAAAGAAAAAGAAAATTTGAGCCAGGGGATAGTAAATACAACATTTCATGTTTCATTCCTCAGGATATTTATTATTTTTAAATACCGTTGTATATTTAAGCTGTATTTACCAAACTTACCTAATTATAAGATAATTGGGACCCTTGTCAAAAATATAGATTTTCAGGGGCGCCTGGGTGGCTCAGTCGGTTGAGCGGCCGACTTCGGCTCAGATCATGATCTCACGGTCTGTGAGTTTGAGTCCCGTGTCAGGCTCTGTGCTGGCAGCTCAGAGCCTGGAGCCTGTTTCGGATTCTGTGTCTCCCTCTCTCTCTGACCCTCCCCCATTCATGCTCTGTCTCTCTCTGTCTCAAAAATAAATAAACGTTAAAAAAAATTAAAAAATATATAGATTTTCAAATCTCCTAGAATCAGTTTCCAGGCAGGGGCCTAGAGAACTGTGTTTTTACCAAATATTCTGGATGAATTATATCCTCAGCCAATTTCAGGAAACACTGACTTATGCCAGTTCAATATGCCTGAACGCTGGCAAGTTGTCATTGTGTTAAGATAATGTGTTACATGGAATTTGCTTGTTCAAGTTAATAGATGTTACTATATCATGTGGCAGTCGAAGCATGATAAATATTAATGTTGACAGACTCGTAAGTTTAGGGTTAACAGCGTATCTTTTGTGTGGAATTTTTCTGTCCTCTGCAAGATACTGGGTGTGTGGAAGTAAAGACACACTCAAAACTAAGCACTAGTCTACATCCCCATCTCGAAGGTGCTTTTCTAGGGTATAGGAGGCTGTCGGTCCTGTTAGGGCATTCTTAGTACATTTGATATCTGTACTTTCCCATTTTGTCTTCCTTCCGGAATGCATATTCACAAGGATACTTCTCTCATCTAAGAACATTTGCGTGTGTCCTCAAAGTACTGAAACTTCTACAGTTATCTTTTGTGCAGTTCAAGTTGTGCATAGACCTTGGCCAAAGGCCAGTCTAAAGCAAATATCTTAGAAGGAAGGTGCCTTTTCCTCTTAATGGTTATTTTTTCTTTGGATAAAAATCTTAACACTTGTAATCTTGTCGCATTGTAATAAAGCTCTGCATTGTCCAGCACCTGTTAAATTGTTGCAAAATTGAGGGACTCAAAAATACCTAAGCTGGCTTGTTTGTTTGATTTGTTAAACCGGAGGTTGTTTCTGCTTCTCCAAACCTGTTGGTCTTTTTGTTTTAAGCAAGTCTGGTCACGGTTCCCAAACAACAACCAAATCACACTGTCCTGCATTTCTCAAAACCGTTGACAATCTAGCTAGGCAAGACAGAAACACACAAAAAGTAAAATAAGTACAGCAGACACTGCCTGGCAGTTTCATAATACAGGAATGACACAGACAGTAAAACCTAAATTCCTGGGAAAGAGAGTTGATAATCTGTAAATTTATGAACAGATACAATTGCTCTTCTCTCTGACAGAGGAAAAAACGTCTGAACACCTCTGTGGCATCTTCTAAGAAAGGCATGCACATGTTTATCCAGTGCTTTCTTCATTTCTTTGCAGGCACGTTCCTGTGTGACCTCCCTTCTTCTTTTGCACACTGTCCTGCTTAAGTGTTATTTCTCATGAGCATCTTTAGGTTTTCTTAAGGATATTTCTCAGACTCCTGAAGCAGATATAATCAGAACAGCTGAATGGGCATAAGAGGAACTGGAATCAAATCTGAGTCAGACTTTCAGGGGACTTCTGCTTTCTAGTCCTGAGAAGATGGTGATTTGCGTTGGCATAGGCTCTGGGGATCAGATAGTTTGTTTTCCCATCCGTATGCCAGCATTGGCCTCCCAAGTCTCGCCTTGCGCCTGCCTCTTCATCTCTTTTACACCACCGCAGGCAGGCAGCAAGGTCAACCGAGTGCCTGAATTTTACTCCAGGTGAAAGACTTCAGAGACACAACACGTGTATTGGCAACATAAGTCACATATCCTAGCCTCAGTTCTTTTCTCCCTAGAGAGACGCAAGCCTAAAGCTTTGTACACTTCCTGGGGCTCCCTTTGGCTGTGCCCCTTTGCATCAGACCTTTCTGTTTGGTTCCGTTCTTTAGCTCTCAAGTTCTTTACACCTCAAGGCTTGGCTTCCACTCCTAGACCATCATTTACCCATTTGGATTTCTGGAAGAGAAGGGGCCTTTCCTCTCAAAGTTCCTTTCTTTTGATCCTACCCCTCTTCTTCCTGTGTCACCACTCCTCTCTAACCTACTGCTTCAGAAACCACATTTCCAGCCTCCGAAGGCTCCCCTGAGCTCTGCGTGTGCACACACCACTTTATTCCTTTCTCCTATCCCTTGCCCTAAGGCGCACAAGAAGTTGGTCTTCTACTCCTTGACCTTAACCTGAACAAGCTTTTGTTCTGCCTCCCATTCCTCTGAAAGATAGAGTTCTAAAAATGGGCTCCCATCCCCGTTTTCCCTTGGAAGTCCTATTCATGAATTTATAGAGCATATTTGCACATTACCAGTAATCACTGTCTTAATATATGAGCTTGTATAGTTGTATTTTAATAAGAGCTTTGCTGTCGTATTTGGAGATTGGCCCTCAAATCTAGCTTACTTTGGGGAGGCCTATGTCTCCGTCTTTACCATTCAAGACCAAACTTAGTCAGATGTGAATGTGCACTAATTAAATAGCACATCTTTAAACAAATTTTTTTTTATGGAAAGTGTTTTGTCAGACCATGCAAATGAATCGGCCAGGCTGTTAGAAGGCTTTACCGGAGCTCAAGTTTGAGCTGTTTGTCTAGAACCGTTGTGTCTGACCCTGAGAGGTTATCTGTTGGAGTTGTAAGTAACAGCGTGGATGTGCCGTAGTTCATATTCAGGCCTCCGTTGCTGTTTACTAGTTCAGGATCTCTACTGTGTTGTTGCCTGGTTAAAACTCAGTTATAGTAAAATATTCATCCAACAAGATGTCTGATCAATATCCATCTATTAAATCTGCTTTCTTTACTTTCATTTCAGATTTGTCCAATATGTGCAGCATTACCTGGAGGCGATCCTAATCATGTCACGGATGACTTTGCAGCTCATCTTACACTTGAACACAGAGCCCCTAGAGATTTAATATCCTTTTAAGAGGCAAGAAGGGATAGAGTTGTTTGTAATGTTTGTCATTTTGATTATTTTTAAGGACAATATACCCAAAGAGATAAACTAACTTCCAAATTATTTGAGTTTATTTGACCTTTCCTAAAAGTGACTCGGTGTTGAGATGCAATTTATTTCTCTTGTTACATGCTGTGCCCGTCACATGAACAACACTCACCGAAAGCCGCCTTGCTCGTAATCTTCACTTCGTTTCGGTCAGATTCCCTTAAGACCGTTTGCCCGGGTGATAAGTCTTCAGCAGGGTGTTTTCATACAAAAGAGGAAAACACTAATCCAAATTAAAATCAAGTTGAGTACAAGGAGAATTTATGTGCTTCCACTCTGTGTCCTCTGTTGCCGTACCCCGTTCTAGTGGGGGATGATGAGCAGGAATGCATGCCGGGGCTCCTCTCCCTTGGGAGCCCCTTTCTCCAGAGACCGCCATTCCCCGCCCAGTCTCTGAGTAGGATCGCATCAGTTCACAGCCAGCTCTGAAGTCCTTTCCCGCTTTCCTTTCTGCTTCCCCTTCACAAGTCTGTCTCTCAGCAGTTGCTGGTGATGTTCCCTGTGATCTTCAAGAGATGAACGGCCCACCAGAGTAATTAATTTTGTACGCTGTGTGCTTCTCGTCTCAAGTTATGAATTGTTTTTTGAAAACTGTCACCTGTTAACTCAGGGGTCCATTTTCATGTAAAGGTTTCAGTATTCATTGCAGTTTGAAGTGGTTCAAGAGCTAATCACGACTTTCCTCTTTGCCAGACTTTATTCTGATTTCTTTGATTGCCTCCCAGCAACCATAATCCAGCCATAGTCCTACTGAGGAAGAAACTGGTTTGACGGTTTTCTTGTCCCCCAGCTCCCATCCCTTGCTGACAGTTCCCAATGTTCTAATTGGCAGCATGGCCCTTCAGAGTTAGGGGAATAAAAGAAAACGAAAGCGAATACAAAGATATGGAGCCAACCTAAGAAATGAGAATGTCAGCCAGACCTGAGCCAGTCAAGGACAGAGGAACAGATGACACCACTTTTCCTCTCTCCTAAGTGCTGAGGACATGAAAGCATAATGAAGAAAGTTGTGATTTTTTTGTTTTTTTCTTGAAGAGAATAAGAAAACCTGAATGGGCCAAGAATACTTAAGTCTTTGAGTCACTTCACATTTTATATGAAAGAATCTTACAACAATACGGAGGGGGTTATGCTTGATCCCTGTTCTGCACCATCTTCATGGAGAAGCTAGGCAAGTAATTGCAAGCCAGGCTGTTATCCTGAATCCTGAACTTTTTCAGCAAGTTCGGGGTCCTGTAATGAAATTAGTATCCATTCAGTAGAATGTCCCATGTCACCTACATCCATTTTTGTGAGATTTTTATAAGTCCCTGGTTATCAAGAGAACATTAAATTATGCAAAATAAAAATAGGAGAAGGCATATGTTACATTTTAGATTCCTAACGAGTATTGCCATTAAGCTCTGGAAAACAAAATGTTGACATTGCAGTTAGCCTGGAAATATACTGATTTTTCAGGTACTTCAAGTGATTCTGTGTGGTGACCTTGTCATGAGGGAATAGCTTCTCTCCGAACGTCATAGGCACCAGAATTTTTTTTTTTTTTTTTGCTGTTTAGATGGAACCTTCCTAAAGTGTACTTTTTACACCTAGATGCTTTTTTAAAAACAAAATATGGTGATCATAACATTACTTCCTGTAGAACCTAAGCCATTATCATGAATACCATGATGAAACAGTACACATTATAATGGCACCTGAGGGCTTCACTAATCACTCATCCTATCCTTAAATCACTCCAAAATCATCGACTGAAAACTGGGAAGCCAGCAAAGTTATTCTGCACCAGGGCGCCTGGGTGGCTTAGTCGGTTAGGTGTCCCGACTTTGGATCAGGTCATGATCTCACGATTCATGAGTCTGAGCCCCACATCAGGCTTTCTGCTGTCAGCATAGAGCCCACTTGAGATCCTCTGTCCCCCACTCCCTCTCTGCCTCTCACCTTCTTGCGCTCTCTCTCTGGCTCTCTCAAAAATATTTTCGATAAACATTTTTTTAAAAAAGTCATTCTGTACCATATAGCTGTTCCGTGTACTGCTTTGAAAGAAAAGTCTCTTTGGCTGTGCTTTACCCATACGTTTACCTGTGTGGAAACACAGTGTTGTCTTCATGAGTTTGGGCGGCTGTTCGCTGTTCAGGACCTTCTTTACTTTGAGTCAGCTGTAGAAGGTGGGTGAGGCTGCTAGCTTTGACTTTTGTTTTGTTTTGTTTTGTTTAAGTAATTTCTTCTGACAGCCAGCCAGGCACCCCTCAGAATTTGACCTCTTGATAAATGTGGTGTTACTCTCTCTCTGTCCACTGCTATTAAAAAATTCAAATCTAGTTTTCAGTTTAGCAGCAGCATTAAAAAACAACTTGAAGACAGATTAAAACTAATAACCAAAAGGAGTCTTTTATTCCTGAATTTAAATTATTCATGCTGGGGGCACCTGGCTGGCTCAGTCAGAGAGCATGCAACTCTTGATCTCAGGTTGGTGAGTTCAAGCCCCATGTTGGGTGTAGAGATTACTTAAATACATAAAACGTAAAAAACTGTAAAAATGTAAATAAAACTGCTCATACCGTTCTTTTCTATTCCAGATGATAATTGAGATTTGATTAGCATAGCTCCCCTCAGATAAAAAAATTGATGCTTTTTAATTTTGGTTACTTAAGTATGAACATATATGAAATTCAGCCCTGAGGTCAGGGTAAGGCGATGCCTTATCTTGGGAGTCTGACCCAATGGTGCCCTTTACCCCACCCGGTTATTGTCGCTGGAGGCTAGGAAGAAATTTGTTCCTATCTGGAAAAACATTTTTCCCTTTGAAAACACACACACACACACACACACACACACACACACTCACACACTCACTCACTCATTCACTCACATGTTGCTTTATATTTGAGTGTCTTTTTTTTAGCGTTAATAGCTCTTGTAGATATGGTTGTGATGTTTGCATTCTAAATGAAATGTGCTATTTTTAAATGCTTACAATTTAGGAAATCTGCATGTCTGTCTAACAGGGGCTCGAGTGATTTTTTTTTTTCTTTCTGTGAAATACTTGGGTTCTTTTCTTAACTTTGGAGTTACGATGAATCGAGTGGTGTTCGACATGTACGTAGAATGTTTCACCCTGGCCGGGGACTAGGAGGTCCTCGTGCTCGTAGATCAAACATGCACTTTACTAGCAGTTCTACTGGTGGACTTTCTTCCTCTCAGAGTTCATATTCTCCAAGCAATAGGGAGGCCATGGATCCTATAGCTGGTAAGTTAGTTTCCCATTAATAAAGGAAATGGCCAGGGAGGGGGCCTTCCTTTAAAATGTTTTGGTGGAATTTGTCGTTTTAGTCTCTCATCATGCTCCTACATTCCTTCACAGAACTCCCCCGAATTTTATTAGTATGAAATATTTTAAAAGTGGGCAACATAAAGTAGTTCATATCATTCTGACATTTCTTTAAGCACTTAGAGCAGAAGATACTAAGAAATGGCTCTGGGTTCTATTTGTGGCCTGTATTGAAACCCAAGAAAATGATCCAAGATTTCAGAGTCGAAGACTTTCAGAGTTCCATGGTTCAACCCCCACAAGCACACAGATAATAAAACTAATTGACAAGACTAGAGAATTAAGCTCTTCTCATAGAAGAAAGTAAAGTAGGAGTTTCTCTGTTCTTGCCTTGATTTGAGAACTATACTCTAAGGGAACATACTGAAAAGTATGTGTTTCAGTAGCTTGAGAAAATCTTATTTAAAAAACGACAACATTTGAATATGTAGTTCATAGCCAAGTCTTCTGGGCTTAGTACATGACCAACCTGGGAAGCCAGCAGCAGAGCAAAGAGGTTGGAGGTGAAAATACAATGTCAGAAATCACAGTAGCCTGAGACTGTAAGATGCACGAAACACAGACAGGCTAAGGTAAGACTCTGGGAAGCCTGTACAAGTTCTGAAATGTGTGCGCATGATGAATATGTGCCTGAAAATCGTGATGCACCTTGCAGAACACCCTGGGACGCTGGTAAGTGTGGATCTGTGGTACAAACTAGGAACAGTTTTACTCATAAAATGTTCTTAAAAATGTACAGACCTACAGATATAACCTCTAAATTCCAAATGTGCTTTGGGCATTTGGATGTGCAATAAACCCTGTGAACTGAGTTTTGGGGATTTTAAAAAATACTTCTTCATCCAAAGGGAATATTTACCTACTGTCTTTGTTAGTAGGCTGTAAAAGTTCATTTCTGGAAACAAAACTCAAAAGTGAGAAATTCTTTCCAATTTTTTCTGCCGATGGAAATTAGTTTATTTTAGTTGTAGGCTATATGAAAGAATGGTGTAAGAACCTGTGGGATAAAACAACAGTGAGCTAGAAAACAGAAACACCCGTTAAAGAATTTTAACGATGAAGAGTATTTGCTAGTAAGGCAGACAATTCCACGTAATTCCATGTAAGCTAGGTGGAACTCTCCCATGTGGGACAAGGCACTTCCTGCACCCTACTTAGACGAGGACTCAGGAACAAAGGTCCACATTGCTCTTGATGAGTTCAACCTTATCGAAAGAAGAGAGTCTGGATTGTAACAGGCCACTAACTAGGCTGTACAGTCAGGAGCCAGTCAGCCTTACTGAACGTCACCAGTGATAGTCCAGTGGTACTCCAGGACTCTCAAATGACAGTACCAGAAAGTGCCAGAGACAAGGCAAAGATGAGTGGTGCAAGGGTCACAGATAGAAATGATCTGGGCCTCTTGGATGTAATTCGGATCATCATTCAATCATTGAGTAAATGTTCAAGGCCTACTATGCGCCAGGCACTGTTCTAGGAGCTGGAATAGTATAAATGGTAGACTTGACCCCTCCTTTCATGGAGCTTGTATGGAGAAGGTTTATATTATGATTGGGCCAGCAGATCCACTTTAATTTACTACAATATTAAGAGAAAGTATAACTAAATCAGTCCATTAAGCAACAATCTGTTATGTTCTGCTTAAAAATAATTGTATGTCGGTTAATATTCATGGATTTGCATTCTCCATGCACAACAGCCGCTACCTCCAGGAGGCATTCTAAAAGGTACCGAGGGGCGGCGCCTGGCTGACTCGGTCAGTAGAGCACGCGACTCCTGGTCTTGGGATTGTTAAATTCAAGACCCACGTTGAGTGTAGAGATTACTACCTACAAATAAGATCTTTAATAAAAGGAAAGGTGCTGAGCTCCCAGCTGAACTTTATGTTGCCATGGATACCCACCTGCCTGTTGGCCATCGTTTTTAATGCTCCTCTAAAAGCGCGCGACCTTCAGCCTTTTGTTTCCCGCAGCATCTAACGAGACATTAACCCCCTTCGTTTCCGTTGGCAGAGCTGCTGTCTCAGCTGTCAGGAGTGAGGCGGTCCGCGGGAGGACAGCTTAACTCTTCGGGCCCTTCCGCTTCGCAGTTGCAGCAGCTGCAGATGCAGCTGCAGCTGGAGCGGCAGCACGCGCAGGCGGCGCGGCAGCAGCTGGAGACCGCCCGCAACGCCACCCGGCGCGCTAACACGAGCGGCGTCACCACCACGATCACGCAGTCCACGGCAGCGACCAACATCGCCAACACGGAAAGCAGTCCGCAGACTGTCCACAGTTCCCAGTTTCTTTTAACAAGGTAGCTCGTCTGTCCGCACGGCTTTGGCAAGCAGTGTTTGGCTGGCGCCACGTGGTCTGAAACGATCTTTTCTCTCTTGTGCCTTGTCCGTGTTCTTAAAGGCTGTGTTTGATCCGACCCTTAAAACTACAATCTCTCCGCGAAACCGCATATTCAGTATTTCCCCGAGAATATGAAGAATAGTGGTTAACACAGAACTGCTAGTGGTCTCGTTCTGACAGTAAATTATCATCTCATGTGAATTTTTTCCCCGTTTTGCCCATACAACTGAAACACCATTCTCATTACATTCTGGGGACATATTAGGTATCTTTATTGTCATAATTAACATTGCTTTCCTTTTATTGCCAGTTTCAGTCAGCTGTGAAACATAAAAGGTAGGGGAGAGGATTTCACAACATAGTGGTTTTCTCCTGAGAATTTTTAAAGAAGCAGGATTTAAGTTCTTGAAATTGGCACAAACGAAAGTGACAGTTTTTAAAAATTTTTACCATAATGCAAAAAAGACTGTATGCAGTACGTACAGAAAATGGTTTTACTGGATGGAATAGAGTTCTTACCTGCTTCTGAAAATTACCATCGGCAACTGAACATCTTTTTCTCCCAGGCCTGTCGGCATTTTATGTGACTTTTAAGAACATAAGGAATTTTAGAAAGAGCAGTGATGAGAAGACTTAGGCTCAACAGGTAATGAACCTGGACTAATCTGGGCCTTTAACAGAGCATAGAGGAATATAAAGTAAAAACTGGGAAGTGAAGGAGAAAAGCAGTGTAATGTATCAGTTATCTCCAAACTGATGCTAGAAGACAATATTAGTTCTCTGTATATTTCATTTATATCATACTTGTAAATGTCTCTGTTGGTACAGTGGCACCTGTGCCTAGTTATAAATAATATGTTTTGGATGCAGAATAAAAAATGATTGCGGACCCCTGTCTAGAGCCCCAGGTTTGCCACTACCTAGTTCGGACCTTTGGCAAATCACTTCTCTATACCTCAATCTTATCATCAACAGCCTATGAGTTTTGCCTCATGAGAAAGAGAATTATTTTGAGGATGAAATGGAATATTGGTATATGTATGGTCTAGCTCAGTATCTGACATATAATAAAGGCCCAATTAATGGTTCCCGTTATTCTCATTTGTTAGGGGTCTAAGGAGGAGGTTTCAGGTGGGGGAATTTACCTTGGGATTATCTCTGCAAAGACAGTAACTGTGCTTGGTGATTACCAGAAAAGGTTGCTTCGACATAAACCGCAGAGCCACAGATGGAGCTACCCTTGCTACCATGTAGCCTTACCTTTTTGGGTCTTCCAGCTTGGCAGATCTAGATACTTAACTCAAACAGGAGACCTGACAGTGTGTATATCCACTGAGAGTTCACTAACTGTGGGTGGAATGAATGAATGTCTTTGCAAAAGACATCTTCTCACCCTTGACACTTGGCCCGTTCTTTTTCTTTAGCCTGAAACTCAGTGGGCTTGATTTGGGATTTTTCTCTCTCTAGTTCTTCTACACCACACTCAACTCCCGGGGCGTGGTGTGGGTGGCCTCTGAGCAGCCTTCCTGGATTCTGGTCATAGCTTCTTGAAGGGCCCCTTCTGTCATCTGATACAGTACGTTGCACATATCTTACAGTTTACAGACCACTTTTCCTACCTTTCACTGTACCATTTGATCCTGACTGGTAAGATCTATCTTAGGTAGTATTTCCAGAAAAACGTTACCTGGGACTTTATATATTCTAAGGAACATGTAGAGTTACTTATGTTCAGGTTTTTTTTCTTGACAAACAATTTTGGGCAAAACTAACTAACAAAAGTAGCTCATTTATTATTGGGCTTCTCAGAACTTTATATTAATACGCATTATGAATCTTTAAGGGGAGGAAAGCTTCAAGGCTGTAGTATTTCCAAAGAAAAAACCTGGTCTCTGGTCACATAGCCCTTATGTGATCTATGTGGGGCCCAAGCCTTATCTTTGGCCTCTTTAACCAGGCACAGTTCCTGTTCATGGCACCCTGGAACTCATCGTGGGGAAACCGTTGCCTTTGGATCCAAACTGTGGATCTTTTAGAAAATTATTGTTGGTGCTTGGGTCAGATTTCAGTCTTTTTGGCAATAGAGTCAGCTAACTGGCTAACTCCCAGTTTGAAGATCTTCACAAGCTTTGCAGTTACTTCTAGATCCCAAATGAAGTTTGGCACATTAGGAGATCTAGCCCTGGTACCAGATTTTATCTACTTTTTAGGAATGAAATAGTTTCTCAGTTATTTACTAAAAATAAAAACAATAATATTATAGGGTACCTGGCTGGCTCAGTCGGTAGAGCATGTGACTCTTAATCGTCTTAAAAAAGAAAAAAAAAAAAAAAACAGTAATATTGCAATTACATGCTCTCCAAAGTTTTGGGGATCTCAGGCTATATGTCTCTGCTTTGCTCACTGTGTAGGTAGTCTTCTGTGTATCATCAGTCATTTCCTTCCAGTGTGAATTTAATGGCTTTTATGTAATTACTTTTCAGATCCTTTTGCTTCAAGTTCTGAAATTTAGATCTTTTCATTTGTCTCTGAGCCATAGATGTAATCATCCAGTGGTTTTGAACTTGACAGCTGTTAAGATTTTGAGCATGTCACTTAACCTCTGCTTCAGCTTCCTCTTCCTGTAAAATGTTAGTAATATGACCTAACTCATAGGAGTTAAAAGAGATAATAACCTACAGAAAGCACTTAGGACAGAGTTTGACCCATAGTAAGGGCCCGGTATGTATTGTCACTTTCAGCATAGATAGGACAGCAGAGAGCAGGTGCCTGTCCCTGAGGAGCATGGGCTCTAAGTGCACCATCTCTGGGCAAGGCACCTGTCATCCATGCCTGCCAGGCACCCTTGCACTCTCACAGTCTTCTCCCTGTTTGGTTACTTGTCCTGACCCCAGTGCTCCAGCTAGTATCCCTTTCTTTCTTTACCACCCCCCCCCCTTTTTTTTTAAGTTTATTTAGTTTGAGAGTAAGAGAGAGCGTGTGTGCATACGCTGGGGAGGGGCAGAGAGAGAGGAGAGAGAGAAACCCAAGCAGGCTTGATCTCACAAACTGTTATGACTTGAGCCAAAACCAAGAGTTGGATGCTTAACTGACTGAGCCACCCAGGCTCCCGTCCCTTTCTTTCTTTGACACTAAGAATGTAGAGAAATAAAATCAAAACTGAAACTAAGCAGAACTTTGCTTAAGTCATTTATCAGGTGAGTAACAAGAATTCAGCTCTTAACATCTGTCCAGTGTCCATGCAGATGAACCAAGTTTCCCAGCGTGATGCAGATTTCATAAGTGCATGTATCAGATGAGCGTACCCGGCTCTTAGTCCACCCTGCTGCTCAGTCCTGGGTAGGAGAAACAGGGTTGGGGCGGGGGGGGGGGAGGGCATGCGCATGCGTGCGTGTGTGTGTGTGTTTTCCTGACCTCTCACCCTTCGGGAGGTATCTTCATTTTAGGAAGAATTGGATGGAAGTAATAGAGAAAAGTCAAAGGAACTTCTAGGGGTTTTTTTCAGGCAAATATTCTAGTCACTAGTTTTTGTGACCAGTGTTGCTCCTTTTCCTCGTTTTACTGCCCACGGGTGAAATTCTGGTTAGGAACTCACTACTTCGTCAAGCATACTACCTATTGGAAATTTTGTTTTCCTCTGAAAAGTGCTCACCACCACTTTTTCCAGAGGGAGCATGAGAAGTCTAAGTGTATTTTTTCTCATTGAACCTAAGGAAAGCGTAGATTTGCACCTTGGGTAGCGGTGTTGCTCGAAGTGTGGGGAGTTCACCTCAGCATGATGGAGGTGATACATTAGAGCAGAGTGTTTCAGCAGTATGTCTCAGAGTCCGAGTTCTGCCACCTAAAAGCTGGCACAGAAGACATTGTCGAAATTGACCCTGCACTTGTGCGCTGACATCTTACCGGTAAGACCGTTTCTTTTTTCTGTTTCGCAGGTTGAACGATCCTAAAATGTCGGAAACAGAGCGCCAGTCCATGGAAAGTGAGCGCGCGGACCGCAGCCTGTTTGTCCAAGAGCTCCTTCTGTCCACTCTAGTGCGCGAAGAGAGCTCGTCCTCCGACGAGGATGAACGGGGGGAGATGGCAGATTTCGGTGCTATGGGCTGTGTAGATATTATGCCTTTAGATGTTGCTTTAGAAAA